>NC_135632.1:16060000-16685000 GCF_053574225.1 Canis aureus
TGATCACTTGAAGTATTTACCCCCCAGTGTGACTGTAGAAACAGGAGGTCATAGGGTGGGGCCCTAATCCCATAGGGCCTTATAAGAAGAGGAACGGGTAGGTATCCTAGCATGCAAGCTCTCACTCATTCTCTCTCTCTCTCTGTCTGCCAGTGAGAAGGCGGCTGTCTACAGGCCAGGAAGAGGGCCCTCACTGGAGAACTGCGTCAGCTGGCACCTTGATCTTGGATGGACTTCCCAGCCCAGAACTGTGAGAAATCAATGGGCTGCGATACTTTGTTATGGCGGCCCCAGCCGACTAAGACAAAGGAGAAGACAAAGTTTGAGCAAAGCAAAGATTTGACACAGTTTCATGGAGTTTCATTAAGACTATAAACATTTTGCATCTCAGTGATAATGCGGATCCTTAAAACTGAGACGTGAAAACATTTTAAATTAGCAAGCTCACCAAAGCAGCAGGATAGCATAATGGAAAGGGCGGGTCCAGGCTGCAGTTCACCGTGTGACCTTGGGCAGGTCACGAGACCGTGGTCCCCTGCCTCATTTCATCCACTGGGCGGGGGCCCGGGGCAGACGTGAGAGTGAGCCTGGTTACAGAGCCGATGCCGATGAATGAGATCTGAGTAATCTGGAAAGTGTTCAGTGAGCCTCAGCCCCTCCTTAAATTCACCACTTTGGGAACAGATTTCAGAATTCCTAGAGTCATTATATCTTTTTCTATAGAGCCAGAATTCCTTCCTCACCTATTTTTAACTCCAAACCCTGTGACTTCATTTGCCTGTATCAGTACTTCTCAATCCCATCTTAGCAAATGCTGCAGGGCATCTGTAATTATCCTGGCCAGTACAGCAGTGTTCTTATTAAAACCCCTCACAATATGGAATTTATTTTAATTCATCTCAATTCGTATTATGTATTTAAATATATCCCATATAAGCCATATGGCACGTTAGAAGGTAGCTGAGAGGTTGCCGGGAAATCAAATAAGCAATGTCAAGCTTTCACCATTTCTGCAATACCCAGAATTCCTAATTCAGAGGAACATATACCAATCCAGATGCCATATTTGCAAAACCCCGGGATCCAGCAGGATGGGATTTACTGGGAATAGATCAGGCAATTGCCACTGGGCCTCCTCAAACATCTTTCCATCAGCTTGGCATCCTTGACCTTGTCACGTTGCCTGAAGTTCCAGCATTGAGAGATTCCCTGAGGTTAATGAATCTAGCTTTGAAAGAGCATATGTCTGTGCTTCTGTGTGGATGAAAGGGGGCAGCTATCATTCGGATCTCAATGTAAATGAGTTCCTTCTGGAACGCTTCCCAGTAACACTCTCTGAAACCAGCCCTACTGGGGCCTGGGGAGATGCCCATAAGAAAGAGAGAGAAGGCAAAGGATTCTGGAACATTCAGCTCTACACAAGGTGATGCAGGTAGCACACACCATAAGTTTTAGGGGGAGGAAAGAAGCCTGAGGTCCCCAGAAGCACTGAGAATATGGGTGGGGTACCAGACAGGAAGACCGCAATTTGAATGAGCATCATCTCACCAGCTTCATTAAGCAGACTCGTTCTTCAGTCTCCTTGCCTGTCTGCTGGCCTTCTCCCCCTGGATAGCTGACAACCATTTTTAAAAATTCACATGTGCCTTCCCCTCTACCCGCCCCCCGCCCCACAGTTCAAGTCTAAGTGAAGGCCAACTCTAGGCCTGCTGCAAAGACATTTCCTCAGTGGCACAGCCACCCAGAGAAGTGACGGCCACCTTCATAATCGCGGCCCTGCACAGCCCTTGGAAACAGACACTTCAAAGCTTTTCGCCCAGAGCAGACACTTCATTTGTCATTGACAAATATGACACAAGTAGTGACCTTTGTGATCACAAGTCAGGAGGCTCTGGTGTGAGTCATAGACTTTTGCACTTCAGAAAAGAATGTGCACCGCTCGCAGTGCACTGTGACACTGTTTACTTACAGGTCCTCAGCTCCCCCCACCCCGCTTGTTTTCAGCCTGGCAAGGCTGCACCATCACCCAAAGGAGATGACAAAGCATCAAAGAGGAGACACGGGCACTTATGCTATAAAGATGTGCTAACAAAGATCACAAACTGGGCCTGGGGGTCAAGAGAACCAGCTTCCCGGGAGCTCAACGTGGAGCAAATGGACAAGATTCATGTACTGGCAGGTCCACCACCTGGCAGGGGTCCCGGCTGGGAAGTGTGGCCTTCCCACCCCCAGCTGGTCTTTAGGGCGGCAGTTTTTATCTTGACTTTAAGATGCTGTGTGGCTCCCTGAGCTGATGTTTCCCAAACTCAGCAGCGAGCAGAACCTTGACGTGCCTCCTCTCTGTCATCACTGGGGCACACCTACCACCCCGCAAAGGGGTGGGCTGGGGTGAGGGGTGAGGTGAGTGCCATACCTGGTCCAGCTTCCAGTGGAACTCTGCGGGGCGGAAGGTGTCCGCCTGGTCGAAGTCCTTGCGCAAGAGGAAGACGAGGCGGCAGTTGTGCACGTACAGGGCGTAGTGATGCCGATTCATTTCTGAAAAGCAGAAAGAGGAGCGGAGTGGTTATAGTATCCCTGCATCAGTCTCTGCCAGGGGAGTCTTCCCCGACATCACTGAGCACACCATCCAGGGGGAAAGGGATGGGCATGGCAGTTTCCCCTTTTATTATCAGATGTAATGAATGTTCTAGAACATGCATGGGGGAGCTCACTGAAATGGAAGAGGAAGATTCAAGAAAACCCACAGCAAAACTTCTGCAGAGAAGCCATTTGGACTTTAAATACCAGCCTGACTTATACTCAGACACCGCATCAGGCCCAGGATAAAAAATTATGTAGCGTTAATGAGTTTTGTTTTGTTTTGTTTGTACAAATACTTCTGGGAGGGTTAAGGGGGCTCTCTGACAATCACGTCAGCTACCCCCGGCTCCTTTAACACAGCTGGTTCCTCCTAGGGTGCTGGCCTTTTGTTTCATTTCATCAGGCTTGACAATGGTGACCACAGAGCAGGTCTCCTTCTCGACCTTATTGTGTGCAGTTAGAGGAAGTGGCTCCATTTGTAGTTGCTAGGAGGAGGGGGCAGGTTGATTTTTCAGCATTAGTCATAGTTCTGTGTCCTTCAAAGGCAATGAATAAATACCTCTCCCCATACACAATGGATGGGATGTTTCCCGCCTCCGATACCAATACTTCCTTTTCTGCTTAGGAAATCTCACATCGTGGGTCCCAGGCATGAAGTCCTGCAGCCACAAGATAACAGCTACTGCCAGGGAGGAGCTGTTCTTTGACCAATACTCAGAGAACTCACATCTATACTACATAGTAGCATACACGAAATCTACTACAAGGCGCATGCTCCATAAATGACGGATGGATGAGCAGGTGATGTGCCCTTGTAGAAAGAACATGGGCCCTAGCAGTCAGACAGGCTTTGGGTGGAGTTGTAGCTCTCCATGATTCTGGGAGAATTCTTTAGTCTCTTAGAGCCTCAGTTTCCATACCTATGGAAACATCCCATGACAGGGATGCCAGATTATCCTAATGCATCATGGGAATAGGACAGGGAGATTGATTTTTGTGCATCCTGTATAAACCTTGAGGTGTGAGTGTGAGGAATCAATACCAATCCCTGGGCTCTGGTTGGCCTCCATGCCATGGCGATTGGTTCAGGGCCCAGGCCCAAGTCACGCAATGCAGGCTATTCTCTTGGCCACAGGCCTTCTCTCAGGAAAGCGATTCAGTTCAAGCCAGAGATTCAGGAGCTTTCCTGAGTGAGTCCAAAAAAGAACTCTCTTTTATCAGAAAGAAAATAGAAGAGATGTTCTCTCTCTAGAAGTTGTAGTATATAACCAGGATGCATGGAGCTGCTGCAACCATATTTGCTAATAACATGAAATCGATACATATATGGGGGCAGATCTGAGAAATTGCAGAGAAAAGAGCCAAGCCCTTGATCATATTTTGCCTGAAGCTGTCATAGCTCTGGACATTTTCAGTTACAAAAACTCTTAACTTCTCTTTATTATTTTGATTTCGTGGATCATCTGATATCAGCTTGATCTATATTTCCTGTTTCTTATAACTGAAAGCATCTTAATTGATACAGTGAGGAAGTATGTGCAAAGCGGTTGCCAGTGTGGCAGGGTTGCCCTGGGCCAATGTCTGGGTGGCCACTCAGCCTTGGGCCTGATAAAATGCCCAAGTCTTCATTATAGGGATTTTATCAAATATTTCTTGTTCCCCTCACAACTGCCCAACTGATTTCCATTATCTATTATCTATTGTCAGGAAAATATAGAAAGAAGGACTTTTTCCCCCTTCTTTTTATTTGGAGTCAGGAGAGATTGTGAGTGAGGAAGTGGAATGAGAGGAATGAATGGAGTTCTGGAGCATCTTCTAGCTTAGGAAAATTCTCCCTCCCTCTCCCTTTGTTAATCTGGATTCCTAGAGTCACCACCCACAGTGGGGTCACTGGTTTATTTAGTGGGCTAGGGACAGGGTACACTCAGAAATCCGCTTCATTTCTTTTCATGACCCTTGTGTTCTTTGGAGTAGTTAAATGTTTAACAAAAAGAAGCCAGATAAATGAAATAATAAAGCCCCATGACACAATCTTGGATTGTTATGTAATCCATATCTTTAAAGAATATTTTATCACGAAGAGAAATGATCTGGATATAATGTTACATAAAAGAAACAGGGAACATAATGGTATCACATGCATTATAAAAATAGTGAGAATTGTTAAGGACATTCTACATATGCATAGAAATAAAAATGAGATTTTATTTGGTAATGAAATATGCCAAATGTAATCAGAAAATATCTTTAGGTATTAGGGCTTTAGGGGATTGGTGTATTCTCCTTTATACTCTGTGTTTTTCAGGTTGTCTGATATAAACATGTCTTGAAAAGATGTTTCTGATATATAAAAGCCTAATAAAGCCTTAGTTTATTCCTGATATTTTTTAAATTTAGGGCAAGAAGGTGTTACAGATTTCTTTTTTTTTAGTCAAAGAAGTTAGAGGAACCTTCCCCATTTTCTTTGTGCTGGGGCTGAGCTGCTTACAAGGTGTGGCTCTGTGCCATGACCACAGTGGAAAAGCGCCAGGTAAGCTGCCTCCAGGTGCTGACATGCCTGTGGGGTAGACTGCTTGGGTGACAATGAAGCATCATCATTTAAGGTGGTGGGTTAAGCCAGAGCTGCACAAAAAGTTCCCTAAAAACTCCGACTTCCTGCACTGGGGTGGGGCCCTGGCATCTTTGCTTTTTTACAAGCGTGCCAGAGTTTTCTGCTGTGTAGCATGGTTGAGAACCACTGGTCATCAGAGCATGGGTCTGGATCCTGGGCCCAGGACCCGATCCAATCTTGTTTCTCTGGGTAATTGGCTGTGTTCCCCAGGCCAGCCACTCCACCTTTCATATTTTAACTTCCTCTTCTGTAAGCAAGAACATTCACATCTGTGTGATCTGCCTCCCAGGGGTATGTGATACATTGCAGAAAGGACTCTATGTATCTGGCCTTGAACCCCAGCCCATGCTGCTTTGCCTTGGTATGTTCAGCCCTAAGCCATTTTCTCATTGATGCAGGGCCCTGGATTATGATGGGAGCACCTTGCCAGGCGCTGCAAGGACCGGGCTGCGGGGTGATTCCTGAGATTGTGACCTGGACGATCGCTGAGCTCTGAACCCAGTCCCAAACCTCTGTGTGATCTCATGCATATCTGCAGGGTCCTTCCTGAATGAAGGTCCCAGAAAAACTGATCCTTGTCATAACCGTTCGGACAGACTTACTTTATGTCTAGGGAAAGCTGGGCAACTCTCTCAGTTTCTACATCTGAAAAAATGTGCTAACATAGATTGTAAGGAGTGATTGCAATTGAAAATGTGGAGTCCTAGGAGTAGCATAATGTGGAATAAAACAAGAAGTAATATGATAGTAACACCATCAAGTAAATAAACTGAGCACTGATTTTATATCTGATGCTGAGTGATTTCACGCATTATTTCATGTTTATTTCCCCCATTTTACATATGGGGGAACTGAGGCTCAGAGACATTAGCTACTCCTCAAAGATCCCACCTGAGAATGAAAAGGCTGAGAAATGAACTTTGGGTGTCCAGCCGCAGAGGCTGAGCTGTGAGCCACTCTATCCTGCCTTCTCACTGCAGTATCTGCTGGGGATATTATTTATTTTGGGTATTTTTAAGAAAAGTAGCGCTTGAAATAGGGAATTGCAGAATTATAATTTAAGATAGAATTGTAAAATTTGTATATCTAAATATTTGTGTGTATGTGTGTGCTTGTGTGTGTGTGTGCACAGGCACATGTGTATGCCTGCATGTGTGTCCGTGTGCGCATGTGGGGTGTGGTGACAAGTGCGCAGGATTGGAGTTAGCTGGATCTGAGCTTGCGTTTCAGTTCTGATCCTTACTGGCTATATAACTTGGGACAAGTTATTAACCTCTCAGGGATGTTTCTTTATCCTTAAAATGAGAAGTACAATCATGCTTTCCTAAAATTGTAGATCTGAGAAACAGTCTACAATAGTAATATCTAACGCAGATGGCACCTGCCCTGTGTCAGGCACGGTTCTAAAGCTCTACACGCGCATTAAGTCATCTAATCCTGATAAAAGCCCTATGAGGTAGATTATATGTCCATTTTATAGAGGGGGAAAGCGAGGCACAGAGAGGTTAAACAACTTGCCCAGTATCACACAGCCAGGAAGTGGTGGAGTGCTTTGAACCCCCAAGCTGTGAACTGCCTTGCGCAGGCTCAGCATGGGGAAAACACCTAATAGAAGTTAGCTACCGGTATTATGTTTGACAGTGATTTTGAAAATTACCATGACCCTTTCATTGAAAATAAACTTTTGGACATCTTACTACATACAGCATCGTGAAGGTAGAAGTGCTTTGAAGTAAGAATGAAGTCCCCCTGCCCCCCAACTCCCACCGCATGGGTCACAGCTCTAAGTTGCCTCTGGGGAGGCTGGGGTTCTAAAGAACCCGGTTTGAAAGCAACTAGTCCAAGATTTTGCATTCTTTGTGTCTGTGCCTCTTCCCTGGTCCCGCTCTACCCCAAGCCCAGAAAAACTCAGCAGCCAGAAGACCAGAGACAAGAGTATTTTCCCAGGATGCCATCATGCTCTTGCTTTTCATCCACATTGTCTGTGGCTGTGTCTGTGCCTAACCAGCTGGGATGTAACGGGCAGACTCACCAGTCTTGTCTGAGTTGCAGAGGATAGTTTCCTTCTCGGCTCTCACACCAGGGCTGGGGCCATGTTTCATCCACATGGTGATGGTGAACTGGTCTGTCAGGTTCTTGGGCACAATCCCATCGGGGATCTTGGCACCTTGTCTGCCATCAAACTTGAAGATCATCTCGCTGCTGTCCACGAGCAGTCCTGCTGTCCAGTTGGTGGCAGCACTGGGGGACGGCAAGAGGTCGATGATGCCAGAGGAGGCTCCTGCAGGGTAGGGGGGCCAGAAAGAACAAAGGGTTATTTATTCCTTACAGGGTGGGTGTCCTCACCTTCTGTTTTCTGCTCCTGGGTCAGGATGAACTGCTCAATGTATTTACTCAGCAATCTCAGCCAACCTTCCAGGAGGTGACTCTGGAAAAGAAGGGCCAAATGCCATCCCTGCCCCTGAAGGGTCTTGCAGAGGTGAAGGCATCAGTAACCGACAGACAAAAATGTTGCATGTGACACAACAAGGTGCAATGAACAAGGAGAAAGTACTGTGGGAATTTAGGGAAATGAGAACAGGGGGGCTGTTAGCAGGGAAGTTTCCTGAGCACAGAAGGCCAGATTTGGTGTGGATCAATGAATTCATTCATGCATTCATCCATCCATTAACCTATGAGCCATTTATTGAGTACCAACCATGTGCCAAGACCCCTGCTAGGAACTGGTGGTGTAGATGTGAATCAGTACAGTCCCTGAACTGAGGTAGCTCAGAGCCGACAAGTAGACAGACAGCTGTGACACAGTGTGATCAGGGGTCTTGGTCCTGTTGCCATGGGAAGGAGTGTGAGCCACTTTGTACTCACCACGCTTTTTTTTTTTTTTTTTTTAACACAACCATTATGTTTAGGCTGAATGATATGGTGGTCAAGAACATGGGTTCAGAAGTCTGCACACTTGATTTTGATGCCTTGCATGTCCTTTAGCTTTTCTGCCTCTCCAGCTCCTGCTGTGATGTCTCCCTTTCCAGTGGGCTGCAAGGACTGAATAAGAGCCCTCGCTAGAGCCTGCAGCAGCATGCTGGCCATGTGGAGAATACTCACTCCATGTTACCTGTGACTTTATCCTTATTATTATTATTATTTTTGCTACCACTATGATTCCAGGCTAAGGCACGAGGGCTAAACTTGAAGTAGTGGGAGTGTCACAGGTAGATTGATGTCTTAGGAAGGTCACACCAACAGCTTTGTGGAGGACAGAGCCAAGGTGGGCAGAAGAGGGCAACCCCACAGAGAAGACTGGATGCCTCAGTTCAGAGGACCCTTGGGCATCCTCTGACTTCCCTCGGAAGCTCAAGTACTGCCAGCAGAGCTTTCCACATCTTTATGTCCCACACAGGAGTCAGGACTTGGCTCTTTAGGGGAGGATAAGAGACAGGGGCTTCCCAATATTGTTAGGAAATGAGAGTCAGGGAGCTAAGGTGTGGCTGGTGCAGGGAGCTAGGGTTCTCCCAGGATGGCACTGACCAGCCAGTCGTAAATGGTGATGGGTTTAATAGACAGTGGCTGTGTGCATTACCTGATCTTTGTCAGAGGTCCCTGGATTTCTGAATTTTGTATATCAGAGTCTTACCTCGCCTAGTATTTGGGTTCCAAAGTCAGCTACCACAAATATCTACAGTTAATATCTACCCTTGAGAATCCTTCAGGAGGGTGCCATATTGAAAACCAATATACTTCTTTGAAAATACTCAACCAGCCAGTTTTCCCTTTCTCCTTGGAGCAGATGATCAAGTCTAGAGTTGAGCATCCATTGGTTTGCAATAGAAAGTTGTGCTATGTGAAAAATAAGTATCCTTAGAGCTAGTTGCCTTGTTTAGTGCTGTGAAAGGCTTGCCCTGGGAGAGGCCCCCAGGAACTGTGGCATCTGGGAGGCCAGGAGATTCCGGTCTGTCAATTCATGATCACCCTACAGCATATGCTTATCAAAGGGAAATGGGGGTGGTGTTGATTGCATTATTGAGATGTGTATGTCCTAGGAGTTTTGGGTTGGTGTCATGCCTGATACATAGGAGGCACTAATTAACATTTCTAAGTGTCCTTCCTCCCACCCAGTGCCTCCATGAGATACTTGTAGCCATCCACCCGATGCTCAGGTGAGCTTGCCCATGAAGCCTCCTGTCTGTGCCCCACACCTCTCACCAATAGTTATTTGTTCTCATCCCATACCCCTCCAGCCTTGTCTAATATCCATTTTATTTATCTGATAAGCTGATTCACACTAATATTTCAATGACTAACAAAGCTTTAAGGGTTATCACCCTCCAGAGGTATCTGAAAGAAAGACATCTATCTAGGTGGTAGCAGGTAGAGATTTGGGAGTGGTTTAAGGGTGGGAGATTGTGGTGTTTTGCAGCAAATTCATTTTCTAGGAACCCCCAGCATAATGCAATTGCTTCTTTGACCCATAGGTAAATTGGCTCTGACACCAGGAGTTGTGTGTCAGGCTCTGAAATTTCAGGTAATCAGAGAGGTGCAGGCTAAGTGCTCAGGACTCCTGATGGCCAGCTCACGCCAGGGAAGCCAATGCAGTCTAGCAGAGCCAGAGCAAAGGTGTGTGCTTGATGACTGCCAGCACTAGCTTTGCCACCAATACCATTATTATTTTCCTAGGAACCAGTTTTGGGGCACTGAGCACCAGACCTGAATTAAGTACTATAATGCTTTTTCTTAGTTATTCATCTACATGGTGAATACTGTCATGATTCCTGGCTACAGGTCAGAACCTGAGGCTCAGTGAGACCAGGATCACAACTAGCTAGTAAGTGGGCCCATCTGCAGGGCTTTGCAGTTCCAAAGCCCATGCCCCACACTGCACCACTTCAGTGAACCTGGAGTGAGACCTTGTAACCTCCTCCACATTTTACAAATGGGAACCAAAGCCTAGAGAAGGGAAATGTCTTGATCAAGGTCACACAGCCACACAGCTAGCTAGAGGCAGGCCCAGCTCCTAGAGACCCAGCTAATATTCATTCTACCACACAGTATGGTATCTTGCCAAGCACACAGCACAATCCCCTGGGATCCCAACTCCCTACACAGATGGCTGTCTGCAGAGAGGCACACTGAAGACAGCATGTGCCCTGGTAAGGCCACGGATGCAGACTTCCCGGATTCCATGGTGTGGGGAGCAGCAGGCCACCCTGCCTAACCCACAGATGTTGCCTACCAGAAAGCAACAAGCTGTAAGTAGCCAGATGGTACAGACTTCCCCAGCTTAACAGCTTATATTTCATTTCTCAGTGCACTTACACAAACTGAGAGAGATTTACTTTCTCCCAAAGTTCCTCTCTCTCTCTCTCTCTGTCTCCTCTCCTCAAGGGATCTCATGGAAGGCTGTGGGTAAATAGGACACATCACTTGCAAAGATGGTACGGCATTGTCTGCACACACGGTGTATTTAAGAAGCTCCTTGGGAATCCTCTGTGAAGGTCCCTGGGAACCCAATCAACCCAATCAAGCTGCTTAGAGTCCATGCTGGTCTGGTGCACAGCAGTTGCAGCTTGAGTGTGTGTGTGTGTGTGTGGGGGGGGGTTTGGAACCAGAGTTGAGGTATGATTCAAGGTCCCTGAGCTCTAGCATGGGGAAGCCTCTCTGAGCCAGCAAGTAGAGAAAGAGGGGGTAGATGAGGCAGATTTCAGGACACATTGTGGTATGAATGTATAAATGGAACCTGGGGACACTGAACTTCTTTTTCTTTTCTTTTTTCTTTTTCTTTTTTTTTTTTTTTTGACACTGAACTTCTTAACTGCAGGGTTTGCATTCTGCTCTGGGTTGGCTTTGGTCAGGATAGAGTGTCTGTAGCACTTCGAGGTGTGGCAACGATGATTGATATGGAAGCTCAGGTCATGCCTCCTCATGGTCCACCACAGGGCAAGAATAAGTGGGAGGGTCTTAGGGGAAACTATTATAACCAAAGACACAGGCCTCATTCTGTGGAGTATTCTCACAATTGCAATATCAACTCTCTATTATTTCAGTAAATATTTATGTAATGTCTAGGTTATGGCAGGCACTGTGGTGAGAAGGCAGCAATGAACCAAACAGAAGTTGGTCCTACCTTTAGGGACACAGTAGACCTTTGGTGGGTGGAACAGGTCAGCGGGAGAGACTGGCAGGGGAGGACAGCGAAGCCCCCTTGACAAACGTTGTACTAGAACTGCATGGCTGTAGAATGCATTCTGCTCTCAACACGCATCTCTGACCCACTGATGGCACTTAGACATGTGACTTGCTCTGACCAATAAAATGTGAGTGCAAGTGACACATCATACCGGGGCAGAAGCTTTAAGAGCCAATTCATGGTTTTCCATGTGTCTTTTCCATGTGCCATGAGATCCACGGTGCTCTAAATAAAAGCTGTTTGTTAGCCTAGATCCCAGAGGGAAGCCACATGGAAAAGAGCCACAGCCCATCCAAGAAGGACATGCAATGGGAATGATAAATGAACTTTTGCTGTTTTGAGCCAATGAGACATTACGGTCATTTGTGATTGCAGTATCCTGCTATCCTGCTAATCCACATAAGTGACTGACATCATTGGCTATGATTCCCATTTCTTCTTTGGCATGTCTTCAGCATGGACAGGGAGTACTTTCTGATGTCCTTTCAGGAGCTCACATGCCGTTGACTCTATAATCTGAGCTTCATTCCACCTTTGGAATCCTAGACGGGAAGGGTTCCGGCACGGCCTTGCAATTGGGAACTTGGGTCTTCAGGTGGAACAGGCTGGGCTCTGGCGGAGGGGTGGTCAGTCAGGCTCCTGGAGCAGGGCCATGGATACCCAGTTGCTGACCAGCTCGGGCAATGCCACTGAAGGGAAAAACCTTCTACCCAACATGGGAGGGCATGATCTAAGACAGCTGCTCAGGTGAAGCCAAAGAAATCGGCGTATCCACTGAGATGCTTCCTGCCTATGCAGCCCTTTGCTGATGGATAATTAATGATTTAATCTGATTCCTGATAGCTGTGTGCCTATTAAAGCAATAGGCCCACTTCTACTCTCTGAGAACGGAGGTACCAGCTATGCTAGGGGACTGACACTCAAGCCTGGAAGCTCCAGCCTTTCAGAGGCAGCTTGGGGAAACCGATGATAGCTCCTGGAATTGGGTGTTTCTGGAGGTACAAATACCTCTGACTGTGATTTGGAATGAGGATGAGCTCTGTTAAGTTTCATGGCGTAGTAAAAAACCATGATCTTAACTTTTTTTTTAACATGTCTTCCCAGAGACTGAAGTGTCGGGTTCTATATAACCTCAGGGGTTACAGCATTTGGACACTCAACAAATATTTGTCGAATTAATAAATACATAAATGAATGAACGAATGAATGAATGAGCAAATCATCTATGAAAATCTCCAGGCTCACAAGTGCAAAGATCCTGAGAACAGCTTCACGTCTGGTGATCAGAAGTGCTCCGACACTTGACTTAATAGCATGCTCTCATTCTGTGACCTTTCCTTTGACAGGGCCTGCTCTCCTAGTTCTTGACTCCACATAGAGAACAGCTGGCCCGGGTGGCGTCTGTGGAGGTGTGGGCCAAGGGCCAGGAGCCCTGTGATCCCGAGGAGGAACAGACCCTGGCCTCCGAGCTGGGGAAGGATGCGCGTCACAAACTGCTCTTCTATTTACTGTAATATGTAGTGACTTAGGGCCATTGAAGTGGTCCTTTCCTGGGGCTGTCGTTAATGTCAAATTTAATTTGGCCCAGAGGTCTTCCTAAGGGCTTCATGGGGCATGTCATACTCAAGGCAGTTCTGTGACATTTCACTTCTGGAAAGCCTGGGCCTCAGATGACAGACCCCTTCATCTTGAATCTCTGAATTCAGAGGAAATGATAAGCACTTTGCCCAACTTCCCCAAGAAGCCTGGCTTTATGCAAAGCAAGCCTAGTGGCCGGCCATTCTAGACTATGTTCTACAAGCTGAAGGGGACACAGGTTCAGGACCCCTGCATTGTTTTTATTTCAAGGCAGAATGGAAGTGTCTCCGTGCGGGCTCAGACAGGCTGTTTCAAAAGCTGCTGCACCTGTCAGGTACTTCCTGACAATAGGCTTTGAACCAGCTATTGTTTGCTTCTAATGGAGCCAGTGTCGCAAGAGGAGGAAGCAGGTGGACAGTGACCAGGCATGCAGAATGCGCCTCCACAGAGACACCCCTGCCTGGGTCACTGCACAGCTATGGTATCACAAAACAGATACTGGAGCTCAAAGGATCCAGGAAACACCCCCAGGATAGCCTCCGTAGTGTACAAAGGCCGGGAGAATATTGACAGAAGGGAAAGCCCTGGAACAGCAAAGGGGGGGAGGATTCTAGTGGGAAGAAAACATGAGCTAAGATTTAGGAAAGAGGGACCAGCCCGGCACAGGGACAGAGGAGGTGTCCCGGCCAAGAAGAGGGAAGAAACAGGCTAGGACATTGGATCAGCTGGGTGGGGGCAGGTCCTCCGAAGCATCCAGAGTCAGGCCAGCATTGAACACTCGCACCTGGGTGTCCTACAGGCACGTGTCCTCACAGTCCCTAAATCTGCTCGTGCCTGGATTCCTAGTCCTGATCGGTGGCACCCTTGGCCAGTTAGATGCTTATACTAGAGTCATCTTAGATTTCTTCTTTCTCATTCCTGACAGCTAATCAATCATTGATTAGCTTGCTGATTTTGCCTCCTAAAGCTGTCTTAAATGCATCCCTACTGCCACTCCCCTGGTTCAGAACTCATTATCTCTTGCTTAGACCATGGCAATAACATCCTAATTGGTCTCCCTGTTTCCATCCAGAGTCAATAAAGATTTGGAATATGAAAAATGCATGGCTGCTGAGGCTGAAAGTGTCATAGCCATTCCCTAGTTGGGAAAGCCTGCAAGCAACGTGTCTACCATCCACTGAAAACACATGGAAGCTTGTCCAGCACCTAAACTGCCCCATAGGAGCAGGAATTATAACCCAGACTCTGTTTTGGAAGCAATCCAGCCTGCATTTCCCTCACAGTTTGGAGAGAGCGTGGGGCCTGGTGGGCTGCCTCCTTCGGAAGCCTACTCTAGCACTGGATGTGCATCTGGGTTCCACGCATTTGCTTCTGCCCCCTTTTCCTGAGCTCTCCCTCCATGGAATTCAAGATTCAGGCTCCTGGCATGGAGGCAGGAGTGGCCCTGGCCGTCTGGTAACTCAGACAGAGTCCCCACAGGGTGGTGGGCGCCAGGCCCAGGAAGGTCACCAGAAGGACACACAGACCTCCCCCGATAAAGGGCCACTCCCAGAACCAGGTAAGCTCACATTCTAGGGGAGCCTGCTTTCCTCCCTGAATTGCCTGCCTTCCTGCAAGGTGAGGCTGGCAGCCCTGAAGGAATGAGCGCTGTTAACAACCAGATGCAATTTTGCTCAAAAGTTTCTTCCCTCAGGAAAAAAAAAAAAATAAATAAATAAATAAAAATCCTTCTTGCTCTCTGTATCTCCTCATCTCTCCCCAGCAACATTCAAAATCAAATCACAAGTGCGTGCCCTTGGGCCCACCTGAACTTTAACAACCTGATTCCATCATCTCCTTCTAACCCGGAGGAGGTTAGGAAATGACTGTAACCCATGGTGGCGTGAGGTCGAGTTGACTTCTAATCCAGGTGCCCGGGGAGTGAAATGGCCTGCTCGTTCGCAGTAAGATGTCGTCTGAGGTGGCTTCTCCGCACACGGAGGGAGGCAGAGCACTAGAGGCGGTTTTCTGCATACTCTAGGCCCGACATCCATTTTTGCAGGGGCTGTCTGGAGTATTGAAATTGTGGTGATCTCCCCAATCTACTGCTTTGTTCTGGAGAAGCGTGTGTCCCCACAGGCCTTCCTGACAGCTGGGTGACATGATAAATGGGAGGTGGCCCACATAGGGTCCACTTCACATTCACTTCTAAATTTTCACCTAATTCTTTGGGCAAGAGCAGTGTGTGTGTGTGTGTGTGTGTGTGTGTGCATGTGTGTGTTTGTGTGTTCAGGAATGGTGAGGGAGGCAAACTGCCCCAGCGGTAGCAGTGGAGGGCCCCCTGGGAGGGGACGGCGCCCCGGAATCGCACTGTGTTCAGGAGGCTCCTGTCCCTTTTGTGGAGATGGAATTACCCCCAAACACAGGTCTAGTCTAAGGGTAAGCTCTTTCCTAAGCTCCCCACAGAACAGATGTGAGTTCCTGAATATTCTGGGAGAGAACAAGACAGCAAGGAAATATATGTGGTCCACCTCACCCCAAGGCCCATTGGCACGTCAGTGGGCTGGCTTTCTATGCACGGGGGCCCTTCCCACCATATGGAGCACGCCACAGGCTGACTGGGAGACTGGCCTTCTAGCTCCCAAGGCCCGGCCGCCCTTCGCAGCTACTGAGCTGAACAGCCTGCATTCGGGTAGAACTACCTTCAAATTCTGACTCAGTCACCTTCTAACCAGGATCTCGAACCTGCCATTTCTTCCTCTCTGGGTACCAATTTTCCACCTTTATTTTTTTTTTTAAGATTTTATTTATTTATTCATGAGAGACACACACACAGAGAGAGAGAGAGGCAGAGACACAGGCAGAGGGAGAAGCAGGCTCCATGCAGGGAGCCAGACATGGGACTCGATCCCGGGTCTCCAGGATCACACCCTGGGCTAAAGGCGGCGCTAAACCGCTGAGACACCCGGGCTGCCCAATTTTCCACCTTTAAAATGGAATGAATAACAACCTCCTCACACTGAAGACAGAGAATTAAAGTGATGCGTGTGAACGGTGTGGCAGGTGTACCGAGCAGGTGCTTGGTGAAGCCGTTTCCTCATGTCGCACCGCTGTGGGCCTTGTTCCCCTAGTTCCCAGTGGCTCCTTCGCTGGGGCATCGCCTCATGAAGACAGCAGGTCCTCTCCCCTGTGCTGCGACACCTTCGCGGGGCCCACCTCCTCCACCCCAGCGGGAAGCTAGGCTGGCTTTATTGGTATGCCACCTAGGGTGTCACGTGGGGCCTGCGCTTGGGGTAGGCATCCCAGCTTGGTTTAATGCTTTGCCACTGTAGCCTTAAAATTCTTAAATTCTTAACAAAGGCTTCCCATTTTCATTTGCACTGGGCCCTGCAAATTATGTAGCTGATCCTTTGGGGAGGAAGCCGACCTCTCCCCGGTGAGAGACACCACCCTTCACACTGGCCCCTGGTCAGGTGCCTCTTTCCAAACCAACCCAGTGGAAGGGAGCCCAGGTTTCTTCAGGCTCCATGATAGGTTCTCTCAAATACACTAGGTCATTAATTAGGTTTTACTGATGAGGAGTAGAGGCTTTGTCACATGCCTTGCCTCCAGCCACACAGTTGGTCAATGGTGGGATCTGGCCAGGTGTTCCTGATGCCGAGAGCTGAGCCATCTGACCCTTCAACCATAATAAGTAGACTTCATAGTCATCCAGGAGTAACATATGCCAATGCGGGTTGGGAGGGACTAATTCTTTCATAACATATGTTTTGTATAAATCATTTAAAAGCAATTAAGTAAAAAAAAAGATCGCAACAGGAAAAACCTACCACATAATTTCTGAAGGGATCTCTCAGAGTAGGTCTCCCGGTCGCAGCCCTTCCCGATGTAATTGGTCTGCAGCTCCGTGGTGATCTGGATGGAGGACACGGCCCCGTCGCACGTCTCCAGGTGGATGCTGGGGAAAAGCGGCACGCTCCCGGAGCCAGGCTGATACTCAATCCTCTTGGTCCAGTCTGAATAAACAAGGAAAAGGTTAAAGTCAATCGGGTACGGCCAGTTCTGCTGTAGCTCTTGTTCTGAAAATGTGAATTTGTTCCAGCATAATTGATATATTTGGGAACAATCTGAGGATAAGAGGAATTTCACATTTGCCCATTATGCAAGATTTCCTTCCTGAGAAACACTGGGTGAAGGCAGAAAGCGGCACCCAGCTGAGCCGAGCCAGGTAGGAATGCACAAAACACGCCCATGGACACGCCTCAAACGTCTAGCAGCCACGCAGGCCACTGAGTGTTGAGGGCCACATCCACCTGCCCCCACAGTTACAACTTCCCCTCCATTCAGAAGCACCCCCCTTGTCGCGGTTCTGCTCCAGCTGCAGCCCTCCCCCATCCTCTTCTGCGGGCAAACATCAGGTCTCTTCAAGGTGACGTGCCATAGTCATCGAAGTACTTGTATATTTTCTTAACCACTTAACCTGTGTAAAACCAGGCTAACATGTTTTCTTCCTCTCTTTTCTGTGTGTCACTGATGACATTTTTGAGTGTTACGCTGCTTGCTCCACTTCCCTCATCTTGCCTAGTGGGGTGGCTTTTAGGAATGGGTATGTCCCGCCATATGACAAGAGGGCATGGTAGTTCCGGGTTCCTGGGGGTCATGAGGTGGGGTGCAGGATTCTTTCTCAAGCGTTCAGGACCGTGACCCACTTAAGTGGAGCCGATGGTCTTATCGATTCTTCTTAGTGGAAAAATAATTTGGAGATGACAAAGTGTTGGAGAGGAACAAAACCACAACCAAAATGGCACCACACAAGATAGAGCAATCAGCGAAGATAAACACCAACAGGGAGTGTACACATGAATTGGCTGGAACAACAAGAGCAGCAGTCGAAGGGCAGAGGACCCTCCAGGCAACGCTGCGCTCCTAGTGACCACGCACAGCGCTTGCTGACAGCAGTGGGCGCACCGCGCTCTGCGAGGGCACGTCTGTGAGGTCTGTGCAGACCTAGCCAGACCCGGGGGGCAGGATCAAGGAAGGGGACCTACGGACACCCTTGGCTTATGAAGCCACATGTTTGTCACATAAACCTTGCTGGAAGGTATCCTTTTGCTGAAGCAGAAATAAAAACCTATGAAATTGCCTGTGAGGAAATCTGGCATTGATGGGTCAGGTTCTTCACAAGCCCCCAGTGGGCCCCAGGCTGCCATCCTGAGCGATTCTGTGGAGGGGCCAGATGCCTTTGTTCACTGAGCAACCGTGTGTTCGGGGTTTCCGTGTACGAGGCTCTGCATGGAGCATCGAGGATACAGCAGTGAAGGAGCCAGGAAGGGTCCCTGTCTTGCGGAGCCGGAGCAGGGGTGGGGGTGGCTTGGGGGGAGGCCTGTGCTGTCCTGTCTGAGAGAGTGAGTCTCTGAAAGAAAAAGCGGTGACAGAGAGAGGCTCTTTGGATGCAGAGAACTGTCTGAGCTGAGGTCTCAATGCCAAGGATGGGTGTGCGTGGGAAGCCTCAGAGAAGCAGGTTTGAAGCAGATGCCCCAGCAATCTTGGCTTGACTCTGTCTGGTCAGGAAGTTTCTGGGCAGGTTAATGAAGGTCTCCAAGCCTCGGGCACCTCATCAATAAAATAGGGACCTTTCAGTGTTGGGGTGAGGAACGAGGGCCTCGGTGTGTGCATGGCATGCAGTAGGGCCTCGGGTGGTGTTATTCTAGGAGAGGAAGGGAGATGTTCAGTCCAGGGGTACGAGTGTCCTTGCTCTGCAACCCCGCCACGTTCCAGATAGCCACGCCATCTGGGTTTAGGTCTGAACCCCCAAGTCAACCAGCTACCCTTTTGGGGATTTTCTCAGAGCAGGCCAGGAGCAGAGACTGCATGCAGAGTTGTAGGTGGCTCACCAGGAGCTTACCACGGGAGGATATTTGGGTGGGAGGGACTGCATGTGAAAGAGAAGGTACCCAATTGCATGCTTTTCCTCAAAGCCTCCAGCAGCTGTGTCTGGACTAGCCCATCACCTCCTGGAGGATGAGATCCTGGAGCTGCTCTAAGCCATGTTCCAGAGGCCCCAAGTTCAGTAAAGATGAACCACTGGAGGGGGGCAGCAGGGCTTTTGTCGGGTGCATCTGAGGTCAGAGCTGTAAGCAGCAGTCCACACTCAGCCAGCCCTGGGTCTCAGGGACAACGTTTCCTGCCTCTGAACGCTCGATCGTGTTGTTTCTTCTATACAGAGCTCCCTTTCTATGCCTTTCTGCCGTGGTAACTCTGCGCAACCTTTCCGAATTTCTCTGGTCTGGGGAGATATGCTCACCTGTGCTCCACAGCATCCTCCACATCAGACACAGCACTGGACTCTAAGCTTCAGGGTACTCTGAATCCCCATCACGCTCTGTGCCCAGTGCCTGGCACAGAGTAGATGCTCACCCGATATTGGTAAAAAACGTGAATGAATCCTGCAGGATTCATTGGTATGCTTGCCTCCCCCCAGTAACTGGGAGCTGCTGAACGGCAGGGATTGTGATGTTTATTTTCGATCCGTCTACACTGAGGTCAGAGCGTAGGGAGTATTTGCCAGGTGGATCTGGGGAGCCTCAGTCACCTAACCCGGCTGCTGCCATGGCTGCCTTTCCTGAGCCACAGACAGAACTTGTGGCCTATTCGCCCCTCTCTGGTACTGCCCCCGTCTGCCCCGACCTGCAGTCTGGCCATCCCCACAGCAGCCCATAACATGTTGGGTTCTTTTTGTTCTCAGCAAGGCAGCTAGTCTAGAGCTGCTGATGAAGGGAATCTACTTCCTGATGCTAAGAAAGGGCACCAAGGAGGAGGTCTCTTACCCTTCCTTCCTTGCCTCACCCCTCTTTCCCTGGATTTTCCCTTCTTCAAAGATGCAGATAGGAAAATGGAGAAAGTGGTTTTGTGTAGAGGGCCATGGGGTGAGCCATGTGGCAGCAGCTCTTGGTTTTTTTGCCACTTCTGCTGATGCAAGGTCTTCCCACATCACCTCCTTCTGGAAGCTTCTTCATTGAAGAAGCCCAAGCCATCTGTGGTATTGATTCCCTCTCTTCTCTGGGGGCTGTGGGTGTCTAGATATTTTGGTGGTTATCTTTGATGAGAGATTCCACCTAAAATCGTTCCTAGAAGGAGTGCAAATAAAGAAGCAAATGGGGGATCCCTGGGTGGCTCAGTGGTTGGCTCCTATCTTTGGCCCAGGGTGTGATCCTGGAGACCCGGGATCAAGTCCCACATCAGGCTCCCTGCATGGAGCCTGCCTCTCTCTCTGCCTGTGTCTCTGCCTCTCTCTCTCTCTCTCTCTCACATGAATAAATAAATAAATAATAAAATTAAATTAAAAAAAAAAAAAGAAGCAAATGAATAATGAAGGGAAGGTCAGTGGAGGTACAGGCCTAGGAGAGATTTTATTTCTCTCACCACCTCCAGGCTGGGGGTGCGGGTGGGGGGCAAGGGCCTCTTTGGGAAGAAATCAGGTACAAAATAGCTCTGGAAACATCACATCTGCAGTGGCTTTGCTGACCTCTCAAGGCTCGCTTTTGAGGGTTCCCAAGGAACAGGCAAAAATTGCAACCACATAGTAAAAGAAATCGATGAAGCTTTCTGAGTGTAGTGTCCTTGAGAGAGTGGGAAGCTCACACAAACATCATTCGTTTTCCAAGAAAGAGTCTGAGATGGGGATCAAGAGAGCAAAAGGCAAGTCATCAGATTCAGCCTTTGTCACATGAAATGTCTATTCATCCTCAACTCCTGGAGGCAGGATAGCAATATGGGTGAAAGTCTGGCCTCTAAACTCAGTGTGCGTGGGTTCAACCCCCACCTCTACCATTTCCTGCATGACTTAGGGCGAATCATTTACCCTCCCTGAGTCTCAGTTTCCTCTTATCTAAACATGGTGTTTACCACCCAGTATTTGTGGGGGGAGGGGGATTAAATGCAGACTAATTTTAGTGCCAAACACAAAGATTATGTTCAATAGATATATTATGGTTGACTTACCGTTTATTCAATAGTACTTACTGCAGGAAAAAAAGGATATACAATTACTAAGCATCTATAAGGTGTAGGCACTTATACATCTATCTTTTTTTTTTTTTTTTCTTGATCCTCCCAGGAATCCAATAGTTATTATCTTAATTGTGCAGAGGACAAAGCCATGGTTGACAGTTGGCGTGCCTTGCCCAAGGCCAGGCAGCTCTTTTACAATAGTTCTGCCATGGTTCTGAGGATTTGCCAGGATGGAGAACAAGTGCAATTTTTACAGATTATTTTTGAATGTTCAATTTATACTGATATATATAAACATAAATATATACATATATACATAAATGTGTAAAGTGATCATCTCTGATGTTGGCAGAGAATCAAGGAGTGTTGTCAGTTTCATCACTGCCTGACCTTGAGGGCAGCTGGTGGGGGCACTGGGGTTGCTTTGACCCTGGAGACTGCAGAGGACTATACTTGAATCACATCTCCCCCAGAGGTGGGTGATGTGACCTCTGCAAAGCTGAATGAGTCATCTCTGAGCCTCCACAACCTCACCTGCAGATCTGAATTAGTTATACCTCCTCATGGCCTTGTCATGAGCGTTGAAGGTTAAGGGCTCAACATGGTGACCTTCCTGTTGAAGCCTCACAAAAGGAATGTCCCGCGCTCTGGTTCACAAGCTTCCTCAACTTCTCTGAGCTTTCCTGCTTAGAAACAAAATCTTTCCAGTTTATAAAGGACTTGGAGACTAGTTTATGAATTGTGGTTCAATTTTTTTTCTTAAGTGAAGAGAAAGGAAGCAGACTACCTCTTGTTTTGATAAATCGGGCTCAACTGCCTTGTAGGTATTCCTGGAAAAGTGAACAGTGAATGCCTTTAGGAATTAAACTCCTTCTTCCTTGGTTAAGGAATTAGAAACATGATGATTTTATTAGAACTAACTCCTGTTAAATTTGGGGGGACACATGCTTTCTTATCGGGAGAATATTAACCACTTGGAACTCTCATATTAGATGCCTGGAGTTGGAAAAAAGCAAATCTGAGAGTTCTGGAAAGCAGAGAGTTTGCAGGTTTTTGTAATCCAAGACATTCAGAATTGTTCCACTTCTGTCCTCAGAAGTGAGACTGAAGGATGAAAAGGGAAGACCCAGGTATGTCAAAATACTCTTCATTCCTTAACTGTGGATGCTTACGGGCCTCCAGCTCTTCTTGGTCTCCGCTGAATAGGCATCAGGGTTTCTAGGAAATCTCTGGGTTTATACAAAGTGAGTAGCTGGATGTGGGGATGCAGGATAGTGGGAGGGCAGGAAAAGGTTCCCCCTGCACAGGATCGTGCAGGCGGCTGACATTCTAGTCTCTGCAGGCATCATTAGAGATCTGGCATCTTTCAAGACTTTCTCCAAGAGGTGGGTGACTTTGATTTGGGCACCAAGGGGCTTCCTTTCCTATCAGCAGAAGCTAGAGAGGTACTTTTGCTCAGCAGGGAGCAACTTTATCTCCATGGCCATCCAGTGCATCTGAATTTGGGGTGGATTAGGAAGTAGAGGAGGCTGGAGAAGTAAGTAGAGGTCAGATGATGAATGCTGGGTAAGAGGTTTGGGTTTCACCTAAAAGCTAGTGAAGGGCCATAAATGCGTGTTCAGTGAGGGCATAACATATCCAGATTCTGCTTTGAAAAGGTCATTTGGCAGCTGGATTAGGTCTGGTGTTCATTTTCAGAACATTAGAATACTCCTGATCATCAATCCATGCAGAGGGCCCCCTCTGACAGGGTCACACAATGGGGAATTAACTTCAATTCAGTTCGATTCAATTTAATTAAATTCAAAAGTGTTAACTCTGCAGCTGGACACAGTCAGGTTTGAACCCTGACTCTGCCACTCCTTGGCTGTGTAGCCTTGAATAAATCACTGAACTTCTCTGAGACTCATTTTGCATCTGTAGAATGAGGCTAACCCCCTGCAGAATTGCTTTGGGACTTGGAAAAAAGATATGAAAAGCACCGGGAACAGAGAGCTACTCTCATTACTACTATTATTATTGTTCTTGTATCATTCTTATCACTTTTCAGATGCCAAGTGTTCACTGAGCACCTACTATGTTCCAGCAGAGCCCTAGACATGGGAGGCACAAAAGTATGACCGACTCCTAACCCTTAACTGGGAGCCCACAGCCAAGGCGGTAGCAGCCACAGACAGCAGCCAGCTCCTACTGAGCAGACAGAGGAACAAAGTGCAGGCTCCAGGGAATGGAGAAGTAAATTATGTTGAGTAGGGCAATCGATGAAGGCTTCCTGGAGGAAGTGACCTGGGCATTTGTCTTAATATAGGTTTTATTTATTTAAGTATGGTAAGGCCAAGAGATCAGGGTGCTGTTGCCACTGAACAGATCATTTATTACACTCAGAGATCCCAAGGAGAGGGGGCTATGTATACCACTGGGGGAGAAGCAGTGTGGCCAGTCAGGAGGCAGAGGGGGATGGGGAACCGGGCACAAGAGCCTTTATTGTGGTTTCCATGGGAAGGAACAGGCAAAGCATGGTAACCAGGTTTAGGATTGCCAAAAATGCTAGTTCGTATAATTTCAGTGGCCTCTGGTGTACAGGGGCTGTCCCTTACTGTCTGGTACCTGGCCCTGGAGCGGTTAGGGCAGATAGATGGAGGCACAGGGTTTGAGAGTCCAACAAGGAAGGTCGTTGGGGGTGTGGGTTCTGGATTGGTTGGTCTGTGTTTGAAGAGCAAAAGGGTAAGCTGTCTCTTATCTTTGAATTGCTAGGAATTGGCTAACCCTGAGGGTCAGCAAGACCCCAGTTGTCAAAACAGGAGAATACAGACAATAAAAGGCAAATATTGAGGAAGGTGGGGAAAGCCAGAAGGCAAAATAGAACCCCAGGATGTCTCCATCATGGGCTTGGGGCTGCACGAGGCCAAGGGGGGCTATTTAGCTGGGAAATGATGAGTATAGTATCCCCCATGTCAATCTACAACTCAGCACCCTGGCACAACTCAGAAGGTGTAGACCTATGTGAGGCTGGGGGTGGCCTCCTGGGGGCCCTGGTGCCAGGTGGGCCAGAATGGGGAACTTTGGGACCAGACTGAGTGCTGAGCTGGGTGGGGGATCTTCTACACTTTAGGTAATAGAGACTCTTCCAAAGTCTTCATATAAGGGTGACAAAAGCTGGCTTCTGAGCTTCATCTTCTCTCCCTGCTCCCCACGTGGCTCCTAGGGGTGATTTCCTCAGTGTCCAAGCCTGACCTTGGAAAGGGCCATGATGACACTTAGATGACAGAGTGCTAGACTTTTGGATTCAGACCCCCCTCTGTTCACCAGCTCTTGTACCTTGGGCAAGATACTCTGGGCCTTGATTTTCTCATCTGGAAAATGGGGGGAAACGACAACTCCATCTCATGGGGATGCTGTGAAGAATAAGTGAGACAATACAAGTGGTAGGGCCAGGACTTATTCCAGGCCCACCTAACTCCAAAGCCCAACCCCAGAAAGCATTCTTTGCTTTTCTGATTTTTTTTTTCTTTTTACATTTCCTCAAGTGCTGCTCTGGATCTTTAACTGTGAAGTGGGACATTCAGCTGGAAGGAGACAGGAGGTGGTGAGGTGTCAGTGAGGCTGGGAACCCAATCCTGGCTCCGAGACGAGCTTCATGCTCAGAAGGGCCTTGTACTTGCTTTACTGCTCTACCATCCCTGTCTTGAAATTCTTAATAATTTGAAAACGAGAGGCCCCCTACTTTCATTTTGACCTGGAACCTACAAATTATGTATCTGGTCCTGCCTTTAGCTGACTAACCTTGGGACTGTTCCTTAACCTTAAAAGCCTCTGTTTCTTCATCTGCAGAATGGGGATGGTTATTAACCACCCAAAAGGAGGAACCCGGGCCTTGGGCTCAGACCCACGTGTGAATCCCAGCTGTCCCGCTTGGTGCCATGTACTGTGGGCCAGTCATTTCCTTCTGTGCCCGAGCAAGCAAACCCTCGTGACACTCACGCGGACGCTGGTGATACTATCACCTATTTCAGAGCCGTTGAAAGGGTTTATGTCAGATAATAAATGCAAACCACTTAGCCCTGTGCTCCACATATAATAGGCCCACACACAACTTAACAGGGATTAAATTATGTGGCTTTCTCTTCTCCAATTAAAAGCAATTACATGCAGGCACAGTTTTAAAAGAAACCAAACCACAGACTCTCTGAACTCAATTACAAATACAAGGAATCCTCTCTCTTCCTTTATTGCCGACCCCTTTCCATTTACTACATTTTAGTTTCACAAAGTCAGAGCATTTTATTATCTTTTCATTCTTCCTCAAAAGAGATTTCTTAATTAAGTACAAAAGGGAAGAAGAGAGGGGAAAAAAAAAAACAAAACAAAAACATGCCCATATCACAGGGTAAGCCTCAGGCCCGGATGTTCCGTTCCTGCCCTACCTGTGGCTGGTCTTCCGCTGCTTCCAGGCCTCAACTTACAGGTGCCTTTGTAAAGGAGGCCTCCGGGCCACAGCTTGATGACCAGCACCCTGCTTCCACCCATCCCTGCCTGTCCTCCCCTCTGGAGCATCACTTACTTACTTGTTTATGGCCCATTCGTGCTCTGGAGCATGACTTGTGCATCACCGTGCAGAGCCTGGTCCACACTAGGTGCTCGGTAATGAGTGAGCGATTAAGTATATGGAAACCAGCACCCGTGCATGCACACACACACACGCACACTCACGCTCCAGGTCTGGCTGTCAGGGGCGAGGAAGGTGATCATCTGGACCCAGAGAACCTCTGCTGCTGTCCAGGTGGGATAGCACACCTCAACCCCAGCCAGCTGCCAAATGACAGACTGCCAGGCATTACAGTGGGAATGATTTAAGACATGGCTGCTGGGTGTGTGTGTGTGTGTGTGTGTGTGTGTGTGCATGTGTGCGTGTGTGCATGTGTGTGCATGTGTGTGCAGGCACACACCCCAGCCTGAATTTGAGTGTCTGTGGGAGAGTGTATATGATGATGAAATTGCACTTAACGTATGGCTCCAGCTCTGGAAAACCTCATATATCTTTACTCCTTTTAATATCTCCCTCACCCTGAGACATCTCAATAGATGCCAAGTGAAACAACGAGGAAATCTGTCCTCAAATTTTGTTCTGCCCCTGAAGTTCTCTCTGGTTCCTTATGGCAAAAGGGCTTTCATTTTGTCTCATATCCACACTTGTGGCTCCTCGGCCTAAGAAAACCCTCACAGCTGCCCCTCGGGTGATTTCGGAGTCCTGTACACAGGCAGACGCTTGCAAGCTTCATTGTAGGAGCACCTGGCAAACTGCAGACAGCTTCCTTCCCGACAGCTTCTGGCTGCGGCCAGAGACCTCCAACATACCCTCTTCAAAGCCTGCCTGTCACTGTCACCCAGGAGAACCGGCGCCACTAGGCAAGGACCACAGAAGGATGGCTGGTGGAGGAGATTGAATTGGAAAGATGATCCAAACCATTTCAGGTTTTGTGGAGGCGAGGGCAAGGACATGTTGCCAGAACAACGCTACGCACTGTGGCCTGTAGACCAGTTGGGTCCCTGGACTGCTCTAGGTCTGTGATGAGGTCATTAGAGAGATCAACAGTAAGCATTTAGAAACTTCTATGGCCATTTGACAGAGTGAGTTTATATTTGTTGACGCTAATAAAAATAAAAATTTTGGTTTACATTTTGAATGGCTTTGCTATTTATTTCATTTCCCCGGAAATTTGTTTCTATTACACATTTTTACACAATTTTGGTCCATGACTGGGAAAAAAAATCCTGGTCCTGCACCACAGATGATTTCAGAAGCATGGCCCGAGATAATACTCTATCATCATGCTGTCCTAAAACTAACCTCCAAAGGCTTCAGATATAGAAGGCTTCAGAGCACTGTTAACATTTTACCCTCCACATGCAAAGGGCCATTAAGGCCTCCTGCTTCCAAGATTGGTGTCTCTCCACTCTAGTGAAAGGCCATCATCACTTCTCACCTGGACCAATTACTATGATAACTTCTTATCTTACCTCTCTTTGTCCTTCTAATCTGACCTGGTCACCACTGCCCCAGGGTAATACATCCAGTTCACCTCTTCCAGGGAGTCCTCCAGGATTACTCCAGCCTAGATCACATTCTTTCCTCCCCAGTTCACGGGCTTTGCAACATACATCACCTACGTGGGACTCACACTGTGTCCCCTAAATCATTGTCTCTAGACAGGGGCAGGGTTAAGGCTGGCCTCTGGAGAATCACTGGAAAAACTTCTAAAGACACTAATTCCTGGGCCCCACCTGAGGAGATTCCCAGCGGAACGTTTTGAGGGCCAGGGCCTGGAATCTGTCATTTTAACTAACCTCCCAAGTGATCAAGATGCAGATAGACTCGGAAGCCACCAACCCAAACAACATTGAGCAATGGACTCTCATTCCTTCTCTCACCACATTCATGGGTCCCAGCGGCCAGAGAGGAGCTAAGAAAGGATTTCTGTGCCCTACACAGGATGCTCAGAGGGAGACCTGTTTGCTGCCTGGAACCTGACCCAGCAGGGTAGGAGGTCATACCAAATGAATTCAGAACAAGCTGTGTTTTCTTTCTTTACCTTCTGCAGGGCAAAGCACGGGTTCTGGTCCCGGAAGAACCACAGATGGAGCACCTACAGCTCTGAGTGGTGAGAGAGCCACTTCCTGTTGTGTGCATTAGACTATTGCTCCTGACCATGCCCCCTCCAGTGGAAGGAGTACATACCCACGCCCCATTGAGCCGGGGCTTAGCCATGTGACTGGCTTTGGCCAACAGAATAAACTATTAATTTATTTCTTAATTGTTTTTCTGCTACTCTCTATCCCCACCCCCACTCCCATCAGAGGTTCCATGAGATCATGGTCTGCATCTATTTTGTTAATTTAAAAACCTCCAGCGCCAGGTGCAGTTTCCAGAACACTGTAGGTTCTCACTGAATACTTGGGAAATGAACAACAAGGATGCTTCATGAGAGGTGCCTGCCCAGGTCCTGAGGCTCAGAGAATTCCCTTGGCCCTCCTGCTCTGCTCAGACTTTTTCCTGGTTTCATTCTTTGCAGATCCTCTTGCTGGGTCCAGCCTTTCTGGATGGAAGATATTGCCACGCTGCTGGGCAGGTTCGGGGTTGCTCTGTGTGCTGCTTCTCCAGGGCCTTTGGATCTACACACAGCCTTTGGGTTCTGCTCCGTTCTAATGCCTGGTGCAAGCCTCTGGATGCTGTGCCCCAAAGCAGCCAGCCTCTGGGCCCGTGTTGTGAGGGGCCCCATTCTCTTCTGGCTCTTTGGTGCCAGTGTGAGCACCTCAGTTCCTTGACAAGCATCTGAGCTTGCTAGTGTTGGGCATCACCTCTTTAAAGCCTGTGCGCCCCCTTCGCCCTGGCTCCAAGCTCCTCGGGGCTGTTGGAGGAGCAGCTCATGCTGCCATCAAAGGGAATCCTGTGGTGTTCAGAAACCAGGAAAACCCACTCAAAGCTTGGCTGCTAACTTTCTCCCCGACCCCTTCCTCTCCAAAGATCCTCTACTCACATGCTTCTCGGCTCCCAAACAGAAACACAGCAGGCAGATTGATGCCGGAAAGGTGCAGAAACCAGGCAATTTAAGAGCAGCTTTTCTGAAAGATAATTCTCCCAAGGGGGAAATCATTAACTCAACCAACCAGGGTACTTTCTCTTGGATTTATAGAAACTCTTCTCTCTTACGTCTAATAAACATGAGCATTTTCCAGGCAATTTTCTTATCTTGGGACAAATGTATATTATTGGTGCAAGATGGAGTAGCTATTCTTCAAAAATCTTTACTTTTATGGCTTCGAAAAGCATTTGCAATGCAAGAGTATGGTTTTTCCTGCACACACTCTCAGTCTTTTTGTAAAGGTGTCCTATGTATACTTTTTATGCTCCGGTAATATGGATCTCTTTAATTTCCAGATCAGTTGTACATGATTGCAAAACTTTTTATTTATTTTTTTAAATAAAAAGACCATGACTCTAGGTAATATTACAGTCCTACAGGACTTCTCATTTCACTAAACTATATTCTAAAATTGGAACCAAATTATTATCTCTTCAGAAAATATGGTACAAGTCTGCAGAGTTGAGTAAATACACCAGAAGCCCGAGAGTACGTGAGGGTGAAGGGGGCAGCATATGCCATCATAAACGACCAGACCGGTGCTTGGCAAAATGTGTCTCAGGCAGGACGTCTGGGTGGCTCAGTGTTGAGCATCTGCCTTCTGCTCAGACTGTGATCCTGGGATCCTAGGATCAGTCCTGCATCAGGCTCCTCATAGGGAGCCTGCTTCTCCCTCTGCCTGTGTCTCTGCCTCTCTCTCTGTCTCTCATGAATAAATAAATAAAATCTTTTAAAAAATGCATCTCAGACTAAGAAATGGCCACGTACTTGGGCCCAGGTGATATACTCCTGAGAAAGTGACTCAAAATGCAAAGACTTTTACACAAAGATATTCACTGGTGCACAAAAAAAGAAAAATGGAGCCACCCTAAAATCAATCACACTGCTCTAACTGCAAGGACACAGACAAGCACATCTGACCTTCTGTGAGGGAATATTATGTAGCCGCTGGGGGGGCTGGTGAGGTTTTATGAGGTGTGACAATACATAAGGCACAAAGGTAAGTAGAAAAAGAACACGAAGTTGAAGTGACTATTCAGAGAAAAGGATACCATCACATTGATGGTTGCATTAATTGGATTATGGGGAATTCTTATTGGTTGTTATACTTTTCAAAAATCATCTTTGAAAGAGCATCATAAGCCATTTTGTAATTTAAAAATGCTCATGAAAAAGGGCTGCTGCTTGTTAGCTCAGGCTCTCTAGCAGAATGCAGAACTTGTGTTTTGAAGACCATCCTTCTCCCTTGCCTGCTGGGGAGCCCCTCTCCCCAGCCCCAGGCACACAGACGGCCTGCCTCTTCCCTTCGCCCCAGGGCCCTGCTGGCCTGTGTGAGTCCATCCACAAACTAGGTATGGAGGGCTTGGTCTTGCATTTGGTAATGGGGCTGCTGTAAATTTACAGAAACTAAGGGTCTGAGGAGCAAAAATGTTTTGGAGGCCAGGAGGTGTCGGTGACGCACTATGTTTGCTTCTGGGCCTGGGTGCAGGGAGAAGCCCACTGAAGCTGAGGGTTTCAGCCAGTGGGAGGCCGTCATTAACCACAGCTCCCAGGGGGTAGACGGGCTCCCAGGCCTCACCTGCCTGGCTCTGCCCGTGTGAGGCTGGCTGCTATCACCCAGGGATGCGGAGCCTCCGGCCAGAGACAAACACTGGCACTGGGAGAAGCAGAGTGGCTTCTGGCCTCCAGAAAATGCCTCGTTGCTGAAACATGGATAACCAAACAACCTACTTGTCTTCAACTGTGGCTGAAAATAAGGTCACATTTTACTCTAAATATTGACTTCCACCAACCAGATTATCAGAAGTGAGCCCGCCTCAGAGTGTACTAGTTTCTAGAGGTCCCAGACAGGTTCCCCCATATTGGCCCATTGTCTGATTAGGCATCTACAGGCCCTACAGGCTTCCCTGAACCTACCATTCTGCTCACACTCACTTGTCCATGCCTGCTGCTCCCATGGTAAGGCAGGTAAGGCCTTGCCCTGCTCCACCTGACCAGCAGACATCAGCCTTCCAGCCGAGGGCACCAACTACAGGGGCTGAGGCTGGCCGGGCACCCCCAGAGAAGTGAGAAGAAAGGAGTCTCACTGGGGAGGCCGGGGGAACTCTGGTTGTTATGCTTACAGCCTTATAGAATCTCTCTGTCTACTTCATCCCCCATCTACCCTGGAGATCTCACTTTTATCATGAAAACAAACGCCAGTTCATCTGTCCCTGCTCAATTTTCTCCAAATCCTTTTGTGTGACCGAAATTCTTATCCTCTGTCAGCCATAAAGCAGGAGATGCTGAGCAGAACAGGGGATGGAAACAGGTTCCTAAAAGGTGCAGCTTTTAAGCACCGACCTCTCCCGGGGATACTCCTCCCTGCTCCTTCCCAGTAGTGCCTCCTTCCCACACCCTAGGGCACCTGGCGAAATTGTATTGACCCCTCAGACCCCAGCCTCATGACCCCCTCCCCAGAGAAGCCTTCCTGAAGCATTGGGCACCCCTGCTCTCTGCTTTCATAGCCTTTGGGGCCACTGCTCTGACTTCCTTGTATTGGAATGATCTATTTGTGATCTGTTCACCTGCTTGCCCTCACCCCACTGCTCCAGCGTACGGTCCCCAGGGACTCACCACCCCCTGGCACCCCGTTTGCTCAGAGTTAGCCCTGAGCAAAGTTCCCTGAGTTAAATGGAAGCTTTGAGAGTTCCTCTGTCATGGTAGGACCAGGGCTAGCCCTCTCTGTGATTAGAGAAGGTCAATGGTGCAAACCCCTGTAATGGCCTGTGAAGGGATGGGATATGCATGCTGTCATTCTATCTACCAAGTACCATGTGAGGTGGATGTGGGGAGAAGGGGACACTATCCTGCCCACTTTAGAGGTAAGGACAAGTATGGCAAGAAGAGGTGGGGCAGCCTGCCGTGGCTCACATTTATCACTGGAGCCCAAGTGGCTGGATGGCCTGCACACGATGATACTGTGCCTAGGCTGCCTCGGGCTGTCCTCCCACTCAGTGATGCAGACAGCAGGAAGAAAACCACCATTTAATGGCCCTGAGCCAAATGCTGGGCTTCTTACGTGTGTTATGGGCTTGCATGGCATCTACTTGAGGAACAGAGCAGGAGGGGGGCCATTTCACTGATGAGATAAGTGATGCTAAGATGTCAAGAGACCAACCCAAGGTCACACAGTCAGAAAATGGCAGCCAAAGGCTGGCCTGCCTCCTAAACTCACTTTAGTAGCTTCTAATTCTTCTCTCCCTGAACCTCCTTGCTGGAACCGTCGAGCCATTCCTATGTGTGCGGGGAGCAATTTTACCTTATGTCAGCCCTCTGAGGCTGTCCCTAGAGCCTGATTGTGCAGATGCCACATCTGAAGGTTTGCAAAGTTAAATGGCTTGCCTAATGTCCCTGAGTCAAGGCATAGTAGGACCTGCATCAAATGCTCTGCTCCTGGGACGCGTGGGTGGCTCGGTGGTTGAGCATCTGGCTTCAGCTCAGGTTGTGGTCCTGAGTCCAGGGATCGAGTCCCGCATGAGGCTCCCTGCATGGAGCCTGCTTCTCCCTCTGCCTGTGTCTCTGCCTCTCTCTCTGTGTCTCTCATGAATAAATAAATAAAATATTTTTAAAAATGCTCTGCTCTTTCTGGCTTCAGAGCCATCCCTCTGAAGCCGTGCCCTCTGCTGACTCCCTGTAAGAAGAAATTCTAGTAGGCTACAAATATTTAAAAGAGCTACCAGTGGAAGAGGCTGATTGTATGTGGCTCTGGGGCCGACCCAGGTCTGCAGAGAGAGGGGTTAGAGCAGGGATTCTGAGTTAGAATCCCCAATACCACCCACGGGTCCCCCTCTCAGCATCTGTGTGTCCTTGGGCAAGCCCCATGCCCTTTGCGGTCCTCTAGAGGTCATCTAAGAAAACTGAGAGATGGCCTTGCTATTTGAATGAAGACAGGACCCTGAGGTGGGCTTATGTGGTTGGAGTGTTACCTCCCTGCCCACCCCTCAACTCTATAAGTCACAGTCCTCTCTCGAGGCTGCCCTGATGTCCAATTATATATTCTCCTTACAATATCAAGGAAGGGGTTCCAACTATCAAATTTTTCTCAAAATAGTTTGCAATGATCTCACAAGGCAGCCAGTGTTCTCCTCTGCTTTGAGACACATTGTGGGTGAAGGGGCAGGAGCTCTGTGTCTGTAGAGAGATAGGACTGGGCTTGACGCAGCTCCTAGAGGCAACTAGCTGTATGGTGAGCATCTTAACTTCAGTGTTCTCGTCTGCTAAGTGGGAAAATAGCAGCTTTCAGGGTGTGGTGAGGAGTAAATTAGGAATAACGCATCACCATTAGACAGGCTTTGACAAAGAGTAAATGCTTGCACACTGGTGACTATTACTTTGACCGAGCGGTGTTTGGGATGAGTGCAGTCCGCCTGCACCCCCCCTCCCCCTCCCTCAGGGCTGAGATGATGGGCCCCAGAAATCTCCGAGGCCCATTTCCACTCATGCTCACATGGAGGCCCAGGTGGAAATAGGCTCATGCAGGCGTGCTTTTATCTAGCAGGTCTTTAAGCACATTAAGACGCCACCGAGTAGGTAAATCAGTATCCTGTACAGAAGCCATTTGTAGCACCTTAATGATCAGCTGTGTCAGTGATGTCAAAACAGGTCATTACTCGTGGAGGAGTGCCCCTGGAGGCCCTCTGCCAGGAGCTCGGATGCTTGCCTGGCAGATCTGAGCAGACCCAGGAGCAGCTGCCCCAGGGTCACACTGCCAGACTTAGTGGAATTTGGCTTCAGTGATGGCTTTTCCAATTATTTGGGGAGAAAGTGCTCTATTGTGACTTAGGAAAATCAGAATAAAAGGAAGTAAAAAGAACTGCTGTTCATTAGGCCACCTGTGTAGGTAGGTGGTCATGAGCATGGCATTCCACAGGCAGCCTTCCATCTGGGCCCAGGGGAAGGCATTATTCCATTTCCATGTGGAGAAGCCGAAGTAGGCATGAGTGACTTTCTTGAGGATGCACCATGGCTTAGAGGCCAGGAGGGACTGAGGCCGGTGTGCCCACCTATTCAGACTGTGCTCTTCCCTGTGCCCACCTATTCAGACTGTGCTCTTCCCACACACCTCACCTCCCTGTCTCCCTTTGGAATAATCTAAAGCTCTAAAATCAAGAGCATGATGCTCAAGCCACATAGTCTTACCAATTCTATGAATTTCAGTGTGTATGTGTACGTGTGTGTGTGTGTATTCATTTTATATGATGGTACCTATTTTACCAATTTTATTTTATTTTATTTTATTTTTATTTATTTTACCAATTTTAATCATAATATAGTTTGCATGGGAATCTAAATTTTGTAAATAAATAAATAAATAAATAAATAAATAAATTTTGTAAAGTACTTCCAAACACAGGAGCTCTTTTGGCCTCCTTACAGTCCTGTAAGATGATTAGGCCAAGGGTTATGCTTCTCAATTAATGGTTGAGGAAACCCCGGCTCAGCCAGCAAAATGGCTTCAGCAACGGCTATGGCCAATCACGACTGGGCTCAGGGTTGACCTGAGCCATTTTTGCTCCCACCTGGCTCCCTCTCACTGGTTTGTACTTGATTCCTGCACCTCTGGGCCCCAGAACCTTCCCCAATGATGGAGAAGGATCAGAGGATGAATATCAGAGCAATGAAGGGGGAGAGGAGGGCTGTGGAGATTGGGGGTACAGGGATAGGAAAGAATATGGCAAAGGGAAAAGTCAAGAGGACAGAAGATGCCTGAAAATGGAGGATACCTAGGGGGTGAAGGAGCAGAACCCCTGGGTTGAACTTCAAGTAAAGCCTGGTACTGGTGAACAGAAGGGTGGATGGATAACTTTCACGTTCGAGTCTCTTACGGGAGAAGGCGGCCCTCTTGCTCTGGTGTGAGCTGCCACACTTGGGCATGGCATCTTTGGCTTTGAAGCTTTATGTACATCTCAGGCTCACGCTGTGTTTCTCTGGCCCGTGTGCTCACCAGAAGCAATTTTAGGTTCAGGTAAAAGGAATCCAAGAGATGGACAGTCCACAAGCGTGGGTTTATTTTCCCATGAACTGTCATCTCAAGGCAACAGTGCACCAGACTGGCGTCAATCCAGGAGGGGTGCATGAGGCAGGGCGGGGAGAGGAGGCAATGAGCCGCGGAGCACCCCTTAGGTGCCACATGTGTCATTGAACTGTGGCTCCCTTTCAAGGTATGTCTCCTCACCATTTTGTAGATAAGGTGATTGAGAGGTGAACTGTGGTGCCTGAGGGTCTGCAGGTTGCTTATTTTCTTCTTCTTCTCCTACCTCTTCTTCTTCTTTTTTAAGATTTTATTTATTTATTGACAGAGAGAGAGAGAGAGAGAGAGAGAGCGAGCGCACAAGCAGGGGGAATGGTGGAGGGAGAGGGGGAAGCAGACTCCCAGCTAAGCAACGACCCCGACTCAGGACTCCATCCCAGGACCCTAAGATCATGATCTGAGCTGAAGGCAGATGCTTAACCAACTGAGCTACCCAGGTGCCCCCGGTTGCTTTTCTTCTGAACAGTCTCTTGAGATGCCCTTTTAGAGCTGGTTACATGTCCCTTTGGAAATTCCCAACCTCCTTATTCTATCCTTCTTCCTCCTAACAGTGACCTCGGGATAGGCTGATATAAACTTGAATTTTATCTTTGCCATTTATCAGTTGTGAGATAAGTCACTCAAGCTCTCTCACCTGAAGTTTTCCTCATCTGTAAAATGGGCTAGAATTGTTTATCTCACAGGGTTATCATTCCTGCCCTCTGGGCAGCAAACCTTACGTTGGATTCTCGTATTCTTTCGCCTCTGTCTAAATTTGTCTATTTGGTGTCGCATTCTTTCCAGGCTGTCCACTGTACTCTAATAAATTCCTTCTCGCTAAGGTGTCAATGGGTGATAATAGCTTCATGCAGGTGTCAGCAAGCTTTCCGTGGAAAGGCCAGAAAGCAAATGTGGAGGCCCTGAGGGCCATCTGGTCTCTGTCTGCTGTTATTGTGTGACAGCAGCCATGAGGTAATAGGTAAACGGAGGAGTGCGGTAGGGTGCCAATAAAACTTTATTTATGGGCACTGAAATTTGAATTTCATGTGCTTTTCATGTGGCCCAAAATATTATCCATCTTTTGATTTTTTTCCCAACCATTCGAGATGCACAAATCATTTCTTAGATCACAGTAGTACAAAAACAGGTTGTCAACTAGATTTGGCTTGTGGGCTATACTTTGCTGACCACTGGCTTAACAGTGATTCCTACAGGAGGCACTTACATTTTGGGGGGTGGGGGGAATTATCCTTTAGAACAACAACAAAAAAATTGGTACCCTAATGGTGGCATCTCAGACACATTGGCAGTACAGTGGAGGACAGAACGGGGGTCAAAGAGCCATCTTTCTTTCTGTCATTCTTACTATGCCCTTGTGCATTGGCCTGCATTAAGGGTGACACCATCGTGCAATCCTCAGATGGACACAGCTTCACCGTCTGAGCCTTGCCTGTCTCTAAGCAAATCTGGCTACCTTCTGGGCTTATCACCCTATGATTTGAAATCAGTGCCTTTTATGTACTAAAACCTAAGCCAGCTCTTCAGTGTTCTTGATCAATAACTGATCTGATTTTGGAAGGGGTAGAGTGAAGCCAGCTGACCGCTGTGCCCTGGAATATTTTTTTTTCCTTGGCAGGGCGGTGGGCAAGTGGACAGGGACATATGCTTGACAAAGCTTAGCATTGGTCTTTTCTATCTCAGACATGCTTGGCAGCCAGTCTTGTCCCCTTGCCTGTGGGGTCTCATGGGATTTGCCTGAAAATATAACTTCCTTTGCAGTCCAGTACTTTGAATTCGCTTTTGAATAAATATATGACTTTAGATACTTTTCCCAAAGTGCTCCATTTAAAAGAGCACTCAGGATTAATCATCCTTTTCAGCTGGTCTCCCTGTCCCAGTCTCTGTATCTCAGTCACCATCCATGTGGTTGGCCAAGGAGTCCTTCTTCCCTAAGATCTCCCTCACCACACGGGTCATGAAAGCTTCTGTGCTCCCCAGTGCCTTTGGGGTAACACAGGAGGCCCTTCCTCTGTGACCTGATCCCCACCAGCCCATCCAGCCTTCTCCCACATGCTCTGGTCACAATTTGCTATTTCCCACCTTTTTGATATCCATTCTCTAGTCCGGAATAGTCTTCTCTGTGCACAAATGATTATCCTTCAAGATTCAGCCCAGGCACATCTCCCCAGGGCCCCACCAAAGTTAAGTGTCTCTCCTCTGCGTCCCCAAAGCCTCCTCTGGCAGAGCTTTTGTCCTTAGCATTGTCCTCGTCTCCTTCTGCGCTACGAGCCCTGGGAGGTCGTGTCTGTCTCTGTCTCCCTGGCCTTCGGCACACAGCGGGCCTCGGGAAAGGGTAAGCAGATTCACTGGGCAATGTCCCCGCAGCCATGTGGCATGCGTGTCAATGCCCGTTATCTCGCAATGCAAATAACTACAGGAGAATTAATCTCCACCAAGCAGCTTTCATGCTGCTGTCCTTTCAACACAGAAGTCCGAGACACACTCTAGGTGTTCAGTGAATATTTTCTGAGTGACCTTCTTTGTTCAAAGTGAAGGCCGTGGACCAGCAACATCCAGGGCCTCCTCAGACTCATGAAATCAGAATCTGCATTTTACCCTGGTTCCCAGGTGCTCCTGTGCACACTTGGGCCTGAGAAGCCCTGCTCTATCAGATACCACCCTGTCTGCCTGATGGCGGCCTGATTTGCAGAATGGTGGAAACACCGAGACTGTCTGATGCACCTGGAGAATTATTCAAGCCCAGGGAACAGAGAAAAAGTGGTTCATTATATGGCTGCATTTCTTTTTCTTTCCATCTGAGATAGGGCACCTTGCTGTGAAGATAAAAGCTGCAGGAATTGGGCCCGTGAGAGGAGGTCTAGGAACCGGCAGTGCTGGGTGGACAGGTGCTGGGCGAGGGGTCATTGACCCCAGTGGGATCGTGCTCAGTGATGAGGGGGGCGAGGAGAGATGAGGTCCCGCGGGGGCCGGAGTCTGCAAACCTCATCTGACATGGGAACTTTGAATCCAGAACAGCTGCATGTCTGGTCAGCACCGTGTCTGGGAAAGAAATGGGGAAGGGCCACCAGGGCACTCAGCAGCGGCTCTCTCAGAGGGAAACTGTTTCACATAAAGGGACATGAAATACTGAACTTTGGGTCTCGACTGGCAGGAGCAGGTAACAGATACAAAAATTGGACTTGCTATAATAAAAGGGAAAATACACTGAGTAAGTGTTATGAAGACAATGGTTTCAGCTTGCAACATAGAAGGAGATGGGCGATGGGATTTTAAAGGACAATAAAAGAAGGCATCAAGAGGAGATGTGTTTCTCGACATAACAACTAAACAAACAAACAAAACCCAAACCAGCAACCAAATTACACAGGATTGTCTAAGGCACAGTCTGGGGCCCCTAGAAGGAGGGGTCTGCAGGGTCAGCTCCCCCTGGGGCTGCTGCCTCTATCCCCCTGATGGCCTCTGAAGGCACTACATCCTCTGTGGTGCTCTGATCCTGAACAGATGCGGACTCTTCCCTGAAGTCCTTAGCACCCACACAGCCGGGCTTGGGCAAGTATGACTGCTTGGCAAGAGGAAAACAGACACTAAGATGACGACAGATGTCTGGCATGAGAGGCAGGGCACAAGCCAGTCCTTAGCATCTAGAATTTTTCCTGCTTCCTAATAGAATCTTCTATCTTAAAAAAAAAAAAAAAAGAATCTTCTATCTTGATGAGTAAGAGCTGCTAGAGAGATACCATGAGATCTCAAAGCTCAGGACAAAGCACAGAGATTTAGTTCTCCCTTCCGTTCCCACAGGTCTAGTGGGTGCTTGGATGACCATCTTCTCTGGGCAGCTGAGAATGGGAGTGACATTCCCTTGGGCAAAAAGCTCCACCTCCCCATGTACAGTGAGCTGACCCCCACCACCTATTTAGAATTACAATCTCAGGATACGAGAGAGAGACCAAAACTCGTATCGTTTCTGGGAAGACAAGGCCCAGCCACAGAAAAAGACAGAGAATGGAAAACCACAGCCACAGGAGCCAATGCCTGGGCCAGGGTCTGAGAGGCAGGTGGCAACAGAGCCGGGGTCTGCGATGCCCTTGTGCAGAGCTGGGTTAAGGCCAGCTACATGCTGGGAAAGCTGCAGCCCCACACTCTTGAAAGGGGTTGATGTGATGGAAAACAGGGCACGCCCTGGGGTACCTCAGTAGTCTGGGAGCAGTCCCTCCTCGGCCTGGGAAGGAAGGGGAGGCTCTAGCTGTGAGCAGGCCCTTACTCCTCCAGGACAGCTCCTGGGAGAAGCTGACGGAGGCTCCTGAGCATGATGGATTGCTTGCGCTGTGCTGCAATCCCCTCCTGCCTGGAGGGAAATGACTAAGAACAGGTACAAGAATTTGAACTGCCACACTGTGTTTGCTTGGTGACTCTTGTCGTTTGGGGGAAATCAGCTCAGGGAGGAGCTTCTGTTCTCTGGGGCAGTTATCCCTGGCACATGCCTGCAGACCCCTTACTCATGGCTGGGTCTGGGGGGCTTGGGATCGTTGCAGCTCCTGACCCAGGCACTCAACATCTCGACTGCCAGCCCCACCCTAACTCTGGCCTCTCCCGCCTTGTTTCCCACTTCTCCACAGTCCCAACCACCTATGCAAGCCAGACTGGCTTTCTTACACTCTTCACCAGTGCCTTGAATGGCCTTCCCTCTCTGTGCTCCTCTCCCATTCTATATAGGATACGCTTCACCTTCAAGGCTGCCTGCCCTTTCCCCTAGGGGCCTGACCACCTCTCAGAGTGAGGGGTGGCCTGTTTCATCTGTGGCCAGGAAACTATGGCCTTCTCCAGTTTGCTCTGGGAGGCTGGGAGAGGGGATTGGACGAGGGACACATACGAGGGGCCAGCGGTGGTTTGCTCTTCCCTAGAGAAAGGCACACTTCCAACTACGAGGTTGCGGCCCCGACCTGGGGCAGAAGAGAGGACAGGCCCCAAGATGGGTCAGCTGGAGATGAGGGCTGCCCAAGTGGAGGAATAAAGTGGGCCAGTCTGCTGGAAGGAGAGGCTTGCTCTCCAGGTCTGGGGGTTGGCACAGGAATTGCTGGGAAGCAGTTAGAGCCCTGCCACACGCATCAGAGAACCTGGAAGACCTGCCAACGATCTGAGAGCCTGTTGGGATGACGGCTAGGGAGAGAGACCTAGCAGCTTCTAGAGGGGCTAAGCTGGAGGGAGGAGGGGCACGATGCAGAAACCAGTGTCACCTTCTGCCAACAAGGCTGGCTAACTAGGCAGGGAAGCCACCATAAACTAGTTGATTCTGATTTACACATGCTTAAATGGTTTTGTCTGACACAGCGAACGGATACAGGGAGTTGCTGCTTCCCCTTTTCTTCCTTCCACAGAGAGGTATGTTTTTCACCATTTATTCATCCATCCAGCACCTGCATCCAGGTGCCTGGCCCTGTGCTGGGCACTGGAGACACAGCAAATGGGCAGGACCTCTGCCTCCAGGAGCTCACTGTCTGGCTACAAATAGGACTGTGCACCAGACGGTTAGGGGCTCCACACATTCTGCACACACACAGAACTCAACATTATTAACATGAGTTTCTGTGCATACATTTAACACTGAAGCAAGTACAAACTCGGTTAGGAAATTGCATTTAAATATAGGTACAAAAATGTAATCCCAAATCTGTAGGTGTCTCATTTATCAAAGACACAAAACATTGAGATCGTTCTCCAGATACAGCTTTGTGTTTTACTTTCCCCACTGAAAATCCCATTATGAGCATGTTCTCTGCTTAGAAGGCTTTTATATTCTTTCCAGGCTTGCTTTTTCAAAAGCTACACTTTTACTGGCTTAGTCCTTATAAGTTAAAACAAAACAAGCTGAGTTCTTCTTTACTCAAATAGCTTTTCTTTCTTTCATTCATTCATTCATTCATTCATTCAATGGCTGTCTCTTGAGCACCTGTCACTGGAGTCAGATCTGCACTAAGTCTGAGAAATTCAGCTGTGAACAAGAGACAGAATCCTGCCCTCAGGTTCCTTGAGGTTTAGTGAATTATAACAACCAGAGCCCAGGCTCCCTGAGGTTGGTGACATGTAATTTTCCACTCTGGGTTGTTCCTTTTTGTCTGTCTCTGGCTTGATCCTGAACAGGCGACACAAAGATGGCTCTACTTTGTTATTTATGTCTCATCTGTCTTACCTGTGACTCCTCCACTGGGCATTTCATCGTGTCTACTTTTTTCAAAGGCAAATGACTCTGGCTTTCTCCAGAGGTGGGTTTAATTACCACCTCCCATTTTTCTAGTTGAAAGATTAAGGGTGATAAAGTAGTGTGGGGGAGGAACCCTTGGAGCACTGCCCTCTGAGAGGAATGACCCCAGGTGGGTCCTCAGGTGTCCTTGCTGTGCACCATGAGAATGAACGCTTGACCAACAGGCAGCAATTCCAAGTCTAACTGTGACCTATGTGGTTTCCGGGCATTGGTCTATCCAACAGAAATACAGATGCTTAACATGGCTAATGACACTCTCTCTAGGGAAATTTAAGAATGAAGTAGAGAGAGAGAGAGAGAGAGAGAGAGAGAACCAGGTAGACTGTAGCAGGGACTTGAAGCTTCAAGACACATGGAGAAAAGACAGTTGATAAAGCTACAAAGTGGAGACTCCATGAAACACCCTAAAGTTTTGAGTGGGCAGCAATCTGCAAGCAGCAACACAGGAAGCAGAAACAGCAGTGGCTGAGCCACCAAAACGGTGGCACAGAGATACCTCCAGCATCCCTGCCCAGTCACTGGAACATTGGTGTCAGCCCTAGAGCTACTGTTATTCCAGAAACCATCCAATTCTTGGCGAGATCCATCTATGCCTCTGGCCCTGAGCCCTTTATTTCTCTTAAGTCAGCGCTACACCTCTGTCACCTCAGTGTAACCTGCACCTTTGCTCTGTCTTTGCACACCAAACATCAAACCACAACAAAAATCCACCTCCATCTCGGGCCATTGTCTTTCTATTCCAAGAACCAACATTTGAGAAACGCCTTGATCCAAAGGCTGGATTCTGGGACTCTAACCTCTGCTTGTACACCTTCTGTGCCAGTCCAAAAAACAGGCCAACCTTCCCCAGGTACTGAATGATGATTCAAACTTGAGGCATAACAGCTATACTCGTTCCCTTAGATAAAGTGAATAGGCTTGCTGGCACTTTCTCCTGAGCACTGTGCGATAATTACTATTGATCCCAAAGTGTCATGAGATTTTAGAAAGGGTGCACTGGACAAAATGGGGCACGTGACATTAGATGAGTTGCCTCAGACGTTCTCAAGCTGTAAAATAGTGGTAATATGTCACCCAGGAGTTGTAAGAATCAACAAGCTACTCTACTTTTTTGCAGCAGAGTGACCACGCTTAAAAAAATTCCTCTAGCTACTTGTTGTGATGATTTTTAGGAACAGATCTAGCACCTTCTATACACCAGGCTAAGCTGCCTTCACTCAACAGGATCAACAAGAGATGGCCCACCTTGCCAGCCAGGCTTGCAAACTGGCTTCACATCCACCTGCACCAGCGTGTCCTGAGCGGCCGGCTTCTGTCCACAGTCATAGGCGGTCACCAGGATCTCGTACTGGCGTTGCTTGTCATAGCTCAGCTTCTCAGTATTTCTAATGTTGCCTGAGGACACAGGGAGATTTAAAATTGTTTCAGATCCAGTCAACCACACTGCAGTTCTTTTATTTTTTCCTTTAAATTAATTTTTGTTAACTTATACTGTATTGCTAGTTTCAGAGGTAGAATTTGGTGCAGTTCTTTAAAAATCCCTCCTCCACTCCTCTAACCTTCACTAGAATGGAATGACCCCTTTCCTTACCATCTTGTACAAATAAGGGCAAACAGGGGGCATGGCTTTCACACGTGGTCTGCTTGTGCCTTGGCGGCAGAGTCCCAGGAACCACTGGCTGGAGGCACCCGACTGTGAGACAGGACTACTGGGGAATTCCAAGCACACGTCCAGAACCCAATTGGTGTGTTTGTTAGTAATGGGTTGTCAGAAAATTCCCTCCTCAAGTGTGCCCATGTGGTCGTGTCCTCGTTGATGTAGGGCACCAATGCTCATCTGCCATGAAATCTCTGGGAAAAAGATGGGATTCAGAAATGTCCTGACACATATTTTTCAACATCTGGGCTTGTTGCCAGGAATGTTCACTGCCTCTTCTCACATTATTTTGCTACCAAATAGGAAGTAAAATCAATAAGAAAACGTGTGACCTCCCTTCTGAAAGCTATACAGAATAACGGATTCCTTGCCCTGGTGGCAAAGACATTTTTCTTCTCCAAGAGCGACTGAACCATTTTTCTGGACCATTTGTGAGTTTTTGTTCCCGTGGGTTGATACTATAATTCAGAAATGTGTATTTGATAATTAATGAGCAAAATTCTGATAGACCATTTTTGCTGAAACACAGTTTTGGTTCTAAGGAACGAAGAAAGGCCCAGCGTGCCTTTAATACTTCCCGGTTTTTTATTCCAAGGGAGTGAAGTCTTCCTTTGCGGGGGATAATTTCATTCTTGCCTTTTTTCTGATAGTGGAGCTGACAGCAAATTACAACTCCAATGTTATCATTATCCTTCAGCAGAAGTGAAATTAAGAAAATGGAAATTTAAAAACAAACCAACACACTAATAAGCAAACATGGAATGGCTGACTCAAGTATATTTTTACATTTCATCAAAACTAAGGGAAAAACACCCTAATGAGCTTTCTTCCATTTCATTGGATATCTATGGCTCCCATGAACTGAGGCAACAGGGACGAAGGCAAGAAAGCCTGGGGAGTTACCAAAGCCACAAAATGTCTTAAAGCTCAGGAGAGTTGACCTCTGATCATGCACCACTAGTAAAACAGTCCTCAGTGCCAGGCATGGGCAGGGCTCCTCTTGTGGGAGCCGTGGCTGTAAGGTGGGAAGCAGAGTTCCTACAAAGCTGCCCAAGACGTGGGATCCAGAATTAGGACCATTTATCCCGCTGTCTGCTCCATACTGCTTTCTAAAAAATGTAGCCACAGCCACTGAATTGAAGTAAAATGTAGTTTAACAAAGCCAATCAAAAATCTCTGAAAATGGGTTTGATGTGTTTTTGGCCTTGGGCCTGGTGTTCAGAATCCCTTTCACTCCCCCCCCCACCCCCCAATGTTAGCTACATCTCAGCTCAGGACCCCCCAGGGCTAGAGCATCTCAGTGCTGGGTTGGTAAGGTTCCCTGTGGGTTCTGTTAGCAACCTAGTTTGTGGTTAGAGACCTCACAGGGGAGGAATTCTTGCAGGTGGAAGCACCGCGATATAACCACGGGAAGTATGTTTCAGCAACATCAAATTGAATTTTGAACAAAAAGTTTTGACTTTCCCTTTCTTTAAAGTTAAATAGCTCTCAAAAGATATGCCTTTCGAAAGAGGAAGGCTCAGGGCTTACAAGCCGTGTGACATTAAGCAGACCCAACACTATTGACCGCGGTAGAAAAATAAACACACAGGCGGCAGTCCTTGGCCTGGTGAGCCGCCGCCACGTCCTAGCAAGTCCTGATGAAGCTGTCTGAGAAGCTAAAGTACTTCCTCCGCCACCACTGACTTCATGCATGTGAGAGTGGGTTTCACTGCCTGGAATTTGAAGCCTTAGGTCAAATATAAGTGTATAATGTTGTGACCAATTACGGTGCTGGGGAGAGTCCTGTTCAGATAAGACACACATCTAAACATTTTTGGAAGCTCAAAAAGCCACCCATTTTTGCTCCTGTTACAACTGCATTATTTTCCCACATTTGAATGATTTCTCCTAATAGTGCCTTCGGAGGAGACCTGAGTCCACAGTTAGCCCAGGTGAGTAGGAGTTCCTGGGCCTATTTCTCTGGTCCAGAGAAATGTGGAAGCTAACTCTCAAAGAACAATCAGTACCTCCCTTGCATATGAGTGAAGGTATTTTAAAAACTGAGGCAGGGTGGAGGTACAATGAGACAAGCATGCTGACCTGCACCCTCCTTCCAATGGAATTTAAATGGGAATAACGCTTTTGGAAAGTCATACAAACACTAGTCACTTTGCAACTGCTCATGCCTTTTGGGCATGCAATTCCACATCTGAAAAACTGATTCCCGGGCAAATGATAAAAATTGTAGATACAAGTGCAAATATGTTCGCCTAAGCATTATTTCTTTCAGTGAAAAATAATTTAAAAACCGGCTGCCTGATATTAAGGGAAGACCTAAGTAAAGGCGTCTATGCATCAGATGGAATGTTTTTAGCACTAAAAGTGGTAATTATGAAGCATTTTTAAGGGTCGAAAAAATCCGTACAACTGAATGTTAAGTGAAAGGGGGAAGATAAAGAGAAACAAGGAAAGTGTGGTCTTACTTTTGTTAAAAAATTTCATTGAAAAAGTATTGGTGGAATGTTAATAATGGCTATCTTTGGTGGGATTACAGGTGATTTATTTCCTTCTTCACACTTTTCTATGGTTTCTAAATTACAACGGGCATGTGTTACTTTTCTATTCAGATGAAAAAGAAATGTTTTCATTTACTTTAAAATAAGCAGACTCCAGGGCACACTTTGCCCAGAGGCAGCAGAGTCCCATTACTCACCAGGGCAGCCTGCTGCCAAAGACAGGCTGCCTGGGGACCACACAATTGCTGGAAAAGAAGAAATGTCTGCCGAGGGATGACTGGGTGTCATGGAGACCCCGGCTGCTCCCTCTGGTCATCCCTGAATGTGGCTGAGAGCTTGGTTTGTGCTGATACTCTGGTGAGCACCTAGCTGGTAGCACATCCACCGCTCACACAGGCACAGTACTTAGCATAGGTATTTAATTCCCATTTTTACCTGCAAGGATCTGAGGCAAGGTTACATAACTTGTCAAAGATCTCTCTCTGTCTGTCTCTCTCTCTCTCTCTCTCTCTCTCTCTCACACACACACACACACACACACACACACACACAAAGTAAAGGATGCAGGATTCAGATGCAACTTTGTAGTTTTGAACTAAAAAAACCTAGCCATGCATTCCTGTCAGACATCACTGAGGATTCTGTGATAACATCACTGGTGGGAAGGTGTAAGGGCTGATGCTCAGGGGATCTGGGCTCCACTCCCAATTCTGCTACCAGGGTGACAGGTGCTGTTAGGCAAGCTCTTTATACTTTAGGATTCAGTTTTTCCATCCATTCAATGGGAATGAGAACCTAGGCCCTACTGATCTCATAGAGACCAGCCAAGTCCCAGGAGATGGGGAGCGGGGAGCCATCTGAAGTGAATCCAGAACTTTCTGAGAGGGAGTAGATGTCACCAACTCAGTCACTTGCTCATAATTTCAGCCTGGAATAACCTTCATGTCCCAATCACCCAGGTAAATATTTGATGATTGCGGCACCATGAATGGAGCATTCCCTAGCTGCCAGGTACCCTGTGAACATCCTCCCTGGGGTGGCTTTCCTGAGGTCTCACAACCCCACAAGAAGGCAGGGGCGGTGGCTGCCCCGATTTCACAGGGAAGGAATTCAAACAGAGGGAAGCCTACGACCTCTGGTAGGAAAAGGTTGAGTCTGGGGCTATGACAGGTCAAGCTGAATGCACCTAATGTCTTCTATCCCCTCTGCTGTCCTGCTTCCCTTCTTTCCCCCCACAGACAAAGAGCCTGGCAGGTTGGAGGGGCCAGGAGCCATCTACCTGCAGTGACGGGGCTTCAATGAGGGAACCCCAAACTCAGCAGTACTTTCTCTGATGTGCATGCAAAGAACTTCTTCAAGGAGCCTGGAAGGTCGCTGGGAGAAGTGATGGATAAGGGCCAACTGGGAAGCTCATTAGAATGGGAGCAGCCGCTTCTGTGTCTGCCCCTGGGTCCTGCCTTCATTACTTGGAGGACTGCTTTTGTAAACCTCACTGTCGGGGGCCCACACTCCCTGGGAGTGCCCACTCTCCTCTTCATCTAATGTTGTAAACCAATGTTGGAGGCAGAGGCTTGGCAAAGGACCATTACTCACTTTTAATGAGACAGCTAGGGAAATAAATTGGCATATGTTAGTGAAATGGCTCATCAAGGTGAGTAATTATCTTCATGACTGGGGCAGTTTACCCTCAGATGAAAGGATATGCATCTCATCTCCCATTGGGCTGTGACTCTCCAGAACGAAGGCAGGAGGTCAAGTGGAGCTTGACCACTCATCACTGATACCTCCGCTTGTCGAGTCTTGCTCTTCACCAAGGACTCATCACTCCCCAAATTCCAAAGCTTTGGTGGACAGGGACCACACAGTTGATTATAGGGGAACAGAAAAAGACAAAGCAGTTGTTTTGTATTTTATGGAGTGGTGTGTGTGCATGCACGAATGCCCGTGTGTGCACGTGCATGCACCTGTGTGTGTATTTAATGTGTGTGAGACATGTGTCTGTGTGTTGGGGACAAGCCAGCCACTAAATAGGGCCTGTAGGAAAAGCTATCAGGAAGCAGTTCTGACAGGCTCTACTACTTGAAATTACCTACTTCTTAGCCCTGAACCAATCTTTAAAGTCCACTAATTTCTCCTTTGCCTTCTTGTGCACTGATGCACTGATCTGTGTTCCACACGGTGAGCATTTAGCACTGTCCAGGTTTGTAGCTGTCATTTCCACAGGTTTTATCATTCTACAAGGAAACTGCCTTACTACTATTTTGTCTGTTTCATGAACGTTGATTTCATCCTCCAAGGCAGATCATAAACCGCTGGAGGTCAGGGACGAGGGTGTCTCCTTGGCTCCCATCCCTTACGGAACCTGCTGCAGTTCTCAGGATACAGAAGCCTGGGTCACAGGATAAGTTTCTCCCTGGTCTCAACATCAAGGAGCACTGGGAGCCATGATGATACACAAGCAGGTGACTGATGGTACTTCTCTCTAGGCCTTGGCTATTACGAGGCTCTGAGTGAATCCACTGCCTAACCCTGGCTCGTGGTATGCTTTATGCACCACCCTCGCCCTGGATGCCACCTGGGTCTCTATTTTTTATTTTGACTTTCTTTCCACTGGATGGTAAGCTCCATGTGGGCAGGCCCATGTCTGTTTTGAGTTCCACTCTGTCTCCATTCCCAGTTTCCAGCATCATGCTTGGCGCTCAATGAATATTTACGGAGTAGATGAACTTCAGGTTTTGCAACATTTGCATCTTTATGCACTACTATATGATCCTATTTGAAACAAAGTGGGGATGATATATATATATATATATCCCACATACTCATGTAATTAAATAATATACTTGGCAAATAATGATCGTTTGATTAATATGGAGTTATTCAAAATTGCATTTAAAGTGGGCTGAGTCGATTGGGCCTCTGACTGTGGTGCTTACACTACAACAAGCTTTTTATTAATGATGATGGGGAATTAGACATGTGGCTTTATAGGACTGTTTTCAGTTCAGTAAGTTCATTTGGAATTGGGGAGTGGTGGTCGGCAAAGTATAGCCCACAAGCCAAATCTAGTTGACTACCTGTTTCTGCACTCCTGTGAGCTAAAAAATGATTTGTGCATCTTAAGTGACTGGAAAAAATCAAAAGACAGATAATATTCTGGACCACATGAAAATCACAGGAAATTCAAATATTAGTGCCCATAAATAAAGTTTTATTGGCATACTGCCACAATCCTCCATGGGGTGGCAGAAATTCCCAAAGACTCTGGCAAGCCCATTAAAGATTCCTAAATTAATCTAAGCTTAGAAGGTGTTCCCAAAAATCTTAGAAGGTGTTCCCAAAAATCTCCACCTCCTCTCTTAGCTTTGTCTGTTTGTTTGGTTTGAGAGCAGGAAGCAGATGACTGGGGTGAGGATTAGTGTCACAACTTGTGATATAGGAAAGGGACCCAGATATGGCCGAGTTGATGGTATGGCAATTAGAAAATTCTACCAGAAAACCATCCTGTCTTCAGTATCCAGATGTGTGGCATTATGAGTTCTATGGATTGTATTCATTGAGTAGGTTTCCAAGCTGTTTTGGGGGTATTGTAGACTTGGCTATGTGCTGCTGATAATGTGAGGCCATCCCCTCTAGTGTGGAACTGAGTTCTGGGTTATGGAGCCTACGTCATGGATGGCAAGGAAATTGTCACCTGCCATGGACATTTGGAGCCCCACCTGGCCTTCTGAGAGGGGGTGGTGGAGTTGTTTCCCTGCCTCCCACCAGGGTCCTCTCGGGACACTCACCATTTCTGTCAATGGCAAAAGACACACACTCACCATTTCTGTCAATGGCAAAAGGCACGTCAGTTGTGACGATTTCATAGTTGCAAATCTGGCTGTACTGGGGGGAGCAGTCTTCGTCGACGGCCTCCACCTGCAGGATGCTGTCGTAGATCTTCCCCTCTGTCACGACTGCCTTGTAGGCTGGCTCTTTGAAGGTGGGAGCAAACTCATTGACGTCCTTCACCTGGATGTGGACCACGGCCCTGGGACCGCACACAGGAAGGAAGAGATGGCGGTGAAGGGAGGATGACGCCGTCCTCCCACGCCTCCCATAGGCACTGACCCCAGGGCCCAGGGAGCAGAGAAACCACAGCCAGTCAGGACAGTTGTCATCTGAGCTTTCTGTCTGCCTGCCCACTGGAGATGCCTCCACCTGTCCCTTCCCTGGTCCTGAGATGAATCCGCCCTTTCTCCGGCCTTCCCTGCTACCCAGCTCTGGGCAATGATTCCCTCGAGATCACCTCCCCTTTTCCTTATTCATTCCTCTTCTGTTCAGTGAGAACTTAACCACTCTGACACCGTGTTAGGCTCAGAGCCCAACTCCATAGGGAGATAGAACTCAAACTAAAAAGTGCCATGACAGAGACAAGCATGTGGCACATCAGAAACCCAGAGAAGGGCCCCAATCAGGTGTGCAGGGAAGGGCTGGCTCAGGGGAGGCTTTTCAGAAGTGACACCTGGATGACACCTGAACACAAGCCTGCTGGTGGCAGAGGAATGCCTTCCTGCGAAGCTGAGGGGCAGAGGATTACAGGTGGAGCCTTGGAGAACCAGCCAGTGGTTGAGCACCCCGGTGTGACCCCTGGGTATGCTGGCCTGAAGAGCAGTGTGTGGTCCCCACGGGGGGTGGGGTAGCAGGGAGCCCTGTCAGGCCACTCACTTGTGCGACTTCTTCCAGGCTGTCTCCCGGGGCCCTGCGCCACAGTCATAGGCCTGGATGATGAACGTGTACTCCTTCTGCAGCTCACAGTCGATGGGGCTCTTGGCTCGCAGCCGGCCCTCTCCTGACGTCTTGTTGAGCACCACCGCCTCAAAGGGCAGCTCCTGGCCGTGGATCTTGAATGCACAAATTTCCCCTGTGGAAGGATGGAAGACAGCGGATGGGGACCCTGAGAATTTCCAGGCCGAAGACAGAGTTTCTCCTGGACCCAATTTGCAAACCCCAAAACCTCCGGGCCATTTCCTCCAAACAAAAAAATTGTCAAACTAGAAGAAGAGGCCTCTGGAGACCCAGAGCAACATGCTCATTTCATGGATGGTAAAATTAAAGTGGTTCACACATAGAAATGTCAACCATCAAGTGTATCTGGCGGAAAAAAGGGGAGTCATGGTGTAGGGAGTGCTGGCTGATTCCCAGTTTGCTGCTTTTCCTAGCAGCTCTCCCCACTTGCCCTCTGCCCAGTGCGAGAATAAAGATTTTACCCACGGCCTACGGATAAATGAGTGCAGAGCAAAGAGAAAAAGGCCAAAGCTTTCACAGTGTTTTGTGCCTGAAACCAGAAGCATGAACATTGCGAGGAACTTGCTAAAAATACAGACTCCCAGGTCCCACCAGGCCTTCCTGAATCAGAATCTGCATTGTGTTTGCTTATTTATTTATTTATTTATTTATTTATTTATTTATTTATTTATTTATTTTTTAACCAGGGTGCCTGGGAAGGTAATTTGTTTGCTCACTCAATGTAAGCAGCACTGCTCTGTCCTGTCCTGGCTTAAATACGCCACGTTGCTGCGGCCAGCTTCCCACCCCAGCCCTCCGTTCTTTCTCTCCCCCCACCACTTCCCTGTGGGGAGAGGGGCACCACTCAGTTGCAATTTTCTCTCATAACAGTGGGGGTGAATCTATGTGAGTTCCAGAATCCCCGTGGAGCCTGAAAAAGCTAACTTCGTAAAGAGCTGAACATGATGTGAAATTAATGCATTTCTCCCCCTCAGCTGGGTTAATGTGTAGTATAACTATTTTTCTGCATTAAAATTATAAGACCGTGAAAACATCTTCTTTTTCTCCATTGATGGATATTTATTTCTTGAACCCTGACTGCAAGTAAGCCCTGGAGTGAGTGCCTTGGGAAGTACTGAAAAGTTGAGACACATTCTCTCCCTATCTTGTCGGGGAGACCATGTGTAGATGTCCAGAAAGATAATTCATGGTGCAGAGGACTGTGTGAGCACCAGGACAGCAGAGAGTTTAGCTCTAGGCTGCTGGGGGATAAAACACAGACTCGGAGCCCAGAGGCCAGGACTCACATTCTAGGTTTGCCACAAACTCGCTGCTGTAGTCAAATTATATTGACTCTGGGTCTCAGTTGTGTCACCTATAAAATGGCCCAGGAGATGGTGTTGGAGGAGGGCATCTACCCTGAGATGCCCCAACCCGGGTCTGACATCATCCCAGCCGCACTGCTGGGGCTTGGGTGAGGGGCCTAGTGTGCATAGTTTAAGGGGGTCCTCACTCTTTGGGCAACCAGGTGTCTTCTAGTCCAGGTGTGGCCAGCTGTTCCAAAGAGGAACAGTCTCCCGACACTGTGGGGAGAAGGGGTAACATGATCTTATATGTGCTCTGTGCCAGGAACCGAGCTCCGTATCTCCACCCAGGTGAATATTAGCCAAACGTCATAGAAAATCTGGAGGTAGGTGTTTTATTCCAGTTTGTAAAATTAAAAAGGAAGAGGGGGGGAGGAGAGGGGGAGAAAAGGGAGGAGGAGGGGAAAGAGAATCAGAATCAGAGAGGTTATTACCTGCTCCAGGTCACAGAGCTGAGGTTGGTGTAGGCCCCAGGTATGGCTGACTCCGGAGCCATGCCCTTTCTACTCCACCGCACCCTCATAAGCAGCCCCATAACTTCAAGGGGACTGCGCTGGGGACTGCTTCTGGTAGCATTCTATATTCCCATTCAAGTCTCACTCTGGAGAGAAATCCCCCATTTTACATATAGGAAGCATGCCCTGATCTCTTACTAACAATGTTTTCTGAGATGGTCAATCAATACCAATCTTACCTGTAGGCTTTTATTTTTTATTATTTCATCGATCCTCAATTTCATTACGAGTGCTCCATTTTCACAACCACCCCCACCCCCACCCACGGACATTTCTCCGATGTGGGTGAGGAATAATGGACAAGACAGGTTGCAGACAAGGCCTAACAAGAAGGACGGGCCCCATTCCACCACCCTTGCTCAAGATCGGTGGTGTCACTGTACTGCCTCTCGGGCAAAGTTAGCTCTGCAGCCCTATAGGGCAGAAGGGCAGGTTTTGTCTGATTCTTGAGTTTAAGTTCTCTTCTGTGTTGGCTGGAGTTGAATGGATGAACTTCTGAAATGCCTGCCTTGTGATTCTACCCCGAGATCAATGCCAATATGGGAATATTACCAGCGAATGTGCCCAGCCCAGCTCTGGGGCAGACTCTGGCGTGCCCAACCACTACATGATTATAGGACCAATCAGGCCATTTTTCTTTGAAGAGTCAAGTTAAACTGAAAATAAATGAGAGTAATTTTCTGTTGGAAACATTTGATCACAACTAAAGTGGTTCTTAAGACTCAGAAGTCCTTAACAAGCGGGAAGGAGAGGATGGAGGAAAAAAGGAGGCACGGCGGAGGGAGAGAGACACAGGAAGCCTTAAGGCCACACATTTCATCTAAGTCCAGCTCAGTTGAAATTCAATAGGACCAGAACTTTCTGAGAGCTGAGTAAGCGCCAGGCCCCATGCTGGGCCCGGAGACACAAAGGATCCCTTAAAACACAAGGAGAGCCTATCATCCAGCACTCATTATCTAGAAGAGACAGCAAGTAAACAAGTGCCACAGGATGCTCACGTAGTCTCACCAGTTTGGGCTGAGACAGGATTTAGCCTCTTGTGAGCAAAAACTAGAATTCATGCCACCCTCATTTATCGCACCTCTTCATCTGACCCTTGTGCTCCAGTTGCAAAAACATTCAATCATTTTTTTTTTTTTTTACCCACTCATTCACCTTATGGACATTTATTAGGAACTATGTGCCTAATAGGTGACACATTAGTGAACAAAACCTGGTCCTAAACAGACCTGGTCCTGGCCTATATGCTGCTGGCAGTTCAGTGGGAGGACCCTAAGCCATCTGATAATCACAGCCTTCAATGGAGAATGGTGACCACGATGTGATTGGAGGAGAGCTCCAAGGTGCCGAGGAAGTTCTGACCTGTCAGCAGGGCAGGGAGAGCTACCTCAGGATGTGACAGCTGAGCTGAGATTACAGAAGAAGAAAGGCCAAGAAGGAGAGAACCAGTTTCAGGCAGAGGAGCACAAAATTCCAGAGCGTTCACGATGCATGGGAATCCGGAGGCCTCAGAATGAGAAGATAAGCGTGTGACGTCTATGATTGAGGAAGCAGGGAGCTGACCACCCTAAAAGGCACCCTTTCTGTTTGGAAAGAAACACCCACAATTGTTTTGGATGCAGAAAGAGGGCAGGGGCGTTTTAAAACCCATGACCAAGCAAAGAACCCCGTGGTATCCTTTCTTACACACGTTACGTCCCTGTAGTAGTCGATCGCTTCTGCTGGAAATGGCAGAGAGGAAGAGGACAGTTAGGACAGCCTATGGTTCCTTTTGTTTGGGGCTGTCCTTCCTATCAGTAGGCCTCGGGCAGAGAGTGTGGATCAGATGTGTGCATACCAAGAAGCAAAATAAAAACAGTTGAGTCCCGTTTGTGTTTGCGTGGCATTTACACTGCTCTGGTGAAGAATGAAATACATATGCACACATGAGCTATGAAATGTAAATTCTTTAATTTGGGGAGACCCTGCACAGCAGTTAACTGCTCTTCTATTTGCATTTAAGACTGGCATTGCACGGTATAAGGATGAATGGTAAAATTTACGCTCATAATTTCACATTTTAATTTGTCTTTTCCTAGAACGACACCAAATAGCAAATTTAGAACACCACAAGTTGAGAGAGGATCTGTGGAAGAAAGGTCCCAGGATGGAGTGCTGAGGGGGAAGGATACTTAAAACTGCAGTTCCCAGCACCAGTATGTGACTCAATTGGGCTGTTTCCATCTTTTGTGAGGCCTGCCACTAGGATTTGTTATTAGTGATAAAGGATTGCAGTGTGTGTGTGGGGGGGGGGGGGGAGGGGGGGAAGGGGTGGTGTGCTTAAAGTAAAAGTTTGTCACGATGATGACAAGTGGTGGTTTCCAGAGAAAAATATGCTTTTTTTGGTAGGAGAGCAGCACACATGGATGCGTATTCTGGACCAACAATGGGCTCTGTGCGCAAGTGAGACCAGCAGCACCAGGCCATGGCCTCAGGAGGCCAAACTCGGCTTCCCCAAAGGCCTCCTTGGGAGGCCAGACCAGAAGAGGGGCCTGGGCAGTGTCTGGGGAGGGCATGATGGGTCCCTCCCTCAGCACCCCTGTCTATCTCACCTTTACCTTCTCTTCCTCAGTAACGCCCCTCCCTACACCCCACAGATACTTGCACAGCTGTCTCTTAAGTCCTCTCATCAGATTCTGGGAGAAATGAATGAAATTGATGAATGAATGGGTGAATGAAATACACTTTTAGAATATATTTTGTTCCTACCCTTGAATACCCTTGAACAACAGGTTGTGTTGATTTCAGTTTTCAGATGGGGAAACTGAGTTCTCAGCTTAAGTGAACCACCCAAAGTCCCTTTAATAGTAAGGAGCGGATTGAGGACTGATTTAGACCCCCCAATTCTAAATCCAACACACTCTTTGTTCTTTCTTGTTGTTTATCACTAGGTGAGACTGACATTCTAGGACAGGGGTTCTCTAAATGTGATCTATGGACCACTGGGTTCCCCAAGACCCCTAGTGTGGTTCACAAATTCAAAATTATTACTCTATTAAGACATTATTTGACTTTTTCATTGTGGTGATACTTGCACTGATGGTATTAAAGCAATGATGAATAAAAGTGCTAGTGCCCGGGGGCGTGGGTGGCTCAGTCAGTTAAGCATCTGCCCTCAGCTCAGGTCATGATCGTGGGGTCCTGGGATGGAGCCCCACATCAGATTCCCTGATCAGTGGGAATCTGCTTCTCCCTCTCCTCCCCGCTTATGCTCTCTTTCGTTATCTCTGTCTCTCTCTCTCAAATAAATAAATCTTAAAAAAAAAAAAAAGTGCTGATACCCTAGTAGCACCTAGCTGCATTCTTTATTACACAGAGTTGGAGTAAAAAAAAAAAAAAAAAGTTAATTTCACTTAAGAATGACTTGAATAATGCAGTAAATATTAATTTAATTAAATCTCAATCCTCGAGTACACATCTTTTTAATTCTGTATAACAAAGTGGAAAGTATACATAAAGAAGCTTGCATAGCAAAGTGTGCTAGTGCGTCTCTGAGAAAAGCCTTTGCGTGAGGTGAGTGAGAACTGAACCTTTTTTCATAGAAAGCCTTTTTTCCTTGAAAATGATTTATGGACAAACGATGTTTATTCAAACTGGACTGTGTGGTAGACTTTTTTGTAAAGTAAGCCCGCCACTTCATGGAAAAGAACCAGTAGTATTTTGTGGCTGATGCTACAATTAGAGCTTTCAATTTTGGGAAACTTGTGTCTGCCACATTAAGTTTTCACAATTTACCAATACTTCAATACTTTTCCAATTAAGTGGTTAATCATATTAATGAATGTGACTGTAGGCTATTGTATAATGAAATGCATCAAGTTTTGAAAGATCTACTTTGGCTGGTAAATCAGTATCTTCCAAATGACCAAAGTATGGCATTACACAGTCACATATGGATAAAAGACCCATTCAAGGTGCAAGACAGGGACGCCTGAGTGGCTCAGCAATTGAGTGTCTCTCATGAATAAATAAATAGAATCTTTAAAAAACAAAACAAAAACAAAGTGCAAGATAGACTAGTGGATTATAATGTAATTTTAATGTAAAAGTATATGACAAGTTCATTCACGTGACTTCAGATTCCTTATTATAACTAACCTTTAAGAAACTATTACTTATGGAGTTCTGGTGTTGTTATCAGGGAAGAATATCTACAGTTACCTAAAAAGATTTAAAAAATATTCTCCCTTTTACAGCTACATACCTGGGTGAAGCCATATATTTTTTTCATGTATTTCCTCTAAATAATGTAGCTCAACAGATTAAGGAAGAAGCAGATATGAGGATCCAGCTGTCTTCTAGCAAGCTAGACATTGAAGAGACTGCAAAAGTGTAAACAAGGCCACTCTTCTCACTTACTTTGTTTTGGAAAATATATGATTTTTGGTCAAACTATGTTATTTGTTTTTTTTTAAAAAATATTTTTATTTATTTATTCATGAGAAACACAAGAGAGAGGAGGACACACAGGCAGAGGGAGAAGCGGGCTCCCCGTGGGGGAGGGGATCAGGCCCTGAGCCAAAGGCAGACGCTTAACCACTGAGACACCCAGGCGTCCCATGTTATTTATGTTAACATCTAATGAATTTATTATTACTTTAATGAATTAATAAATAAAGATTTGAAAATGACTCAGTTTAAATTTCTTCTATAGTAAATATTGATAGACATAATGCATATAGGCAAAAACTCTTGAGGGTCCTTAATAATGTTTAAGAGTATAAGGGGTCATGAGACCAAAAGCTTGAGAAGTACTGTTCTTGTCAGTTACCAAGCACACTTTCCATCTAGATCATGATTCCACATCTTGTTCCTGATGTTTAAAGCACAGCCCATCACCTCTCAGAGAACTCCCAACCTCAGAGCAACACAATATGCTTTGTTATCCCGAAGCCAAAGCCTTTGTAGTGAGCTCAACTAGGTAGCTCTTGATGTCCACAGACGGTTGGGGGGCAAGAAACTTCATTTCTAGATCTTCATCCAAACATGGATGGTTAAAATCTGGCTCTGGAGCTCCTACCTCTCAGGTTAACTACCTGTGTAACCTTGGGCAAGTCACCTACCTCTCTGTGCCTGTTCCCTCATCTGTAAGATGGGATGGTATTAGTAATAGTCACCTCATTGCAATATTGGTTGTTGGGAGGATTAAATGAATTAACATACGTAGAACACTTAACAGTGCCTGGTATGAAGTTAAGTACCACATAAATGTTAGTTCCTATCATTGTCATTATACTGAAGAAAAGTCACACACCTCTGGCGAACGCCCTCTTCATGTCTGAGAAGTGACAGGGCTGAATGTGGAGATGATTTCATCTGCAGAAATATTTTGAATTATTCAAAAACTGTCTGCTCCTTGAAACACCTTGTACTCATCAGCCACAGCTTATCCACACTTGGCTTCCTGAACATCACTGGTCAGTGACTATAACCCATGTCTGCAAAATCTCATCCAGGGCCAGTACTGCTTCACAGGTAGGGTTTCTGGGGGTGGGTGAGCACTGTTTACCTGTTTGATTTTGCTTGTCACAGTGACGGGAGGTCGCTAATGGCTGTTATTGGGTAAGAGTCAAGGGTGCTCTTGGTATCCTGCTCTGAGCAGGCCAGTCTCACCCAAAATGGCTATAGCGCCCTGTTGACAAACACTGTATCCAAAGCATGCAGCTAGTATTCTGTTGGAATTAATACCAGGCCAGGTTCGCAGCCCCACACCTGAGGAAAAGAATAGGCCTTGTAAAGGCTTTTCCTCCAGATTGGTGGGGTGCCTCCAGATGGAGGAGGATCCCATCTGCTCTCTGCTGCACGCTCTGTCCTCTGGTATGCACACTTGGCAGACGGTGAACACTGACTATGCTGCTGGCGGGCTGGGAGCGGGCCTACCTGGAGACATCTGCAGTCACTTTAAGTGTAATAAAATGGGAGAGGACAAATGCTAATCACATCAAGAGGCAATCATGTCCAGAATACCAAGTTAGGGCTGAACTTAGAAATAGACCTCCACTTTAAAAGAAAGAGTTGATTTTAAGCCCTCTTGCTCCAGATAAAACTTAAAATGTCCCAAAATTGAAAGGGAAAGGGAACGTTTCGATGGATCATCATTTTTGCTGCTCCTTCATCTGTCTGGATGACAGGCAGAGGACATTGTCTGGGGTCCCGGCTCTCTTCTTCTCAGCTGTGTGCCCTTGGCTGGTTGCTTAAATTCCTCTTCATTGTAACTGAGGATATGACCATGCCTAATCCTGAAAGTACGATGGGGGTTGCACTGACACACTAAATGTGTAAGTGCTCTGGGAAGTAGAAAGGTCTATTTGCTTTTTATTATTGTGATAATAATAAATCCTGCTTTCAAGCCTGCAAGTAGCTAAATGCATATTGGCAACTTATTTCTATTAGACACTAAAGTCAGGGAGAGGGGAGGTATCACCATTTATAGCTTTCTGTCTACTTAGTATTGAACAAAATGAAACATATTGCTTTATTTAAAAGGTCATTTTCCTATGCTCTGAGATCGAAATCCCCCTCCTTCTGGAAGATTTACGCAGCACAGTTTTTGCATTGTTGAAAAACCAAAGAAGACAATGCATTTTTCCTTCTTTGACAATGACTGTTGAATGAATAAATGCCACAACAACTAATATACATGCTGAGAGACTTGGAGAAGTCCCCCTGGGTCAGCTAACCACAGTTAGGTCAAGTAGAACCTGAAGAGATGTCGGGCAGTCATTTGCTCTGCCTGGTGCCCTAAGGTCTGGAGTTGAAGGACCCCGGGTACAAACATGTGCTGTACTCATCATTCACTCACCAAACCTTCCCTAGACATGCATAACATAATAAACAGAAATGGAGTCAATAATAATTGATAAAACTCACTGCAGCTCACATTTATTGAGCATTTATGAGGGATCAAGCATTTATTTAGGTCTACGTTGAAAACAACCCACATCTCTTTATGTGCTGACAAGAAAAGGAGGCAGGTGAACAAAGAGTTAAGTGCACTGAAGTACTCCAAGGCTGTAACAGGTGTCTGTTCTGGGTGTGGGGAGAACACAGAGCACGATGGTCAGTCAATGTCACCCCTAGAGCCTTCCAGACACAGCTGTTTGCTGTCACAGAGCCACCACAGAGGAGTGCTGTAGCTGCCAGGAGGACAGAATTTCAGCCTAAGCAACTGCTGGGATAAGACCTGCCTAGCGATGCCATCATGTCTTCCTCTTTACAATGGCATTTCCGGGCTTCTGTTCCTAGCAGAAGGGTGGTACAGGTCAGTGCCTGACAGACGAGACAGCTCCTTCCTCATCCCACCCTTGTGGCCTTGCCGCTGGGAGTGACTCCTCGGCCGCCTGCTGACCTTGCTGATTGGTCCCCAGGTAGCCACAGTTGGTCAGGAGTTGTCAGAAGTCAGAAGAAGGGAGCAAGCAGGGAAGCCACACTGAATAGGACAGTGACTGAGTTCATAATGGCTGTAGTTTTATTGTTTGCCAAGAATATTTTAATATTCCATGTCTCAAAAATTACTGACCTGGATGCAATTACTGGATGGGAAGAGATACCTTTCTCACTGCCAAGCAGGAATGGGGGACTGTCAAATAGGGTCGAAAATCTCATTTAAAAATGAAGGGATCTTGTTGGCCCACAGTTGTTGGGCCACAGCCAGTTCAGTCAGACCCAGTCCACAGCCTTACCTGGAATCTACCTCCACTAATTCCTACTTGGCCTTTTGGGGCAATAATGGATGTAGAAGTGCCTGCAGAATGAAAAAGTCCCATACTCATATGATGGCCTTCAACCACTCTCCAATAGTCTCTCAACAGAATTTTTATAAACACCTGCCTCCTGCTGGGAGGGAATCATACGAGATGCTGAGGTCCCTAGAAGCATTCAACTGTGTTCTTAAAATCAGGGCCAGGGTTCACAATTTCAGAAATAGGAGCTATCCATAGGACCAAGTAATTTTTTTAAATTGAAGTAGAGTTAACATACAGTGCTATATTAGTTTCCGGTGTACAATATTCAACATTTCCATACATTACTCAGTGCTCATCATGGTAAGTATATGCTTGATCCCCTTTATCTATCTCACCCATCCCTCACCTATCTCCCCTCTGGTAACAACCAGTTTGTTCTCCGTCCTTTAGAGTCTGTTTTTTATTTGTCTTTTTTTTTGCTTTGTTCATTTGTTCTGTTTCTTAAATTCCACAGATGTATTGAATTATATGGTATTTGTCTTTTTCTGGCTGACTTCAGTTAGCATTTTACCCTCTAGATCCACCCATGTTGCAAATGGTAAGATCTTATTGTTTTTCACGGTTGAATAATATTGCATTATATATATAACACATATCTAGATCTATATATCATATTTTCTTTATCCTTTCATCTATTGATGAACGCTTAGGTTGCTTCCATATCTTGGCTATTGTAAATAATGCTGCTATAACACAAGGGTGCAGATAATTTTTTTGAATTAGTATTTTTATTATCTTTGGGTAAATACCCAGTAGTAGAATTACTAGATTATAGGGTAATTCTATTTTTAATTTTTTGAAGAACCTCTATACTGTTTTCCATCATGGCTGTACCAATTTGCAGTTCCAGGACCAGTACATGAGGGTCCCTTTTTCTCCACATCTTCACTAATTCTTGTTTTTCTTGTTTTTCTTGTGTTTTTTATTTTAGCCATTCTGATAGGTGGAGGTGATATCTCATTGTGGCTTTGATTTGCATTTCCCTGATGATCAGTGATATTGAGCATCTTTTCATGTGTCTGTTGGCCATGTGCATGTCTTCTTTGTAGAAAAGTCTATTCTGGTTTCTTGCCCATTTTTTAATCAGATTGTTTGTTTTGGTGTTGAGTTGTATAAATTCTTTATATGTTTTAGATACTAACCCTTTATTGGATATGTCATTTGCAAATATCTTCTCCCATTCAGTAGGTTGCCTTTCAGTTTTGTTGATGGTTTCCTTTACTGTGCAAAAGCTTTTAATTTTGATGTACTCCCTGTAGTTTATTTTTGCTTTTGTTTCCCTTGCCTAAGGAGACATATCTAGAAAAATGTTTCTATGGCCAATGTCAAAAAAATTACTATGTATTCTTCTAGTTTTATGATTTCAAGTCTCATATTTAGATCTTTAATCCATATTGATTTTATTTTTGTGTGTAATATAAGAAAATGGTCCAGTTTCATTCTTTTGCATGTAGCTGTCCAGTTTTCCCAGAACCATTTATCAAAGACATTATCTCTTTCCCATTGTATACTCTTCCCTCCTTTGTTGAAGATTAATTGACCATATAATCATGGGTTTATTTCTGGGCTCCCTGTCCTGTTCCATTGATCTATGTGTCTATTTTTGGGCCAGTACCATACTGTTTTAATTACTACTGCTTTGTAGCATATCTTGAAATCTGGGATTGTGAGGACCAATTAATTAATGAATGCTAATGAGTTTTCAAGATACGAGGATTGAATATTATAAACGCCTCAATTAACTAGAAGAAAGCCTGAAGACTAATATTCAAATAGAATTGGTATAGATCATGCTGACAGATAAAATTTCTTCCTGTCTCCTTTTTCTCAGTGTCCAAACAGGGGTCTCAGACATAGCCTCAACACTGAACAATTCAAGCTCTAACCCAAACAAACCTAAAGGCTTTGTTTGCCTCCACTCATTTTTAAAAACTTTTTCCTATAATTCATTCTGAATTTTTCTCATCCACTTTTGGAACTTGGATAGGCACAGGATAAAAGTTTCCCTTTGAAGGACACCTTCTCGAATACTCTGAACATTTCAGGGTAGAAACCTCTAGCCATAGTGTAGTTCTTAAATACCAGATATGAGGCTAGTGTGACTGAAAAGGTGGATCTAAAATTTTATTTAATTTTTATCATTTAAATTGTACATTTAAGAACAGGTGCTCGGGATCCCTAGGTGGCGCAGCGGTTTGGCGCCTGCCTTTGGCCTGGGGCGCGATCCTGGAGACCCGGGATCGAATCCCATGTCGGGCTCCCAGTGCATGGAGCCTGCTTCTCTCTCTGCCTGTGTCTCTGCCTTTCTCTCTCTCTCTCTCTCTCTCTGTGTGACTATCCTAAATAAATAAAAAAAAAAATTAAAAAAAAAAAAAGAACAGGTGCTCAATTCAGTTACTTGAAAACTTTTAAATATGTTTGGGTACGTGATTCGGTTTTTTTCAACTACCAGCTATGAAATCTACATACAGATCAAAATTCCCAATGAAAATTTAGAGTCCAAATTGAGATGTCTTATAAGTGTAACATACACATATTTGACAAACTTTTTTATGAAAAATTTCTCATTAATAATTTTCTATTTGATAGCATATTAAAATGATAATATTCGATATATTGGGTACATAACAGATTTTTGAAAGCAGTTCTACCTATTTCTTTTTGTCTATTTAATGTGGCTACTAGAAAATAAATAATTATGTATGTAACTGGAATTATATTTCTGTTGGACAGTGTTGCTCTACATAATTAATAGTATACATCACTAAGACTAATTTTCCCATAGAAATAAATGTAGAGTACAGAGGATGCATCCTACAGTAATTGTAGAATTGTTCTGCTTTAATGCTGATTTTTATTTCTCAGCATTATTCCTAATATTTAGAGTAATGTTTTTTCTTAAAACAACAGCCCGTTTGGCCTTCTTCAGATGATTAAACCAAATTTAGCTCAAGTTCCCAAAGTGCTGTCAGGCCTTGAATTAGCACGGCCTCTTAATGCCTTGGGTGCTTTTTATTATAAAACAGAAAATACTTTGAAATTCTAATGATATGGCATCTTTAAATAATAGCACATTGGTCACATAGAAATTCAGATGCATGTATTGATAAAGGGCTTTTATTATTTATGAGCTAAGGTAGAAGCCTTCTGGCAATAGGATTTGAGTTTATAATCCACTTAGTCACCAAAATTAAAAATGTATAATCCTTTATAAAGAAAATTTTATTTTTATAAAATAAATTTAATAATATCACATTGGTACTATATTTATAGTAAAATACCAATTTTACAAAATAATAATTATATATTGCATGTCAGTGTCATATTAGGTCAATATCCTCATTACATTTTTTCTAATTAGAATAATTCAATAATTAGAATAATTTACACTCAATAAACCATGTTTATTTCCCTGAAACTGGGAGGACAGCAAACTTGGGGTTGTAAGGGTCCAAGTGTAGGGACCTAAGGGGTTCTGCTTCTGATGTGGATGGGCAGGCCCCTAACACACTGACTCTCTCACGAAGCCCACACCCTGGAAGAGTAGCTCCCCCTTCCAAATACCTGAAGTTTGGAGAGTGACTAAAAGTAAGCAGATTTTGGAGGGGAGTAGAAAAAAACTACTAAAAATGCATGAGTTCTTGGATTTTTTTTTTAAGATTTTATTTATTTTTTTTAAGATTATTATTTATTTATTCATGAGAGACACAGAGAGAGAGGCAGAGACATAGGCAGAGGGATAAGCAGGCTCCCTGCAGGGAGCCCGATGTGGGACTTGATTCCAGGACACCAGGATCACACTCAACCACTGAGCCACCCAGGCATCCCAGTTCTTGGATTTTTAATAATTTTAAAATTTGTTATAAAATGCACATAACATAAAATTTACCATCTTAACCATTTTTGAGTGTGCAGTTCAATATTACTAAGTGCGTTCATGAGTTTTCTGCTTCAATCGATCCTTTGCCCTGAGGGCAGTTGCAGCCTTGATGGAACAGGGGGGGATAAAACTCTGATAGCAAGCCTGTTGTCTTTCTGGCCAGATGGACAGGACTGCTGGAGGGTGAGGGAGGCTCCTGGAGAGGAGTGAGCCAGGGAAGGGGAAGCCCAAATTCTATCTTTAAATACCCAAGTCTCTGGCTGGTCCCAGAATGGTGCATGTGGGGGACAGATTGAAAGCCATCTGCACCGAAAGCTGAACTGCTGCCCATAGCAGGAAAGGGAGAGTTTACAGTTTGAGTTGAACTAAGTTAATTGCCTGTTAAAACAAAACATCAACAGTCCTTGACGAATATGACAATCCAGTGTCATCTCAGCATCACAGCAAAATATCCAGTATATAATCTAACCTTTATTGTCATATGAGGAGTCAGGAAAATGTGACCCTTTCCCAAGAGCAAAGACAACAGGGCCCAACCCCAAGACAACTCACGTGTTTGTATTTTCAAACAATTATATTATTTATTCTTATAAGCATGCTCAAGACTATAAAAGAAAATATGCTTATAATGAAGGAAAAGATGGAAATCTCATTGGACAAATACAACATAGAGAAAGGAATCAAGTACAAATTCTATCATTAAAAGAGATAATATTTGAAATAATATATTCATTAGATGGACTGAGAAGGGCAGGACAGAAATGATAGGAGAGGTGAGTGAATACGTGAGAAATCAATATAAAAGTATCCAATTTAAAGAAGAGAGAAAACAAAGACTGAACAGAGATAAACAGAGCTTTGATGACTTGTGAGAAATCTATCATAGAAAGAGAAAGAAATATTGAAGAAAAACATAATTTCAGGAACCTATGGGTTGATATCAAAAAGTCTTACATAATAGGTCGTTGGAGTTCCAGAAAAAAGAGGAGAGGGAGAATGAGACAAAGATAATATTCAAATAAATAAGTTTTGGCTGAAAACTTTCCAAATTCGGTGGAAGACATATACATTTATGCCAATAAATCCCAAAAGGAATATATAAGGATGAAACTATACCCACGTACATTAAAGCTGAAGAGAAAGAGAAAGTAGCCACAGAAAAATGGCATTATATACAGGAAACAGTATTTTGAAAGACTGCTAACTGATCACAAACCATGGAAGCTATAAGGCAAGGGAACAACATCTTCAAGGGACTAAAAGAAAAAAACCCCTATCAGCCCATAATTCAATAAGAAGCAAAAGGAGCTTTCAAGAAAGAAAGTGAAATGAAGACATTTTAGTTCATCTCCACCAGACTGTCACATAAAAAAATGCTAAAGGAATTTTTTTTCCTAGCAAAAGAGAAACGATATTATGGAAAATATGTGTCTGCAGGGATAAAGGGAGATCATCAGGAATTGGGAGTATCTAGGTTAAGTCTAAGAGACTATTTTTCTCCTCCTATTTCTTTAAAAGAAAAAAATGAATATATATGTATATATGTATATATATATATATATATATATATATGATTGTTTAAAGTAAAATTATAATATTGTGTAGTGGGGTTTATAATACGTATAGATATAATACATGTGACCACTGTAGCATCAAAGATGGTAGGAGAGGAGTGGTAAATGTATATGGTTGTGGTGTTTCTGCAGTTTGTACAAAGTGGTAAAATACTAATTCTAGGAAGACTTTAAAAATCTATAAATATATACAGGGAGCAAGTAGCCACTAAAAATAAAAGAAGCAGCTAAAAGTCAATGATAAACCAAAATAAAATTCTAATGAATATTCAAACAATCCCAAAGAAGGTAGGAAAGGAGCAACAGAGAAACAAATATCAGAGGTTAAACAGAAAACAAACAATAAAATGATAGATCTGAATTCAACCATATAAGTAATTACATTAAACATTCCAATAAAGAGGCAGAGATGGTCAGAATGAATAAAAATGCAAGAGACAGCTATATGCATGCTGTCTACAAGAGATGCACTCTAAATATAAAAACATACATAGGCCAAAAGGAACGGTAGAAAAATGTCTGATACAAATTGTGGGCAGAGGAAGGCTGAAGTGGATACATTACTATTAGATGAAATTGATGTCCAGCAAATAATATTGCCAAAGAAGGACATCACATAATTACAAATGGAATAGATAACTATTAGAAAAGCACATGCACCTAATTATAGAGCCTCAAAACACATGAAGCAAAAATGGACAAAATTAAAGGAAGAAATAGACAATTCCACAGTCACAGAAGAAGAATTTTAGTAATTGATAGAATTGCAACACACAAAAAAAAATAGTCATAAACAACCCAAACAATGCTGTTAATCACTTTGTCCTAACTGATATTTAAAAAACATTACATGCACCTACCTGCAGAACACATATTCGTTTCAACCTCACATGTCATGTTCACAAAGATCATGTATGGGCCATAAAGTAACCCAATCAATTTAAAAGCTGAAATCCTAGAGTGTGTTCTCTGACCGCAATGGAATTAAATTGGAAATCGACAGCGTTTAACAATAAGCGGTCTACAGAAAGCCCAGATATTTGGAAATTAAACAATATACATTTAAACAATACATGACCCAAGAAGAAATTGAAAGAGAAATAATTGGAACTGAAGAGAATACAAGTACAATATATTAAAATCTGTGAAATGCAGTTAAACTGGTGCTTAGAGAGACATTTGTAGTTTTAAATGCATATATTATAAAAGAAGAAAGATCGAAAATCAAGAAGGTACTAAAATAAGAGTAAAGCAAGTCTGAAGTGGGTAGATTAAGAAAAAAAACCCCTGTTAATTATTACCATATTTAAATCATATATTAAATCATTAGGATTTTTTTTTTCCAGAAGCTCTTTCCACAAAGCAATTCTAGGCCCAGATGGTTTCATTGGTTTCTATCACTCATCTAAGGAAGAAACAGCACTAATCACATATAATTTGTTTTTAGGAAATAGAGGAGGGAACGCTTTCTCCTTTTCAGAGGCTGGCATTACCGTAATTCCAAAACCTGGGACAGACATTATAAGTGAAGAAAATTATAGACCTCTGTCATGAACATAGACACAAGAATCCTCAACAATATATTAGCAAATTTAATCCAACTCTATAAAGAGGATTATGACTAACTAGAATTTATACCAGAAATGCAAGTTTCAGTCAATGTAATTACTATATTAACAGGATAAAGGAGAAAAAAACATATGGTCACTTCAATAGAGGTAAAAAAAAATTCACCAAAATTCAAGACCCATACACAATAAATTCTCTCAGGAAACTAAAATTAGAAGGGAGGTTGTTCAAGCTATTAAGGGGCCTCTGTGATAAACTGACAGCTAACATACTAATGGTGAAAAGTTAGATCCTTCCTTCCCAAGGTCAGGAACAAGACAGGAGGCCTGTTCTCACCACTTAATAGTTCTTGAGTGTTTATTATGTGCCAGGTACTGTGTCGGTGGCTTTAGACAAACCCTTTGTGCAAGGACCAAACCTATTCCCATTATAGAGATGAGAATGTTGGAACAAAGGGAGGGAAGGAGAATTTCCCAGTGTCATAAAGTAATTGTAAGCCAAGATTTATTTTTTAAAAATATTTTATTTATTTACTTGACAGAGGGAGAGAGAGAGAGAAGGAGAGAGAGGGAGAGAATAGGGGAGAGAATAAGCAGAGGGAGCAGCATAGGGAGAGGGAGAAGCAGGCTTCCTGCTGAGCACGGAGCCCAGCATGGGGCTCCATCCCAGGACCCCGAGATCATGACCTGAGCTGGAGGCAGATGCTTAACCGACTGAGCCACCCAGGTGCCCCATAAGCCAAGACTTAAATTCAGATCTCCCTGACTTTAGAGCCCACCCCTTAATCGCAGCTGTCTATTCAGTAGTAGCATGGCAATAATTATTAAAGGGATGTAGAGGCAGCACAGAAGCTTCTGTTGCCAGGCTGCTTCATACTTTCCCCGCTCACAGGTCTGAGCAAAAACCACTGCTGCTGCTTGTCTAGCCAGGGACGACACAGGCTAACCGGGATGTGGTTTCCAGGAGATGCAAAAGAGCCCTGCCTGATTTATGTGCCTCCATCAAAGAGGCCATGCTGTCCATCAATAGGAATATTCAAATTATAATGGTATTTTGCTACTAAAAGCGAGTCTAATTTGCTCATTTTCATTATTTAGAGGCAGTTAATTAAAAACCCAGCCGATATTTATTTTGCTCCCTTCACATCACCAGTGATTTCTGGCTGCTGTGCTTTCACAGCATTACAGTTTTATGACTTGACACGGCCTATAGTGGGTTTCTTATGGTTGTGTCTCCCATTACTTTAATTTCAAGCAAGACATTAAAACGCTCTAAGATTTCAGCCATTGCTGGTGAAGCGTGAGGTGCCATCGTGGTACCCGTCTTTAGGAAAGAGCGACTTTCCTGGAGTATATACTAGGAAACAGACCCTGGTCCCTTCCACAGGGAGAGTGTGGGGATTCAGCTTTTGAGCAGGTGAAGGATCGACCCCAAGTGTTCTCTTGGGCAGAAGCAGGCAGCCTTACGCGAGCCCAATTCAGATGTCCCATCATCTCCTAATAATGGAGAAGGAACTGCCGTGCCAAAAAATGGCTCATGTCAATGGTGATGTTTCTAAGAAAGCTCATTTCTTAAGAATCATGCTAATTTTGCAACTCACTCTATAAAATATCTAAATAAAATATGAACTCAATGTTGTTTCCCCTTGCATCTTTGAGTAGAATTAACATTCCAAGAAAATGTATCATGTTTATCTGGTGAATCCATCCCTGTTTGGTAAAGCAGCTTCTGGCAGACAAAAGCCCTGCTCTGAAATTGCTGGTTGAAGGGCAGCCTATCAAGGAGCCAAGTGGCAATTGATACTTAAAGTTTTCAGTCTGAAAATTAAGGAAGAATTAAAAGCACCCTAATAAGTAGGCTCTTTGCTTGAAAATGGAAACCTGTGGAAATAGAAAGGCTTGCAAGCTGCCCAAGGAGAGGTTAGGAAGCAGCTGATAGCGCCACCAGTAGCCTTTGCTGCCCCCCCCCCCCCAAAAAAGAGCCACCCTATCTGGTCTTGGTCAACTGACAAAGAACACTCCTTTGTATCTGTCAGGAGAACTCCTACACAAGCTTCAAAACCCAGTTTGCGCATTACCACTTCTGAGGAGCCTGCTGTGGCTTCTCAAGCTGAGATGACAGCTCTGCCAAGCCTCATGTTTCCCTGCACATTTCCTTCCTGTTCTGTCAGTTGTGCCCACAGGTCTTTTTCCCTATAAAGCTCCCAGAGGCAAGAATCTCTACCCTGACCTCACTGCCTAGTTTAAGGCCTGGCTTAATAGAGGGGCTCAAGGAACAACTGCTAGATATCAGAGAAATAAAGTTTCAACCAATTCAAAGGCAGCATGGTATGACGGTTAATACCAGAGTCTTAGAATGACTTGTCTTCAAGTATGAGCGTCAACATTCCTAACTCTGTGATCGTTGGCCAAAACCCATTAACTTCTCCAAACTTCAATCTCCTCATTCATAAAATATGAATAATGACAGATTCTACTATACTGGGCTGTTATGAAGTTTAAAATCAACAAGTTTTTTTTCTTTTTTAAGATTTATTTATTTCAGAGAGCGCACAAGTGTGCCCGCATTGGGGGGGGGGGGGGGCGGGGAGAGAGAGAGAGAGAGAAAGAGAAACTTTTAGCAAACTCTGCACTCAGCATGGAGCCCAAGGTGAGCAGGTGGGGTGGGGCTCCATCTCAGGACCCTGAGATCACAACCTGAGCCGAAACCAAGAGTCGGACGCTTAACGGACTCCGCCACCCAGGCACCCCTAAGATCAACAAGTTTAAACTCAGCACGCCGGCATGGAGAACGTGCACAGTACGTGTTGGTCCTTTGCTAACTCAGTGGCAGCACCTTCATACTGAAGCTGAAACTCATTTTCTTGTTCTTGTGACCTCGCCAGAGAGAAAGAGGCTCCCAGAAGGTCACCATCTAGTGTCAGAAAGATCCCAACAAGGACATACTAAGACTCTGCCTCCAGGTAGCGCCCTACCTCCTTCAATGGGCCTCATTTCACAATCTGTTTAGCCCCTGTGCCAGATCCCACTTGCTTCTGGGGCCCTGAACAGTGAGCCCCTCTGGTGGGCTGCTGTTCCAGGTGTCAGGGCTCCTCTCACGTCTGATGCCATCCATGCATTTATCCTATAGCTTACTTCTTCTGGGCTGTCTACACTGCTCTGTCTTTCCCCAGTTCACTGTGGACACTAAGAACACTACGTGTACAATCTCTCACTGCACCAACGATCCCATTGTCCAGGTGCATTCACCCCATTTGGCAGATGAGTCAGCTGAGGCACAGAGCAACTGCATGAGTTGTTCCAGGTCACACTGGGATCGGGCCCCTGTTTTCCCAGCTCTGGTCCTCATACTCTACACCAAGCTGCCTCCTTGTACAGCAAAGCCTCTGAAATCGATGAACAAGTGCAGGTACACAAGACCTCATATTTCCACTCCCTGACAAGTTTTGCCCATAATCCATATGTTGTACTGAAGTTCCCAAATGTCCAGGTGGGGAACCCCAAAGGGGCAGAGGCATATTTTAAATGTTTAATTCAAATTAAGGCTAGTGTCAGGAAAATCCATATTTTGAGCCACAGAAGAAAGAGAAATGGCAGCCCAATCAATATTACAGAAGTATATGGACTCTTTTACTGTTCTATCAATTCCTGGAGCTAATAAGTCAGCCTCTCAGGGGACAGCTTCATAGTTTAAAACAAAAGTTCAGAGGCCGCTGCCTGTCAGGCCTGATTCCAGCTTTCATTCTGATCAAGGTGAGTAGGAGATGAAGGGCCTTCTCACACGTGGACCCGACGACCCCTGGGCACCTCTCATCAACAGCAGGACTGCTCAGCTGATAACAAGCACCTCCCCTGTGGCTGGCTAATCCTTGTCGTCAATGCTGCTGGCAAAGCCCCCACAAGAAGGCATGCAGATTAAAATGTTAAATCAAATTCTGAAGAGAAATTTGAAAATCAATTTTAGGTTCCTGAAGAAAAGGCCAGGGAGGATAATTAAGACTCGTAACTCCCAGCTTCAGCCGCTTTATTTTCTAATTCTGGAGCAAAATAAAACCATTATTTTCCAAGGAGTCGGCCGCAGTAGGAACGCAATGGGGGAGCGGAGCATGCTCCCCAGCTGAGAGCCAAGGGGGCCAAGACATTCCCAGTTCACGGACACGCACTTCAGCGAGGCACCCGATCAGCAAACTGACTTGCAACACTCTCATTTTCTTTTCATGTACCTTTTATTTTTTTTCTTCCTGGCAACAGAAAGCCAATGCAAATGTGAAAGGTTGGCTGCTTCCAAGTTTACGGTAAATAAGTTGAAAGAGCTGTAGATTACCGGGGCCTTGGGTGTCAGGAGCTAATGCGTTCTAAATGTAACCCATTTCCAGCAGAGCCAAACTCCGCTTTGACATTTTCCTTCGCTGCACACGGATATTTGTATTATGGGTGCTCTGCTCTTGTTCTCATTTGCCTATTGTGATTCTCGCAGACCAGCAATGCTAATAGGATGCTTCATTGTCCCCTTGGGCCGGTGCAAGATAAATCACAGCTTCATGATCCATCTCACTGTACAGGAAGTACGCTTAGGCCGCTGCTCACTTTCCATGCAAAACATATGTGAATGCAGTTCACTCTTAAGCTACGTAGAAGTGGAAGGAGGGATGGGAGGGGGTATTTGTAGGAGACCTATGAGAATTTAATCCCCTGGCTCCCCGCAGCAAAGGTCACATAATTATGCCATCTACAGCGAGAGCCAAAATTCTGCATACCCCAGAAAAACAAAATTGACAGAAGGAGTGATTTCTGTAGCTCCTCACAACTGCCTATGTCTCTAGTGACTGGGAAGCCTGCATTGCGTGTTTCCACACACATTTATCAGCAAGTCATATTTCAGGTTTGTTTTTTTTTTTTTTTTATCTTACTCCTGCTTTGTGACTAGTATTTGGCTTAGAGCATTCATGATAAGTTCGGGATTCGACTACTTATATCTTGTGTCACTTGTTATTCTCCCAGCCAGTCACACTTCATGCATGAGGTATTAGGAATCATGAATGAACGAACACTCATTATACATTGCAGAGGAGGCAAAAGGAATGGGATTCCAGCACTGTCCTGCAAGCTGACATCTCCTTAGGAGGGGGTGCTGGGTGCCTCATGCCACCCTGAGGCTTTGGAGCAGCGAAGAAAGATACAGAGCTCCTCCTCTAGTATTTTTCAACATCAGTTTTTCAAGGGCCACCTTCATAATTTTTGCGAGAGTCGAGGAAGGCCTGTAATACTTTTATTTCATGAGTTTAACTAGATTTGTTAAGTAGATTTAACATAAATTTGTTAACATATGGTTTGTTAACATAAATTTAACTAGATCTGTTTCTACTTAAACTGATTTATAAAGAAGACATTATTACTATAGTTTGGAAAACAACATGATCGGCCACAAAGAGAAGGCACTGCTTATGCGCTATTTCTAGTTTGGAGGTTTTACCCTCACAGTGAGGAAATAGGCATGTGTCCATCTCATTAAAATGGAGTGAAATAAGTACGCCAGAGAGAAGAGAGGAAAGAGCAATTAACCAACTGTAGGGATGAGGGAAGGCTTCCTGGAGAAGGAGATACCTAAGTTGGACTGGAAGGATGATCAGGAGTTCATTAGGAACACAAGACAACCTTCCATACTCCCTTGAGGTCTTCTTGTGTTTGGAACCAGCCACAGATAGGCTCTGATCATTCCTCTTGTGAAACATCTCTAAAATGTTGCCGGTTTTCATACTCGGCATCTCCCATTTGCTTTGATTGTTGTGATTTATTTTAAAGACCACATTGTGGCTACTCTCCTTTCTCCAGGCTGTGATTCCCTGGTAGGGTCAGAAGCCCAACCTCTTTAGCTTGCCATGAACTGGCCATGCACTACAGGGCACTGAGCTTAGGGGTGCCTAGAGATTTGGTGGTGGTGACATCTCTGAGCCGAAGAAGCTATTCCCTGGTCACCTGTCATATAGGGGATAACCCTCAAAGCCCCTGGCTTAGACTTGCTTCATTTCACCTCCTGGGGGAACAGGATCATTTCACTGCCCTTACAGAGCATGTGCGAAGTAGTCTTGAAGACCTGGAGTTTATGCCAAGGAGAGCAGCTTCTAGAGTTTCCTCTTTGATACCACTTGTTTGTAGCAGTGAGGTTTTTCATAGGATTACCCCATTAACCTGAGCCCCAAAGAAATGAGGTGGAGTATAGCCCACAGACATAAACAAGGTGGTGGTGGCTGTGGGTGCTTGTCAATTTCTTTGAAAATGAACTAATTTCTTTGATAAATCAACATTGACTAAATACTACCCAGCTGGAGAAACTATGAATCACTCATTTTCCCCAGATGACTAGCCCCCCTCAGTCTTATGAGGCCACCTTGTCTGGGGAGATAGTGTCATTTTCTATCCATTTGATATACACAAATTGTCCCCAGTATTCAGGACTTGAGCTGGGTGGGAGGTAGTCCGTGGGGAATAAAACTGACAGAGACTCTATGTTCTGGGACCTGGCCTGATAGGAAAAAAGGCAAATATCAAACGAGTAAGTATATGATTGAAGATGTGGTTACAAACTGGGTTAAATGTTAGGAAGGGAATGAACAGGACAAATAACTGGGTGGGGGGAGATAGTGGGTAGGTAAAAAATGAGAAGAAATTAGAAACACTGAGGAATGGGCAAGGAGGGTAGAGGGTAGCTACACAGTGTATTCTGAGTAGAAGAAACAGCAGTGCAAAGGCCCTGAGGTAGGAGGGTACAAGCTTCCTCTTTCTGAACAAAAAGAGTCTGAACATAGTGAGGGTGGTGTCAGTGGCATGAGAAGAACTAGAGAAGTAGGAATGGACACATCATGTTTTTCAATTCAAGGCTTTCTGGTCTGACCCCAAATTTATTCACTGAGGACCTCTTGCTTTCTTATATCCATCCAGCAGGCCTCAGGGCAAATGTGGTTTCTGTGAGGTTGTTTTCAAAAGGCAAGCTTTGATTGTTCAAATTTGCAAAATTTGATACATCACCAGCCCTACGTCTGGTCCTGTGCTCTTTCTTGCTGGGACACCTAGCTAGTCAGCCTAGGAGAAACCCGCTGGCATGCCACCCTTGGACCCTCCACAGTGTGGAGCTAGAGCTGCAGTACCAGCCCTGGTTGGCTTAGGCTGGACTCCCCTGAATGGAGAGACTGTGTGACCAGCAAGTGGTAGCTTGTTAACAAGGATGAGAAGTCACACCCAGAATCAGCCTGGCATCGTTACGAGCTCCACCCATATTACTTCCTTTAGACCTTGCAATGACCTTGGAATTAGGTGTTCTTTTTAACTCCCATTTTACAGAATAAGATGTGGCTGAGGCTTGGAGAGGCTGTGTGATTTCCAAAGCTACATCAGCCTTAGGAATCATTGTGGATTGAACTATGTGTCCTCCAAAAGAGATCTTGAAGTCCTAACTTCAGAACACAAGCTTATTTGGAAATAGGGTCTTTATAAAGGCAAGCAAGTTAAAATGAGGTCTTTAGGGTAAGCTCTAAGTCAATATGAATGTATCCTTATAAAAAGGGGGAAATCTGGACACAGAGACAGGCATGCACAGAGAGAAGATGTGAAGACATGTAGCAGAAGATGACATGATGGGGGGATGCATCCACAGGCCAAGGAATGCCAAGGATGGCCAGTAAATGCTAGAAGCTAGAAAAGATGGAGAGCACGTGCCTGCTGACATCTTGGTTTCTGACTCCTAGCCTCTAGGACAATGAGACAATAAATTTCTGTTGTTTCCAGGCATCCAGTTTCTGACATTTTATTATGGTAGCCCTAGGACACTAAGACAGAAGCCAAACCCGAGGCAAATGCACTCTTTGTGAGCCTCAAAGCCCACAACCACATTTTCCTCAGCTGTCGTTCAAGTCCACCTTGGTCCTAGGTGGGAGCCGTGGGGTGCTGAAGAGGGAGAGGCGATCCCAGAAGGAATAGACAATCCAGCAGTGGAAGGTCTCGTATCTGTGTCTCCTTCCCCACTAGATCCACATGAGCAGGTGGGGTTCAGCATACAGTGAAGGTCCAAGTGCGCTTATTAAATAAACCAGGAATTATGCATCAGAGTCAGCCACACCGGCCCAGCCACTGAGGCACAGACCAGTGGTGTTTGTGGCGGGGTTGGAGTCAGTGGGAAAGACCCTCCAGGGGCCAGACCAGATTTTCTCAAGAGGAAAGAAAACTAATCCTTGTCAGTATTTCTAAAACTTGGAGACATTTCAGAATTAAGAAAAGAAATTCTCAAGTACTTCAATTAAAGGGCTATAAATAAATCTGTTATTATTTCATTGTAACCCACTGTCCCTTGAGGGAGCCAATCTGATAAGCCTTCCAGTTTACACCTGGCTGGTCAAGTCTTGGAACAGGAATACATCATGTGTCCCACTGTGTCCTCTCAGGAAACAGGGCCAGGCTAGGGTAGGGGCCCTGCTCCCCCTCTACCAGGGCTCCACTGCAGAGGCTGATTTGGTTGTGGCTGCCTGGATATCTGATGGGCACACACTCCCAACCGCTCTTCACAAGCATTTCTGGTTGTTCCCAAAGCCCAGTATTGTCAGAGTGGCTCAGCAGTCAGTTGCGTAGGCCACTGTCTGGGTGGCACAATTCAACAGGCCCCAAATGGCTCTTATTTCAACAAATATAGCCCTGGTAGTGCCTGAAATTCCACACTAGAGTCTGTTTCTTTGGGCTTAGTTCATCCATACTGGTGTGTCTTGGTTTTATTTCTGTTTCATGTTCAGTTTTTATCTTTTATGCTCAGTAGATAAAATATAGAAATATAAAAGATTAAAAAAAAAGGATAGTAATCCTACTTCTGGGAAGCAATCAAAAGTAACTTTTAGGCATATTTACTTCCAATCGTCTTTCAGTGAACTTTTTTCTAAATAGCAGAGATCATGCTTTATCTATTTACTTTTTACACATTTTTATTTTTAAAATACTTTATTTATTTATTTATTTATTCATGAGAGGCAGGGAGAGAGAGAGAGAGAGAGGCAGAGACACAGGCAGAGGGAGAAGCAGGCTCCATGCAGGGAGCCCGACGTGGGACTCAATCCCGGGACTCCAGGATCACACCCTGGACCCAAGGCAGGCGCTAAACCGCTGAGCCACCCAGGGATCCCCTTCCTTGCTTATTAAAGACTCCTTGCAAGTACGACTTTTAATGGCTACATACTGTTTCATTCTATGCATATGGTTAACATATATGACCCAATGCAAGTGGCTGAAATGGAGGTTGTTTGTAATTTCTTACAACCATAAATAGTGCTGGGATATACAGTTTCATATATATTTTTAAATATCACTGGCAAATGAGGATGGATTCCTGGAAGTGAAAATACTAAGTTCAAGGGCATAGATGTCTTACAGTTCTTGCTATGTTTTGCTCTTTTACTTAAAATGCAGCCTCCCACCTCCCCCTCCTTAGCAGGAGAATACATTCCATCACTCATGCTCCACTACCCTAATGCTAACTTCCCAGGACATGGAGCAGCCTTCATAATTGTGGGGTGGACTCTGGCTGACTGGCTGTCCAATGACCGGCCAATGAACGACTGACTGAAGAGTCACTGTCTCCTCCTTCTCACTCCTGAAAACCTCCACAGTGACTATGACCTCCCTGGGATCAGTCTCCTTTGTACTCTGGGAGCACATCCCTCTCAATATGGTCCTGAGACTGTCTGCTTATTTTTGGACCAGGCTGGTTGCCGAGACTGTGAGTGAGAAACAGCAGGTTCCTGCCTGCTGAATGCGATGGTCTCAGGATGCCTGGGTGGCTCAGCAGTTGAGCATCTGCCTTTGGCTCAGGTCATGATCCTGGGGTCCCGGGATTGAGTCCCACATTGGGCTCCCTGCAGGGAGCCTGCCTCTCCCTGTACCTATGTCTCTGCCTCTCTCTGTGTCTCTCATGAATGAATGAATGAATAAATAAATAAATAAATAAATAAATAAATAAATAAAATTATATATAATAATTATATATTTTTATTATATTTAAATTATATATTTTATATATATATATAAAAGAGATGGTCTCAGCTCCTGCTGGCAGACACCCAGCAGTAACTAACGGGGAAAAGTGACTCATTGTTTCTTCTTCCTTCCCCCAGAATGTGGGGGCCCTTTGGGGATTTTCAATTAGCACCTGACCCTCCGGACAGCAGGGTGGGAACAGAGTGGAGTGGGGCCGAATGTGCTCGCAGAGGAAGCCCAACTGCTAAGCTAACGCTGACAGTCAGCAATGACCACTGAACATTGCAGGCCACACGTGCATTTCAACAGCTAGCAGGTGGGCTCAGGCTATGATTGTGGCAGGAGGGCAGGGAGGGTAAAGCAATCTAGAAATGAGCGTCCACTATATATCAAACACTTATGTGGCATTTCACGTATATTAGCATGCTAAATCTTATCTACAGGCCTGAAAGCTAGTTATTTTACCCAATTTTAGAGAAAAACAAACTGGCATTCAGAGACGTTATATGACTCACCTAAGGCCACACAGCCAGTTAGTGACTCTCGGGCTTCAGGCACGATCTGTCTGATTCCTACAGTCATGCTCCTCCTGCTGGGCACCAGTCTCTAAAGAAGCCTTTTCTGGCAGAGCCTCTAGGCCTCCATGCTTCTTCTTACACAGCCAGGTTCACATGGGCAATAGGGCCGTAGGGCGACTGAGAAAGTCTAGATCTCAGGTCTCTAGCAGACAGATCATACAGCCTCAGTGTCAAATAAACAGAATAAGCTTACTGCATTTCGAGCTCCAACTTTCTTAATTTTGGCAGAGAGCTCTTAGTCTTTGGACCAAATCCATTAAGTCAGAAGGTTGTTGGCACTGGCTTCGTACAGCCTAAGTGTGTAAAGTGCCCAGAACATAACAGATCTGAGAAGATGTTAGTTCCCTTTCTCCATTAGGGTCAGATGGCTTTGCAGTTCATTCATCAAATATTCACTAAGCATCTACTATATGCCATCTAGAGTAATTCCTATACAGGTCCACTACCGGGAGAAAGGAGTAAGGGAGGACTCACAGCAAGAGATATTCTTTCTCTTAAGTTTGACTCGCAGGAAGGTGGTTCCTGTAGGCTTTAAGACTTCATCAAGAAACCATGATAAAATGATCCCAAACCCAGCTCATGGACCTTTCATTATGCTTCTTTCCAGGGAATCTCATGAGAAAGCTACAAATAACAGGGTGGGTTATTTCAATTAAACCAACACACTTCTCTCTTGTTGGCACATTTTGCCAAGTGTCCTAGGGTTGTATAGTCAGACAAGACACTGGATATCCAAAACACCTCATCACAGGGCCTGTAGAGAATGTGATATGAAAAAACAACTTAGTTCCAGAATTTAAGAGCAAAATCCATGCAGGGCTTATCTCTTGGGATGGAGATTTGGAATTTTGGCTAGTTGTCTACTAGAGAATTCAGCTAAGTACTTTTAAAGTATATAGCTGAATACTTAGTTGAAGGAAGAAGAGGTGGTAGGATGATGCTAAAGGGAGGGGAATCTTTGGGAGGAGGTTATGATGCTGTTGCAGGATATTTGGAAGGAGAAAAGCATCTAGTCTCCCTCCTGTCCCTCCATCACTGCCCTTAAGTGAGGAACCTGTCTGCGATGGCCTAGAAGTTACAGCCTTGGGCACTACTTGCTCCCATCCTGATGGCTGAAGCTGTTAGAGGTGATGAAAGGGTTAAAAGCAGAAAACTGAGCCAAACAGAACAATAAAATCAGATCCTCTCCTCCTGGTATTTGGCAGAGGTTAACCGAGACTAGTCTGTTACATAGTAGTAGATTCTGGACTGTAAGGCATGTAGACTTAAGCTTGGTGGTTAGGGTGGGCCCTGGGAAAGCAGACCTGTGCTGTTTGGAGAGGGCACATGAAGCAGAAGAGCAGAGAGGAAGAAATCAGGAACCCCAGATTGGGAGACAGATGGAGAAGACAGTTGTTGGTGATAATCTTCCATTTCTAATGGGGCTTGAATATCCTTATTGCTTTTCATTTCTTCGATATTCGCCTGTATCCTTCCAATAAGCCTTCACTAGACGGAATTATCATGAGTGGCTTGCTGCTTCTGGCCACTTGAGCTGTCCTTTCAAAGATACTGGACAACCCTCACAACTGGCTCCTTCATGAGTCTGCCTCTAACTTGCCGTTTTGTAATGAAAGAGCATAAAAGCCCATAGAGTAACAGTATGCTACCAACAAAAAGATGAATCAAGACAAAAGTCATTAAAAACAGCAGAAAAGGCAAATAACGAGGCTGAAATAAAATGAACAGCATAAAAATAAAGCTCAAAATAAAAGTTGAATATGATGAGGGAACTAGATAAAATACGAGCCATGGATAAAAGTAAAAGTGAGATAAAAGCAAGCCATTAAATTGTCGTCAGCTGAGAACAATTAAAATACAAGAAACGGAGCAAAGTGAATACTGAAAGAGTATAATCTACAAACCATAAAACTGGGATAATCAGGCAATAAGACAAAATGGATAAGAAGATAGAACTCATCTAGCCCTGGGGCATATGCCAAAGGCTGGAGTTCCCACCAGTGAAGACCATCAGGGCCTTTCCACTGGGGCACAGGTCTCCCATGACTGTCTTCCCATGGCAATGGATCCCCAAGCAAATGTTCTTGGGAGAGAGACCCACAGGAGTTGGAGAGCAGGATATATATTCTTTCCTTTGGTGTTTTCCCTTTTCTCCTTCAGTGAGGGTCCCCACCCCATACCAACTTCTTTATTTAATGTACCAGACTGAGACCTCCACCCAATCAGCCTCTCTCCCTCAACCCCTCCACTACATTCTGTGAATGGCAAAGAGCAGTGCCCATAAATATAGTCCATTAGGAGTCCCAGTTTCATGATCTAACACCACACCCTGCCTGCTAGATGGAAGGCTAACGGCCGTGTCTGTCTGAAATTCTGCAAAATGCACGGAGGCTTTGGGTTGGGCTGGTATGGCCAGAGGAAATCACCAGGTCAAGAGAGTGGCCTATGACTGGATGGTCTCCTTCTCCCAACCTTTGCCAGGGTACTGGAAATGGTCTGGTGGCCAACATCACACAGGCAATGTTGAGATACACTGTGATGCTATCAAGGAGCTCCCAGGGTATCAAGGGGACAGGCATCCGGCTATGAAGAAGTGCTGGTTGCTTTATTCTTGAGTTATAGGATCATCTAGGCTTTCCATTTTTTCTTGCATCAGTTTGGAAAGCTAAACTTTTAGAAATTTGTTATGTCAGTTAGATTTTCAAATGTATTATATAGTCATTTACAATACCACTTTATTATCCCTGACCATCTGATGTCTTTTTTTGTCATTCCTGTCATGTCTTGTTTCTTCTTCATTTGGTCATCCTTAACAGAACTTTATCAGTTTTATTGGTATTTTCAAAGAACCAGCACATCCAAACAATAGACATGAATGAAATAGCTAATAGAATCCTGAGCTTCTTAGTGCAAAAAAGGATACCTATAGAAGGCATCTTAGGGCAAAAAAAGATACCTATTAAAAGTAGCTAACAAAACATGAGTGGAAAGCTAATGTTACAAGGGTATTTAGGTCCTATCAGAGATCACTCTGTACAGACATACCAGGCAGGATGTGGAACTTCAGTATTTGCACAGGCAGGGCAAGGGGAAAGGAGGGAGTCTTGAGCAAAGCACAGAGTAGACAGGTTGATCAACTTGGTTTCTGTCACTTAAGGTCACAGAATTAAATAGTAAACAAGGGCCCCATCATAAAGGGCTGTGATGTGAAAGCCAGGGGGAAGGAGCTTATGGCACATCCTGAAGTTGGTGGGAAGCCACTGAAAGTGCCTGGCAGATGAAGGACATGGTCCTGCAGGAGGACTTCTCTGCAGAGCTGCAGAGGGGAAAGCAGCTGGACCACAAGACTGTCAGCAGGCGGTGGAGGTCATCCGTGCATGGTGATGAGGGCCTGCAGCAGGAAGCCTGCACAGAAAATAGACAAGGGTCTTGGGCCTGAGCAATCAGGAAGGGAAAAGAGCTGAGGGCACATGAAATGTCCGGTCCACAAGGGAGGGCTCCAGAAAGTTCTGGTGGGGATGAGTGGCCCATTTTCTGCTCCAGTGCTGGCAGGGAGCCTCCAGCCTTGTTGCTCTGACCCCTTTCCCTCCTGCTGATTGAGAATCCAGACTCCACCTCGCTCTTCAAAGAGGCGATTATGCTTTCCTGACTTTCCCACTGTTACAGCCTCACATGTGATGGTGTATGTAGGTCAGAATGATTGTTCCTTTGCCCTAAAATAGAGTTCTTTCTCTCCTGAGCCAACAGTACTGATTACCAGTGCCCCGTGCACTTCGAGAGCTCTTTCCCTTAAAGACAGTCTCCACGCCCTACCTGCGCAGCCCCGTGGCCTAAACTGAGTGAGGAGGGAGAGGTTTATTTCTTCTGGCTCTTGTTCTCTGATGCTCTTGTTCCACGTGACAGTACATAAGAAAGCAGCACTCAGAATGGACCCTTTGTGGGAGCACAGTGAAGCAGAAAGCTGATCATCTTCCATTTGAAAATATAGTTGTCAACACTGGGCATGTTTACATCCCTGGTGGTCACACAAGCAGCAGTAGGGGAAAGAGGTCGTATTTCCCTGATGGCTGCGCTGAGTTTCTCCCAAGAATAAGGAACAAGTCTTCAAAGTTCCAGTGAGATATTCTTTCATTACATCACTGTTGAAATAGTGTGATGATCATTTTTGCTAGAGTATGCCCTGCCATTTCATTTTTTTAAAGATTTTATTTATTTATTAAGGGGGAGGGGGCAGAGACACAGGCAGAGGGAGAAGCAGGCTCCACGTAGAGAGCCCAACATAGGACTCGATCTCGGGACTCCAGGATCAGGCCCTGGGCCGAAGGCAGCACTAAACCACTGAGCCACCCACCCAGGGATCCCCCTGCCCTGCCATTTCTTTCTTTCTTTCTTTTCTTTTTTTTTTTTTTTTAAGATTTCAGGTTTTTTTTTTTAATTTTTTTTTTATTTTTTATTTATGATAGTCACACACACAGAGAGAGAGAGAGAGGCAGAGACATAGGCAGAGGGAGAAGCAGGCTCCATGCACCGGGAGCCTGACGTGGGATTCGATCCTGGGTCTCCAGGATCACGCCCTGGGCCAAAGGCAGGCACTTAACCGCTGTGCCACCCAGGGATCCCATCTTTCTTTTTTTAAAAAAATATTTTATTTATTTATTCATGAGAGACACACACACACACACACACACACAGGCAGAGACACAGACAGAAGCAGGTTCCATGCAGGGAACCCGATGCGGGACTCGATCCTGGATCCCGGGATCACACCCTGGGCCAAAGGCAGACACTCAACTGCTGAGCCACCCAGGGGTCCCTGCCCTGCCATTTCTTAATGGATATTATAGACACAGTTTCCTTTATGGCTACCCATGTTTGGAAAATGCTGAGTTAACAATAGGTCTGTTAACTGCATGACTTCTCAGAGCCTTTAATATGCTGATTTATATTGTATATTTCCAAGAGAACCAATGTTCCCAAGAGTAGAGCATCTCATGCAAAGGAGCTTACAGCGTGCCGTTAGAGAAAATGGTCAAATGGCCGTTTCACCTCCATGTTGATGGAGCCGCCTGAATTCTGAGGGTTATATTCAGACTCACTTCCCTTACTTACCTCTCCAACAAAATCTCACAGATGCAAAGGGATTTTATTGCATCATAACTGGTGACACCAAGTGGCCTGAAGTTATTAAGTCAGCAAAATGTGTTGTCAAGGGCCTCCCTATCGTTCCCTGCTTCCTCTGCTCTTCTTACCCACCAAATGCCCTATATTCACTCTGACATAGTTATCTGAGTTTCCCCTCATAAAAAGGGGGGAGATCTCTCACACTGACACTGCTCACTGGTTACCTACCCACACAGGCATCCCTTTATCTCCTCATTTCATCATTCAGAAACAGCCAGTGCTGACTGTGCTGGCTACAGAGTAAGTTGTAGACCATGCCCTGGAGAAGATCTCAAGTCCAGTGAGAGAGGCAGGGAGCCAAAAAGATAAATACCCTCTTGGGCAATACACCATGAAGAAGGATGGACCAAGAGTTTTGGGAGCAGATAATGGATATCTCATCTGGTCCAAGAAGAACGCATCCAGAGATGGCTTCCAGAAGGAGGTGATACCTAAATGGAGAAGCAGGAAAAGGTGCTAGAGCAGAACAAATGACATGGACAAGGCTTGGGGATGAGACACGGCATGCTATGCTTGGGAGAAGAGTAAGTGGCCCAGCATGGCTGAAGAAGAGAATGATTTTAGAGAAATGGCTGGAGATGAGGCCAACAGGGAGGTGGAGGCCAGATCAGAGATGTTCTTATGGAGCAAGAAGTGTAGATATCATTCTGGAAACTAGGAGGAGTGCTGTGGTATGGATTAGGAGTAAACTGAGCTCTTATTACTCTCTCCCCACTTTGGGATTTCGTAGGCTTGGGACATCCCCATCTACTGTGCATCCTTCTCCAGATTCACCCTAGGGCCTCACAGTTACTCCTCTTCCACCCAGATCCCCCAGTTACAAACCCTGTCGCCACGCAGGAGTTACTGGCTTGCTTTCGTCAGCCACCTAAGGCCCATCATGAAGCATCAATATATCACAGCACCTCCACATATGCCCAGGGAGGGAGAGATGGGCATTGTGGGTATGTCCCTAGGGCCAGGGTTAGGTGCTTTCTGGCACCACTTTCTGGTGGTGCCACCGCTTAATGTGAAGCTTCCTGACCACCAATTTGCTGAACACATGCTATTTGGCTATTGTACTATAACTAGTTTGATAGAGAAACCTTGAAATTAGTGAATGTGTGGCCCTAGGCTGTTCCTATAACCTCCCTAAGTTGCAGTTATTCAACAAAGTAGGAATATAATTTTCTTCTTAGGCTTTCTTTAAGATGGATTACATGGGATGATGGACACTGAAGCTCTAGCCCGAGCTTAGACCAACCTCAACATGCCCAGACATGGTGGTCAACTGGAGGGTAGCACCTTGGGGACTGATTTGCAGGAAGGTTCCAGGGGTAGCCACTTGGTGGCCCTAATGAAAGCCAGGGTTGGAAAATCTATCAGTTTGTTCAGTCTGTAACATAAACTGAGTGGCTTAAACCACAGAAATTTACTGTCTCACAGTTCTGGAAGCTAGAAGTCTGAGATCAAAGTCTTTGGCAAAGTTTGTTTCTTCTAAGAGATGTGAAGGAGAATCTACCCATGCCTTTCTCCAAGCTTCTGGAGGTTTGATGGCATCACCCCACCTCTGCCTTCACTTTCATATGGCATTCTCTCTGTGTGTACATCTGTGCCCAACTCCCCTTTTTATAAGGACACCAGTCATACGGGACTAGGAACTTGTCCTTCTCTAGTATGACTTCATCTTAACTAATTATATCTACAAAGATCCTATTTTAAAATAAGATTACATTCTGAGGTACTGGGGGATTAGGACTTCAATGAATGAACTTGGGAGGGGGGACATCATTTAACCCATAATCAGGATGAGCATGGGATGACCCGTTAAGTTCACACGAGACCCTCTGGGAACTGCAAAACTTTGGATGGTTTGCAGCCTGGATCGTGCCAGCATTATGGGCTGCCTGAATGTTTGAATATGTATGTTCATAGTATATTACTAGTTACTGGTGTGGAGGTCTCATCTGCATCAAAGATTGGGGAGGACTGGGGAAACTCACTTAGGTACAGAAGTGCTTGGCATGTGCTTGGCCTTAACACATGACCACTCCTTGTCTCCCACCCTCTATCACCCTGTGTTCTTGCTGAGCATGTTTTCTCCTCAGTCCTCTATAGATTGTTTGCAACGACCTTCCAGGGCCATGTTTTCCAGGCCCAGCCAACACCTGTCTTCAAAGCTGCCTCGGGTCCTGAACCCCTCCACTTCCCAAAGCCTGTTCAGATCCCCGTCTTCAGAGGTACCTGCTGGGAATCCTAGAAGGCATGCCTTACCTGGCTCCCTTTATATTTTAGCAGCTTTGATGCCGAGGGAATTGCCAGTGCAATATGTTGCTGCTGAGAAGTGAGAAAATCTCTGCAGAAGGTGTTTGCCAGAAAGACAGCAAAAGGTGTTGTTTTCGCTTAGCAGGTGTTTAAATTTTTATGAGACACAAACCTGTGGAAATCACAGACTTTCAGATGGGTGTTTGATAGCTAGAGTCATTATGCTTTCCTGGCCAAGGCACTGGAGGTGGGGGTGGGGTGTATGTTTGTTGGGGGTGAGGGGTGCTACTGGGATTCTGAGGGAAGAAAGAAGTGCTCGTGGGTCTAACGTGGTCCCTGTTAGGAGCTGGATATAGAAAAAGACTGTTGAACTCCCAGAAGATGGTTCATCCTTGAAATGTGATTTGCTCTTCTGTAAGCCTTGAAAGGTGCTCTTTTCTCAGCTGTGTATACTTCCCACTTAGCCTGACTCCAGACCGCCCGGGGTGAAGGCATGCTGAGTAAATCAAGCTCTCTCTGGCCAGTGGAGTTATCTTGTGCTCTTCTCCTTCCTCCTTCAAACCTGACACAACAATCTTATTCTAGAACTACAAAATCAGCACCAAACCAGATCATAAGCTTCCTAGGACAACTCTTTTCCTCCCTCCCTTTCTCTCCTCCATCCTTTCATAAGTGTACACGATGCATATACCATGTGCCGGGTACTGTGTTGGTGAAGGACACAGGATCCTGGGTCTTCGGTCTACTGGGCAGGTAAACCTCCGAGGCTTTCAACCCAGGACTGCACCACTTCAGTCCTAGGATTACTGGCCTTCAGCAGACAGCCTTCCTTGGGACAGTGATTCTCCACCTTGACTACCCATGAGAATCACCATGGAGTTTTTACATATGCTGGCCTTAACCAGGCCTTAACCTGAGAGCAAGTGAACCTGACTCTGGGGAGAGCACACACCGTGTGGTCTACAGTGGAGCCTGAGCCGAGATGCCTGCCCCAGGACAGCCTTGGGCCCATTAGACCATCTGCTCACATATCCTAGCCCCTGTAACCCACCTTGCTTAGTTGCAGGGACTGATGGGGGGTAGGGGGAGTATTTCCAGAAGAAATATGGAGGCCCACCCTCCATGAAGCAGGGGACTCTCGGACTGCAGATATGTCCCCACAACCTTATGAAAGCAATCCTTATGAATTCCCGGATTACATACGTCGTTTCATATACGTAGCTACCCATCTGTAATATCAAATGGTCCCAGAAACAACTTCCAGGGGGACCACTATCTGCATTGCATGGGGAGGCTACCCATGGTGAGCCTGTGTGTCCATCGATAGCCTTGTTCCTCCATGATCTGCAGCTCGGCATTTCACCTCCTGCAGGGAGTGCAGGGCTAAGTACCTGTAGTGTGTGAAGCAGACTGAGTTAAGGACAAGTGGCGGTGGAAGCTGGGGCCAGGGTATCCCTGGGTGGCTCAGCGGTTTAGCGCCTGCCTTTGGCCCAGGATGTGATCCTGGAGACCCGGGATCGAGTCCCACATCAGTCCCTGCATGAAGCCTGCTTCTCCCTCTGCCTGTGTCTCGCTTCTCTCTCTCTCTCTCTCTGTGTCTCTCATGAATAAATAAATAAAATCTTTAAAAAAAAAAAAAAAAAAAGGAAGCCAGGGCCAGAGGAGGGCTAATGCAGGGGCCAGATTAAGTGATCTAGTTTTTACCTCCAACTCCCTGTGGTCAAGCAGGAACTTACGTTGGCATCTTCATTTTTTTTTTCTGCAGATTTTTAAGTGACATCTCCTGATTTTTAAGTGTCAAAAACCAAATTTTAAAATATTAAAACCAACCAACCAACCAGACGAACAAAAACACATTGGACAATGCAGGTCAGATATGCCAACCGATCAGATTTAGTTTCCAGGCCAAAGGGATAGCAAGTGCATCGGCCATGCAGGGCTCTGTGCACATACAGACCTTCTGTGATGGATCATCACTGGGAACTGCTGGTCCCTTGGGTTTATTAGTAATATTCTAGGCAGGAAAGCCCTATCGCTGGCCTTCCTCTGCTGCCTCCTATGAAATACAAGTACAAAGTCCAGAGAGACCTGGGACGTGAAAATCTCTCTCACCGACTCAGTATTGACTCATAATGGCTACTGATGAATTTTACACAGGACAATTAAACAGCAAGCCATAACGACTGAAGTGCCTGGAACCCAGCTGATGAGTTTGCTAATTATTCTTTCTTACCTAAATGACTGGTCTTAGGTGTTTGCTGGGTAGCCGAGCAGCCACAATCTGGCCAGAAATTCATTCTTTTACTTAAAAATGGCTACAGACCCTCTCCTTGAGGTGGGCTTCACTTTCGAGGTCCACATAATCCTAGAGGAGGAGAGTCAGTTAAAAGTACGCACTGGCTGTAAGGAGGGAAGCTGACTGTGGTTATGGAACAGGACGGGACCACCTGCCCTTCACTGCCTTTCCAGATTGTTTTCATTTCAAGCTCATACACAGAACATTATAAGAAAATCAATGAATGAGGATGCTATAGCAAATAAATTTCTATAGCAAATGAGCAAGATGCACTCGGGGAGAGGGCAACTTCTCTGCTCTCTCACCACAGCAGGGCAGAGATGGGGGAACAGAACTTACAGACCCAGCCTGCACTTGGGAACTTGCATGGCTTTTTGATGATTCTCATGGATCGTCTTGGGGGGCTTTAAAAAATAGGCTGAGACAAAGATTGGTTGAGAATTAACTGCAACTTAGGGAAGATCAGAATATTTGGCTGCGACTCATTGAGTGGGGCTTGATTCAGGCCAAAGAGTGTGTCCTCCAACAGGGTCTGGATGGCTCTGGGTCCTATCCTTCCTTTCCCCAAACACTGTCACCTCCAGCCAGAATGACTTCTGCCCCTCTATGGGGTTATTCCCACATCTGAAGCCTCCCCTCACAGAGTCACGGAGGTCCTGCCTCCTCCTCTGAATATCCCCCCAAACCATCTACCTCTGAGGCCAGTGTTTGTGCCATGGTGCCTTCTTTTCCAGGAAGCCCTTCTTGTCTAGTTGGCCCCTTCTGGAAGCTCCTACATAGGAGCGTTTATTGAGTGCCTATCACATACCACATGCTGTATCTATAAATAGCTCTTTAATTCTCAGTACAACCCAAAGAAGGTCTCTTTTACAGAGGGTCAGGGAAGTTCAGCACGAGGTGTGGGGCCAACCTGCTACTAAGTGTAGTTCTAGAATCTGATCTCATAGGGTTCTCCATGCCTTGCGGATGATCGCCATGCTACTGGGATGGGCTCTGGGAGACAGAACTCTGGGAGGGGATGAGGGCCATGGGTCAGGGAACTGTCACGGGAGATGTAACAGGTGAGCAGTCTACAAGGAAGAGCGGGAGTGAGTCAGACAAGGAGGTGCCAGTGGTCATGTCATGGTGGGGGTGCCAGGAAGAGGAAGCCGCTCCTTTTCCACGTGGCCTTCTTTCAGCACATCCTTCAGGAACTATACTGCACACCAGAAAATCTGGCTTCTTTTCTGAAAGCATTTGAAAGGACTCATTCTCCTTCTGTCAGAGCTTTTATATCTTTTTATATTTTTAATATCTTGCTAAATGGAATGGTCATCCACCAAGTCTTTTGATGCAGAAATTTGGGAAGTTTCCCTTTCTTTATCCCTTGTCCTTTACATGTACTTAATCCCTAGAATCCCCCCTCATTATCTCACGGATGTGCCTTGGCCTGTTCTTATAATCTCTCACCTAGAGCCCAAGTGGCCTCCTAAAGTGGGCTCCAATCTGGCTCCCCTCCAGCCCATCTTCCGTAAGATGGCCAGAAAGTTCTTTCTATAAAGCCAAGCTGAGCACAGTATCCCGGCATTTAAAATCCTTTTGGGGTTAGCATTTACCTTCAAATAAACTCCAAGCTATTTAGCTTAGCACAGAAGCCTCTCTGTCATGAAGGTCCCTGCTTCCTTCCCCAGCACAATGACCCTCTAGACTCCAGGCAGAGGGCCTGGCAGGGCCCAGGTCTAGTTCAGGACTTCTCACTTATGAAGGGTTCCTCTTTCCCTCTGTGTCTAATGTTTACCTGTAACCAGTCATGGTCCCAGGAAGAAACTGGAGAGGTGAGTAAAGGGATGACTCACAAGGGTGAGGTTCTGGTGTAGATAAACCACAGGAGCAGAGGTAGCCAGGGATACAGACACCACATCTAGGCCTAGGTGGGGGTGAGGAAGCAGTTTCCGAGGTCTGAAGCTGGAGGCTGAGGATGGAGCCACCTGACAAGACTTTGGCACTTGGTCAAGGGCATATCTAGCCTGTAGTGACCAAGCAGGGAGGGTGCCAGGGCAATGAATAACCTGGTGTCTCCTGCTTTCCTTCCTCTGAGCTCCTGCCTGGCCCCACTGGCTGACCCAGCTGGAAGGTAGAGGGCAGGGCACAGAGCAGGGCAGGAAAGGAGAGCCCTGGAGGGCGAAGAGTACCTCAATTCCAGCACAATACTCATCCCTTAAAATGCAGCCAGGCCACCTCATCTGGGAGGCCTTCTTGGTCATACCCCTCCTCCAGGTAATGCAGGTGTCCCTGTGCTCTGTGACTGGATCAGTTTAGGGACTCAGGGAGAGTGTATGGAGCATGCCCATGAATGCATCTTTTTAATTTCACTGGTGGCCTGTCTTCCCTGGGTAATAATCTCCATATATTTACAATATTCTACCTTAACTAGGCCTTCCATGATTTGTTTTTCCAAAAATAATCACCTGGAAGTTTCCAAGGCCCTCCGTGATTTAGATTTCAGGGTCTGAAGTTTTCTTCCTTCACCCCAGTGATGCAACATGAACCACTGACCATGTCCTCTGGTGCCCAGACAGAAGTAATGACATCTCTGAGGATTTGCTGTCTTCCAGGTCCTACACTCAGAGTGGACAGGCTAATTCAGTTCATTACACCTCCTAACAGGCAGTTACTACTGTTCCACTTTACAAAGGAAAGAGATGGAGGTCCAGAGAGGTTGCCAACCTTAGCCAGTGGCACAAATTCAGGTGGTACAGCCAGGACTCAGGTAAGTACCTTAGGACCTTCATGCATTAAGAATCCTATGGAGCCCTTAACCTTCCCAATTCAAAATAACACAAAACACTGATGTAAAGCTACTGCAGAGAATGGAAGTTTCTAAGTTTTGTGATTCTAAAGTTCTGGGTGCATTTCTCTGAAGGTGACCTTCTCTCCTTTTGGTGTGTCCCTCTCAGTGTCTTTGTTGGGTCACCTGGCCCTGAGGTGAAAGGGCTGGAGTCCAGGTGGTGGCGAGTTCAACCACTAGCAGGCCCACTGCAAGGCCACCCCAGCGAGCACTCCTTTGGCATGTAGAGTGGCCTCGGAACCTTCCCAGCTGCAGGTGGCCACACAGTCCTTGGGACTCTGACTTTGCCTTCCCTCCTGCTGACACCGCCCAGGCCAAACCCAGTGTTAGTTCTCTGGGTTGGCCAGTGAGAGCACCCTGGTCATTCCCAACTCGGATCTTTGCATCTTTCATCCTCCCCAGCTGGTCCCAGAGTGCCAAAGACCTTTAGAAAGATCCTAAGTGCAAGGACAAATCTTGAGTAGGAACAAGCCAGTCAGAGTTTGAAGAAGAAAGTGGTCATTATCTGCTGAGAGAGCTGCAGGTGCTGGGAAGAGACAGGGTCTGAGCAGATGCAGAAGGTGGAGGGGATTCGAGAGGGTTCTGGCCCCCCCACCAGCAGGACTCAGGAGCAGAGAAGAGAAGGGAGGCAAGGGGAGCTAATGACAATGCATGCGGGCGGGCCTGCCCACATGGTGTCCTCTGCAGTCTGTCTGAAATCAGCCCTGGGTGGCTCAGCCTGCAGCCCACGCATTTAAGTGCCTTGGTTTTGACTTACATATTTTTTTCTCTCTGAATATCTGATGACTGCTTTCTTAACTGCTCTCTTAAGGCAGAACAAATTCTGTCTCCGGTCCTCCTGCAGCTCACAATTGGTTTCAGGAGCGATGAAGTAATTAGGCTGATTGCTCCACACGGGGGCCGCTGCCCACACCTGATGGGTCACATTCTCCTCACACGGACGGCGTTTGGTTTACCTGGCAAGGCCTCTCCAGCATGAGTAACCGGGGTTCCTGGACAGGTGGGGCGGAAGGCGGTGCTGGAGACACTGTGCCCCAATCCATCCCATGGGTGGGTTCTATGGGGCATCGTGTGCAGGGTACCTGTGCCCCCCGTGTGATGTGTAGCAGACCAGCGTGTCCAGGTGCCCCAGCTAGGGCGCTGTGTTTTCCCCTCCTGGCTCAGCTTGTCTCCAGCCAGCGTCTACAAGGGCAGCCTCCTTTTGACAATCAGGGTGAGGAGCTGACCTGGGCCGTGCTCCTCCAGGAGGTAGAACACAAGCTTCTGGGGCGACCCTCCATCTAGTGCATGAAGTTGCACCTCATTGTCTCTCTACACATCTCCCAGGTGCTTCAGGCAGCTTGCGAATGAATTGAAAAAATTTAAAAAGCGAGAAAGTTCTTGTTTTGAACGTGCAGCGGTCTATCTCCATCTATCTCCAGTGCCCCGGGGCCTGGGACAGGCATTCAGGAGCGTAGAGCAGACAAATGGGAGGAGGGTGGGAGGAAGGCAGGCTCCAGGGCTCTGATTGTTTTTTTTTATTTTCAAAATTCCTTTTTTAAAATTAATAATCGAGCTGATTTTGTATTCTTTAAAAGGGCCTTAAAATGCATTCTGTTCATTACCAGCTATCTTTAAAAGCAAGATTTTTATTTACTATTTTATTTGAGAGAACAAGGGAGAGAAAGAGAGAATGAGCAGAGGGAGAGGGAGAAGCAGACTCCTCACTGAGCAGGGAGCCCGACGTGGGGCTCTATCCTCGGACCCTGGATCATGACCTGAGCCATAGGCAGATGCTCAACCAACTGAGCCACCCAGGTGCACCCCCTCCCCAGGCTACTTTTTCTTTTCTTCCATATTTTTATTTAAATTCCCTAGGGCTCTGATTTCGAAATCCTGTCTCTGGCACCACTATTCACCATGTATGTGGCTTTTGGTCAGTGCTGCCCTTTCTGAGAATTCCTGAGTCACCCTCATGTTTGGGTGAAGGGATCCTCCTAGGGCCTCTCAGCCCCTTGGGCTTCTCCACTGGACTATAAGCTCCCTTACTCACCACTGTGACCCAAGTGTGTGTCCAGTGTCCAGATGGGGCCTGGACAACTGCGGTACTCAATCAGTCTTTTCTGAATGAATGGATGGATGGATTTCTCTTGGGTAGTAACCCACATTTCCCTCCAAGGCAAGTGATGGCATGGAATTTGAACCAAGCACCTTCTACCTGCCCATCTAGAGGTGGGCCTCTGCTTCTATCCTGGCCCTTTCTCTGCTTCATTATGCTCCCACAGGCCCCAGGGTTGGGGATCCTCTTGTCCCCTTTCCCCAACTGCTGTTATAAGCTACTCATACCCTTACCCCACCCCTATGTCCTGTTTCTGGCACCCTGGACATGGGTTCCCCTTATTCCTCACCCCTTATTCCTCCTCATAGCTGACCTTCAAATAGGCACCAGCCTCACATATGCAAGTTCTAAGTTGGTTACTACTGGGTCCGACTGAGACCCAATGGTACATTAAGGGGAAGGTAAAGTTCTGTGGACTTTGGGCAGTTTCTGTAGTAACTGTTGGTTCCCCCTCAAACTCCCTTCCTCAACAGGAGATGGAGATAGGGCCCTTTGACACCTTAGGACAGAACCCATCAAATCCCAGGCCCCTACTCTGGACAGGGGCCAATGCCACTCAGAACTCCAGGGATCTCCTCCATGGACCCTCCCTCTTGGAATTCCAGGTGAATGTGTCTGATGGCTGTGACTGCCTATTTCACACCAATACAACTAAGTTCACTCCTTGGAGTTGACTTATGGGAAGGAAGTGGACTAGAAGGGCAACTCTTTGAGAACGTACACCCAGAGGTCTAGATTCAGGACTTAGAAAAAGGTGCAACACAGAGGGACTCTAGAGGGACACTCATTCAATAAACACATATGGACTGCTGTCAACTGTATGCCAAGTACTGTGGATGGTGCTGGGGTCCTGCAGTTTATCCCTCTTGGTTTGCTGATAAGGACATCAGGGGAAGCTAAGTCAGTCAGGGACATGAAGCTGGTGAAGGTGAGGGCCACCTGGAGACTCTCTCAGGATCCAGCCTCCCGCTCATCTTACCACTCTAACTTGGGCCATTGCAAGAGTGACCCACTTGGCCTCCTGCCCTCCAGACTCCCCATCCCAAATTTACCCTTTACTTGAGCAATCAAGGGGAATCTTTGTAAAATCCAACTTGGATCTTGTTATGCCCTAAATTTAAAATCTTCATGGTTGCCCACTGTGCGCAGCATAGAGTCCCAAAGGATTTTGTTTGTCCTCCCTGTTTTTTTCCCCACCATCCCACCTCTGCCCAGAGAAGGCCTGCTTTGGTGGAATTCAAGGCAGGGGGAAAGGATATACAGACAGGATCCTAAATAGGTATTATGTCCCTTTGACTGTCAGGCATCTCCATCACCAGTGGCCACTGAACCCAAGACCACTCTATCTATTATTATTCATGGTTTGAGAATCAAAAGTTTTGATCTCTTCATTTTTTAAGCAACTTCACTGAGGTATAATTTACAGATCTAAAAATTTACCCATCAGAAGCCTATACTTCAGTGATTTTCAATAATTTTATAGAGGTGTGCAACTATCACCACAGTCCAATTTTAAAACATTTCTATCGCCCCCAAAAGATCCCCTTTGTGCCCTTTTTTAGTCATGTTGGAGGCTTACATCCTTTATCTCAGGCAACATCTAAGACAAATCTACTTTCTTTTTCCATAAATTTGACTTTCCTGGACATTTCATATAAATGCAATCATGTAATACCCTGTTATAATATGGAATAACAATGTTATATAACCCTGTTGTGACCGACTTCTTGTATTTAGCATAATGTTTTTGAGATTCATCCATGTCATAAAAGTAAGGCATTCCTTCTTATTGATGTATAATATTCTATTATATGGACATATATTTTAACTACTCATCAGTTGATAGACATTTTGGATTATTTCCACTTTTAAGCTTTTGTGACTAACACCACTATTAATATTCTGTATGTAGACATATATTTTTCCTATCTCAGGTGAATACGCAGGAATGTAGGTTTTGGGTCATATAGTAAGTTTATGTTAACTTTTTAAACAAACTGATAGATTGTTTTCTAAAGTGATTGTATGATTGTGTTTCCTCACTCTTGCCCTGCACTCTATAAGCGTTACCATTTTTCCACATTCTTGTCAACATTTGTTATTATTGTCTGTTTTATTATTATTATTGTTTTTAAAGATTTCATTTATTTATTCATGGAGAGAGAGAGGCAGAGACACAGGCAGAGGGAGAAGCAGGCTCCATGCAGGGAGCCTGACATGGGACTCGATCCCGGGTCTCCAGGATCACACCCCGGACTGAAGGCAGAGCTAAACCGCTGAGCCACCTGGGCTGCCCATGTTTTATTATTATTATTATTTTCTTTTTTTAAAAGATTTTATTTATTCATGAGAGACATGGAGAGAGAGAAGCAAAGACACAGGCAGAGGGAGAAGCAGGCTTCATGTGGGGAGCCTGATGTGGGACTGGATCCCGGGACCCCAGGGTCACATCCTGGGCCAAAGGCAGGTGTTAAATCGCTGAGCCACCCAGGGATCCCTATTATTATTATTATTATTATTATTATTATTATTATTATTATATTCATTTTTAGGCTCCTAAAATGGTAGCTTACTGTGATTTTAATTTGCATTTCTCTAATGATGAATGACTTTGAATACCTTTTCACTTTTCATTCTTACATCTTCTTTGGTGAAATGTCTATTCACATTTATATTCTGCATTTGAGTGAGTCCTTTATCAGATAGATGATTCACAAATATTTTCTCCGAGTCTGTGGCTTGTCTTTTCGTATTCTTTATGGTGTCTTTTGAAGCATAATAGTTTTCAATTTTGAATAAGATCGATTTATCATTTTTTTTAATAGGTCACACTTTCGGTGTTGGTGTCAGATTCCTTGCCTAATCCTCAGCCATAAAGATTTTCTCCTGTTTTCATCTAAAGGTCTATAGTTTTATTTCTTATATTCAAACTAATTGTGGATGCATTTTGAGTTAGTTTTTGTGTATGTTGGAAGTAAGGGCCTATATTCATCATTTTTGCATGTGGATATCCAATTATCTGAGCACCATTTGTTGAAAGGACTACCCTTTTCCCCACTGAATGAATGTGTAACCTGTATTGAAAATCACTTGATCACAAATATAAGAGCTTATTTCTAGACACTCAATTTTGTTCCATTGATCTATATTCCTATCCTTCCAACAGTTCCCCACTGTTTTGATTGCCATAAATATAGTAAGTTTTGAAATCACAAAGTCTAAGTCTTCCAACTCTGTTCTTCTTTTTCAGAATTGTTTTGGCTATTTTGGGTCCTTTGCATTTCCAGGATCATCATGTCAAATTCTGCAAAAAAAAGCTTGCTGAGATTTTGATAGGGCTTTCATTGAATATGTAGATCCATTTGTGAAGAGCAATCATCATAATAATATTAAATCTTCCAGTTCATGAACTTGGAATGTTTTTCCAAGTATTTGGAAAGTATTTTTAATTTTTTTCTCAGCAATGTTTTTTATGATTTTTAGTGTACAAGTATTGCCCTTCTTCTGTTAAACTTTCTCCTAGGCATTTTATTATTTTGATTCTATTTTGAATGGAGTTGTTTTCTTAATTTCATTTTTGGATTGTTCATTGCTAGTATATAAAAATACAATTGACTTTTTTACATTGATTTTGTATCTGCAAACTTGCTAAACTTGTTCATTAGTCTTAGTAGAATTTTGTTGATTCTATAGGCTTTTCTACATTCAGCTTCATGTTGTCTGTGAATAAGGACAATTTTTACTTCTTCCTTTCCAATCTGAATGTCCTTAATATCAATTTTTTGGTCTTATTTCACAGGCTTAGAAACATTAGTTTAATGATGAATAGAAGTTTGGAGCGGGTATCCTTACTTTGCTCTCGTTTTATGGGGGAAAGTTTTCAGTCTTTTCATGACATTAAGTGAAAATAAGTGTGATATTTGCTATAGGGTTTTGTAAATGCCCTTTGTTAGGCTGAGGAAGTTTCTCTACTTTTAGTTCAAGTGAGGGTTGAATTTTTTTACACCCTTTTTTTTTTTGTATCTGTTGAGATGATCATGTGGTTTTTGTCCTTGTTAATTCTGTCCATTTAATAAGATGATATACTATTACATTGATTGACTTTTGCATATTAAACCAGCCTTTTATTCCTCGGATAAATCTGAGTTGGTCATAGTTATCTTTTTTATGTATATTGAACTTGATTTTTCAACATTTTGAGAATTTTTGCAGCTATGCTCAGGAGAGATAACGATCTGTAGTTTTCTTATGATGTCACTGTCTGACTTCGGTATCAGGATGATATTGGTCTCTCATCCTCCTCTTTTTCCTGAAGAATTTGTGAAAGATTGACATTATTTCTTCTTTACATATACTATAGAATTCATCAATGAAGTCATCTGGACCTGGGCTTTCTTTGTGAGATGATTTTTAATTAATGATTCAATTTATTGACATAAGTCTATTTGATTTTCTATTTCTTTTGAGTCAGTTTTAAGTTCTTATGTCTTTTGGGGATTTTCCAATTTGTTGAAATTGACTTATTGGCACAAAATTGTTTGTAGTATTTCCTCAGTTTGTTGTTTGCTTTTGGTCAATTTTCACAATCCTGAAATGGTTGTGATGGTTTTTGTTTTGTTTTGTTTTGTTTTTGTTATAGTTTTATTGTCCCTTCTTGGGAAGAGTATTTGCCAAACTCCTCATTCTACCATTCCAGAAGTCACACTCTTCTGGTTTTGGTACCATATCCTCATTTCTTGGTGAAGGGGACTTTGTGTGGGTGACCATTTCAAACATTTGCATTGCTATTAAAATGACAACGTCTCTGTGAGAGCTTTCTTGGTCACTGTCATCTCAAATGCCTCTCCGTCCGCCTCTATGTACTTATTATCATGTCAGTCAGTTGTATTTTATCACTACCTAAATTTATTCTATTTGTTCAGCCACTTTCTCATTTAGTTACGGTCTGTTTCTTACTCCATGCCCACGTCCAACCTCCTGGCCAGAATGTTAGTGCCACACAGGCACAGGCTATCCTCAACCTTCTGCATGGCACCCAGAGGAACCTGAAAAATACCTGCTGGTGAACGAGTGAGTGAAGGAATAAAAGAAGGAAGGATTATGGGAGGAGATCAGGCCTCAAACCTGAGACCCTCAAGCCACCCCAGAGTGGTGATTTTCTAGTCTACTGTTCTTTCTAACTAAATTATAAATGTGTTCCCAGGATGGAGGTGGGAGAAGCCATACGTGGGCAAACTAATGTATGTATACTGAGCTTACTGCCCATAGAGAGGCTGTAGGCATTTCCACACATTTTCAAGCCTCCCTTGCAGTAAGATTGGGGCCAGTTACTGGTGCTGGCCAGTGGAATACAATTGGAAGTGAGCCTTATGTCTCCACTATCACTACTCAGCAAGATAGATATTGTCCCCCTTTAAAGATGAGGCTGCTGAGCATCAGAGGTTAAGCCATATATGACCAACCTCACCCAAGTGACAGGAGGTGGAGCCAGCCTTCCTTTTAAATTTAGTTCAAAGGACTTGGGATCCTGCTGTGCTTTCACTATTCCAGTCAACCTACACGGGGGTAATTATGTCATTAAGTTATTATAAACAATTAACACCATAGATGGTTTATTGTGGGCTCTTTTTTTTCCCTTTTCCTTTCTTAATGTGACTACATAGAATGTTTAGCATCAGTGCAGCCCTGGCTAACTATCAAAATGATTTTTATGCTGACAATATTAAAATTTAGGACAGAATGGTTAGTTAAGTGTGGAAATGGTTTCATTATGTGACGTTCATGATTTAAACGGAAGCCTCGTACTTGAGCACTTCACATGCTTTTGCTCGTTCACTCACTCATCCACCAAACATTTCTTTTCTGGTTTAATTTTTCCTCTATCAGGGGATGTAAAGATGAGGAGACTCAGTCTCTGCCCTGAAGAGCTCAGAGTCCAGAGGGACAGCCAGAACCAAAGGCTGTATTTCCCCACATATATCAGTAAATAAATGGCCACCTCCTGTTTCTGCATTAATTCCTGGGGCAGCGTTTGTGGTAGATGTTGTGGGTGCATGATGGGTAATAGCAGACTCAGAGTTGACACCTTTGAATAACAGGATCTTTGCTCTTGGTATAGATGCCTGGATGTCAGAAGGAGGCTTGGTTGCCAGCCCTGCCCGGGAAGGGCAGCCTGGCTGTGGCCTCTGCTCTCAGGTTTATTTGGCCTCCTGATGACTGCCTGGATGTGTATCTGTGCTGGAAGCTCTGCTGCTCCCTGACCTCACTGCATCGGCACCCACAAAATAAAGAGCTGGACCAAATCTCCCTCCCCAGGTGCCTATCATCTGCATCACTGAAAACATCATTGAAAACACTGAAAAACACAAAGAATGCTTTTGTCCCATCCCCAGTAACAGGATCAAACTATGGGAGTTGCAGGGTTAGAGGGGTGGGTTGGGGGTGGTGGTTGAAGATGGGTATTTCTGAAAAAGCTCCCAGGTGACAGTGATGAGCTGCCAGGGTTGAGAACTAAAATAATATAAATCTAGAATAATCTCTCGGGCCCCTTCCAGCTCTGTGCAGATTCAAATACGCTGAGGCATGACCCAAGAAAGGGTCACAGTCTGGAATCACATTTCCATGGCTGAAAGGCATTTCTCCGCCTTGCCTTTGATATGGCCTTATGTTTTCCTAAGTGCTTTCCTATTCATCAAGGGAATGATCTTTAAATATGAATATGGCAGCAAGATAGGTATTTTAGATATTTTATAGATAGTTAAGTGTCTCCCAGGGTTACCAGCTATTTAGCCACTAGTTGGAACCAATACCCAGACAAGCTAGACCCTAGCCCAGAGCTGACTCCAGCAGCTCTAATTGCTCCCTCAAGCTGAGAAGCTTTTGGAACGTTTTCTCCAGGCCGGGGGTGGGGTGAAAAGGGGATGCCCACACCTCTCCAATACTCTGAAAGATAGAAGGGCCAGGTTTTCCAGAATTCTGAGCAAGGAGACCCACCAGTGGGCCACCTTTTGACACACAGAGCACAGGGAGCCCCAGCCTGCCCAGCAGGTGCTCCACCAGTTCTCAGCTCTGATAAAGGAGGTGGTGGGGTGGTGGGAGCAGCCTCCCTCTGTGTCAGCTGGGCTCACGCTATAACAGGGAGAGAAGTTCTTGCTAGGGCACTTCATACTTAACCCCCTGCTATTGGCTAATGGGCTGTCAGAATCCATAAAAGAGCCTGCATTTCTGCCCTGCAATCCAGAAATGTATCATATTTTCCTTGGTATGAAGTTGCTGAGGCTGGTCGGTCTGGCACTGAATTTACAGTTCAGGCGGAGAAGTCTGAGCCTCCGGAACATCCTGGTGACCCTTGGCCAGGCTACAAATGATAGTGTCTAGGTGCCCCCTAACCACAGTCCTCTGCTCTCTGCATGAGACGGTCTGGATCCCAAATATTCCCATCCCTGAATGTCATTGTAAAGGCATATGGAGAGAGTAAAAAATGTGGGGGACCATAGAGTCTCCACTCAGCTCTGATCCCTACAAGCAGAGTCTCCTGTAGTCTCTTCTCTATCCATGCTCGGTGTGTCTGTGTTTGTCTTCCTCACATAAAAAGACAATCTTGGGTCAACAAACGAGTACTAAAGTGACAATAATAATAAAAACTCAATGCTGAGGAGGGGGCACATACCCGTCTAGCCCAGCTGAAGGCCAGGAAGGCTTCCTGGAGGAGATGTCTGATGTCTGAACAGTAGGTGCTCCATGATGCTTGGCAGGGATGGGAAGGGTTGTACAGCTATCAGCAATCTCCTGGTGAGGACTCATCCTGTCTCACAAGGTGCCCGTGAACTTGCATTCTGTCTTTAGGGCATGCTATGTCATCTCCCACCACAGCCAGCGTCTGGGGTGGGGTAGCAGGTGGTAGCAGGTGTTAGGCCTGAGGAATACCTGCCATTTTCCTAGTTGAGGAAGGTAGAGCATTTTTGGGCATGGGGTCTCTGGGCAACTCCCAAGACTGGGCCTCAGGAATACCTGGAGCTCTGTGCTTAGATTCAAATCCTGCTTCTTTCTAGGCCTGTCCAGTTTCCTGCCAGGCCTGTTAGGAACTGAGCATATCCATCTGAATCTTCAGGAGGACTGTAAGACCCTTTCTCTGAGATTCATCCTCAGCCAAGGCCTGTTCGCGTGTGAGCAACAGGTTGCCCCACCTGGCACCTCATCTGGCTCCTCTGGGAGGCTGGAGCCATGGTCACCAAGGCACTTGCCCACCATGCTCCCATCATCTTTCTATCTATAGCTGGACTTCTGGGGAGATTCTCTCCTAGGGCAGGAGGAGAGAACACTCTAGGTTGTGGCAACCCCTACCAGCAGGCCTCTGGTGGTCTATCCTCAAACCTGTATGTCTGGATATGAAAGAGTAGCTGGTTTGACTATGTGGGTGTGTGTTGGTGGGAAACGGTGCCCATGGAGGTGGCTTCTGATGTTGCTGGTCCAGGGACAGCATTCAGAAACATGGGGTCAGTTAATCTTTCTAGCCCCTTCTGACAGGGCAGTCTTCACCCACCTTGGACAGTCACCACTGCTGCCACTTTGGAAGATTCACTGGACCAAATGAATTTAATTGATAATATTTCAGACAATTTAACCAAAACTAAGATCTGTTAGATACCTACTATCTCCCTGATCCTCTGCTAGGAACCGTAACATAGAACATCTTATTTCCTCTCCATTTTCCAGACTGAGGTCCAGAGAGGTGACTTGTCCTAGACCTGGCAGGTATTATGCGTTGGTCTGAGTTCCAAGCTTGGGTTTTGCTTTTTACTCTGGCCTGGGGCCATGTTCCTCTTGTAAGCCTCAGTTTCCTCACCTGTAAAATGGGGATGCCAACCACACACGGGTGCATTGTCAGGACTGAGATAGCACACGGAAGGTGGTTGCTTATATGAGTAACTGCTACCCAGTTCATGGTAATTCTCAGTTCTCCTTATCCTTTCCATTGTCTGAAATGACAATTTAAATATTAGTGTAATATGTTCTAAAGTTTTCTTTTTAATTGAGGACAATTGTCTTCCTAGCACAGGTAGGAGTCACCTAGCACAGGTCCTCATAGGGAAAGCCCTCCATCTTGTCTTAGCTCACAGGGAGTTTTGTCAGTCATGGGTGCTTTGGCTCATGGATACCTTCAGGGAAAAGCTCAACTGTGGCCTGCTTTGTGAATCCAGTCCTGAACCGTCCACTGGGGATGCTCTCTCACTCTGCTGGCTCCCAGAGCATTTTCTGCTTCCTGTCCCCTCTGATGTTGGTCCTTCCTTTACGTTCCCATAGTTATTGAGCTGTGGGTCCAAGGCTCTGTGTCAGTCTCTTCCCTGGAGAAGCCCCCAATCAGTGGGAGAAACAGATGGTCAGAATTCAGGGTGGTAAATGCTGGGTGGTGGAGGTAATGCAGGTAGGGAGATGGTGAAGTCTGAGCTGTGTCATCACTAATGGGAGTTTTGCTAGATGCTCAAAAATTATTATGGTTAACTTTTCATTCACTCTTATTCAAGGACAAAAGCCTACATTAATTTACATTTTCTGAAGGCAACAAACAGATGTTCACTTACCAAGGAAACAAGAGAAGCACTTGAACAGAATAAAATCTCTCCCCTGCAATATCCTGGACACAATGCTCCATGTCTACCCCTCCTGGGAGTGGGGAGGTACTGTGAGTGGGAGTTGGGGAGCAGGTCTGGCCCCAGCCTGTCTCCTGGCACCTGCCCCATGCTTGGTGCAAGTCAGGCCACCTTTCAACCCGCCTGACCCACGGGCTGTAGCACAGCACCTTGCTTCGCCAACACACTTCATAGGCTGCTTCCAATCACGTGGCCTTTCACTCCTGAAAGCTGGCAGCATGTCCTAACTGCCCCAGCCCTGTCTCTGATAAGCCCATACTGTTGACAGCCCTTTAACTACCGAGCACCCTCCTTATGGCAGATACCATGGTAAATGGGACATTTACCCATTTACCCATTTTCCCATTTTTGCCTCAAAACAATACTATGAAGTTGATATTAATATTCCCCTTTTACAGATAAAGAAAGTAAGGCTCAAATGACCAAAAGGCATGTGAAACGGCAGAAAAATTTCTTTGCATCAAACTAGTTATTCAAGAGAGTGAAGATTCACGTAGAAGCTTAAAAAATTAAATTAAAAATGCCATTCTTAAATAAGGAAGGCCAATCTAAGAAGGTACTTCTTATTCCTTTTTAAAGATTTTATTTATTTACTCATGAGAGACAGAGAGAGAGAGAGAGAGAGAGAGGTAGAGACACAGGCAGAGGGAGAAGCAGGCTCCATTCAGGGAGCCCAACGTGGTACTCGATCTCGGGTCTCCAGGATCATGCCCTGGACTGAAGATGGTGTTAAACCACTGAGCCACCTGGGCTGCCCTAAGAAGGTACTCCTTAAACCCATGCAGAATTTAATTGCAGTGCCACTTTCTCTCTGTAAAACACCCGGGACTCACCCATTAGCTTATCTGCCTTCTGACAACACAGTGAGAGTCAAGTATGAGGCCTCCCCCTACCAGCTCATTCAAGATCCCACAAAGACAGTCCCAGCCTGGAGCTGCTTCAGACACCTCGGAGAGTACGGCACAGGCTGGAGCAAATGGTGGTACCTGAAGAGGCCTTGTCCTGAGGAGTGTGTGTCAGCAAGCACGAGCATAGCCAATGTCATGGAAGAGGCACGTTCTCCATGAGTGCCTCCAGGTGAATTCTGGCCTGGTGGCACAGAGTAGGGAAGATGGGAGATTGTAGGCGCGAGAAAGCAAAGTCTCCCTTCGAGCATCCTCACAGAAAGGAGTGCCGTGATGTGCTTGATTCCCATAGACCCCACACCAGGCCTAACTCATTGTGGCCCCTCCAGGCTCCCCACTTCCACATGCAAGCAAAGACATACTCATAGCACAGCACAGCTCAGGCTGAGGCTGCATTTTGGTGGAAGTAGACCCTTGCAGAGTGTCAGGAGATGTCCAATGGGCTGTGGGGAGTCCAGGGTATTGTGGAGCAGGCACAGTAGTGATCAAAGTGCTAGGACATTTGTCATTATGGGTAATGTGGGCACAGAAACAGTTTCCATGGTTGGCACAGGGATGGCAATGCAGTGGGTAGAGAGGTACCATCAACCGACAATTGAAGAAGGTAAAGTTTCTTTAGCATTAAGGGGCATAAAGTGTCTTTAACCACAAAAGATACCTAATCTCACAAAGCTAGATATACAACAGAAGGCAATGAAGTCCATTTGCAGATTGTCACCATCAAGGCCCCCACTGAGCTCCCTTCTTCATAGGAATGATAACTTTTACCTTTCAGAGGCAAACAACAGGAAGAGCACCTACCAGCCTATACCAGTAGGAGCCCAGCCACCGACTCACACCTGCACAGATGGACCGTGGAAGGTCCGGTGGTTAACTCTACCTCATTATAATGTTAAAACCTATGCCCAAGGAGAAGCACGAATCTCACTTATATAACACATGATGCATATTTAGGCAAGCTTCCTGAGGATGCACGTACGACCTTATGCCCACCTCTACATCTGACGACAAAACTCCTCTTTCTGAATATTCATCCTAACCTGAAATCAAAGGAACCCACTCACCTCTGCTTGGGAAGTCACAGCTTTGGAAGTTATTTCCCATCTTATTCATGGCAAATCAATTTTCCTTGGTGTAACAACTCTACTTGGTGTGGTCTTTATCTGTGACTCACCAGAGAGTGAACTCCTATTAGGTCAGTTACAAGATGGAAATTCAGCATCCTTGGGTGGCCCCAAGTTCCGCCCCAATTGGTGCAACTATGAGTGATATCATCACCTGGAGGTAGGGTGCTGTCAGATGTTAGAAACAATATTGGCCACTTTCTAACTATTTCTAGCCTCACCTCCTTTACCCATCCCCCCCCCCCCCCCCCAGTTACCAAGGCTCTGTGCCTACTTACCGTCCATATGCAAGAAGCCATTGCAAATCAAGCCAACACATTCCTGAGTGGCTAATGTGTGATGGATGAATAGGACTCTTTGTCCAGGCTATTTTTCACCAAGCTCAGCCTTGAGACCCACCTCAGGTCCACTTGTGGGGTTCAGAGTCTCTGCAGTCTGATGCAGCCTCAGCACTGGGGCTGCCCCTCCGCCCAGGATCACCAGGCAGTCTGTTTGATTGAACCTAGGCAAAGAACTGATAGCACTACATGGCATTTGTATCATTACTCTTAGACTATTATTATTTAGAAGTGAAAAAGAAATATACAAGTAGCCCACAGTAAATACGTCATCACCATTAATATTTTATTGAGGCCATCTGAGTAAGTTTTAGGGCTAACGGGGCAGATATTACCAGCAATCTGAGTGGGGCATAGGAAGCCCCCTGAAAAGAGAGAGCCTGGCTGAGGATGCCATGAGTTTTGGGGAAAGGGATGAATTCTTCTGCTTTGAAGGAGATAATTGGTCCTGGTTAGCAAAACAACAAAACAAAACAAAACAAAAACCCAACCCAACCCAACCCAAACCAAACCCAAAACCTTTCAACAAACAGTATGGAGGTCCTTCAAAAAAAGTTAAAAATAGAAGTACCCTATGACCCAGCAATTGCACTACTGGGTTCACCCAAAGAGTACAAAAATACTGAATTGAAGGGATACCTGCACCCTCGTGCTTATAGCAGCCATTGTCAACAATAACCAAACTATGGAAAGAGACCAAGTGTCTAACGACTTATGAATTGATAAAGAAGATGTGGTATATAGAGAATGGAACAGTACTCAGCCATAAAAGGAGTGAAATCTTCCCATTTTCAACAACATGGATGGAGCTAGAAGGTATTATGCTAAGAGAAGTCAGAGAAAGACAAATATCATATGATTTAAGAAGCACAAGTCAGAGAAAGACAAATATCATATGATTTAAGAAGCAAAACAGATGAACACAGGGGGGAAAAGAAGAGAGGCAAACTAGAAAAGAGATTCTTAGCTATAGAGAACACACGGAGGGTTGATGGAGGGAGCTGGGGGGGTGCTAGGCTGAAAAGAGGATGGGCATTAAGGATGGCACCTGCTGTGATGAGCACCTGGTGTTGTTGTAAGTAATGAATGACTAAATTCTACACCTGAATCTAATATTACACCGCATGTTAGCAAATGGGAATTTAAATGAAAACTTGAAAAAGAAAAAAAAATAATAGGTATAATTTTAAAGAGTGGCTTTGAGGAAGCGCAGGTCACTGCTGACAGAGCCAGAACAGAAAGCACTGCTATGTTTCTTGGAGAATCTCTTTAGGCTTGAAGAAACAGGTAGGAATCACTGTTAATTAGCACATCCATTGTGGGAATGCAAATGGAGCTGCAAATCCAGCAGTTTTGCTCTAAGTACACTCACTGTGTCCTTGTTTACAAGGCAACTGTCCCCAGAGCCCTTGTTGTTTATAAATTGTTACTGGGGGTGGGGGATGAGGAGATTCTTAATAGGAATTCCAGGAAACGCTGGGCTTCTGAGCCCAGCCCGGTATTAAAGGTAAAGATGGAGTTGGTTTTAGGACAAAATCTCAAAGATCGAGGACCTGAAATGAGAAGGTAGTGAGCAACAGGACTCTCTATTACACCTTCAGGATCCCAGCACCAATCTTCTGTAACAAATTGTGGACTCAACTGTAGTCCTAGGCCTTCCCCTTGGCTTTAATAAAGACTATCAATAATAATTATATAATTAAAAGCTATCATTTATGGAATATTGAGAAATGCACTCTTTTTTATTGTCACAGCAACCCTCTGGCTAGATCCAATATTATTTTTATTTGTCAAGCAGGAAAATTGAGTTTTAGTAAGATAACCTCAACCCTCTCGGGTCACTCATTGGAATCGGAACTGATTTGACTCTTCTTCTTGCCCAGGTATATTAACCAGGTGTGCTTATTGCTACAGGTAAAAAGATAGTTGATTTCCTCCTAAATTATCCAGCTTTATTCTTCTTTGTATGGCAAATACTCCCTTTTCAGTGCTCTAGGAATTCTTACTCGCTTATAGCTCCCTAAACACAACATGTGAAATCAGGCCCTTAGTGCCTTCACACTTTTTTGGTTTCCTTACCATAAACTTATGAGAAAAACAGCACCAAAACTTGGAAATAAGTAAGGAAGATGATTATGTGACCCTTTAAATTCCTCCTGGAGCAGAGGTCAGCTACACACTGCAGGCCAAATCTAGCCAACCACTTGTTTTTATAAATAAAGTTTTGTTAAAACACAGCCACACTCATTCATTCAAGTGTTGCCTGGGGCAGCTTTTGTGCTGCAAGGGCAGCACAGAGTAGTTACAATGCAGACCTTACGGTCCACTAAGCCTAAAATATTTACTACTTGAGTCTTTATACAAAGAACTTGCTGACCCCTGCCTAGGCGGGGAGATGATTGAGTTTTCTTTAGGTTTCCTATTGATTGGGGCCCATATAGTGTGTCTTCTGTAAGACAAAAAAGTTAAATGAAACTCCCAAACATTCTCCCTCTCTCTCCATTTTGGGCAACTTATTTTTGACAAGCTCTTCCATATGCTTCTAATCACACTTCAGCACTCATCTGGGTTGTCCCCTTTTCTAGGAAGTCTCCCCTCATCCTGTCCTGGTTACCCGCCCCCGTGCGCCTGCAGCATCCTGAGCACACTTTCCCCAGCACTAATTCTCTCCACGTGGGAGTGGAGCACCGGATATTGAGCAAACAACCACGAAGAACCTGCTCAGGTGTGGATGGGAGAGGCTGGGGTGGGGGCTGGTGTTGAGGGGTCCAGGGGCTTGCTTAACACCTGATCAGCCTTTTGACAACTTTACTCAATGACTTTGTGTCTCGGGTGTCTCATCTCTCATCTCTCACTCTCTAAAACTACCCAGAGCCCCAGGCATCAGGGACATGGAGTCAATGGTAGAAAATCATTGGATGAAGGAAGTGCCTCATTATGTGCATTCCTTCTGTAAAAGGCTAACAGAAACTCAGATGTTAGGACATCTGGGAAGAAAGAACCCAAGAAGTTTCTAGCAAGCAAGGAGTAAGTGGGTAAAGGTAATCTAATCACATCCAGCAGCCACTGTTCCCATTTTGAGATGCAATTATGTCATTGATACACTCATTATTTGATGTGTCTTTCAATGTTTTACTTTTGGAAACATAAAACATGTAAAAGAGCTTTCACAAGTCACACCCTCCCCTTACCCCACATCCCACTTTCTCCATTAGATTTAGTCCCTCACCACAGGATGTTTTCAGGGACCCGCCAGCCACTGGCAAAGCTTCGTGCTGAAGGCAGATGTCTATCTACCTTCTATGGTAGATGGGGGGCTTTGAGCTTCCCCATAATACCTGCATTTGCAAGTTCATTTGTATGAGTGAAATTCCTCTAGCTGTTGTTACTTTCTGAGATTAGGGTAGATTTCTGGCAGATAGTGTTCTTGGCATCGTTAAAGAAAGATTTGATTTTTGGGAATGTGCTCCTTTTAGCTTTCCAAAGTTGCTATCTTTCTTCCTGACCACCCCCACCCTAAGCTGTCACCAAGTCAAGAGGCAGAAGGGCAGTTGCTCATGCAGCCAGCTCCCCTTCTTTGGGGATTAGAGCACATGTGGGTAGAAAGAGGTTCGTTAGTCCACAGCCTCAGCCTGACTCTTGGCTCTCCTTCTTGGACTTCAGGCAAAGTTTTAAAACCTGTCATCCAAATGACCCTTCAATCTTTTGGGCGATGTTAACAAGGTAAGAGGTGGGAGGAGGGTGTCAGAGAAGGCTTTGGAGACAGATGACATGATGCAAAATGTCTGTGCTCTGTTCACAAACCAGCCATGGGAACAGAGTGATGGGGAGTGTGTGGATGCTCACTCCACCCTAACCACATATATTTGCAGAGTCTTGTCATAAAGGACATTTGTGCATGGAACCAAAGTGGAAAAACAGCAAGCAAAGGGTAAATGGGGACTTGTTGCTTCAACTCTAGAACCTGTTGCCTTGCAATTAGATTCAAAATCTTGGATTCTTAAATGTCTGAGTGACCATTTCAAAGACTTTTCACTTCACAGATTTTGGATCTGGCCATTCACAGCCCTTATACCTCAGTCATTACTACCACCATAGTTTGGATTCCCACTGCAATGCCGTCTACTGTCCTCTTGATGAATCTACAGGATTATATAAAAAGTAAACAATGAATGTTTCTTGGATAAATGATTATTCCTATGGGGAAAGGATTTTTATTTTACAAAAGGGAACATGTGCTTTTTTTCCTACACTAAATTCCGTCAGTGAGTTCTAAAAGTAATTGGATTCTGACCCAGGGACAAAGTAGAGTGTACATTTGTGGTAGCGCATGAGGGAAACACAGTCAGCCCTAATAATGACTGACAGGCAGTCTTGGCAAAGTCACTGCGACCCTATCTGTGCCATAATAGGGAGGGAAAAGAAGGGGCACAGAGGAGGGGGTAGGGAGAGCAGGGGGAGAGAGTGACAGGAGTTCTGGACTTCAGGGAATTTACCTGTACTTGTGTGTGTGCGTGTGTGATTGACATAGTGAAATCTTTAGGGAAGGATTTCCCTCTGATGCAGACGCAGCAGAGCTGGTCTCCCATATAGGCTGTTATATATAATGTATGACTTGGAGCATAATGTAAAGGCTCTCCTGTATGAAATTATCTCCACTATCTGCTACTATGGCCTCCATTTCTGTCACTGGGGGTAAGGGGCTATCTTTCATTCCTCAGAAATTTCAAACTATGAATCTCTCAGGAAAAGAAAAACAGTGAAAGCCATGCTGAGATGTAAATGATTGAGAGCAGATCCCTTCTTGAGGGCACATGGGAGCTGATGCCTGGCGGGGAGAAGTGCCCAGGCTGACACGTACCTCAGGGCAGAGAGGAGAATGCAAGGCAACTGAAGCTAGTGTTTGCTGACCGACCCTCAACTGAAGCATCAGTATAAAGGTGATCAGAGAAAGGAAAAGTCCTTTTAACTTGAAACAGATGTTTAAAAACTTTTAAACGTTAGTTTTGGGCTCCAGTGCTCCAGAAGTAAAACTATGGAATCCGATCTATCCATGCCTAGGGGATTAGACTGAATGACTTAGTTTCTATCTGAGTTTGAAGCCAAAGCACTAGAGCTGCATCTCACTTTGGTAACTCCACAATTTCAAGAGGAACTTTTCCAAGGGCCAAAGCTCTATAACTTGACCACAACTGGTTAGCTTTGCACATCTAGAGGATAGAACGAATACCCAAATACTCATGTTATCACTTGCTTTCTACCCAAGTGACAGTCAATGCTAATTCATCATGGCATCCTCTGTGCTGAGCCAATATTATGCATCAGAATCCTTTTCAACCCAGCTCTCCAAGTTGCAGGAATTAATGAACTTAATCCTTGGGTCAAAAGCTATTTTCCTTCCTTGGTCAAAAGCAATGAAACAATGCATCTTTTCCCTCAAGAGGCAATTCAGAGTGGGCTACTCTAGCACCTATGCAACAGAGCTATAAGCATTCCATAAAAACTCATGTGTAAACGAGTACACATAGTCAACACATATAACAATTCCTAAGAGGTGGGTGGAAGGAAGCGTTACCTGGATATCATGAAAGTATTATTTGCTGTGACTGCTTACTCTCTGTTGCTTTGGGGAAAAAAATGATTCACTGAGGCCTTATCTACACAGAGCTCTAGCCACGTCCAGCAAGAAAGAAATATTGCTGCTATGTTTTGGTAATGGATCTGATGTTTGCTTAACCAAAAATCAGAGGAATTATGATGAGTTAATAAGTCTATTCTGGGTGACTCACTTTTGCTCCCTCTCTTGTTTAGGACTCCAGGGAAATGACTGAGCTCACCAATATGGTGGACTTCGGAGCACCATCTTGTAAATACCCATTAAACAAAACTATAGGAAACTCAAGCTTTCACAGTTCTGCAAAACCTTTTTGGAATCTTCAACTCTTAGATTCCATGTCACTGGAATGACTTAATCTCTCCTGTTCAGCATGGAAAAGTTCAGTAGCTATGAGAGAGAGAGAGAGAGAGAGAGAGAGAGAGTCTACTAGGAGAGAGCAAATAATACATTTTACTCATTGTTTTAGGAAATGGTGTTTTGTGAGAAAACCACCAACAAAACAACAGTTCTGTTCAAAATATGTGTATGATTCTCAGGAGGAAACGGAATCTGGGCCCCTTTAAAGAAAATCAAATATAACTTTTAGAGTTGTGAAATTCCTCCCAGGAGAGAAATATTGTAAAAAAAAAAAATAAATAAAGGTTAGATAAGATAGTCTTCCAGAGTTTACTGTCAGGCAGGTTAAGTGGATTGGTAGATGCAGGGACCCAATATTAACCATTATTTTAGATTCCGGAAAATCTATCAAGGGCCACATGCATTTCACTATCTTTTACCTGTAATCCTCACAACTGCATTCATGGTTATGGTTACCTTGTTATGTAGGTGAGAACCAAGAGATGCTGAAGGGTAGAGTCATCGGCAGAGGGCCCCTGGGGAAAGTGGGAAGCTGGCTGTATGTAGCGATGCAAAGAACGTTTTCAGTCCCAATTTTAGGTACTCTTAGATATAATGGCCTGTCATCTCAGCTTACTGAAGTCCCAATTTTAGGTAAGTAGGGACCAAAAATGGCTCAGTTCAGAGATTCTGAATATTTGACTCTTATTCCCAAACTGACTACTTAATTCTCCTAACTCAGTCCTACCAACTTATTGAGTAACTTCTCTGTGTAAAGCACTTGTGCCAGCAGGGGACCCTGCCTAGAAGATCTGAATGGGAAGAACTGGGAATGTGGGCAGGCAAAGTACTGCACAGAGAGGTGGATACACAGAGTGGGTCACTGAAAACAAGGCGGGAGTGCCAGACACAAGACTGCATCTATCCCGTAAGTTCTTATAGCTCCCTGCAGCCCTTCTCTAAATGAGAATACCAGAAAGAACTTGTGTAGGCTATTATATGCAGGATGGCTGCATGGACTTGGCTAATATGAAATTCTAAATTTGAATAAACAGTGTGATATCTTGTTTGATGAATTTTACAGCCAATTCAACTGGCGTGGAATAAACCCCTTTGAGAGGGTGAGACTCATCCGAATGTTTGCATTCCTGGGGGAATTAGAAATGGCACAAGAAGAGATAGCAGGGTTTGGGGCACTGCCATCCCCTGCCTTCTCTCATATTTTGTGTATTGATTTGGAAGAGGCTCCTGAATGTCTCCACTCACTCCTTTGGATGAAGACCCAGCCTGGGAAGCCATGCATGGTTTCAGTAAGCTGAGATGATAGGCCATTATATCTAAGAGTACCATATTGAACCGGCAAACACAGATAATTGAGTTACCTTCAAAATGATCATTCGCACTGAAAGGCTTTGGATTTCTTTAAATGAGGAGCAGCTGTGACTTTAAAGTACCACCCGGCAAATATATAAATTCCCATTTCCAGCCCTATTCTGAAGAAACTGAAGTCTGTAGTGGGTTGAAAGCAGCCTGTGAGTCTGTACCCTTCCACCCTCCCTATTGCCTCTGGAAAAATCCTAACAGAGATGAGTGGCAGCCACACATGTCACTGGCTTTAACCACATGCACAGCCTTCTGCTCCATGCTCTCGGCCCCACCCACTTTACCAGAAAATCAACACAGGAACACCAATGACAAATCAATGACAAATCCAGTATAACAAAGCCTGCGTCTACCCAATGTCTCCCTGCCTCAAATCCTCCAAGACTACTACCTGGGGAGCAAACTGGAAGCTAGCCAGGACTGCTTCTTACCCAAGTCAAGATAGGAGGAACAAAATTCAGAAAGGGCAAATGAGGATATGGTGCCCACCAGAGCAGAGCTTAAGCCACATGGTCTACGCTGATTTCCCAGTCTCCACATGCCTCAAAAGCAGATGGCATTTATTGGACATAGTCAGTTGTACCCAGACAGCTCATACGGTTCATTCCAAATGGCCCTCCTACTTGGAAATGTCAAAACCCCAGTTTTTTTCTGTGCTTTCCCCCAGAGCTGTCAGTGTAGAGAGGCCAGTGCCAAAATTCAACACATATTTGTTCTTTAAAACCTTTGAGCCTGCGCTACATGGGGGTGGGGGGTGGCAGGTAATGGTGAATAAGATATGGTTCAACATTCATGAAATGGCGGGAGTGATAAAGACAAAACATATTTACTGTGTAGGATAACAGGGTCTGCATGTACAGAATGGTATGGGAACCCTAATGGGAGTAGAGGAACCTGTGTGTTGTCAAGTGTCCCAAAGGGGGTGGCCACTAACTAACATCTAGGTGAGTCAGAATGAGGCAGGAAGTGGGATGGTTTAACCCCTGAAGAGAGAGTATTTCAGGTAGAGGGGAGGGTATATCAAAGGCCCAGAGGCCAAAAAAGAGCATGACACTTACAGAAATGGTTCTGGCCATGATAAATTGGGTAACCCCTCAGAAGATACTCAAGTATTCTCCCTTGCCTGCTGGGAGGGGTCTCCTGGCATGCAATGTGACTTTGGGCTGAGAATAAGACTTGTGTGGGCCATTGGTATGTCAGTAAACAGGATGCGAACAGGCTTAAAATGTGCCTGTGTAGTCATGTTTGTTGTCTTGTGCTTCCCATCTCTTGCCAGGAGAAGATATGTTGGGTAGCCTCAGGCCTGGCCACAAGGAATATAGAGAACAGACCTGAATCCTATTTCAACTGAGCTCAGCCTAAATCAGCCAAACTCCAGATGATGGTGCACAAGGGAGTAGTAAACAAATGTTTATCAGTGTATGCCAGTGAGAATTGGGATGGCTTGTTATGCAGCATTACAGAAATATGGCAGACTGATACACTAGGCCAGGCAAAGAATGGGAAGAAGAGAGGTTGAAGAAAGGACAATATGCCAACCATAACGAACTGGAAAGAAACACAGAAGAAAGACAAAAGGAACGAAAAGTGACCCTGAGACTTGAGAGCAGGGACTTTCTTCTTTTGGATGGTCACCCATGCCTGACACTTAGCATAAGTCTGAGCACATATAGCAGTTATTCAGTAAAGACAGCTGAATAACCAAACCAGCAAGTCCTCAGGCAGGAGCAAATGAGAGGCTGAACATACATCAGCAATGACAGTCTAAAAGACACTGGATCCCTGGGTGGCGAAGCGGTTTGGCGCCTGCCTTTGACCCGGGGCGCGATCCTGGAGAACCGGGATCGAATCCCACGTCGGGCTCCCGGTGCATGGAGCCTGCTTCTCCCTCTGCCTGTGTCTCTGCCTCTCTCTCTCTCTCTCTCTCTCTCTCTCTCTCTGACTATCATAAATAAGTAAATAATAAAAAATGTTTAAAAAATAAATAAATAAAAGACACTGGACTACTTGCAGCCCTGGCTTGAAACCATTATGGCAAAGGTTAAGTTGTGGCCACAGCCTCAGTCTTTCTGTTCACAACAATCATATGAGCTCACTGAGAACTTGCATAAGGGCTGAAGAGAAGTATAACTTCATGTTCTAATTATATTTTGCCTAGAAATTCCAGGCTCAAGAAAAATCTCACAGCTCTGATATAGACGATAGTGAGCATAATATAATACCCAGTCACTGAGATCAGAAACATTTATTCAGTAAACACTTAACTAAGAACCCAGTTTGTGCACTGCATATTGGTAGAGTCTGGAAACACAAGCTCATTCTAAGACAGTCTCTTAAAAGCAAAGATTTATGTGCAATCTTATTTCAAGTATATCAGCATGACAATTCTTTATTGAGCTAAGCTCATAGTAACCAATGCTGTAGTTTTGCCTTAAAATGATCTTTCTCAAGGTGAAATGGAGTTAGCTATTCTCAAGACCTCTAGAGTTGAGAATCAAATGGTTCTCAGAACCACTGGGGCTGGTCAGAGGGAATAAAACAGACAAAACCCCAGAATCTTCCGCCTCCAGTGGACTTGGAGGGTGATTTCACTTCAGTCTCTTTGATTCTGGGAGAGCCTCTGTGGTGAACAAGAGGAGAGAGCCTGAGAGAAAAGTGTTGGGAGCCAGGGATGAAGTGAGAAAAATATATTCTGTGCTACGGTAAGGCAAAGAAAACAACTGGGGCAGATGGCCACAACATATTCTGTCCTTGTGCTCTTTACAAGGTGACTTGGACACTCCTCCCATCTGGGAGTACTTCTGACCACAGTTGAAGCCATACCATGCGAGTTCCCACACTTGGTCATAAAAGGCAACACAGTTTCCACCTGGTTCTCTTGTGATCGTCACCTTTGGAGCCCTGAGACACCATGCAGGAATTGGAATGCTCTGAGGCCACCATGTTGTGTGGAAGCCCAGACCACCACATGGAGAGGCCATGAGTAGATGTTATGGCCACAGCTCCAGCTTAGTTCTAGATGACAGCAAGCACCAGCTGCCAGACATGCGAGTGAAGATAGCTTTGGATGGTTCTAGGTCCCCAGTGGGATGTCACTCTCAGCCTTTGAGTCTTTCCACTGAGGACTCCAGACATCAGGAGCAGGGACAAGTCATCCCTCCTGTGCCTCTTCTAAACTCCCCAGAATCCAGAAACGGTTGCTGCTTTATTGCACCAAGGTTCGGGTGCTTTGTTACACAGCAATAGGTAACTGGAACAGGAACCATGATGGGACTGCCTCCCTGGTTTCCCCTGGCAATCTCTGCAATTAATGGTTAACAAGTCATCAGCTTTCCACAGTCAGGAAGTAAGCAAATGTATTCCACTGTAGACGACCTAGAGAGATAGTCAACCCTTTAGGATAGTGGTTCTCAACTGAGGATGATTTTCCCCCTGGGGACAGTTAGCAATATCTGAAGACATCTTGGTTGTCACAACTTGGAGGAGTGGTGCTACTGTTATTTAGTGGGTAGAGACCAGGGATATTGCTAAACATTCTCCAAAGCACAGGGCAGCCCCTCACCACAAAAAATTATTCTGTCTATAATGCCAATAGTGTTGAGGTTGAGAATCTCTGCTCTAGAAGACAGCAACCACTCGGAGCTGCACAATTTGCCAAGAATGTTCAGTTTTTTCAGGGACTCCTATCTGGACCAGGACAGCAAGTCTCTGACAAGGTACGGTTGAGGACTCTTTCCTTTCAGGTGTTAAATAAATGAAGCAAGGTCCACCGGCCCTCCGCACCAGGGCACCCGCCTCCACAATGTCATCTCTGAAGCTTGCCTTCTGCACCAGGCTCCCCTTAAAGCACAGCAATTAGCCACCTGCTCTCAGACTCTGGAGAACTGTTTCTTTTGGAAAAAGAACAAAACCTAAAACAAACCAATTCACTAAGGACAGTAAATTTGGGAACAGTGTGCCTGCTGCAGGTGGCCAGAAAGCTGTTCCTGTAAGAAAAAGTGTCCAATTTCAATATGTTACTCTCACTAGCTTCTTTGACAAAAAGCCATGGATGAGATGAAGGTTCACTCATTTATCCCTATGGTAACCGAACACAATGTGCCCAGCTCGGTGTTGGGTGCTGGGTGTTCTCAATGAAAGGAGGTGTGGAGCAGATTGTCCTCTAAATGGCTGGGGTGCTTTCTGGTGGCTGGATAAGAATCTTCTCCTCCAGCAAGATTTATGCCCTGTTTACCTTCAACACCAAGGAGAAAGTGAGGCTGAAAGTCCCCTTCACTCTTACAGGGAGGGCAAGGCTCCCAGGCTGATTTATGGGGCCACTTGCTCAGGGCAACATCGGAAGTTATTCTGTACAACTCGCCCTCCGTGAGGCTAGCAGCCTGGGCCCAAGGCAAAGTCATACTTGGAAGGCACTGAGGCTGGTGACCAGACAAATTCCCAACATAGACTTCTGGAGGAGCGGTGTGTGCAATAGTGTGAAAATCAAGCCAAAATAAAATACAGAGGAAGGATGAAAGTCTTAGGAGACATTGTCAATTGTTTTTTTCCAAAATGCTTATCAAGGTAAATGTGCTTACTGAAAGAAGAAAACTTTGGATAATACGGAACACTAAAAAGGAAATCAAAGAGTATAGTATGGAAAAGAGGGTGGAAAGTGACCGTATGTTTACAGAGGAGAACCTGACAGACACCACCACAGCCCAAGTTCAAGTCCACATCAACAGTACTAAGTCAGGTTGATAGTATGTGCCCCTGATACCAGGTGGCGAAAACAGCCCTTTACCTCTGTGGTCTTCCTTCCCCAAAATCATAGGTTCAGTCTAATTATGAGAATAACATGAGACAAATCCCAGTCTAGGGACATTCTTCAAACACCTGGTCAGTATATTTCAAAACTGTCAAGGTCATCAAAAACAAAGAAGTCTCAGCCAAGAGGAACCTTTAAGGAGATGTGATGACTCTGTAATGTGGTATGCTACATGGAATCCTAGAACAAAAGATGGGCATTAAATAAACAGTAAGAAAATGTGAATACAGTGTGGACTTCAGTTAATAATAATACTTCCAGATTGTATTAATTGTAGTATGTATTACAACTGTTAATTGTAATAAATATACCGTATTAATGTAAAAAGTTAATAATAGGGTAAACTGGGATTGGGGTTTATGAGGATTTTCTCTACTATCATTTGACATTTTTCTGTAAATCTGAAACTACTCTAAAGAAATAAAGCTTATTAAAAAGCAAAAAGAAAATACAAATCATCTATAATTGCACCCTCCAGACAAAACTATTGTTAATAATATGGTTTATAGCCTTCTCTTTGCATACAGAATCATTCTATATGTATACGGTCTTATTTCAATTTTTCCAAACAAAAAAACAGGGTTATTCTATGTCTCTTTAACCCTTTTTATTCACTCTCTGGGCTTCATTTGCAAGTCTAGTCATCGTACACTACTGTGATGTTCCATATATGAGGGAAGGTGAAAGACATGTAGGAAGTGCATCAGGACTTCTTAAAATCAAGCCTACTTCACAAATCACCCTGCACCAAGATAAAATGCATGTTTTGGAAAGATATCTGCTGGGCAAGTACTAGTTTCAGCAAGATTATAAAGGGATACACTCAAGCTATAGGGAGGGCGTGAGAGAAGAACCCACGCTCCTGCTGTTGTATTGCACACAGCTCACCCTATGACCACTGTGTCTTTTATTCTCACAGAAATCTGGTAAGGTTGACCTATTTGTCCTCAGGAAAGAAAACTGGAGGGTCTGGGGGACATATATGCCTTGTCCAAGGTCTTAAAATTCAAACAGTAGGTGCAGAGCACGTGTCTGCACCAAGTCCAACTAGTAGGACTAGTTTATAGCCTGGGAATTGGCAATTCTTTTAAGTTCCCCAGGGGACGTGGATGTGTAGCCAGATTTAGAAGTCGCTGAGATGGATGGTCCCTTCTAGTTTTAAGATTCTAAGGGTAATTGATTAACAAACTAAATCCCTATAATTACTCTTTATAAATATTGCTGTAATTCCAGAGTCTCTTCTGGTCTTAATAACTTGTCCTTGGAGAAAGGGGGCGGGGGGAGAGAGAGAATCCAATTCCTTACGGTACAGACAGGGTACCAGAGTTTTGAGGGCCACATTGAATCCCGGACTGTGCACCTCAGACCTGAGGCTGAAAGCACTGCCCAAGAAGCAGATGGTGTGGAGCTGGTCATGCTCGCTGACACAGGGCAGCTCCGCGGAGAGGAGCCACCGCATGGTGCGACAGCATTGCCATTCTCTCCTAATAGAGCAGCATACGCAGGTCTGTGTTAGGTGGCAGGAACCCTCATCTCTGCCCCCCACCTCATTAGCTAAGAGCCCATAAAGCCCGCCCCAATGTCTGTCTGGAAAAAGCAGACAAGCGCAGTGCACATCAGATCAAGGGAGCAGCTGGCCAGGCTGAGGACAGGGACGACGTGGCATCTGTGCACTGGGAACGTTTAGGCCTGGAAGAACAGTCCACACTTGCCCCCTCTGTTCTCCAAGGTGTGTGCTCCCCCAGGTCTCAGGCAGGAAAGGCCCCTCAGGCACCAGGGCCAGGCCTGGTGTCGTAAAGGGTGCTAGTCTTTGTGCAGTTATTACGATCCTCCTTGGGCCCCTCAAATAAGAGCTCTTGGATGAGCTCAGTGACACACAGCGCCTGGCAATTCTGAGGGTGCACCCCTTTACTGAGCGCCCCCTAAGGGCCAAGAGTGGAACTGGATGCGTTAAGTGCTTTGCCACATTTCATCCTTGCTGCCATCCTCGTGGAGATGTTATTATTTCTGCTTCACAGATGGAACTCAAAGGGATTAAAATCCTTGGTCCATTTACAGAGCTGAGACTTAAGCCCAGGCATGATAAGGGTTGGCTACCAGAGGGCCTGTGGCAGTGTTAGGGATTCAGGTTTTAGTCTAAGAGCTGTGGGTCAGGCAGATCTGTGGCCTCAGGTTGCACTGCAAATAGATTCCTCCTCCAGCTGAAGAGTGGGGAAGAGAGTGGAGTGGTTACATATGGAGACCCATCACTAAGTGCCTGAGACAGAGATGCAGCAGTCAGAGAAGTGGGAGGAAAACCAACGTGCTCACACTGGCTAACCCTGAGGCCTGTGGATTAAAGACTATTTACAGTTATTTCCATAGAAATAGGAGGACATTTAACCAAAGTGTGGACCACAGACTCTGCATCAGAATCACTGCATGTGCTTTTAAAATTCAGATTCCTGGGGATCCCTGGGTGGCGCAGCGGTTTAGCGCCTGCCTTTGGCCCAGGGCGTGATCCTGGAGACCCGGGATCGAATCCCATGTCGGCTCCCGGTGCATGGAGCCTGCTTCTCCCTCTGCCTATGTCTCTGCCTCTCTCTCTCTCTCACTGTGTGCCTATCATAAACAAAATAAAATAAAATAAAATAAGTTAAAATTCAGATTCCTGGGTTCCATCTCAGTTTTGCTGAATCAGAAGCTCTAGGGGAAAAGCCTAGAAATATGAATTACTGAGAATTTAGGATTTAAAACTTGAGTGCTAATGTCAGAGTGCCTGAGTTTTCATCCAGACTCAGTCACTTCAGTGAGTTTGGGAAAGTTACCTGCTGTTCGTAAAACGGGTATTATGCTAGTATCCACCTCATATGGATGTTATACGGATTACATCAATTAATACATGTAAACCCTTTAAAATAGTTTTAGGCCAAGAGTAAGTACCCAAGGGCTACCAAAAGGGATAATGCAAACTCAATGTCAACTGGTAGAGGCTCAGGCTCCATTCTACCCTAGTAGAGATGCGTTCAGAGATGTGTTCATGATGGGCTCCTTCTAGGGCTCAAGAACTGAGATTGGAGGTGGTTATATTCTGCGTCTCAGACCAGGGTAGTCCCACAACTTGGGTGTACCTCACTCGCTGTGGCAGCTAACATATCCACCTCTCCCATGCAGATTCCAGAAATAAAGAAAACATTGTGGCCGATACGGGTTGAATTATTTTCCCCCTCAGGATGTTGAAGTCCTAACTCCTGGTACCTGGGAATATGATGATCAAGTCAAAATGAGGTCATTAGGATGGGCCCTAATCCAACGTGACTGTGTCCTTGATAAAAGGGGAGATTTGGAAACAGAGAGAGACAGACATGTACAAAGAGAAGATGATGTACAGACATAGGAAGAACACCATCTACAAGCCTACGGGATAGCTGAAGCCACCAGAAGCTAAGGAAGAGGGCTGGAGCAGGTTCTCCCACATAGCCCTTAGAAGGAACCAATCTTGCCAATGCCTTGATTTCAGACTCTGAGCCTCCAGAACCGTGCGACAATAAATTTCTCTTAATTAAAACAAGTGTTTTAAATGTGTTTCTTGCAGCAGCCCTAGGAAATTAATACATCTGTCAATCCAGAACGGGCAGTAACTGGCCTCTAGAGCTGAATGACAGCTCCCAAGAAGTAAGCCTTCAATTCCTGACAACTGGATCCTGAATCTGGCCTGCTGGGTGCCAGTGGGGGCAAAGGCCTTTCCGGAGACAGTAACGTTGCTACTGATTGGGATGAGGGGGTTATTAGTTCTTCCCTCAGCTGTTCATCTTCTGGAGAGTGGAGGAGCGCGAGTGTTGTAAGCACCCCTAGCCCTCCCTTGCCTGTGCAGATGTGCAATTTGGTTGGGGTGTTCTCAGCAGCCCCGTTAGCCTGCTGTCTGGTGAATGCTAATGACTGAAGCCTCTGGCGGTTGGTTTCATCACCAGGATTCACACAGGGCAAGCAGCAAGGGGTTGCATGAAAGAGATTGCAAAAGTCCCCTACCCCAGGACTTCAGCTTTTAATACCTTGAAAGTAGTTGGCTTTCAGGAAAGTCTTGGCATGTCTACACTGGCTCTGACAGGCTGTGAGTTTGGGAGAGGGTCAGTTCCCATCCCCACCTCAGGAAGCTTTGTGCCATACTGAACCCCAGAACCTAGGTGCTGAGCAGGAGGGCAGTTGTACCAATCCACGGGACTTACCCACACTTCAGGGGATGCTAAGGAGAGGCCCGTCCACAGGCAGAGCCTGAAGAACAAGAAAGGAGGAAGGTTGAGCCCCCTAGAATGGTACTCCTGCCCCTTCACGATTCACCTCCAACTGCAGTTTCATCTCCTCCTCTTCTCCTACACATTAGGCTCCAGAAATGCTGAGTGATGGGTTACTCCTGGGTTCAAATCCTGTCTCCACCATGTACCTGTTTTGTATATCCAAATACAACACTGAGCCTCAGTTTCCACCTCTGTAAAATGGGAGACTCGAAATAAAATGTTCAAAGGGCTTTGCAGTGCCCAACACACAGTCAGCACTCAATGGCTATTATTGATCATCATTGGCTCATTTGTCAATAACCAAATTCAACAGTATTCAATCTAGAAATTACTCATTGAGGACAGAATAGCAAAAACAAAACCAAACAAAACAGTAGTTGACTCATTCGACCTAGCTTCACAGTTGCTTATACTTATACTGTATAAGAGTAAAGAGTGGTTTTCTGGTATCTAGTATCCTGTTAACTTAGACTCTGGTGTGGCCTTCAGCCTCTGTTCCGAGTGGAGGAGTTCTGATAGCAGTGAAGGTCAGTGGAGAGAGACCATTCTGGTATCCCCACCCCTCGCTCACCACACACACACACACACACACACACACACACAACACATGCACATATGCGCACGTACACTGAGTCATATTCAAGTGTCCTGCAAGTTCATTTTTCCCCTTGTCTTGGAAGAACGGACTCACTGAAGCACATGGTCTCCAAGTTACAGGTGCATGATTGGATTAATACCAGTGGTGTAGACATCGGTGGCCACCTGAAAAACTTCTGTAAGTAATCGTATTCTCCCTTCAACCTTTATTATAATAATGTAATACAAAATAATGGGAATGAGTCAGAAATCCAGTGTCTAAGTCTTCCCATCTGAATTATCCTGTCTCTAACTGTCTTAGAGATTCTGGATGTCTCAGTCAGGGGTGCCCAGACCTCAGGCTGCTTTCTTCGGGCACTGTGGTCCTGGGGCCTGAGCAGGAAGGTAGCCCTTCAAGCTCATGTCAGAGAAAAGCCACTTCAGTTTCCACAGGGCTTTTTTTGCCTTCCACATCTTCCGAGCAAGGGCACACAGCAAGGGCTGTGAGCAAGGGCACACAGAGTTCCCTTGACAACTTCTCCCCCACCTGCTGTCTGCCATAATTGATCTTTTGTAAGAGTTAGAAGGTGGAACTCAAGTATGTATTTCTTTACCTACTACCATCCTAATAGTATATAATTCCTGAAAGATGAGTACACCTTGTGCCTTGCCTCATTTCCTGCCACAGCCACCAAATGGGTCACTAGGTCCAAAGGTCCTGGGTGGCCAGAGGCAGGCTGCCCGTCCCCCATCCCATATTTGAGTTTTAGTCAAAACTGGGATGAGACTTATGATCCACAGAGGAGGACACAGCAACATTTTGCCCATTGGAGTGCAAATAATCCTCAGTCTTCGAGTCCTCCCAAGGGTACCTTCAGCCAAACAAATGTCTGGTTGGGGTCAAGAGCCAGTCACTCATTTAAGAAGCCTTTGTCACCACTCCTCTGTTGGCATTTATAGCCTCCTGGACCTCAGGAGCTCCCCCGGAGACTCAGACCCTGTACCTGCCTGCCCTAGAAGTAGCAACAGGGAGTGACAATGACAAGTTCCCAAGGCTCTGGGGCAAAGAAAAGGTCGATTTCCAGCCTCTGCTTCCCAGACTGAAAACTTGGCTTTAAACTTGCTTGCAGGTTCATTCCTGTACCTTCTGCCAGTCGACATTCAACCCAGACTTCAGGCTCGTCTCCCCTTCCCCAGACAGCTCCCTTCCCCTTCTGCAAATGCCTTACTCATCCTGCAAAAGTCTTTAAAGCTTCCTCCTCTGAGAACTTTCCTGGATTTCTCTAGATGATTTAGTGATCCTTTTCTTAGCCTCACATGGAATATTCCTTCATTTTGTTGCTGATTAGAACACACTGCAATTGTTTTCCTTTGTGGGCCTCCCTATGTGGCTCTGAGGTGGTCTAAGGCAGGGACCCTATACTTCCATTTGTGTCTCCACAGCCTAGGGCAGGGCTTGGCACAGAACAGGTCTCTAGCAAATGTTGTTGCGTGCTCACTGAATGAGCATGGAATAGTAAATGCAGAAGTAACACAGAGCAGAAACTTTCAGCCGGGCAGTGATGAATGAGGCCACCAGGCTGTTTTTTCATTTTAATGTTTTAGAGCTGCCATGCTTCCTCTATTTATTCAGGTCACATCCATGAGAATGAGTCATTTCTCAGTGGCTGGGGTAGATGACTGGTTTAGCTCATTCTAGAAAGCCTTTCTGTAATGGATAAGCAATGACTTCATGATAACGCTTCCTCCCTTCAGGACAATGTTGGTATGTTTCTCTCAATGCACCTTTATATGCAATGTCTCAATCAGGGTAGGACACCCCTCCAGGGAGAAGAGCACCTTCATTTTGCAGATGAGGAAACTGAGGCCCAAGAAGGTAAGCACCTGGACTGAAAGGGCACATGGTGAGCTAAGAAAAAGCTGGAAGGAAGCTCTTACCCCTGCCTTCTTCTGTCATACTTTCCACAATGCTAGGGTGTCCCTCCCTGATCACAGTGACAGTCATATCCAGACATAAAATCCATGTGTCATTTTTTTCTCTGGTCTGCTCATAACAGTAGGCTGAATGTGAAGCTGCAAGTACTTATGGGGCCGCTGTTTCTGCCCTAACAACTGTCTAGATGGCCTAGTCTGGTGAACGCACCAACCATACCTCTGATTCTAAGTTCAGGCATTCTTTGTATTTCCCTCATTAATACCCAATCATAATGAAGTTGCAAACTAACTCAGCAAAAACAATATTGCTTATCTCCTCTCTGCCCAATACTGTTAGCTGCTATGATGAGACCAGAAGTGGGGATGAGATACATAGTGTGGCAGGGGTCCAGGGCAGTCACAGAGAATTCTACTGGGATGGGAAGGCAAGGAACTGGATAGTGGGGAAGAGGACCCAGTGATGAGGAGGGTAAAATTATAGTGAGACCATGGGTATGGGGACTCTGAGGAGAGCTTGCACACCATGTCACAGCATTTGGGCTTTATTTTCTAGATAGTGGGGAGCCATGGAATTATAGAATCATATAGTATTAGAGCTGAGAGGACTTTCACAAGTGATCCAGTCTATCCATCCACTCTATAGATGAACATACAGAGGTCCAGAAAGGGAATGTGACTTGCCAACAGTCATTTGGTGAATTACTGGCAAAGGAAGTGCACCATCAGAGCCCTGACTCAGAAGGTCATCACTGGTGGAGGCATGGAAGTGTATTAATCTGTAGAGAGATGGATGGTGCTGAGGCATGTTGGCACAGAGCTCACGTGTTTACAGAAAGAGAGGCAAAGAGATGTGGGAAAAGGCCCTCAAGGAGGAGCCAGTAGAGAGGAATGAGCCAATATCCAACCAGCCCCATCTGGGGTCACCTTCAGAGTTAAGCTCAGTGCCAGGCACTCTGTATTGGCCCCTTTACTTGTTCTAACAGCCCAGTGAGTAAATGAACCCTCTTGAAAAGGAAATTTGAGCCTCAGAGAAGTTTAATGACTTATCTGAGTCCAAACCTGGCTTTGAATATAGGTAAGTAAGACACAAAGATCTCAAGCTCTTTCTCTTCAACTGAGCCTCCCCATATTTTACAAGGTCATGCTAAGATCTTGAGCAAATAAACAGGTATGGAAACCCTCCATCTGGCCCACTGCCCACCCTCTGCCTTTTTTTGTTGCTCCTGTCTCATGTCTGTGTCCAGAGGAAGGGCAAATGGACCCTTCCTGTATACTGTCTTACCTGAAAAGATAAGAAAATTCTCTTGGGAGATATGCAGACCCGAAAACCCAGCATCCACTGTGTGCAAAGGATGTGGACAGGCAGAGGTGATTATAGCCCCTGATCTTTACTGATTCAGCACCTTCCATGTTGAGAAATCAAATCCACATCCATAGCATTTCTCATTCATTCATTACAGCCAAATACTCATCCCAACCCAATGGATCCTCACTCTGTGGCTTTCCATTGAGAAACATGGGTGGATTTGGGGGAGGGGAGGGAAGCAATTGAGTTTTTACCATTTCCTGAATATAAACAAGAGCAAAGCCCTTGCTGAGTACCTGTCTGCTTTTTATAGGGTTAGTATAAGCACCTTGATGGGCTTATCCTATAGAGCAGGGCCATCCCCAACTCAGCCCAGCTTCATCTCTCCTTTTTCTGCTTTCACATCACAGAATAGTCTAATGTCCTCAATGAACATTTCTTGTCTTCTTGCCCTTGAACTTGCCATTCTCTCTTGGAATGCCCTCCAGGTCTCCCTTGCTCTAACTTTATCTAGCATTAAGATAGCTCAGGTTACCTATTGCTGCCTTTACCCCCAGAACCCCTGAGCTTTCCTCTATCATTGCCTTCATCACTGTTCTACCCCTGTCATTCTGCTTTTTGTCCCTCCCTAGGACAGGGGTTGAATTGATTCATGTCCGCAGACCCAGAGCCAAGCACATTATTAGAAAACACCGAACGCATTCTTGAAGAACAAATGTATGCATAAATGAACAAATGGGACAAATCTCGATAAGCACTGCAGTGACACAAGTGCACTTGGAAGTCTACTAGAATGAGCAGACACGTGAAGAACAAATGCTGGAGAACACAGGTATACCTCTGGGAGAGGAGGAAAGTGGGGAGTCAGCAGTATACCAAGGGCACACACAGAAATGAAAATATCATACGGGGCATGAGAGCAAGGATGCCAGGCCACAGCTGTGAGGTTGGTGCATAAAAGTCATCAAACATAGGACATACCCCAGTGAGGGGTCTGAGGACCACAGCTAGCCTAGAAGATGCCTTTGTATGAACTGGAAAAAGGCACCCCTTTTGTGCAGATTCCAGCCTGCAGCCGCATGGCCTGGAGAATGGTCTGTAACTTTGTGCTAAGAAACAGGAGCCTTTGATTTTGGAGGATGCAGCCCAGAACTTGAGGGTTTGGCCTGGTGGGTGGAATGAGTGCCAAATTTCAAATTCCTGCATTAGGTGCCTTTGTGCAGTGCCCGCCCTGCATAACTGGATGCCGTAGCCTGATTATGGCAGTCCCAGCAAGATGCATAGACAACAAGAAGCACAGTTAAAGTCAAATTCTTTCCATAGAACCTGACTTTTAGAGGTATTCAGCCTTTTTGTCAGTCCCCAAGCCTCAAAGATCACTTCCCCTTCCGGAAATCCTCCTCATACTGTGAGCCTATGTCCCCTGAAAGCAAAAACTAATAGAAGGACTTGGACCAGGTGATATACCTGGGAGGTGTCTCAGGAAGGCAGAGTAAGGGGGCATAGAAAACAAGACAGGAAACTTTGGAAAGGGCACAATTGGGCAGTTATTGCTGTGGACACACTGAAGCTTGATCCATCTGGGGACCCTTTGATGAAACATGTAGAATGCACATCAAAATGCGCATCCTTTGTATCTGCAAAGGATGAGAGGCTGGGAGATATTTACAGTTGTTTTCATTTCAGTTCAATTTGCCAACATATAGTATAATACCCAGTGCTCATCCCACCAAGTGTCCTCCTTAGTGCCTGTCACCCAGTTACCCTAACCCCCACCCACCTCTCCTTCCACAACCCTTTGTTTCCCAGAGTTAGGAGTCTCTCACGGTTTGTCTCCCTCTCTAATTTTTCCCACTCAGTTCCCCTCCTTTCCCTTATAATCCCTTTCACTATTGAGGCTGGGATATTTGTTGACCATCACCATCCTCTGTCTCCCATTAGTTGGGAGGTGTTATTGGGAACATGACCTTTCTTACACTTCTGGGCAGCATGTGACTATGAGGTGAGTGGACTGTAGTGGGCGTGGGATTCTGAGAGCATGCACTAAACCACCCCCTGTGACTTCACTGAGAGCAGATGGGCCGAGGGGGCAGGATGAGGGGCACAGAACACATCTGCCATAGCCTATTCTTTTTTTTTTAATTTATTTTTATTGGTGTTCAATTTACTTACATACAGAATAACCCCCAGTGCCCGTCACCCATTCACTCCCACCCCCCGCCCTCCTCCCCTTCTACCACCCCTAGTTCGTTTCCCAGAGTTCGCAGTCTTTACGTTCTGTCTCCCTTTCTGATATTTCCCACACATTTCTTCTCCCTTCCCTTATATTCCCTTTCACTATTATTTATATTCCCCAAATGAATGAGAACATATAATGTTTGTCCTTCTTCGATTGACTTACTTCACTCAGCATAATACCCTCCAGTTCCATCCACGTTGAAGCAAATGGTGGGTATTTGTCGTTTCTAATGGCTGAGGAATATTCCATTGTATACATAAACCACATCTTCTTTATCCATTCATCTTTCGATGGACACCGAGGCTCCTGCCACAGTTTGGCTATTGTGGCCATTGCTGCTAGAAACATCGGGGTGCAGGTGTCCCGGCGTTTCATTGCATCTGTATCTTTGGGGTAAATCCCCAACAGTGCAATTGCTGGGTCGTAGGGCAGGTCTATTTTTAACTCTTTGAGGAACCTCCACACAGTTTTCCAGAGTGGCTGCCCCAGTTCACATTCCCACCAACAGTGTAAGAGGGTTCCCTTTTCTCCACATCCTCTCCAACATTTGTTGTTTCCTGCCTTGTTAATTTTCCCCATTCTCACTGGTGTGAGGTGGTATCTCATTGTGGTTTTGATTTGTATTTCCCTGATGGCAAGTGATGCGGAGCATTTTCTCATATGCACGTTGGCCATGTCTATATCTTCCTCTGTGAGATTTCTGTTCATGTCTTTTGCCCATTTCATGATTGGATTGTTTGTTTCTTTGGTGTTGAGTTTAGTAAGTTCTTTATAGATCTTGGAAACTAGCTCTTTATCTGATATGTCATTTGCAAATATCTTCTCCCATTCTGTAGGTTGTCTTTGAGTTTTGTTGACTGTATCCTTTGCTGTGCAAAAGCTTCTTATCTTGATGAAGTCCCAATAGTTCATTTTTGCTTTTGATTCTTTTGCCTTCGTGGATGTATCTTGCAAGAAGTTACTGTGGCCGAGTTCAAAAAGGGTGTTGCCTGTGTTCTCCTCTAGGATTTTGGTGGAATCTTGTCTCACATTTAGATCTTTCATCCACTTTGAGTTTATCTTTGTGTATGGTGAAAGAGAGTGGTCTAGTTTCATTCTTCTGCATGTGGATGTCCAATTTCCCCAGCACCATTTATTGAAGAGACTGTCTTTCTTCCAATGGATAGTCTTTCCTCCTTTATCGAATATTAGTTGACCATAAAGTTCAGGGTCCACTTCTGGATTCTCTATTCTGTTCCACTGATCTATGTGTCTGTTTTTGTGCCAGTACCACACTGTCTTGATGACCACAGCTTTGTAGTACAACCTGAAATCTGGCATCGTGATGCCCCCAACTATGGTTTTCTTTTTTAAAATTCCCCTGGCTATTCGGGGTCTTTTCTGATTCCACACAAATCTTAAAATAATTTGTTCTAACTCTCTGAAGAAAGTCCATGGTATTTTGATAGGGATTGCATTAAACGTGTAAATTGCCCTGGGTAACATTGACATTTTCACAATATTAATTCTGCCAATCCATGAGCATGGAATATTTTTCAATCTCTTTGTGTCTTCCTCAATTTCTTTCAGAAGTGTTCTATAGTTTTGAGGGTATAGATCCTTTACATCTTTGGTTAGGTTTATTCCTAGGTATCTTATGCTTTTGGGTGCAATTGTAAATGGGATTGACTCCTTAATTTCTCTTTCTTCAGTCTCATTGTTAGTGTATAGAAATGCCACTGATTTCTGGGCATTGATTTTGTATCCTGCCACGCTACCGAATTGCTGTATGAGTTCTAGCAATCTTGGGGTGGAGACTTTTGGGTTTTCTATGTAGAGTATCATGTCATCGGCGAAGAGGGAGAGTTTGACTTCTTCTTTGCCAATTTGAATGCCTTTAATGTCTTTTTGTTGTCTGATTGCTGAGGTTAGGACTTCCAGTACTATGTTGAATAGCAGTGGTGAGAGTGGACATCCCTGTCTTGTTCCTGATCTTAGGGGAAAGGCTCCCAGTGCTTCCCCATTGAGAATGATATTTGCTGTGGGCTTTTTGTAGATGACTTTTAAGATGTTGAGGAATGTTCCCTCTATCCCTACACTCTGAAGAGTTTTGATCAGAAATGGATGCTGTATTTTGTCAAATGCTTTCTCTGCATCTAATGAGAGGATCATATGGTTCTTGGTTTTTCTCTTGCTGATATGATGAATCACATTGATTGTTTTACGGGTGTTGAACCAGCCTTGCATCCCGGGGATAAATCCTACTTGGTCATGGTAAATAATTTTCTTAATGTATTGTTGGATCCTATTGGCCAGTATCTTGTTGAGAATTTTTGCATCCATGTTCATCAGGGATATTGGTCTGTAATTCTCCTTTTTGGTGGGGTCTTTGTCTGGTTTTGGAATTAAGGTGATGCTGGCCTCATAGAACGAATTTGGAAGTACTCCATCTCTTTCTATCTTTCCAAACAGCTTTAGGAGAATAGGTATGGTTTCTTCTTTAAACGTTTGATAAAATTCCCCTGGGAAGCCATCTGGCCCTGGACTCTTGTGTCTTGGGAGGTTTTTGATGACTGCTTCAATTTCCTCCCTGGTTATTGGCCTGTTCAGGTTTTCTGTTTCTTCCTGTTCCAGTTTTGGTAGTTTGTGGCTTTCCAGGAATGCGTCCATTTCGTCTAGATTGCCTAATTTATTGGCGTATAGCTGTTCATAATATGTTTTTAAAATCGTTTGTATTTCCTTGGTGTTGGTAGTGATCTCTCCTTTCTCATTCATGATTTTATTAATTTGAGTCTTCTCTCTCTTCTTTTTAATAAGGCTGGCTAATGGTTTATCTATCTTATTAATTCTTTCAAGGAACCAACTCCTGGTTCTGTTGATCTGTTCCACAGTTCTTCTGGTCTCGATTTCGTTGAGTTCTGCTCGAATCTTTATTAACTCCCTTCTTCTCCTGGGTGTAGGATCTATTTGCTGTTTTTTCTCTAGCTCCTTTATGTGTAAGGTTAGCTTTTGTATTTGAGTTCTTTCCAGTTTTTGAATGGATGCTTGTACTGTGATGTATTTCCCCCTTAGGACTGCTTTTGCTGCATCCCAAAGATTTTGAACGGTTGTATCTTCATTCTCATTAGTTTCCATGAATCTTTTAAATTCTTCCTTAATTTCCTGACTGACCCTTTCATCTTTTAGCAGGATGGTCCTTAACCTCCACGTGTTTGAGGTCCTTCCAAACTTCTTGTTGTGATTTAGCTCTAATTTCAAGGCATTATGGTCTGAGAATATGCAGGGGACGATCCCAATCTTTTGGTATCGGTTCAGACCCGATTTGTGACCCAATATGTGGTCTATTCTGGAGAAAGTTCCATGCGCACTTGAGAAGAATGTGTATTCAGTTGAGTTTGGATGTAAAGTTCTGTAGATATCTGTGAAATCCATCTGGTCCAGTGTATCATTTAAAGCTCTCGTTTCTTTGGAGATGTTGTGCTTAGAAGACCTATCGAGTATAGAAAGAGCTAGATTGAAGTCACCAAGTATAAGTGTATTATTATCTAAGTATTTCTTCACTTTGGTTAATAATTGATTGATATATTTGGCAGCTCCCACATTCGGGGCATATATATTGAGGATTGTTAAGTCCTCTTGTCGAATAGATCCTTTAAGTACGATATAGTGTCCCTCTTCATCTCTCACTACAGTCTTCGGGGTAAATTTTAGTTTATCTGATATAAGGATGGCTACCCCTGCTTTCTTTTGAGGACCATTCGAATGGTAAATGGTTCTCCAACCTTTTATTTTCAGGCTGTAGGTGTCCTTCTGTCTAAAATGAGTCTCTTGTAGACAGCAAATAGATGGGTCCTGCTTTTTTATCCAGTCTGAAACCCTGCGCCTTTTGATGGGGTCATTAAGCCCATTCACATTCAGAGTTACTATTGAGAGATATGAGTTTAGTGTCATCATGATATCTATTCAGTCTTTGTTGTTGTGGATTGTTCCACTGAACTTCTTCTTAAAGGGGAATTTTAAGAGTCCCCCTTAAAATTTCTTGCAGAGCTGGTTTGGAGGTCACATATTCTTTCAGTTGCTGCCTGTCTTGGAAGCTCTTTATCTCTCCTTCCATTTTGAATGAGAGCCTTGCTGGATAAAGGATTCTTGGTTGCATGTTCTTCTCGTTTAGGACCCTGAATATATCCTGCCAGCCCTTTCTGGCCTGCCAGGTCTCTGTGGAGAGGTCTGCTGTTATCCTAATACTCCTCCCCATAAAAGTCAGGGATTTCTTGTCTCTTGCTGCTTTAAGGATCTTCTCTTTATCTTTGGAATTTGCAAGCTTCACTATTAAATGTCGAGGTGTTGAACGGTTTTTATTGATTTTAGGGGGGGATCTCTCTATTTCCTGGATCTGAATGCCTGTTTCCCTTCCCAGATTAGGAAAGTTTTCAGCTAGAATTTGTTCAAATACATATTCTGGCCCTCTGTCCCTTTCGGCGCCCTCGGGAACCCCAATTAAACGTAGGTTTTTCTTCCTCAGGCTGTCGTTTATTTCCCTTAATCTATCTTCATGGTCTTTTAATTGTTTGTCTCTTTTTTCCTCAGTTTCCCTCTTTGCTGTCAACTTGTCTTCTAGGTCACTCACTCGTTCTTCCACCTCGTTAACCCTCGTCGTTAGGACTTCTAGTTTGGATTGCATCTCATTCAATTGGTTTTTAATTTCTGCCTGATTAGCTCTAAATTCTGCAGTCATGAAGTCTCTTGAGTCCTTTATACTTTTTTCTAGAGCCACCAGTAGCTGTATAATAGTGCTTCTGAATTGGCTTTCTGACATTGAATTGTAATCCAGATTTTGTAACTCTGTGGGAGAGAGGACTGTTTCTGATTCTTTCTTTTGAGGTGAGGTTTTCCTTCTAGTCATTTTGCTCAGTGCAGAGTGGCCAAAAGCAAGTTGTATTGGGAAAAGGAGAAAAAGAGAGGAGAGAAAGAAGGAAAGAAAAGAGAAAGAGGAAAAAAAAAAAAAAGAAAAAAACGAAAAAAAAAGAAGAAAAAGAGAAAAAGAAAGGAAAAAAACAGGGGGTGGGGGAAGGAAACAAATCAAAAAGCAAAACAAAACAAAACAAAACAAAAGAACCACGGGGGAGTATCTTCTGATTCTGTGTACTTTAAGTCCCTTGGCTCCCCCTGGAACTTGTCCGTCTAGCTGGTCTTCTGGGGGAGGGTCCTGTTGTGCTGATTTTCAGGTGTTAGCACTTGGGGGAGCTGCTCTGCCCCCTGCCTGGTGCAGGACTCAGTGGGGGTTGTTTACCCCGTGAGGCCGCAGGAGCAACAGCCCTAGTGGCGGGGCCAGCTCTGGAAACCTGGATTCAGCTCCCGCAGGAACTCCGGAGCTCTCCGTCTGCAGGGCCTGGAGGCTCCGGGGCGGGGCCGCTGATCTGCTCAGCTGGGGCAGGAGCGTCCTCGCTGTCCTGGGCCCTCCGGGGAGGCCGGATCCTGGGCTGTGTCCCGGCGCCCTGTGCTCCGGAGCCTGTGCTGTTGGATTCGCGCTCCCGCCCGCAGCCCCCTCTGTGGAGCCGCCCCCGAACCCTCCGAGCTGCTCCCGCCCCGCAGCCCCCTCCGCGGAGCCGCCCCCGAGCCCCCGAGCTGCTCCGGGTCCCGCCGTGCGCTGCAGCCCTTAGGGAGCTCGGCGCACTGTCCCGGGGCGCAGGTGTCTGTTACTGTCCCGGGGAGCCCGAGGGCATCCTCGCCCTCCTGGGTCCTGCTCCAACTCCCTGGGAGCCCCTCTCCGCCCGGGAAGGTCGGTGCAGCTCCAGCTTCTCCCGGACGGGGCTCTCCTGTCCTGGGGACACTCGCCCCGGCCTCAGCCCGGCTCCTCGCGGGGCCCCTCCCCCTTGGAGGCCTTTTGTTTCTTTATTTCTTTTTCCCCGTCTTCCTACCTTGATAGAAGCGCGAACTCTTCTCACTGTAGCTTTCCAGGTGTTCTCTCTTTAATTCTCAGGCCGAATTCATAGATTTTCAGGATAATTTGAAGGTTTTCTTGGTAATTTGGTGGAGACCGGTGATTTGGGGTCCCTACTCTTCAGCCATCGTGCCCCTCCTCCTGCCATAGCCTATTCTCAGGTCAGATCTCACACTGGGAATTCTCTCTTTACTTGAAGGGGTTCAGGAAGAGGAGTAGCCCCTCTGGTTCTCTTTCCTTCCTAAAGAGGCCAGAAATGTTGGATGGAGATTTGGCTCTGTGCCATTCATTCCCTGGAGTAGTGAGCATCATGGGACCCTGAGAAAGGTGGCTTCCATGGACAGTCAAGGTGCAGGCACAGCACTCATAGTCTGCAGGGGCCAGGTTGGGTGCTCCACGGGCCATTCCTTCCTGAACAGGGTGAGGAAAAGGCACCAGCTTGGCTCTGGCTCTTGGGTAACACTGAATTACTTACATTTAATATTTTATGACAGGCGTAATGATATAAGCTGCATTCTTCAGCATCCATTAGAAATGAAGGAACATTTATATTTCAGTGGCACCCAGCCATAGATTCCCACGCCTCCTTTGCTGAGGCCATGCTGTGAACGCAGGAAGTGGAGGAGAGGCCATCGATCAGATCTTGGATCTTAACCCCATAAATACGACCTGAAGTGCTTACGCCTATAAAATCAAAGGGAAGGGGCTGATTTTTTATGAGGTTGGGCAGAACTGCTTTTTTAATTCAAGGTGTGTCACATGTATTTACAAGCCAGATCACAATCCTTTCAGGAAAGGACTGGAGATTGTTCTATGAATACCAAGTGCTTAGCACAGGACACAGATGAAGGAAGGAGGCATCTAAGAGGGGGCTGGGCAGCAGACCCCAGGACCAGCCATCCCTGCCACATCCAGCGCCATGTCATAAAGTCAAAGGATATAAATGGGCATGATCAAACCACCTTGTCCCAAACCCAGAAAATAATAAATGCTGTGAGGATCTGGAGAAGTTGGAACCCTTATGCACTGCTGGTGGGAATGTAAAACGGTGCAGCTGCTAATGGAAATAGTACAATGGCTCCTCAAAAAATTAAAAATATTATAACCATATGATCCAGCAATTCCACCTCTGGGTATATACCAAAAATAATTAGAAGTAGAGACTTGAAAAGATATTTGTCCACTGCAGCATTATTCACAATAGCCAAAGGGTGCAAGTAACCCAAATGTTTATCAATATGTGAATGGATAAAAAAAAAAAAAATGTGGTATAGATATACAATGGAATAGTATTCAGCCTGAAAAAAGAACAGAAATTCTGACACATGTTCTACAACATGAATAAACCTCGGGACATTATGCTAAGTGAAATAGACCATCACAAAAGAACAAATAGTGCATGATTCTATTTATATGAGGTACCTAGAGTCATCAAATTCATAGAGGTAGAAAGTAAAACAGAGGTTGCCAAGGGCTGGGGGGAGGGAGAATGGGGAATTACTGTTTAGTGGATACAGCTTCAATATGGGGTGATGGAAAATTCTGGAGATGGATGGTGTGGTGGATGCACAACAGTATGAACATACTTAATACCACTGAACTATACACTTGAAAATAGTTAAGATGGTAAATACTATGTTAGCTATGCTTTACCATAGTTAAAAATAAAAAAGCAAGAAAAGATAGGAGGCCTTATGGATAATCTGTCCCAACGCACTAATAAACAAATGGGGGAAACTGAGGCCCAAAGAGCAAAAGTAACTTGGATAAACCACACACTAAATTGATGGAAGAACCAAGACTAAATTTAGATCCTGACTTTCAGTCCAGTGCTGTTTTGACAATCCCTATTGACTCACCTCATTGCAAACCAGGGGGCAAAATGTCAATAAGAAACTTATGCAAGTTTCTAACTTATGCAACTGTTCTAAGGCCTTTACATGTATGAACTTATTGAACGCTCACAACAACCCTGTGAGGAAAGAACTACCAATATTCTAATTTTCCACCTGAAAACACTGAAGCAGAGAGTAGTTATACAACGTGCCCAAAGTCACCCAGTGACAGAGACAGGGTTTGAACCTAGACTGTCTGACTCCAGCGTCCATTGTCTTAACCACTCTATTACTGCTTCATCAGGATTCTCCATACCCCATGTTTCAAAGGAGCCTCTCTACCCACAAACAGTCTAAAGAATTGCACTGTGAGGAGATAGCTTAATTCCCTTCTATTTATTGTACGTATGTTTGGCTCTGGAGAGTTTCTAGCCTAGGGAAAATTGGGAAAAAGAGAGAAGTGAGAACCATGGGAAGATAGCTAACCTATGATCCCCCCCAAATCCCAGACATTTATAATCCAGTAGGAAGGAAGTGCTCTGCATGGACTGGGAGGCTCAGTGAAACTTCTCTGTGGAGGGGGGTGTCTGCCTTGAGTTTTGCAGAATGAGCAGGGCTTGGCTAAAGGGGATGATCTATGTGCTGATTATCTGGTGTACAGTCCCACCCTAGCAACCATGGGGAAGGTGAAGACACACATTCCATTGATTTACTTTCCAGGGAGCCAGGAAATGTCTGTCTGTACTGGTTAGGTTGGGAATTGGATCCAGCTCCTGTAACTTTCCAACTTGGGCCGGAGAAGACACCCGGTTTCGTTCTGATGAATTTACAGCAGAAGCAAGGCTATTGTAGGTGGAATGAGCACCCAGGACAACTGACAAACCATCTTCCTGCGATTGCCATGGGCTTCTGGGACCCCCTCAGGCTGGCACTGAAGTACAATTGGCCTGAGCTGTTGGGACTCCAGGTATCTCAGTCCCACAGGTTAACTTTCAACTAGTTCACATGTTGTGTTTCTACACAGAATTTCATTAAACAAATGGGACCCTGACTAAATATGTTTGAAAACTAGAGTATGAAATTAACACGCTCCACTAAATTCTTCAGATCCCACGGGATTCTACGGATTGGCCCATGAGCTGACATTTATTGAGTTCCTGGTAGTGATTTCAATTAATTCCCACAAAATCACTAGGAGGTAAGTTTTACAGATCTGCCCACTTCATAGATTAGGAAGGAGAAGTGACTTGCCCAAGATGGCAGAGCTGTTTGTCAGTGGAGTCAGTATGTGGAGAGAGCAGCCTGACCTGATAGCCTCTCTTCTCTGGAGTCCAGCTGGCAGCATGTCCAGAGTTTCCCCCCCAACTCCATTTCCTAAAGTTTGAGGACAGGCATGAGGGAGGTCTGGCTAGCAGAACTCAGGAGACCTATACCCCAAACTTGAGACCAGCAGCACATGGATCCTTATGTGAGTACAAGGAGGCTCTGGGTCCTTCTCTTGTGTGAAGGCACTTCAAAAACTGGACCTGTTTCTGGGATAATAGGGGCAGGTTTTGAGTGTTTGGGGTTATTCTCCCTGTTGTTGTCCCTCTTCAGAACAGGACGATGGCTATGTTGTGAAGCGCAGTAGGAGCATTTGTTACCACAGTGCATGGTATAGCATCAGACTTTGACTATTATAAGCCTGGCTTCAATTCTAATGATTTGGTTTCCCCGTAAGAATGAACCCTGGTTGGGGGTGTCTGGGTGGCTCAGTTGGTTAAGCGTCTGCCTTTGGTTCAGGTCATGATCCTGAGGTCCTGGGGTCGAGCCCCCCCGCACCGGGCTCCCTGCTCAGCGGGAGTCTGCTTCTCCCTCTCCCTCCGCCTGCCGCTCCTTCTGCTTGTGCTCACTCTTTGTCAAATAAATAAATAAATAAATAATATTTTTTAAAAAGCCAAAAAGCCAAAAAAAAAAAAAGAAAAAAAAAAAAAAGAGAATGAATCCTGTCTCATTCAGGGTTGAGATAAGATAGACTCATCCTCTTTGTCTTCTGTGTGCTTCCCGGCATTGCTTTAATGATACTGACCTGTTTGCCAAGAGCTACAAACCCAATCACTTTAATGAGGTGTTATTTTTTTCTGTGCAATAGATAATCTTATTTGATTGCATTTTTAGTTATTCTTCAGGGCAAACACTTTGCATTAATCTTAGCAATGACGGATAAAAGGTCATGTATAAAATATTTCACATCCAGAAAGTCGACCTTTCACTCTTAAAATTGATGTCTAAAGCAAATACGGTTGTAGAAAGCACTTTGGGAAAATGTCACACCAAATTGCACAGGTCAATGAGAGAGTTTTGTCTGAAGGTGCAGAGGGAGATTCTAATGAGGCCCTAAGCTTTCCTTCTTTTGGTCCCTCATAATTGGTACAATGTCACAGTGTTAGTATCACGGGCATCACCACGGCAAGTGCTGCCTGGATGAAGGGGTCATCTGGGCAAAAAGGGTGGTAGCTTTTGGAGAATTCTGTCTCTTAGGCTCTTGAGTCCTCAAGAGGAATCTGGCTTGCAGGAGTAAGCCATTGGCCTTGACTCTCCCATCTGCTGTGGATTAACATGCAAATGTTCTGCTTCCTGAACAAATAAAGCTGATTTTCTTCTGAAAATGGGGAAAAGCTGAGACAACAAAATGACATCATGGATGGGAAACGCTCAACACATTCTATGCTCCCTTTTCCTCAGTCCATGGAAGAATCAGGTGGTTCACAGCCTTGGATGACTGTACTAACCAACGGGAACACGATCTTCGGAAGCTTTAGGCACAACACGTGCAATGTGGTGAAGATCCTGACTTTGGGGGCTACTTCTTGCTTTATCTCCCCGACTTCATGCCCGGGAGCCTTCCCTACTGGTGGTCAGTTACCAATCCACAGGACACTCTGGCAGCCACGTAAAGCTTTATCTCTCAGGGAGAAAATATTGTTTGGGGGCCCTTCAGAAACAAGGGCCTATTCAGTGCCTAAAGGAGTAAAGCCATAGTGGTGGCATTTCAGGTACAGTGCCTAGCAGCGGGGGAGAGTTTGGGTATGAGGTGTGGTGGGTAGAAATCGTACACACCCAGTGATTATTACAATGACTCAAAATGGTACTTTTTGCTTGTGGCTAACACTTTGTTGTGGGTTAGGACGCTGAGGAGAAAAAGTACACATCTGGCTTCTTAAAACTTTGATCCAGGGGTACTGGGTGGCTTAGTTGGTTAAGTGTCTGCCTTTGGCTCAGGTCATGATCCGGGCATCCTGTGATCCAGCCCTGTGCTCCCTGTTCAGCAGGGACTCTGCTTCTCCCTCTGCCCCTCCACCCACCTCATGCTCACTCTCTCTCTCAAATAACTAAATAGAATCTTAAAACAAACAACAACAACAACAAACAAACAAACTTTGATCCAGTATCAAGTTACGGCTGAGGCAGTCCAGGAAGGGGGGCTCTTACCAGCAACTCATCCATGGTGAAGCAACCCCCACCGTCGATTTACACATCAAACTGGCCCTCAGTAACCCCATCTCACGCTTCCTGAGCTACCTCATCAAACTTCTTGTCTTAGAAGCAGCTTCAGCTCTTTAATCTCTTTGTAATCAAAATAAATCTCTTCATAAGGATGCATGCCAATCCTCTTTAATTTGTCACGGACGTTAACTGTGGTTTCCCCGCTTTTTAGTATTTCCTTGACACATTTGCAGTCCCAGAAGAGTCCCCTAACCTATATTTCTGTGGTCACCACCACCACAGTATCACTTCTAGTTTATATTACCTGTTCTCAGGGCCAGAGGCCCTTTCCCTCATCTCTCATTTGTTTCAATAAACCCGTTAAAAATGCATGAGATGCAGATGCTTTCCCCACATGGTCTGAGTTGCTTTTGCACATTGATTTGGATAGAATAGGATGATAGAAATATACATGCAGATCCATGCCAAGGGGGCATTTTCTGTGGTCAGGCTAACCACCATTATTTTTTTAAATTGTTTTTCTTCCTGTTAAAAGACTAAACATGGGAATCATAGAAATCTTGGAACATTGTAGGAAAAGAAAAATAGAACCAATCAACTGGGCTCCCGCAACCCTAGAAAAATCACTGTCAATATTTTGGTATGATTACTTCTAGCACATTTTTTCCCCATATATAATTTTGTTTTATATATATGTTGGCTTTCCGTAGTGGAAATAATGTGGTATATATGTATTTTTATTTTAGTCACTCAACATTTTACAGTAGGACTTTATATGTCATTGGAAACTCATTTTTAATATTACATAATTAGAGGAGTACATTATTGATTATTCGATCATGCTTCTACTGTTAGACAATTGTTTCCTTTTCTATCCTGCTTTTAAAAATTATATCACAGGCAGCTTTCTATATAAAGGATAAATATCGCAAAACATGATAATTTTTGATAACTGAGTGCTTCATTAACTGCTTTTAATTAGGAGCAACACTTCCGCGAGGGCTAATGTATGCATGTACTTTTCAAGGTGGTAGAGGAGACATCTGACAATATAAGATCATGTCCTACTCCTGGAGCCTTATTTGAAGAGGTACAGCAGATGCTTCCGTCTGGCTGCCCCTCTGAGACCTACCCATTTTTCTTACTGGTGGATTTCTTATTATATTGATATCAGGAAGGCAACACTTCTGGGCATGGCTTGTGAACATTGTTAGGTACGGGTATGAGGCTGTACCGTCTTGTGAGAAAAGCAAGGGACCAGTCTTAGGACAGAAACCAATGCTGGCACCTGGATCTTTGGGGAAGTCATTGAGCTGCCATCTAACTTCTCCTGGTACCGTCCTGCCACCAGACTTCTTATTACAAGAAACCTATTTTCCTCCTGGTTTCTTCTAGTTGAGTTGGACTTTTTCCTAATTGCAGCTGAAAGCATCCTAACTGATAAAGCCAACACCTATCATAAAAATGGTGACCATTTACGAAGTTGTTACAGATTTTATCTTTTATCGAACGGCAATTCCCCTCACTGAACAAATGAAGAGACTGAATATCAGAGAAGCTACACAACTTGCCCCAAATCCATATATGTGTGTGAGTCTGGAGCCTCATTGACAGGCCAATTAGAGAAGTGAAGAGTGTCTGGCATCCTGTCCATGAGGGTGAAGAGAAAGGAGGTAGCTTCCTTCCTTTCTGCACCCTTTGTTTAAATGGACATGTGTGCAGCTCATTGCTTTATAGAACATTTTTATACCTATTCATTTATTTTATCCTTCCCCAGATACCTTGTAGAAGAGGAGACAGGTTCAAGGAGTTTAAGCGCTCTATTGTGAGGCACAATAGCAACCGGTGTCCAGACAGTGAACTGGAATCCAGGTTCCCTGACCAGTGGTCCATACCTTCCTCCAAAGGATCCCACTAAGGAGAATGTCTGCTCAAGGACAAAATCCCCTCCCCCTTCCCAGTTGTCTCCCGAGTCCCCACCATTCGATGTTTTTATTTTCTCTAGTGCAGCATCTACCCTGTGGCGCTGTTAACAAATATAATACATCAGAGAAAGAATTACAAATATTTATGGCTGTAATAACTTCCCACCCAAAACAGGGGCATGGATCAGATCATTAGAGAAAATCAACCCAGCATGAGGTATGCTTTTTATTTCTCCCCTAGATTTTAATTCAGGGAATGTACACGATTTTCTGGGAGTCAGAAACTTCTGCTTAGGGAAACAGGATTTTGCATGACAGGGATGCTGATTTGCAAATAGGGAGTTTATTTTTTGATTCACTGATTCCATCAGAATGTCGTAACCCAGAAATCCCTCGGAGGCTTTCCCAGTGAAACTCAGAGATTCTAGGAGTGATAGTGTTCTGATGGATGCGTGAGTCTGAGATACACGGGGCTTTTTCTCTCATGCATTCTGTGTCTTTTACGACCTGCATTTGGGCAAATATTTTTTATTAATTTATTTCTAAGGTTCAATAAGAATTGATAACAAGGAGGGTCATGCTAAAAGACACAGCTCATTGCCATCTCCTCTAGAAAACGTCCCTGGCCACCCTCTATCCTGAGGTTGCTCAGGTTGGGGTTCCTCCCCCATAGCCCTACAATCCCTGGAGATAATCTTCACTTGGCATCTATCATTCTGCATCCCATTGGGCTGTTTTCTTGTCCATGTCCACCGCTTGACTCTGATGTCCCATAAGCAGCAATTATCATACTGGGGTCTGTATTCCCAGCTCTAAGCATGGAGCTTGCCAGGGGGATAGGGACTCAGGACATTATTTATTCAACGACAGTGCCCAGGAAATGACTTAGTGTTAGCTCATATCTCAGTATTCAGGTGGGGAACTTGTAGCCAGGTTATCTTAGCCCAGTGGAGATGAGCAATGTACAAGGCAGTCTAGGAAAAGCTCCCGCCTCTCCTGAGCACTGACATTCTCTTCACTGACAGGGTCTTCTTGTCCTGGAAACTTTGCTATGACTAAAGCTCTGCCCTAGAGAAAGTCCTGACCCCAGGACTGCCCTTCTCCTGGAGGACTGCAATCTGGACAAATGGAGCCACAGAGGAGCAGAGGGTGACAATGAGGACCCAGATGTTGGCCCTAGAATGAGACACTAGTCAAGCCAGTCTGCTCCAAGTGCCAGTCCTGCACTGGACAAGGCTTTGGCCACATAGCCCTCCTTCCCTGAGAGCCTGGATTCCCTGGGAAGCTAGGAATAGTCATGGGCCCTAAATGCCAGTCTGTATTGGACACAAAAATGGCAGAAATGGGGAAAAATGATTTCCCAGAACTCTTTTCAAGGAGAACAATCTGATCATCTCAGGGAGTGACATGGGGCTAGGAACATCAATGCCTTCTCGGGAGGGGGACTCTGGGTATCTGAGAGTTTGGGTTTCTCAGTGAGGTGTGTACCCTCCCCAGCTGCTCCCCCACTGCCTCCAGCCTCACTTCTAAATAAATGAGCAGCAACACTTTCAGGACTATCGGCCTGAAGGACTGCTAAGTTATTTGCTTCGAGGGTCCCCAGCAGTCTCTCTCTGGCCCAGCTGAGGGAGGGTGGTGGGTCTCAGTGGGGATCCAGACCTGAGAGTTTAGGGAGCAAGTGGAGAAGAATGCAGTGTAAACACTGGACAACATAGGCCACTGCCAGGAGGCAAGAAAGTTCAAGAGATGGAGGAGGACACAGTTTTAGATCTGAGGGGTCCCCACTCACCACCTGGCTGGGCTTACCCCACCTAGCAGGTAGTGGAGTAGGAGGTGGATTGCCCTGGGCAGGAGGTGTTGGAGGTGTTATCAGAGAAGAGACAGGCACGCTGAAGACATATGACACGAGTCTGGACTTACTCTGGGTTTAAGGCAATGGAGGGTCAGGGGTCAGATCCATTCTCACCTGGTCCTCAAGTCTCCAGGGCCCTGCCTTGCAGGAACGAGCTGCAGTCTGCCTAAGGTATACCCAGACAGCTGAGGGAAAGCACCCTGTCCCACAATCATTTACTATGCTCCCTCATCCGTAGGTTATCTTGCTTCTTACCCTTCATAATCAAGCCTATTGATTTCAGCTCCGTGTCTACCAAAAGATAAGGGGGCGTTCTACGTCCTCCTAGCATACCCTATGTGTGGGCCATGTGGTGCAGTGTTGCTTCCGGCACCCAGTGAGAATGATGTCAGATATCGTCTCTGTCGCCTCTGCTCACCTCCCATCCAATGAACAGGGCAAACTGAAGCAACCCAGAGTCTTAGGAGAGCACCTCTGTTTCTGCCTTCTCTCACTCCTGCCATTTACTCACGCATTTCTGGAGCTGCTTAAGGCTCAACTGCATCCCCGCAAATGGACTTTTTCTCCTACCTGACGTGATTCAGGGCTCTAATTAATAATGAAGATGCTCCTGAATCTTGTACGATCCAAAAAATATCCATAAACTGAGCACTACCACCCAGCTCCCCACCCCCCCAAAATAGAAAGGAAGCCTAGGTATTATTTGTCTGGATGTGGGGCCTGCTTAGGGCCACCTAGTTCTCAGGGCCACTGGTAGAGGTCAGGCTCGAGATATCCTCTCAGGGCCAACGGTGTACCCTGGAGCATGTAACATCTGCATCTGAAAAATCATCAAATTGGGACCACATCTTCTACTGCTCTGTCATCTTTTTTTTTTTTTTTTTTTTAAATATCTTATTTATTTATTCATGAGAAACAGAGAGAAAGAGAGAGAGAGAGGCAGAGACACAGGCAGAGGGAGAAGCAGGCTCCATGCAGGGATCCCAACGTGGGACTCGATCCCGGGTCTCCAGGATCACACCTTGGGCTGAGGGCAGTGCTAAGCCCCTGAGCCACCCAGGGACCCTCTGTCATCTTTTCTTATCAACCTTATCACACTCTCTTTCTCTCCTTTAAGGGAAGGTGATAGGGCTCTTACTTTCCATTTTGGAACTTCTACTGGAGCTCTCTTCCCTGTTTTTCCTCTGGCTTCCCCATTCCCCATCTAGAAACCACAAATGGGGGTGAATTCTAATGAGACCCTCCAATACCTGATCTGTGATATTCTCCAGGTGGGCGGTTGTCCCAGCAACCCCGTGCTTCTGCTTACCCCAGGATCTCCTCGCTGGCTTGCACCATGAGGCTCCGAAGAGAACCTACTCCCCAGGGCTGTCAAAACAGCTGGGCTGAGGGAGGATGTGACATATGGTTGCCTGTGGTCAGACATGGACATCCATCATGCTCTGGGACCGTGCTCAGACACAAATACATTTCATGGCAGAACAAGGATATTTGTTTAGGACACTGGAACACAGTGTTCAGAGGCTGCTGGGAATGCACTTGCAATAAAATGGAAAAGCTATAAAGCAGCAGTGAAGTGTTTGCAGCAAGAGTGGCCTTTTTTTCTCTGAAGGGAAGTAGCTGAGTTACTGTGCCTAGGGCATGTTTCAAAAGAGCACAGTGATCGTTATTTGAAACAGGGACAGATGGAAATTCCTAGAAGGATTTGCACCTTTGCTTATTATTAAAGTGATCTATAATCATCTAAGGCACATGCTCAGAACTTTCCATGTGTCATCTCTTTACTCTGTGGGACAAAGCTGTATCATGGCAGTTGTGGTGGACACTGTTGCTGGCTGCCTTCCCGGCATGCATATCCTTGCCACCCTTCCTAATTGGATCCTGATTTGTTCTGCAGCCAGCCCATCGCCAACCCCACAGGAGCTGTCTGATTACTTAAGAAGCAAATAAGTGCCTACCATTTCTCTGGCCATCGTCACTTGACTGAAAGTGACTCAGGACTATGGCCCAGACAGACTGAGCATAAGGACACATATGCCATGCTTGGAGAAGCTGATTCTTTCTCTCTCACTCTCCTGCTGGGTGACAACAGAGTGGCACACAGTCCCGGGTGCCACTGGTGGCCACCTTGATCTCAGGGAACCACCCTTAGCATGGCACCCACGCTGAGGACAATGGAGCAGAGGGACAGGGAGACCTGGGTCCCTGAAGCCATTAGTGATCTGTCCACCCTACCTCTGGGCTTCCTTCTAGTGTAAAACAAGACATTTCCTTAATTTCTAATTCAGGGTAAAGTGGAATCACTCTTGTACTTGGAAAAGTCCTAATTGATCTGGGACTATTACTATCCTTGTTTTACTGATGAAGAAACCGAAGTTTAAGGAACTAATTAACTTAACTAAGGTTATATAGTTAGTAAACAGTGAAAATTCAAGGATACTTTGACTCCAGAGCCTAAATTCTGAATTACTGCTACATATAGGTTCTTATAATAATAATATGTGGAAATTTGACAATTCACCTTATTGGAAGAAAAATACATTAAATCTATATTGTCCCCCAAGAATTCAGAGCATAGATTGTTTTGCAGGATGGATTCATTTTAAACATTGCTTTAGAACTCAAATCTTATACGTCATTTGCAAATATCTTCTCCCATTCTGTAGGTTGTCTTTTAGTTTTGTTGACTGTATCCTTTGCTGTGCAAAAGCTTCTTATCTTGATGAAGTCCCAATAGTTCATTTTTGCTTTTGTTTCTTTTGCCTTTGTGGATGTATCTTGCAAGAAGTTACTGTGGCTGAGTTCAAAAAGGGTGTTGCCTGTGTTCTCCTCTAGGATTTTGATGGAATCTTTTCTCACATTTAGATCTTTCATCCATTTTGAGTTTATCTTTGTGTATGGTGAAAGGGAGTGGTCTAGTTTCATTCTTCTGCATGTGGATGTCCAATTTTCCCAGCACCATTTATTGAAGAGACTGTCTTTTTTCCAATGGATAGTCTTTCCTCATTTATCGAATATTAGTTGGTCATAAAGTTCAGAGTCCACTTCTGGGTTCTCTATTCTGTTCCATTGATCTATGTGTCTGTTTTTGTGCCAGTACCACACTGTCTTGATGACCACAGCTTTGTAGTACAACCTGAAATCTGGCATCGTGATGCCCCCAGCTATGGTTTTCTTTTTTAAAATTCCCCTGGCTATTCGGGGTCTTTTCTGATTCCACACAAATCTTAAAATAATTTGTTCTAACTCTCTGAAGAAAGTCCAAATGACGTATCAGATAAAGGGCTAGTTTCCATGATCTATAAAGAACTTCTTAAACTCAACACCAAAGAAACAAACAATCCAATCATGAAATGGGCAAAAGACATGAACAGAAATCTCACAGAGGAAGACATAGACATGCCCAACACGCACATGAGAAAATGCTCCGCATCACTTGCCATCAGGGAAATACAAATCAAAACCACAATGAGATACCACCTCACACCAGTGAGAATGGGGAACATTAACAAGGCAGGAAACAACAAATGTTGGAGAGGATGTGGAGAAAAGGGAACCCTCTTACACTGTTGGTGGGAATGTGAACTGGTGCAGCCACTCTGGAAAACTGTGTGGAGGTTCAAAGAGTTAAAAATAGACCTGCCCTACGACCCAGCAATTGCACTGTTGGGGATTTACCCCAAAGATTCAGATGCAATGAAACGCCGGGACACCTGCACCCCGATGTTTCTAGCAGCAATGGCCACAATAGCCACACTGTGGAAGGAGCCTCGGTGTCCATCGAAAGATGAGTGGATAAAGAAGATGTGGTTTATGTATACAATGGAATGTTACTCAGCCATTAGAAACGACAAATACCCACCATTTGCTTCAACGTGGATGGAACTGGAGGGTATTATGCTGAGTGAAGTAAGTCAATCGGAGAAGGACAAACAGTGTATGTTCTCATTCATTTGGGGAATATAAGTAACAGTGAAAGGGAATATAAGGGAAGGGAGAAGAAAAAGACTCCTAACTCGGGGAAATGAACTAGGGGTGGTGGAAGGGGAGGAGGGCGGGGGGTGGGGGTGAATGGGTGACGGGAACTGAGGGGGGCACTTGACGGGATGAGCACTGGATGTTATTCTGTATGTTGGTAAATTGAACACCAATAAAAAATTAATTTATTTAAAAAAAATAGAACTCAAATCTTCTGCTTTACTCTTTCTCCAGTTTCCTTCGCAGCTAGCTAGGCACAGAGCAGGCACTAAATGTGTGTTATTAAATGACACACCAAAGACCTCCCCAGCAGGGAATGGTGGCTCTGAGGAAGCCCTGGAGTGTCTGGATCCTTTCCTGCATTACACTAATTCCCTAGATCTCCAACATGTGGAGACATTCATGTTAAGTTCTGTTTGTTGAACAGCATGAAGAAAATAAAAAGCTTTCAGCAGTAGCAAAATTTTCACATTTAATCTCTAATATATTAGCTCATACCCTGAGACCTGAGGGGCCCTTGATAATCTCCTAGGCATGGGAATCTCAGAGGGGGTCTCCAATAACTGCTCTGCTCCCTCAGTTACCTTGAGCCAGCTTCTGCAGAAACCCGGCATCCTGATACCACCTTTGTTGGAAGACCTGATTCTTGATGCACCTGCTCTGTCTCTGTTGTCCCTGACCTTACCCTCTGCTCTCTACACATCCCTTGGGATCCACTGCATCCACATAGCCATCCAAGCCCCTTCTCCCTTGCACAGCCTTGGCTGGTCACTGGATCACATGATTGTCGCTGCCCAAGGTACCGGATTTACCAGGGTAGCATCATTCCCAGGTGAATGCCCGAAAGATGACATAGCTAGTCCACAAGGCCCCATCACTCACAAGGTGAGTGACTTTGGCAGGTCACTTCATTTCCCTGTGCCTCTCCATCCTCATCTGACATGGGAGCCATAATAGCCCCTGCCCCATGGGGCCAATATGTAATGACTACAAAGTAATGGGCCGCACAGCTCTAGAGAGTGCTTTTGATGTGGTGCCCAACCTGCGCATCTGCACAAGGCAGTCTTGACTTTTATGGAGCAAGTAATCAACACGTTTCAGATTAGATGTTATTATTGTTGTTGTTATTACTTTTGTTGACTAAATTCTCTGGGATCCTCTCTGCCATTCATGTCCTCCTGGCTGGCCCCTAGATGCTATGTCCTTACAAGAGGGGAGAGAGCTGGGGAGAGCCCCTCGGGACTGTGTTTGGCACGGATCTTAATATAACCCGGGGGGGGGGGCAGTTCTTTTTAGGAACCCTCGTTACAAGAGGTACAAGACTGTGAAGCTTCCTAAGGAACTGAGAAAGCTGGTATGAGACGTGAGGGAGGACACGGCGGCATCTTTAACATGAATTTCAGTATTTCCCATTTCCTTTACACTTGAGCATGGAGTTAGATAACAGTAATGAGCCAGTATAGTATTGGGAAAGTAAGTTATTAGGTTTCTAAGCCTCATATACATGGTGTCATCTGAACCTTGGGGGCCATGAGAGAAAGTCCAGGCAGATACATTTTCTACTCTACTTTCTTGCCCATGAGGGATAGAAAGTCTGGAGAGGTGGTGACCTCTGAGACAGCTGGTCACCGGTGGTCTGACACAAGAGCTGGGGCCTCTCAGACTGGGCCTGAGTGAGAACACTCTGGGGAGGTGACAGGCCTCAGTGGGAGGTCTCTGGCCACTCAAGCCTCACTCCATGGTTTTGGTTGCATCAGTAAACTGAGGCTTTCAACTATCTGAGGCAACTTATTAGATGTGCCCTCCCAGAAGACTCCCCAAACTTTACCACCTGCACTTTCAAAAGATGATGCAAAGAGCAACAAACCTGTTTATAAGTGAGCCATCTGGTCCACTCAACACTTCCTTGGTATAATTCATGAAGATTGTTTTCTTTCTTTGTTTGTTTTTTAAAAAGGCTCAGCTTCATTATAAAGAAGCGTTGTTCCCAGAGGACCCACTAATCGGGGAAATCACAGAAACTCTTAGATGGAAATGCCTCTAATAATTCACTTTATTATGACTCCGCCTAGCACTAAGAACTTATTTTCTTGATTTCCTCGAATTGTCTCTAAAGTGAGACAATTTTCCCATCAGCATGCTGACAGCCTACCCTGCATTATTCTATGACAGGCTTTATTTGCATTCACAGTGAGTTTAAAACTTGGAGTAGTTTGATGAGATTAATATGAGGTGTCTCTTCAAAAGTTGAGTGGTATAACAATTTAGCAATGACTCCACTAACTATGTGAAATGAAATATTAACTGCACAAACGTGGTGACAGATTAGAATAGCATTTGCCTCTAAGGCAATTACAGCTTCTGATCACACATCACTACCACCCCTGGGAAGTGTACGAGCCCCTCTGTCAATCACTCCCCAACAGGCATTCATGGAATACCTGCTTGGGTACCACACTGCTCCAGGAGACCTGAGACACCATCCCTGGCCTTAGGGAGCAGACACACCGGCACAATTAACTGATGACTAAAATGGTATACAATCAAGAGGCAAAATGGGTGACACAGAAGCCAAGAGATGTTGAGAAAAGACCGTGTGAGTTGAAGGAGGGGGTTCACGGAAAAGATGTGAATTGTAAGAGCATCGGTACCATTTAGCAAGTACGACTTATGCCAGCACCATGCTAGGCACCTGACATATGAGACCAAATTCAGACTTGATAAAAATAACTTTATGAGAGAAATCTGAAGTTCACCCGTGGTTGTCCTCTGGGACTTGCAATATGGGGTCAGGAATCTGGCCAGATGAGACCCCGTTCCTTGTGCAGCTCCCTAGAAAGGGCTTTTCTCCTTCATACCACTGCTCGCACTGCACAGTAGTCATATGTGAATCTATCTGTCCCCAGACCTAGTTGTGAAGGGCAAGGCGAGGTTTCATTTCTCACCACATTACTGGTGCCTTCCACAGAGCCTGACCCACAGCTGGCACCCAGCAAATGCCCACTGTATGAGGGAGTAAGTCTAAAGACTTAAAATTCCTCCAGAGTCGGAGAGATTGCACATCCCTCGGCAAGCCCATCCTGACTCTGTCTCCCTCCACTGAGCTCCCCTTCCTCTGAGTCCATTGCCTCAGTGAGACAGAAGTCATCTGGGAGCCAGTGACCACTCTCCACTTTGTATCCTCCCTACCCTCTACCCCAGACTCTATACCATTATGAGCCCATAGTATGGGCTCCAGAAGCTGATTAGAACAGGTGGGCTGTGACCTTGCTAAAAGGTCAGCTCTGACTTGGGATTTTTGCTCAGAGAGCAGTGTTAGCTCCCCCTGGAAGGCAAATTGCTATGGGAGGCCCCTATACTCAGGAAATAACCAGTCCATGGAACATTCCCTGGACACCTGCAACTTTCATTTTTTGAGTTTCTTTTAAAAATGATTTTATTTACTTATTCATGAGAGACACAGAGAGAGAGGCAGACATAAGCAGAGAAAGAAGCAGGCTCCTGTAGGGAGCTTGATGTGGCACTTGATCCCAGGACCCCGAGCCAAAGGCAGACGCTCAACCGCTGAGCCACCTAGGTGCCCACTTGCACCTTTTAATTGGCCTTTACCAACCGAAAACAAGTTTCTCAGCTGAAGCACCTGAGCAAGGAGACAATGAAAGGGCTTACATGTGGCACATGTAGAAGGCAAAAAGCCACACTTAGGAGAGGATAACACCATCCACAGGAACAAATAAACATTTTCATAATTTGCCTACTAATTAAAATAGCAAATACAATCAAATCCAATTAACGTGGATTGGTCTGTGGGGCTTTAAATCAGAGGAGCCTGGTTGATTGCTCCAGAGTCATTAATTAGGCCTGACATGATTTCTTCCGAGCAAAGCCTCTTGGCATGCACCTTTCCCAATTACGGGATTCATGATCAGCTGGGAAATCACAGGTGTTGCTCAGAACTGGACTTTTGCAAGGGCCTATTTTGAGGGTTTCCAACATTTTACTTACTTCGGGGGCAGGGGGCTTCCGGAGCTCCTGGATCTGGTTGGTGTGTGTGGTGGTTTCGGGGTCTGAGGGGGATACTGGAATGTCAGTGGAAGTGGTCCTCTGTGGGCCTTCACCTTTCTCCGCAGTGTTTTATCCCTGTGCTGTGTCCTCACCAGGAAGCATCTACAATTTCCAGGCCAATCTAATATCTCCTTGGCATAGGCTGAAAGTGATCTAACTCTCTCATCTAACTGAGAGACATAGAAACTTAGTTCAATCATGGTTCCATTGAGGACATTTTTCAGTGTTTGCTTTGTGCTAGAAGGTGGCCATGAGTGAGAGTGGGGACTCTGTTCCGAGGAGCAAAGATGTGTTTCCTTTAGGGAGACAGACATCTCTGTAGTTACTCCAGCGCCCCATGGGCCACTCCAGGCGCAAGACCTAGAAGTGGGCCTGGAGCAGAAAAACAGGGAGGGTCGGGACTATGGCACATGGGAGAAGACAGGCCCCTTCGTGAGGGAGCAGCCACTACTGATGCACAATGAGGGTTTCCTATCAGGAATATGGGCCCGAGTTCCTAGATGTCAGGGTCTACTCAAAGGTTAGAGATGCAGATCCTTCTGCAAAAGCTCCTATTTCTGTTGTTTCATTTTTTAAGATTGATTTTTTAAAAAAGAAAAACAAAAACACCAGAGCATGGAAACATGGGCCCCTTGGGGTAAATGGAAGTAAGGAGAAGAGCATCCGGACGTCCCATGTGAGCAGTCCTACCAGGTCTCCAGGGCATTAGGTCTTGACAACAAACAGCTCTTCTCCAGATTAAGGAGGTAAGGGTGGACGGGTAGGAAGCTTAAAACAGAACACATTCAATTCATGGGTTCGCAGGGACAAACTGATGCCTTCTCCAACCCGGGGGCCTTGGCTTCTCCAACAACAGTGATCCCAGAGGCAATTCCAGGACCACAGCCAAGGGAAGCTCCATGGCAGGACACTGAGGGGTTCTCACACACTGTGAACCGGAACCTGGCTTTGAATTAAACCCATGAGATTCATCTTTACCCAACTCTTTCCTAGGAGCTTGGCTTTCAGGATGGCTATTTCATATCTTAAATGGAAGATGGAGACTAAGAGTGCCTGGATGACTCAGTCAGTTATGAGACTGACTCTTGATTTCAGCACAGGTCACGATCTCAGGGTCGGGATATCAAGCCCCATGGTGGGCTCCGTGCTCAGCGGGGAGTCTACTTGAGATTCTCTCTCTCCTTCTGCCTCTGCCCCTGCCTCTTTTTATAAAATAAATAAATATTAAAAAAAAAGTTGGAGACAAGATAAACCATCTCGTGAGATGGTTGTAGAGATTCCATGAGGCCACAGCGGGAAGTGTACAGGGCCTGTCACCTGCTGGTATGTGCCCTACAAGTGGCAGTGCTCATTGCTGTCAAAAATCCCAGTGGCCCAAAGCACATCCTTGCCTTGAACTAGGCGTCCCTTGGCGCTGTGGCCACCCAAAGGCAGGGATTGGAGTGGGTCAAAGGGCAAATGGGCAACACCAGAAGGTAGGGCCTGTTTGTGTTCTTTTTCACTTTGAGCTGTCGACAATATTCCCACACTGATAGTGTCAACTTCCCAAAGGCCTGAGGACCAATAGCAGGCAGAGTTGCTGGTGCATTTGCTGTGATTTGGAGATCAGTGTACTGTGTTTTGTGTCACAAAGCCATTATGAGGTCTAGACTTTTTACCAATGACACACTTCACTTTGTGAGTATAGAAATAGCTTCTGAGTAGCTGGTACAGATGCACTTGAATGCTGTAAAAGCCTCCCTGTCAGTCTCTGCAGCATCTCACTCCCGGAATCATTATGCCCCTCTGCTACAGCTTTATAACCCATTTGTGCTTCTTCCAAAGCACTGACCACAGCTGCCACCTCCTCTAGATGCTCTTAGCTTGCCTCCGCTCTCAGCCTCTCTCAGAGGTAATTTGTCATATAATTCAAAATGACAGTGCGCTCCACTGAACGGCCAGCTCTTCTACGGAGCCTTCGTGGGCCCCCTTCTCAGACAGAAAGGATTCCTCCCCTTTTGGCCTCCTATTGGGCACAGGGGCTGCCCTGGGGAGTGGAAGGGGCAAGCTCTGCATCTCTACCACCTTGCTGTGAATCCCTGGCCAACCTCTCTGAGCCTCAGTTTCCTTATCTGTAAAAGGAACTAATTAGTCCCTGATTTGCAGGGTTATTGTGAAGATCAAGCACCATGAAATGTACAACATCTGACATGTAGAGAGATTCAAAGAAGAGCTGTGAAATGACTTGTTGCCCTTGTTTTTCTGTCCCCTCTGCTAGAATTTAAGTTTCTGGATGATGATAATGGTGCCTGATTCACCTGTCTTTACAACCCCAGCACCCAGCACCACGGATGGAACATTCCTTGATTCACTGAATGTAACTGCCCAAACCTTTTCTCTCCTGAAATCTTTGCATAGCTTTTAAGAAATGTTTTCTTGGGGCACCTGGGTGGCTCAGTGGTTGAGTGTCTGCCTTTGGCTCAGGGTGTGATCCCAGGGCCCTGGGGTTGAGTCCCTCATCAGGCTCTTCGCAGGGAGCCTCCTTCTCCCTCTGCGTATGTCTCTGCCTCTCTCTCTGTGTCTCTCATGAATAAATAAAATATTTAAAAAATGTTTTCTTTATGTTCAAAAATAAATTAACAAATAATACAAATACCACAAAATAGAAATTGCCCAGGATTTGGATGCAGACCTTTGGAGACAAGCTAACAAATAATCCAATTGCTGAAAATGTCAACCCTTAAAAGATTTTGCTCTCAATTTTCAAAACAAATGCAAATTCTCATCTCTGCTTCTCCCACGTACTTGTTGTCAGACTCTAAAACCAAGGCAAACCAAACTGTGTTCTTCTGAAAACCCTCAATTTTTCCCTTGACCTCAACTAATTATAATTTCATTGTGGTTTTAGAGAGTTCACTTCACTGCTGATTGCAACTTACTGGCTAATCCTGGCTTTTGACAATGCTTATACCATGACAGAAGGAAAGATCCAGAAGGTGTTCATCTTCTGTATTTCTCATTATTTTAAAAGAGGGCTTAAAATTTTCTTGCACTCTCCTAATACAGAATGATTACTTCAAACAAGCTCTTAGTTTAAACTCTACAGAAAGACTTACAGACTGAGGGTGATAACCATCCTGTCAAAACAGTTTGCTTATTTCCCCCGGGGACAAACTACTTGAAAGAAAAATAAAGAGCAAGAAAGACTCCTCGCATGTAATGATGACAAGGCAGGTCAAGGGGCCCCGTGCTGAGTAGAGTTGCCAGGTGACAGCTCCCCAAGCGGGCCCTGCCAAGGAAGGTAGCACTGCACAAAAGGCATGCACACCGCAAGGGAAGAAATCGTTTATTTTTGTGTAACTGGGATCCTGATTTGTAAAGTAATGCCCACCTAGCGATCTGAAACCAATTACTTGTTAGAAAAACTAGCACAGAGCAAACAGCTACCGGGAGGAGATTTCAGACTCATGTCCTAATGAAACACTTGGCCTTCTCATTAAAAATAAATGTCTACATTGCTTCCAAGCATTTGGGGAAGACAGTCACCGACTGTAGGGGAGAAAGGGAAAGCGCTGTGAGTCCGTATGAACCACGGAAAGCAGAACCGAGCTTAATTGGATTACTTCTAATTAGTGACTCAAATGAGAATTGAAGAACATTGACAACACATGTGTAGAGAAGTGACTGGAATAATCTTCATAATTAGAGATGTGGCTGTAGATAAGGCTTTTCATTCCCTGGGTGGTTTGTTAGAACAAACTTGTTCTTCCAGCTTTTCATCCTCCCGGAGCCCAGGATCTGGGGCTCATGGCTTGGATAGAAATCCAGGCCCACACTCACTAGCTGTGTGATTCGGGCAAGTTCCTTAACTCTATCTCTCCTCATCAGCTGGGTGCAGATGATTAAAATGGCACTTACTTCATAGGGTCCTCATGGGGATTCCGTGAGTTATGACATGCACAACCCTTATTATAGTGCCTAGAACATAGTATGTATTCATAAATCTTAGCTGTTATTATTAATTCACATACCCATCCACCATCTGTTTACTCAAACAGCATTTATTTGGGTATTTTCAATGTTCCCAAATCTGGGCTATGCAATTCTGATCATATTAACCTCAATTCAATGGCTTTCCACTATTTTCTAAAACGAAGACTCTATTGGCTCACAGCCAGGTCTTGCCCACCTTTTCCTTCCTCTCTCTGCTCTGGTGGCACAGGTCTTCCTCCTGGCCCTCTGACCTGTCCTGCTCCCTCTCCACAGGGCCTCGGCACAGGCTCTTCCCTCAGCCTGGAATGCTCCAAAAGGGCAGAGTCTGTATCTATTTTTTGTTTGTTCTTGAATCCGCAGCACCCAACATAGAAGCTGGTTTGTACTAGGTGCTCGATTAAAATTCATTGAACTAATGAATAAATAAATGAACTGAAGATTAAGAATAATAAATAAGACAGTGCTAAGGCAGGATAATAATAGCTAACATTTATTTAGCGCTTGCTCTGTGACAAGCACCCTGAGAACTTTTCTTATATTATCTTTACCTAGTCTACCTTGAAAGGAATGAAATGGGGTGGAGGGGAGTTGGAGTGCCATGTGCTGGAACAGTATAGGACAGGGCAGGAGAGGATAGGAGAGCCTAACCTAAGTCTATACAGGAGGGAGACCTGTGAACAGATCACTATAATTAGTGAGTTAACATCATGATGGAGGAGAGCAGAGGGCATGTCGGCAGCCCAGAAATGGCATCCCTGCTGTTTATAGACACTGAGGAAGGTCTCACACAGGTGATGAAGTCTTGAAGTGAGGGCTGAAGGATTGTCTGTAAGGCGTGAGTAGGGCCTTTCCAGGAAAAGGAAAAGGAATAGCAGGTACAAAAGCATGAAGGCCCACGAGAGCCTGGGAAACTGAACCAGCATATGAAACAAGGCTGAGTAGCTTGCCAGGGAGTGGTGGGAAAGGGGCTAGGGAAATGGAGGTGGAGGAAGACCAAGGAGGGCCCGTGGGCCAGCCTGAGTATTCCCCAAAAGCTTTAGAGTGGACATCCAGATGTATGTTTTATAAATATATCTCTGGCTGCAGCACTGAGTCTGGATGGCATGAGTTGTGCAGGAGACAAGGAGGAAAGATGTGAGACTGGTCTAGTGGTGTAGGAGACAGACGCTCAGACCTGAGCGGTAGCAAGAGGGGAGAAAGCCAAGCTAGAAGAAGGAAATGGAGATGGATTAGAAGAGAAGGACAGAGAGAGAGAGAACATGGAAGGCTAGAACTCTAAGACCAGACCTTCTGTGGAGGGGATATAAAGAGGTCAGGGCAGAAGGCCCAATCAGGGTGACTGTGCCACAGGCAATAAGAGTCAGAAGCATCAGTCCTGCTCAAACTGGAAGAACCAGGAAGAACCAGGAATGTGTCTTTGTAAGAGTATGGTGAAGATCGGGGAAGCGGGCAGATCCCAGGCTTGAGAATATGGGAAGGCCAGATGCCAATACAGGATGCAGACATTCAGGACTCTGAGGCCTTGCAGTGTGGGGAAGCAGCACAGAGGCAAAGGAGACACTTAGTCACTGCGAAATAACTCCTGGTAGGGCACATGGGGTGATTCCTGTGGCTGCCTGGTCATTGCAGCTGTGACCTGAAACCCTTGCCTGGATGCCCTAATCACCAAGAGGTTCGGCAGATCTGCTGAGATCCCCCAGCCTGTGTCCTCTGGCCTGCCTATCTTGCTGCTGGCTTTACCCAGTTGGGGACAAGACCAGACCTTTACGATATTGTGGTATGTACAGTGATACCATTTCACAGAGCTGCCCCTCACCCAGCTCTACCCCCAGAGCTCCCTGGAGTACCCACCTTCTTGCCTTCTTCAGACACCCAGGGTCCAAGGCCTTTTTCACCTTCTCTTGTCTCAGACAGCCCCAGAGCCAATTCCCCAGGATAGACCACAGTCCTGATCTGGGCCAGCCAGGCTTGCATGCCTTGATGCCACCTCTCGCCAGCCTTACCTGGGACCACCCTTCTGTGGGAGCAGCAGGTAGACCCAACATCTGCCTGTTACCAATATGTCCTGAGCATCTTGCCACAACAGGCCCTTCACAGGCATGTTCATTACCCCCCTTCCCCACCTCCTACTCAGTCTTCAGTTTTAGCCTAAATGGGGCTTCCTTGGAGAAGCCTTCCCTTGGGCCCCCCATTACGTGTTCCCAGAATGCTGTACTTGTCTCACTTGTCAAGACTGTAATTCAAATAATTAGTTGCTTAATCATGTGCTTAGTGTTTGACTCTCTGTGAGGGCAGGGACCGGGCTGGCCTTATTCCACACTGTATTCCTGGCCCTTAAAGTAGAACCAAGCACATAGCATGTGCTTAATAAACATGTGTTAAACAAACAGAATGAATAACCAATGCAACCATGGCTCAAGGATCACACAGCCAGTAACATGGGGATTCAAGATGCAAATCACCTATTCTACATAGGCTCCAGACAAGCCCCATTAGGAAATGAGGTCTAGAGGAGAATTTGCCCTTAGATCTACATTAGGGTGGCCCTTAGGGAAGCAGAGGGATGGTATAGGCAGGGAGGGGGTCTGATATGCCAATGAACGCCAGTTTTCTGAGAGTACTAGATGGCTTAGCGTAAAACTGAAGTGAGATTGTGCTTCTGAAATGTTTTTTTTTTTCTTCTGAAATGTTAAACATTGTTTAATAATTTGGCACTGTATGATGAGGGGTTTCTGTCAACATCGAACATGCAGCACTCCAGCTGGCTTAGAAATGAGCAGGGTGGTTTTGAAAAATTCACCAGTTCTCTTGGGGAAGGCCAACTCATCTGATTTTAACACCTCACACAATGCTTTAGAATTACATTCATTTACTTCAAAAACGTGCTTGCTAGAATTAACTGGGTAGGCTCTCCCAAGGGACATGCAGAGTCCTCCATACACACCACATTTCTTTATCTATCGGAATGTAGTGTGAATTCCAAGAGGGACTTTGAAGGATTTATAACATTTGGGATAATTTATGGAGAACCTACTATGTGTTGGCACTGCACGGGATCCTCACCCTCTGCCTTTCTCAGGGACGTTGAACAATACTCTCTGAATGGGTGACTCTTACATCTACGTTGTGGTTAAGTCATTTGTGTGAATCCTAACATCTGACACTAATGGATCAGGCATGAACACCCTGAAGCCGGTGTTCATTTCTAGTTCCATTTTGCCTGACTTCTGGGTTGATACTGGTACAGTCAGCATTCTAGGATTAAGGGATCTGTGGCTTTCCACCCATGCCAAGAGCCAATGTCATGGCGAATGGCCACGCCCCTGGGTTCACTTTCCCAAAAGGTTCAAGATGGAATTGATAGGCTCCAAGGTCAGCAAATGCAAGTGGTGTCTATCATGGAGGTTGGGGGGCTCTGGACTATCCTTCACTTTTAAGAAGAGCCTCAGGGATCCCTGGGTGGCGCAGCGGTTTAGTGCCTGCCTTTGGCCCAGGGCGCGATCCTGGAGACCCGGGATCGAATCCCACGTCAGGCTCCTGGTGCATGGAGCCTGCTTCTCCCTCTGCCTGTGTCTCTGCCTCTCCTTCTGCCTGTGTCTCTGCCTCTCTCTCTCTGTGTGACTATCATAAATAAATAAAAATTAAAAAAAAAATAAGAAGAGCCTCATATTGAGACTTGCTGTTGGGTCTGCAGGGATAACCCCAACAGACTTCAAAGGAAGCCCGTTCTGAATCTTAATTGTTCTGTGTAAACAGTAAGTGCACCATGGTGTTGCTGATTGGTTTGGCACTGTTCTAGCCTTTAATATACCAGAAGTCCTAAAAGGACAAATGGCTGACATCCTTCTGTTCCCATGAGCAACATGGAGGAAAATGTAAAATTCACTAATTGTGTTCTGGCCATTTTAGGAAAGTTGATTTCAACAAGATAGAGGGAATGTTTGGGGGAGTAAAAGGGCAAGACAATGAATCAATTAAAAAACTCTGAACGGGGCAGCCTGGGAGGCTCAGCAGTTTAGCGTCACCTTCAGTCCAGGGCTTGATCCTGGAGACCTGGGGTCGAGTCCCATGTCGGGCTCCCTACATGGAGCCTGCTTCTCCCTCTGCCTGTGTCTCTGCTTCTCTCTGTGTCTCTATGAATAAATAAATAAAATCTTAAAAAAAAACTCCAAATATTCAGCCAACAAACATTTACTGAACTCTGACTCCGTGCCCTGGGTGAGGCAGAGTTCCATGCATATGGCTACGTACGGTGAGCACTTAGTGTATACCTCATACCTAATGCCCAGGCATGCCTGATGGAACTTTTTAGAGATGATTGGCCTCACCTTTTCTGTTTGTGTAGCATGGGCAAGTGAACACAGACTTGGAGCTGTCAGCAGCACAGTCTACACCCCAGCAAAGGGGTTACACCAGGAGTCCCCAGGAGGATGAGCAAGGAGGGTAGGAGAAGGAGCAGCACTGGATCCTGTGGGGTAGGTTGCAATCGGTTGGTGACAGAGGAGAGGGGAGATGTCTCACAGCATGAGGGATTCTGAGTTACTCAGTGCCATTCATGTAGAAACAGCAAAATGGAAAAAATAAATTACAAAATATAAACGAGAATGGATCCCAGAACACCAGAAATCTAATGGGGATGAAACAAACTGCTCTGGGTAAGTAGAAAGTCATTTAGACAACTGAGATATCAATCTCCTATAAAAGCCACATTTTGTAGGTGCTAAGCCCAGAGGCTCAGAGTAGTAACAGGACTGGGGTGTGGGGTGGTGTGGTTTGGAACACATGGAGTGACCCAGGGAAGCCCAGCTCTTTTTTTTTTTTTTCCCTGTAAAGATTTTATTTATTTATTCATAGAGACACAGAGAGAGAGAGAGAGGGGCAGAGACACAGGCAGAGGGAGAAGCAGGCTCCACGCAGAGAGCCCGACGCGGGACTCGATCCCGGGTCTCCAGGATCACGCCCTGGGCTGCAGGCGGCGCTAAACCGCTGCGCCACTGGAGCTGCCCGGGAAGCCCAGCTCTTAACATAGCAAGGGTTTACAAAAAAGAAGCCGGAGTCAAAGATGTGTGAGGCAGGTGCTGTTCTCATTACACTTGTTTTCACTGATTCTCAAATCCTGTGGGTCAGGCCCTGAGTTTTGCTTCCATTGGTAGAAATGGAACTCAGTAGAAACTGAGACTTGGGTTTTATCAACCACCTAAGCAGTGGAGCGAGGATCAGCTGATGGTAGAGCCAGGATCGGGCGGCTGTAAAGCCAATGGATATTTTCCCTGAACATGCTATTGGCCTCTTAGAAGTTCCACGCTGTGGGGAGGAATTCTATCTTCTGCTGGAAGAGGTCATGGTGAATGATGGTAGCAAAGAGAAAAAATAGGGGCAGGAGGGATTCTGCGTGGCATCTGTTTCATGGATTCAGAGAATATTGATGAGTGCTGCCTGTGCGCACAGAAATGTCCTAGGCACCCTGTGTCCAACAAGAACACGGTAGGAGCTCTGTGGGAGCTCAGGTGGTGCACAAAATGCATGCTGTGAGTACATTTGACAAGGGCAATCTGGAGGACACTGGGCCTTGGAAGATGAGTAGGATTTGGATTTATGTAGAAAGGAGGAGAACTTTCCGTGGGGGAGAGGGGCTCTGCAGGAGCAGCCGACTGAGGGTGGGGATGACTACGTATCTCTGATATAGTCAAAGTAGAGAGATGGACACTTCGAAATTGCATTCCCTCCCTGACTGTAAAAGTAACATATGTTCACTGCAAAAATCCTTGGAAAGACAGTATAAAGAAAGAAGCTAAGAAGTCATCTATCAGTTTTTGCTATCTATCCTGCCAGGCTTTGTTCTACGTACTTAAGAAAACAGAACAAAAAAAAAAAAAAAAAAGAAAACAGAACAAAACAAAAACGAGGTCACAACAAGACTTATATACAATCCCATGGCTTAATTTTTTTTTTTTTTAACTTAACACATAGTGGAAGTGATTTTGTCCTGCTAAAATATTTTCAAGGATCTGGGTTTCCATGGTGCTCTGTGTAGGGCCTTCCAAGTTATTTTTAGGCCCTGCGAGCATATTGACCATGTTGGCTGATGAGGACGTGGCTCTCTGGGCTGAAGAGGCTAGTTCACCAAGGCCTTCCTGGGCTTCTCTTGGGGAACTTCTACTGGGGCAGGTCACCTTCTCATTGGTCCTGACCATGCTCCCCACTTCTTTCCTCCTTTGGTGTCTGGCCTTGCTAGGGGTCATCTGAAGGGAACAAAAGGCTGAGTCTGCTTTTCCTTTGGAGGCAAGGGACCCCACTGCCCCTCCCCACCTTAAAAACCCAGCAAATAAAGGATTTTTAGAAGGCATTATCTAGAGATAATGGGAGTTGAAAGGAATCTGTTTCAGGTTTCTGGAAGTATGAAGAGATGCAATTTCTAATTCAACTTCTGTTGGAAATCAGCATATCAGGCTATTAATACACAAATGCAGCTCCTTCTGACCCCGTCTTACATGGTGACAGCTTGAATCCATTTACAGGCTCCTCAGCATAGAGTAGAGGCTTCCCTTCCTGGTGATTAATACTGGAGGTGGGGAGGGAGGGGGTGTCGCACACACAGTGTGTGTGTGTGTGTGTGTGTGTGTGTGTGTGTGTATGTGTGTGTCTGACAGCTCACGTGATCCTGTCCTCCAGGGAGAAACAAACTATCATGCGTAGCTTGACATGTAGGGCATAAGGAACTTGATAGAGATTATTTTCCTTTGGATTTATAACAGTAGGTAAAGAAAGAACAACTGTTAGGTTTTCTTACCTGAGGAGACAGAAAGGTCGAGCATTTTGCCCAAGATGATATGCCTACTCAGTGGTGGGGTTGGGGCTGGGGCTGGGACTCAGATCAACCTGGACCCCAATCTGGCTTTCTTCCCACTGCACGGCCCCACCCCTGCACCGGTTCAATGAGGTGAGACGCCTCCTCCCCATATCCTTCCCACCCCAGCCCTGGGGAACTGTAGGCAGCGTCCAAGCTTCAAGCGGGGCTCAGGTCAGAGTCCTGCCGTCAGCAAAGGATTCTATTTGGAAGTGAACCCAGCATTTTGGAAGATTATCAGGGATAAGGAAAGAAACATGAAGGGCTTTTAGGTTGGCCACAGTTAGAGAAAATTCAAAGACATGAAGTTCCATGAAGTTACAGTCTGGAGGCATTTAATCTCCCTGCTGTCAGTTTCCGAGGTAACCGTCTAGCTCACACATCCTCTTCTGAGTTTTACACACATTGTCCACTTAATCCATACAATCCTCCTAATGAGTATGGTTTCTGATCACTATTTCAAAGACAAACAATAGGAGACTCTGAGAAAGAAGCAACTGGCTTAAAATCATAGAGGAAAAAAGTGCCACATCCTGCAGCAGACTTCACTTTCCCCAAGACTCTAGATTCTTAGGATGTTAAGGCCGCAAGCCCTGCCCTGTGAATGGTGACCCCATGGAAGGTGAGAGCAGGGTTCTTGGTTAGGGCTGGTCTTTGCACATTTCCTGCCAGAGTAGTGTGACACCTCCTAGGATGCAAGGCTCATGCTCCCTAGGGCATCTGGGTTCTGGAGCCAGGTCACCATGGCTGAGCCAGGTCACAGGCTGGCCACCAAACTGTCACTTCAAGCTCAAATTTGTCCTTACACTTTTTGAAGACAACCCTACAAACCCTCTTCCTTTGCCCCAATTGAGTTTGAGCTGGATTCATTTTAAAATTTGGAAGCTCTATGCTTAGAGGATGTTATTATAATTATACTTGGAAAAAGCTCTGGGAGGGTTATTTCAATTACTCCTTTATAAGTAAAAAACTGCCCAAAGAAGCTATCTGACTTGTTAAAGACTGCAAGGTTAGGCAATAGCAAAGCTGAGATGAGAGCCTGAACTTTCTTTTGGATTTGAGTCAGTGAAATACCAGTTGAGCACCTCCTGTATACTCACGATCTTGCCAGAAGCAAGGGAGAAGGAGAAGTTGCAAGTTCCTGATTGAGAGAGACCACATCTCGGTCTTCTCTGGTTCCCCAGGCCAAGTGGTATGGTTGGTGCCAAATAAGCACTTAAGAAATATCTGCTAAATAAATCAAGCGACTGAACTTCTGGATGCTCATACTCTTGTTTCCTCTTGTGAACCTACCTGAGGTCTCACTTCATCCAAGAATGCCTCAGCTTTCCCATCATCATTATCCCTCTATTCAACTGCACCCTCCATGAGACTGCATATGCGTCCAGAGTAGAGACCTTGACCCTGCTCTTGCCTCTTGTGCTGTGTGCATTGCAGAGCTGGACAGGGGCTGGGGACTCGGCAGTGGCTGAGGAATCACGGCCACACATCATCTCTGGGACTGAGCCTCAGTAAGGCTAGCATACCCTTGGCCCATACCAGTATGCCTGGGTCCTCCTTTGGAACCCTGAGCCACCTGGGTCCACATGGGTTCTACACCAGCCAGCTAGAAGCCGCCATTCCTCACCATCCAGCCTACCTGCATGGCCCCTGGCTGCTCTGTACACCTGCCTCACTGCCCCCATCTGGGTGGTGGGCCACAGTGAGGGCACTTTTTCCATAACCCCAACCACCCTAACATCTAGATCAAGGTTTTTCATGTGGTAGGGATGCAATAAGCTTCTGCTAAACACAGAAAATATTTTAGCCACACGTGTTTGGCTTGTTTTCAGCCAAGGTTTGCTGGCCTTTGAAAGTAAATGCTTTGAAGACCATATTTTTCAAAGAGCTCCTACGCAAACCCAGAATTAATAAGCATCTAAATTACAAATCTCACCATGTAGAACAAATTGGATTTCTTTTCATTAATAGCAAGGAAGCAGAAAACAGGCCCAATCCCAAGAGAGCCAAACGAACACAGTTATTCACCATTTCCTCTCGCATTCTTTTTTTTTTCATCTATAAACCCATCTTTATTCAATTATGTAGCTCATAAATATGGCCCCTGTATGTCAGCACAGCTAACAAGTGGTCTCCAATGTCACGGACCTTCTGACAGCTCACCGAGCCTTGCAATAACAGAGTCATGGCTCTGGTTCTGGGACTTTTTTTTTTTTTTTTTTTCCCAGAAAACAACAACAACAACAACAAAAACTGGCAATACTCATCTAAGCCTCAAAAGATCACAATGTTTCAAATATTAAGATGTTGGGCTCAGTGACTTTTTAATAAAAAAAATGTTAATGCTGTTCTATAACAGTAAACAATCCATGTCACTAATGGAAAACAGAGGCCAATCCACACAGAAGAGTCTTCTATATTATTATGCCTTCTTAAAAAGACATGTGCTTTAAGAACAGACTTGACACTTTTGCAGAAATCTGAGCACCAAGTTGCAAGCACTCTTCTCCAAAACAATTACTGTAGGAGTTTGAGGAAATTCCACTGCTGTGCTGGGTCTATTCTACTATTTTACATTTCCCATTTGCCCTGCTGGATGAGGAGTGGGGATGGGGAGCTGTTACCTGATGGACTCAGAGCTTCCAGGAAAGGCACCAGGTCCCCTGCCTACACAGCAGAAGCCCAAAGCCTAGCAAATTAGCCAATTATAAATCCTTGAGCTCCTTGTTCCCAAAACAGAAATTCTCAAAGTACAGTCCAGGGACCCTTGCCATTCTTGGTGACCCTTTCGGAGGAGAGCCCATGAGCTCGAACCTATTTTCATAATTTCACGAAGACGTTTTTGTCTTTTCTACTTTTATTAGCTCACGAATGTACAGCTTTCCAAACTGCACAGAGCTACACCAGCTGTAATGCTGCCAAGAGATCAAGTGAAAAAAGTAGCAGTGAGAATCTGCTATCTTCTATTAAGTCAGCTATTAAAGAGATGTGCTGTAATGTGAAGCAATACCACTCTTCTTGTTGGACTGACTTTGTTTTGGACGATATAGTTACTTTTCAGAAAAATGTTATGTTGACATGTAATAGGTTGATTATTTCTGAATTAGTAAGTATTTCTAAAACATGTCAGTTTTAATTTGAATAAGCATTGATACACATAGCCTACATGAATAAGTTCTTTGTGGTCCTAATTTTTAGGAATGTAAAGAGGTCCAGGAGGAAAGGGCATGAGTACTCTGTCCGAGGATGCTCCTCAGCTCTTCATGGCCTTTCTGGCTCCTGCTCATCCTTCAGTTGCATCTCCAACACACCTCTAGAAATCTGCTTCAGAGCCCCAGGCCCCAAGCAAACTCTGGGTGCCTCTATGATCACACGGATTACCCAGTATTGCATTCATAGGTTTCCTTGTCTGTACTTCCCAACGTTGACTGTCTGGTGCAGAGCTGGGAGGTTTTTAGTCCTGCATTCTGGATGCCAAAGAGAAGGCTTGATACCTAGGAAGAATTTACTGTGGGTACTGTAAGCTGTAAGGCTTTGCATGTGCTGAAGGAAGGAAGGAAGACAAGAAGGAAGGGACACAGACGAGCGAGCAGGGTCTTGTGGGGGCTTGGGTCGGAAGGACATTAATCAGCATCACAGACCCAGCCTGGCCTATAAACTCTCAACCACAATCATCATTCACAGAGGGCCTAATTTTGGTCCAGCTCTGCTTGCGGATTTCTGATACATGATACATAAAGCTATCTTGAGGTATTTGTTAAAACTTTGTATTTGGGGACCATACCCCAGGATAGTTATACAGCAAATCCTATAAAGCTGGTGAGGGGTACAGGGGTGGAGGGGAAGCTGATATATGGGCAATAGCTCCAAGTGAGGAAGCCAAGCCATAGTCTTCCGAGCAACAAGAGGAAACCCTTCCAGGTTGTTTACAATCTGGAAGTAGCTCTCCTCCCTCCAAAGGTGAGGCTGTACCCAAAACCAAATTCCCATGTGGCATTCTCCCAGCCACAGATAGAAATGTTGTTATCACGGGAAAGGAGAAAGAAAACTTTCACTGAGAGCTCCTGCAGGCTAGTTGGTGTAATGTAACTCACACCAAGTCCTGCAACTGCATGTGCGTGCGTGCAGCCAAATCAGGGGAAATTCGCTGGGGGGATAGAGCACCACCATGGGCCACAGAGCCAGATATCCCTGCAAATCACTTTTCCACCCTGTACAGGCAGTACTCTTCATGACGCAGCAGAGAGGGATGTCAGACAGCTTGGGGCACACCTGAAGATCAGTGGCTGACACCAAGACACAGTCAGAGAAGATAAAGAAGGGGATCCAGACAGGATGGGGACTGACAAACACTTCCTTGCTCCTGCCTGAGGGTTTCATCCCTTCCCTGTTGAGCAAGGACTGCAGGGATGAATTCTCTCTGTGAGTTTGTGTGCATCTGCAAACACATAGTGTATGCATGGTATGACTGAAACAGTGCTTTAGTAAACGGAACAGAATTTATTACGTAATGTTTCATTCTAAACTAACCTTTCAAACAACTCTTATGATCAAGGACTCCTGTAGGTTTGGTTAGGAAGAGGGGTGGGAAGCAGAGGGGCCCACGTAATCATGCAAGGAAAGATCTGAGGAGCAAGTGGACATCCAGGGGCTCAGTCTCTTCCTATAATGCGGCTGCCAGGACAGAGTCTGTTCCCACTCAGCTGGGCCACATACAACAATTACTGAAAACCATGCCCTGGAGTAATTTGGGAGGACTTCTTCGGGAGGGAGCACTCAACTCTGGGCTGTTAGGAACCAGTAGTATCAGGCTGAGTGGAGGGGCATCTCAGCCTATGGAGAGTCCAGGTGATAGTGAGGAGCTGAAGCCAAGGAGAAGGGGATAAGTTTGAGGGCTAGCCTTGTATTTGGTGCTCACTGTGTGCCCACCACCTAGTGAGGCACTATTCAGAGTCTCTTTATTGTAAGGGGCTGCAGATATTTCTGCTCAGCTCATGTCCAGACCTCGGGTCCTACATTCCAGACTTTGCTCAGGCCTGAAGCACCTTCCCTGTCTCCTCAAATCCCTCTCTCACCCTCTTAGCTCAGTTCCAATGCTCCTGCTGAACGCATGCTGCCCAGGTGGGTTTCTGTCCTCCTGCCTCTTCACTCCAATGGCAGCTTATCTGCATTTCCTTTATTCCCCCTTTGCTTTTATTCTAGTTTCTTGTGTGTTCATCACTACTCCCACCCACAGTGGACAATGAACTTTTTGAAAAACTACATTGCTCTCTGCCTGTCCAGTAAAGATTTTATGGACGAATGAATGAACTGCCGAATGAGTTTCCTTGTGTGATCTCTGGGTTTTGTCTTTCCCATCTATGGAACCTGGCCATTGACTGTGGCCTCCCCAGTGTGCGTAGATGGGCCCCCAGCCAGGGCTTAATTGCTCAGTACTTCCTGCTCCTTCTGCAGTCTGTTCGTGGGACAAACCCTCCTCACCCCACCAGACATACCAGAAGCAGCTGCTCCCCGCTGACCTCTTTGCAGCCCCTCAGTGTCCTCAGCATTTTATATCACAGTACTGCAGCTATGTGTCTCTATGCTAGTCTCTTTCTCTAGACTGTGAGCTCCTTAAAGGTTCATAGGCCGGAGTAAATTATAGTTATTGTTATCATTACTATTGTTACCAGCTTCCATTTAATAGATGCTATATTCCAGGTACTGTTTTAAAGACTTTCCAGAGATTATTTCCTTATATATTTAGAGCAGTCCAATGGGCTATTACCTATATTTTACAGATGAACTATATTGTGTCCATTTTACAGATGAGAAAACTGAGGCTTAACAGGGATGTGAAATGACTTGCTCAAGGTCAGTAGCATGTATGCAGCAGGGCCAGAAACTGTGTGCAGGCTTGTCTAAGGGAAAGCTAGACTATTAAAATGACTATTCTTTATACCATCCCACCTCTTAGCATGAGGCCTAGCATATGGTAGATGCTTAGTAAATTGTCAATAATGAATGAATGAATGAATGGATAATTATTAGATTGAGCCATCATTATGGAACTCAACAGTCCTACCTATTAGCCCATGTGGTCAGAAAGAGATGACTCAGGGAGAGTCACAGAGCTTTTCTGAGCGCCAGTTTCATTATCTATTCACCAGAGAGAATAGTATATGTTGGTACAAGCAAACTATGGCTCCAGGCCAAACCCGGCCCTATGCCCAATTTTGTATAGCCTACAAGCTAAGAATGGTTTCCATATTTTTAAATGTAAGATGTAAAAAGGAAACTAACCTTCTAAGAAAACGGTTGTTTGACTTTGCCCATTGGCCAGCAAAGTCAAAGTGAAATATATATGATCTGGCCCTCTCCTGAAAAAGTTTGCTGAGCCCACATTATGTAGTAATTACTTCGTAAGTTTATTGTGAGAATCCAGTGAAGGTTGTCCGGGGAGATCTTCTGAAAAAGAAGATGTAGTAACAAAGGCATTCATATGAATAATAACTATTGATATTTATTATGAGCGGATGTCAGAGGTGGCTGTGTTTCCCAGAGCCCTCTGCATGTGTTTAGAAACAGTGGGCATGAGGTCCTACCTCTTTCAGCCCTCACAGAGGCCATATGATTTCTGGGCAGGATCAATTCTCACAGCCAAAGCAGAGATCACTTCAAGGACTGAGGCTGGCTGACTAAATGCCAAACTGGCCAAAATACTTGGCAAACAAACAAATCAGATTGAGTCCAAATGTTTCCTAATTAGTCAAAATATTAGTAAGAAGTTAATTACTTTAAGTAATGCCCAGAGAGCTTCCTGCAGAGGAGTAGCTGGAAGGTCTGCATCTCACCTGAAGGAAATTGGGCATACCCAAGAGATGACTCCTGAAATTCAGCTTTATCTGTCCATACATCTGTCCATCTGGCAGAGGAGCAGAGGCTGCTTGCAGTGCTGGCCTGGACACTCCTGCTGGCTCTGTCTCAGCTTGCTCCCCATTCTCTACTAACCTCAGGTTCTAAATTTGAGAATGAACTCACATCACACCTTTTCTTTCTACCTAACAGGGTGGTTATGAGGAACTAATAGAAAAATGGATGTGATAGTATAGCCTTTGCTAGGATTAGAAATAATAAAGCACAGCCCTCACAGGAGACATGGTCCATGCCAGAAACCTTAAAGAAAATACTGGTAGATTTCACTTTATTAATTCAATATCCAACTAATATTTATTAAGCTTCTATTATGTGTCAGGCATGATAAAAATTAAAAATTTCTATAGGGAGAACAAACTTAAATGTCAAACAAAATTTTAAAATGTCTGTTGTATATGACAAAGAAATGGTAAGGGAAGAGCATCCTAATTAAAGGAAAAAAGGGTGTGAATCCATAAAAAATATAACAAGTGGACTGTAAACATCTGAAAAGATGCTTGCCCTTACTAGTAATCAAAGAAATGCAAAGTGAGATGACAGTGGGATGTCATGGTCCACTACAGCAATGGGTAAAGTGCCTGATGTGGACAGAGGTGTGAGGAGATGGGGAGAACGTCAATTAGTTCAAACTTCTCTGAGAGCAACTTGCCAGAATGGATCAGCATCTTAAATCCGTACACACTCCATCTCTAGCAACCTTCTAACTGGATGGTTTTTAGGGAACTGACACAGTGATTCTAAAAATCCTAAAGATCATCTTCAAGAATAAATATGTGAAGACTGCCAGGGTCTTCATAACAGAAGATCCTTCTAGATCCTAAGACAGATGAAAGGAGGAAGCTGTGAGTTGAAGGCACAAGAAAAGACAAATGAATCAGGACATCATCGTGGAGAACTCATAAATAAATTCAGGTATTAGGGCTGCAATGGAAATCAGAGTGGGGGGCAGCACTGGGATGACTATGTAACAGAAAATTTGGGGCAGTTGTATCACTCTTCAGGGAAAAAATATAACTAGAGATTTACATCACTTTTTATTTTTTAAAGATTTTATTTATTTATTCATTAGAGACAGAGAGAGAGAGAGAGAGAGGCAGAGACACAGGCAGAGGGAGAAGCAGGCTCCATGCAGGTAGCCCGTTGTGGGACTTGATCCCTGGACTCCAGGATCACGCTCTGGGCTGAAGGAAGGCACTAAACTGCTGAGTCACCCATGGATCCCCTTACATCGCTTTTTAAACCAAAATACGTTTTGGATAGACCAAGGATTGATTGACTGATTTAAGATTTTATTTATTTATTCATGAGAGACACAGAAAGAGAGAGAGAGAGAGGCAGAGACACAGGCAGAGAGAGAAGCAGGCTCCATGCAGGAAGCCTGATGTGGCACTTGATCCTGGGTCTCCAGGATCACACCCTGGGCCAAAGGCGGACACTCAACCGCTGAGCCACCCAGGCATCCCTAGACCAAGGATTTATATGTAAATAATGCAAGCATGTTAATGTTGAACAAAAAGGTGAGATCCTTTTATAATTTTTAATAAGCCTTTCTGGAAAGGAAAAACTATGATAAAGAAGGTTGAAAGATAAAGTCAAAACCTAGGGGAAATATTTTAACTTATGCGATGATGAAAGGCTAAAATCCCTAACATCCAAACTGACTTCAGAGTCATGAGGAAAAGTTCAGTACCAACCCCCCAATGGAAACAAGCAGGCAATTACAGAAGAAGTATAAATAGTCCATCAACATATGAAAGTATGATCATGGGATCATCCTTGCTTAGAATAAAATGTATATAAAGAAAAACAGGGTATCGTTGTTTCCTAGAAACTTGGCAAAACAATGTGCATCAAACTAAATATAGCTACAAAATTTTTGAATGAAGAGAAGGAAGGAGAGAGAAAATGAATGCTCCCTGAGGGCAGGGGTTGATACACTCAGGCATCATAGTGGGGGAGGAAAATTAGTCCTCAGCCTCATGGAGTCCCTGCCTTCTTATTGGCTAACAATGAACGTGACACTAGCTACCTGTAAGCAGGATTGCTATTTGAAGTACATGATCATACAAAGCCCTCTATAATTTTTTTAATATTTTTTTTCTTTATTTATTTATGATAGTCACACACACAGAGAGAGGTAGAGACACAGGCAGAGGGAGAAGCAGGCTCCATGCACCGGGAGCCCGATGTGAGATTTGATCCCGAGTCTCCAGGATCGCGCCCTGGGCCAAAGGCAGGCGCCACACCGCTGCGCCACCCAGGGATCCCTTAAAGATTTTATTTATCTATTCATGAGAGACACACAGAGAGAGGCAGAGACATAGGCAGAGAGAGAAGCAGGCTCCCCGTGGGGAGCCCAGTGGGGGACTCGATCCCAGGACCCCAGGATCGTGCCCTGAGCTAAAGGCAGACACTCAACCACTGAGCCACCCAGGTGTCCCAGTCCTCTATAATCTACACAGCACACTCACAGCCATGATCTCCCAGCAAAGCTGTGAGGGGTATATTGTTATTCCCACCCTCATCTGGCAAATGATAGAATTGAGCCTGAGAGAGGTTAAGTTGCTTGTCTGATGTCACTTGACTAATAAAGGATGGAATGTGGGTTTACAACATCCAAGTCTTTTAACTCTGAGTCCTGCATGACTCTCTTCTCTGTGTAGCGGCTGGTCTAATAGGCATCCAGCAATGCTGGGGTGGAGAGAGATAACTGCTGCAGCTTGTGGGTGGGGGTATCAATGGATTCATTCTTCAACAAAGACTTGCTAAGGAGTTCGTGCTTGGCCAGCTCGAGACGCAGCTGTGTTCAAGGTGGATAATGGCCTCGTGTGTCAGGGGGCTTGATTTTAGTGGGGCAGTTAGAAGAGAAACAAGCATCAATGGCACAGCTAACCGGGTGCATCAGAGAAGGCCTCATTGAGGAGGAGATATTTGGGCTACGATATTCACAGGGTCCCGCTTATACCAGCCGTGGGAAGAATGGAACAACTCCATCCCAGAGAGGGAGCAGCACGTGCAAAGGTGTGGCCTGTTGGAGAAACAGAGAGAAGCCACACAGTGTGTGTGTCCTGGAGCAAAGGAGGAAGAGCAGTGAGAGTAGAGTGTGGGCGGTAGGCCTCAGCCAGGCCACGGGGCTTGGCAGGACAGGGGATGAGGAGTTGTTTTTTATCTTCAGGACATAGGGAATTCTTTGTATTGAATTAAGGGAGAAAGAAGGATCTAGAATTTGCTTTAAAAAGATCCTCCGGCTTTGAATGGAGAATGCACTGAGGAGGGGCAAGAGCTGGAGCAGGGAGACCAGTCAGGAGGCTCCTAAGGTCCTCCAGGTGGGAGACCATGTGGCTGTGGAGGTGAGAAGGGCACGCTGAACTAGGATATGTTTTAAAGTTTGGGCTGCACTAGTAGGGCTGGTCTTGTGGTGCGGATGGGCAGGGACGAGTCAAGGGCAGGGATGGAGGTCGTTTTTGATGGAGAGAACCAAAGGGCAGTCATTTGAGGTGGGAGGAGGGGACGGAGCTCTGCTTTTGACATTGCGTTCCAGGGGCATGTGAGACAGTGGAGCAGAGATGCCCAGTAGACCAGGCAATACGCCGGCGTGCAGTTCACAAGAGGCCCAGCCTGGAGAGGGTGGAAAGGGTACAAACAGCAAATATAAGATCCCCAATATCTGGCTAGCTGGTGGAAGCTCAGTCCTTTTGCTGCTCCCCTCCCCACCTCTGAAGATCCAAGTATTACCAGCCCCCCCACAAGTCCCAACCTCGGGCTGACCACAGTCCTTAACTCATGAGAGGGCCTCAGTATAAGAATGTATGATGAATTCACATTGCAAACCAAGCTAAAAAAGATTCATAAAATGAGGTTTCCAAGACAATTCCAGAGTCCATCATTATCTTAAACACGCAAAAAGATAATGAAAATCTTTTCTGATGCCTGTTAGCAAAATTAGAGCACTAAAGGGACTTTTGATCTTTATTTCTCCACCTTTTACATAAAGTCTGGTTTCAAAAGCCTGAAAAATGCCTGTTCAGCATCTAGCAGACTGGTCAAAGAGGCTTCAGAGACTATTTTTACATGCCTCGCAAGCCCTGTTTCTAACCTGAAAACAGAGTTTTGCCTGATTCAATATGAAAATTTGTCATCATTAGCATAGATGAGGATCCTGATAAAATCTTATGTTTTGGGCTTTTAAATCTTGTCTGATGTGTAAGAAACTTGTATACGAGATTATTGACACGGTTATATTTTTAGTCCATGATCAAGTCGACAGGCATGTGATTTTAGAAGGGCAACAATTGCTAAACCTTGTCCTCATACAGGCATATATTTTAGTGCATTCATTCATTCAACAAATGTGAATTATGTCACCTATGATGTGACAGTCATTGTTTGTTAAAGAAGTAAAGATTTGCTTAAGCGTTTGGCCTTATTCTGAAGTCAGTGAAGATCCATGGAGGGGTCTGAAATAGGGCAGAGGTCCAGTTGTGCCACAGATGGAAGAGACCTATGGAATTAGGCTATGGCCCTTCGTACGGGCTATTCCTTCAGCTTAAGTTTTTGGCCAGTTGCAGAGATTAACTAGGTACCTGAAGAAAGACCTCAATTTCTAAAAATACAACTCACTGGATGCCAGCAAAATTAGAAACTGAACTCTGACCCAAGCTCTCTGGGTTTAAATCCCAGCACCTCCATTTCTTAACTGTGTGACCTTGGACAAGTCACTGAACTGCTTTGTGCCTGGTTCCCCTATCTATGCAATGGGTATGATACCACACTCACCTTCTGGAGAATAAAGGATTGAATGCAGGTAAAGCCTTTGGAACAATGCACATAGTAATAACCCATATTAGCTATTGGGGGTACTTTGCATTTGGTCCTGTGCACACAAAGGAGAATAACCATGGGTCTCTCTTCCCAGGGAGCAACCGGTAACGATCCCAGAGGATTTCAGTTTCATCGGGGCAATAATACAACAGCAGCAGCATGATTTTAGTGAGGAGAAACAGAGCATCAGGGTGTGGAAGGAGAGGTGTCTGGGGAGGCTGCTGCGACCAGTGGAGGCAGGTATAAAGGATGGATAGAAAGAATCCAGCTCATTCAGGGGGCTGTGGAGAATGCCAGCTCAGAAGCAGCTGAATTTTCCCAATTTATAGATTAATTCATTAGTGTCCACGCCTGGTTCACAGTTGTTTTTATATAAATCTCTTGGAAGGTGTTAATGGGACCTTCCACAGCATCAATGGTGGCATTGCAAACGATAATTAGTATCAGTGGTGTTGGTGGGAAGTAGGAGATGCTAACTGGAACATGGTGAGAAGAAGGAAAATCAAAACAATCAATCCGCATTCCTAAATCTAATATATAGGCCCCAGAAATTATGTCCTGCACTTGGGAGGCTGAATTCCACCAAAAAATTCAGGGAATCTAAGCGTCCCTAACCACTGTGATTTTTTTTTTCCAGCTAGCACTGAAGAATGTTTCTAAAAATTCTAGGAAATGGTGTTCAGTGATTGCCATAGAATCTTTCTCAAAAGAGCTGGGTATCTGGGAAGGTCCCAGGGGTTTGGTGAGATCCTCACTCTTACCACGAGGGTCTTATGTAGAGAGGGGCAGAGCTGGGAGGATGACTTGGCTGTACACTTGGCATATGCACCAAAGCAGAGGGTTTTTTTCCCCTTTATCTCTTCCTTTTGCCCTCCCTCCCTCCTTCTTTCTGCCTTTCTTCCCCTTTTCTTAAAACTTTCTCAAAACTTTTACTTCTATTTTTTGCTTTTCGGACATGTGTTAATGATTGCACATTCACACATTACAGTAGGTATATATCTGAAACATAAGTTGTCCACATACATCTCTGACCCTCTGGTTTCCTGTTCTGCTGATTCTTTTCTTTTCTTTTCTTTTCTTTTTAAAGATTTACTTACTTATTTATGATAGACAGAGAGAGAGAGAGAGAGAGAGGCAGAGACACAGGAGGAGGGAGAAGTAGGCTCCATGCCGGGAGCCCGATGTGGGATTCGATCCCGAAACTCCAGAATCACACCCTGGGCCAAAGGCAGGCGCTAAACCGCTGAGCCACCCAGGGATCCCGCTGATTGCTTTTCAAACTAAGGTTACACTTTGTCTATTGAGAAAAAATATGTGATTAAAGATCACTTGGGTTGGGTTACAAATTTGAGCCAAAATCATCCTGATATTCATAATGTAGAACCCTCTCCTAATCCAAACCCATTCTGGAAGATAAGAGGGAGTCCTCTGAGATTTTGGAAGTGCTTTGTGGCTCATCAGTTTGTCCCTCTGTCTTCCAGAACCCTGGGACATACTCTCAGAAGGAGATTAAAGTTTGAGAGGCACAGATACAGTAAATGGCACAATGATCTGGAGATTGGACAGACCTGTGTTAGAATTCTGGCTCCGCCCATCACTTACAAGTGGTGTGACCCTGGGAAAGTCACTGGACATCTCTGAGCTTCAGTTCAGAGTTTGTAAAATGGGAATTTTTTTTTAAGATTTTATTTATTCATGAGAGAGAATGAAAGAGAGAGAGAGAGAGAGAGAGAGAGAGAGAGGCAGAGACACAGACACAGGCAAAGGGAGAAGCAGGCTCCATGCAGGGAGCCTGACATGGGACTAGATCCCAGGACTCCAGGATCACACCCTGGGCCAATGGCAGGCGTTAAATCACTGAGCCACCCAGGGATCCCCGTAAAATGTGAATTTAATATCTACATCCTTGGCTGCTTGAGAGAATTACATGAATTGATATATAAAATATTGCCTTTTTCTTAATAAATTCTTTTTGTCAATCTCCACTAATGTTATGGCTTCTCTTTATAAGAAACCGCACATGTTGGAAGTGTGTATTTTGACCAGTGTTGACATATGTATATACTGTGAAACCACCACTACCATCAAGATCACAAGCATTTTCATCACCCCCCAAATTTCCTCAAAGCCCCTTTACAATCCACTTCTCCCTCTGCTCCCTTCTCCAGGCAACCACTGATCTACAATCTATCTTCAAAGATTAGTTTTAATTTTTCAGAATTGTATATAAACAGAATCACACAGGGTGTCTCTTTGGCCTATGTTCTTTCACTTAGCACAGTGATTTTGAATGCATCCATGGTGTTGGTTATAAAATAATTTACTGCTTTGTATTGCTGAATACTACTTTATTACCTATACTTTTTAAGCTGGTAAGGCATGCCCTAACATATTGCACAACATCCTGGAGGTCAGGAAGCCAGAAAGATCTTGTCATCTCTCATTCTCAGAAACCTTTGCCTATATTATATTTTCTGATTCATGATGCCTACCCTTCAGCTGGGCTATGAGGCCCTTCCCTCATCTGCTGCTTGGACTGAACCAATCTCTTTCCCCTCTGTTAAACAGCCTCATTCCTCATTCCAGCCAGGCTGGGCTTCCCTGTCACTAACATTTTCTAGGATCTCTTCAGCATCTGTGCCTTGGCTATTGCTGATCCATGGCTAGGCACACAGTCTCTTATCTTCTTGTGCCTAAAAAGCCAACCCAGCCAGATAGCCCAGTACCTGCCTTGCCTTCCTCAGACCCTGCTACTTCTTCAGCTGCCCTTCGGCCCCCTTCCCAGCATATATGTCTCATAAGTCAGCATGTACAACCAAGCAGGCCCCTCCTCCTTCCAGCAAACAATCCCGATTGGCAGCTCCACACCAGGCTCTGGGCTGAGAGTGGGAATAGGGAGAGAGGCAAGACATGATCCCTGCCCTCAGGGTGCTCACAGTCCAAGGGTGGGCAGGCAGGCAGCCAGGGGCACTGTCATGCCCATAGGCAGACAGAAACCAGAAGGAGAGAAAGAGGCCATGCCTATGTCTGCTTGTCTGCAATGGGGAATTGGGGATGTATCTTGTCAAACAACTATTTTCTCCCAATTTGTCAGGGACATCACAGGAGCAAAGAGCAAGCTTTATATACCACCTGTCAGCTAAACAGAGAAGATGATCAGTAAATAGTTATTCTTTATTTTTAAATTGATGTTCAACTTTTTATTTATTTTTTAATTTAAAGATTTTATTTATTTGAGAGAGAAAGAGAAAGAGAGAGAGAAATCACAAGTGTGGGGAGAGGCAGAGAGAAAGAGAGAGAGAAGCAGACTCCCTGCTGGGTAGGGAGCCCAATGTGGGGCTCAATCCCAGACCCTGGAATCATGCCCTGAGTAAGGCAGGTGCTTAACCACCTGAGCCACCCAGGTGTTCTGTTATTCATTTATTTTTTTAAATTTAAATTTTAGGTAGTTAACATACAGGGCAATATTGATTTCTAGAGTAGAATTCAGTGATTTATCACTTACCTACAACACCCAGTGCTCATCATAACAAGTGCCCCTCCTTAATACCCATCACCCATCTAGCCCCCCCACCTCTCTCTACCAACCCTCAGTTTGTTCTCTATAGTTAAGAATCTCTTATGGCTTGTTTCCTTCTCCTCCTTTTTTCTTTTTCCCCTTTCTATATGCTCATCAGTTTTCTTTCTTAAATTTCACATATGAGTAAGATTATATAGTATTTGCCTTTCTCTGACTTATTTCACTTCGCGTAATGCACTGTAGCTTCATCTAGGTTGTTGCAAATGACGAGATTTCATTTTTTTGATGGCTGAGTAATATTCCATTATATATGTCTCCATTCATCTGTCAATGGATATTTGGGCTCTCTCTATAGTTTGGCTATTGTTGATAATGCTGCTATAAACATCAAGATGCATGAATCCCTTTGAATCTGTATTTTTCTATCCTTTGGGTAAATTCCTAGGGTTACAATTGCTGGACCATAGAGTAGTTCTATCTTCAACACTTTGAGGAACCTCCATACTGTTCTCCTGAGTGGCTGCACCAATTTGCATTTCCACTAATAGTGTAAGAGGGGGCCCCTTTCTCCACATCCTCACCAATATCCGTTGTTTCTCATGTTGTTAATTTTAGTCGCCCTGATAGATCAATGGAACAGCATGGAGAACTAAGAAATGGATCCAAAACTATACGGTCAACCAATCTTCGACAAAGCAGGAAAGAATATCCAATAGAAAAAAAAATCCAGTCTTTTTAACAAATGGTTTTGGGAAAATTGGACAGCCTCATGCAAACAGCCTCATGAAGCTGGACCACTTTCTTAAACCATACACAAAAATAAACTCAAAATGGATGAAAGACCTAAATGTGAGAAAGGAAACCAATAAAATCCTAGAGGAGAACATGGACAGACACCCATTTGGCCTCAGCCACAGCAACTTTTTACCAAACATGTCACCATAGGGAAGAGAAACAAAAGCAAAAATCAACTATTGGGATTTCGTCAAGAGAAAAACCTTCAGCACAGCGAAGAAAACAATCAACAAAACTAAAAGGCAGCCTACAGAAAGGGGGAAGATATTTGCAAATGACATATCTGATTATCCAAAATCTACAAAGAACTTATCAAACTCAACACCTGGAAAGCAAATACCCCAGTTAAGAAAAGGGAAGAAGACCTGAATAGATACTTTTCCAAAAAAAAAGTAAATCTTTAATTGATTTGTAAAGCAGAAATGGTCCAAAGAGTCTCCCCAGCTCTTCTTGAAAACATCACACCTAACAATGAAACCCACAGCCAGGTGGGAATCAAAGGCCTTGTCACAGCTTGCCCTATTGTTCATTCTTCAGGCCACCAGCATCATCTCTGTTAGAATCAGGACCTGGACATAGAGGCTGATTTCTTTATTGGGGCTGCAGTTCTGGATGCTGTTCAAAGATTGGGGATAAGATCAAGCCTCTTGCTTCAAGAGGCCAATTAGGCCCTTGCTGTTGGAGAAGCAGCTCACCTTAAAGGCCAACACTAAAATTTCTCAGGGGCTATACCACCACCATGATTCTCCACAAATACGCTGGGAGGCGAGAAGGACTTTGTCTAAACTGCCCATTTGGTGAAGTCCCTGAGGCACACAGATGGTGGTGGCAGTGCACTAAGACACCTCCAGATAGGGTGATTGAATTGACTTGTTTCCCCTTGTTCCAGGACTGTTCTGGTACCAATATTTGAAAGTCTCATGTTTCAGGGCATCCTCTCCCCGAAGTCCTGAGCAAGCTGGGATGGTTGGTCACCTGAGCTCCATGTGCATCCTCTGGGCAACGTTTTACATGATCCCAAGGACTCTGGAAATGTGATCATCTGACCAGCAGCACAGGCATCACAAACCCTAGGGGTGGGCATCAGCAATCTGTGTCTTAAGCTGTCTAGGAGCGCCCAGTGCCCATTCAGCTTTGAGAACCACATCTATTGCAAAAAGCCTCACACACAAGTATCTCGCCAGCTCCTGCCTCTGTTACACCGCCAAGAGCTCCTACTTTGCACCTGTAGCTAAGCGGATGCAGCAGTGGTAGGGCAAGTGGGGCTGGTGCTCATAGAAACTGCCTCCTCCCAATAGGCTAATGGGAATGTGGGGAGTAGCATTCCCTGAAGTGACAGCAGACAGAGCTAGTGGGTAAAGGATATTTTTTCCACCCCTTTGGCCTGCAATTTGAAAACACAGTCTATAGATAGTCCATAATAAAAAAATTACTTAAAATGGAATAAATGAAAAATTCAGTCCCCCCATCTCATGAGTCACATTTCAATCACCCGCATGTGGCAAGTGGATGCAGTACTGGAAAACACGGCGAGCATTCTCAGCACCACAGAAAGCCCCAAGAGACAGTTCCTACTCTATAGGACTCCTCACAGGGTGACCAACTGGAGAATGTTGCTTTGCATCAGCTTTTCTTCCCTCCCTCTTTATACCCTGGCCCCATGCCCCAGGCTTGTTCCCTGGAATCATTTAAGCCTTCGTCTCAGGCTCAGCTTTCTTGGGGCAGGGGTTGGGGGGGAGGCAGGACAGCATGGGGCGTTGCCAGCACAGAGCCCATCCTGACACCAGCCCTGTCACTGGTCCCAGCTCTGACCATCCCCCAGTCCCTGGTGTTAGGCTGAGCAGGCCAAGCATGCAGAGGCTCTGCCTCCAGCCCAGCAAACACATGCGGTTGACACAGGGAGTCTTTACCTTGAGAAATGTAACCTGAAGATGATGGGAAAAGGAAGCCTTCAGAATGAACAGTTTTGGACAGAGGTTTGCATTGACTTTGAGAAAAGATTTGTGCTGCTTGAGCTTTTCTTTCCACAGAAAATAGGCCCCCACGGCAGGGCACATCCAGAGTGGCTCTTGAGCTACGAAACCCACAGTGGCAGCACACAGGCTTGATTTGAGAACTTGATTCCCACAATCCTCTGCAGTGTGTGAATAATGCTATTTTCTTTGAAAAAAAATCACTCTTTCATTTTCTTTAGGATTCCATCAATATTATATATGTGGAACAGCCCTACAATAGGCTGTTTTACCTTAAAGACTGATTAAGAGTGATGGTGTCTTGACATCTTTTCAATTCAGTTCAATCTGACAAGCATTTATTGAGTAATTATGGTGGGCCTAGTACGGTGCTTTTTAGCTTAGCAATAAATGTGAAGCCCAATTTGTTCTTTCATTAAAAAAATGTCATAGCATTTATATATATAAAATATATATAATTCTTCATTTGGACAAAAACCTACCTAGTTTTCATATATTTTTTACTGCATCTTTGAAGGTAAGGCTTGATTTCAATAATAAATATTTCACTGCTTTCTCTTAAAAAAAAAAAAGGAGATATTCTTTTTGGATGACAATTTTATTTGATCAATAATTGCATCAATTCCTGCCAAAAGCACATACTAGCTGCCCAAGGTGAAATTTACCAGCTTCCAATTCTTAATTAGCCTATATCTCCTTTACAGTTGGCGCTTCTAACAGAGAACTGGAGCAAAGTAACTCACCGAAGAAAGGCAAGTCATGCAGAAAATGCCAATATCAATTTTCTAAACAAGTCATAACTTAAATGCCACCCACCTGCTCTCAGCCCTAAGCTTTAAAGGGAGAAACAATCAAAGAAACTGATTGGGAGGGAACATTATCAATTAATGAGACAAGTTAAAAGGAAAAAGAATGCATACGTAAATTGGAAAAACAAATTTCAACTGAGGCTTGTTATTTTCAGTCTGAGGAGGAACGACTGTTCTCTTTGGACTCCTCTGTCTTTGCTTCTGAGTGGTCCAGGGCCAAGAGGAGACAGAGTGGTGGCTGGGAGGGGGATGGGTCCTGATGCCAGACAGGGGAGGCCCAGGGGGCAAGTCTGGCTCTGTCGCCGTCTGGGGGACTGGTGCCCATCTCCTAATCCCTCTTGAGGTCCTTATTCCTCCTCAAAAAAAATGAGGGTAATGCAGTCAGCCCCACAGACCCAACAGGCTCACTGGAGATGGTGATGCTTTATTTTTTTTTTAATATTTTATTTATTTATTCATGGAAGACACAGAGAGAGAGGCAGAGACACAGGCAGAGGGAGAAGCAGGCTCCATGCAGGGAACCCGATGTGGGACTCGATCCCGGGTCTCCAGGATCACGCCCTGGGCCAAAGGCGGCGCTAAACCGCTGAGCCACCCAGGCTGCCCAATGCTTTGTTTTTTAACCTGGGTAGTAGGAAAACAATGTTTTGCTGTATTAGCCTTCAGAACCTTCTGTGTTATGAAATCCACCTGTCGATCCATCTATCTATCCACCTATCTATTCATCCATTCACCCCCCCTCCCCCAGTCACCCACCCTCTTACTTACCTATTCTCTTACCTAAAGAACAAAGCAGTAAACCTCTGGTTGCAGTAGGAAAATAGGAGGTCTGAACACCATGACAATCCAAAAATTATTCCTCATCCCCAGCTCTGCTGTACGTCTCTGTATGTCATTTCGGGAGTAGATGACAGCACAGTTTTAGGGGAGAAGGCCATTTTGAGAAATGATTATCACTTTCCCTCTGGAAACAGAAGCTCAGAGACTCTTTTGCAATGGAACATTCCCTTGTTCAGCCTTGCCAGGATGGGTTGCAAATGATAAAAGTTGGCATGCCCGAAATTCTAAAGTAACACCCGCACAGTAAGACAGTGTCAACCAGAAAATTGTGAGTCTCTTTTGAGCTCATACCTAGTTGCAAAATTCGGTTCCTCTGACCACCAGCTTCAGGAACTTTGGCAAATGACCACACCACTCTATAAGGTGGCTTCCTCGGTGTGTGCCGGATAATAATACCCCTCCAAGCAGAGAGAGATCACACATGGGGGAAGGGAATAAGAGAGAGGAAAGAATCTTGGGGCCAAAAAAAAAAAAAGTGACAGATAAGTTTCATTGGTCTATAAAGTATTCTGAAAAATGGAACTTGTAACCATTTTATACTTGGGAGATATCACAGGAGGCTGCAATTTCCAGCTTCTTGGAGAACAGGAAGTCCAGACTCACCTGGCCTTCATCCCCATGTGCCTCAGTAGGCTGCAGTTCTGTGGGCACCGCACGCTGTCCAGCCCACCCCAGCCTCTCCAGGCCACCTGTCTGCACCTGTAGTGCCCAAGGGTGACGCTGCTATTTGTGACGTCTGAAGGAATATGCGTGGAGGACCTAGTTCAGCGGCATATCCTCACCGTCCTTTGGCAACCAGGATATGTAGTGTCTGGCTGGTGTGCTTAGTGTCTGAAAGAATCCCACTGCTGAGCTTTATTTCTCTGGGGTGGGTGCGGCCAATTGCCCGCCCCCTCCAAGAAGCACCTCTGTCCCCACGCCTTTTTTCTTTGGATCAACAGCCAATCTGATGCAGCAGCCTGTGCCAGGAGGGTCAATGGTTGAGAGAGATGGGCAGTAGCCCCAAGGCTGGCTTTCACTGGGTTTGTGTCTGCTTTCCTACTTATGGTTTCCAGGCTCATCTCTCGCTGTCTCTTTGATAGTGTCTTTTCTAATCTCGATCAGAGGGCTCTCTCTAGGATTCACCACCTCCACCCTCCATCTGAAAATTTGCCACTGCTAATCAGCTGTGAGTTGAGAAATCAGGCTACCAAGCTTTTTAAATCAAAGACATTTGTTCCATAAAATCTCAGTGAGTGGCCTATGAATGGGGCCTGAGAGCATCTCTCAGAGTAAATTAATGAGGTGGCTATGGCTAGGAATGTTCCAAGCACCCCCCCGCCCCCCAACCCCTCCATGTTTCTGGATTAAGAGATGTGGGCAAAATAATGGGATTACACAACCCTGTACCACGATCTACTTGAAGTGAGAAGCTACCAACATAAATTTTCTCAGGCACCAATGCTCCTGAGGCTGATGTTATTTTGTTTTGTTTTGTTTTGTTTTGTTTTGTTTGTTTCATTTCTGAAAGTTTCTCAAAGTCCATGAGCTCACAGAAGGCAGGAACACTCCTTCCTTGTAGCTGCCCCTGTGCCTTTGACATTACTGGCAATAAATATTTGTTAAAATAAAAAAGAATTTGTTCATATTATATTCCAGTACTCAAGGCACCTATATGCATTTATTTAAGAACTCACTCAAAAGCATTTTACAGAGTTCCTACCCTCTGCGAAGTGTTCTTTGAATGACATTTTAAATATTTAATGATGCCACCCACCCCTTGTGAGGCTATCAGCCATATACATGGATGTACATGGTCTCACACTCCCGCTTTGACCTTGAGTCTTGAAAGGAGCTTTAGGGAAATTAAACCACAGCCACTGTGCTCTCCATGGTGTGGGGGACAGACATTGCTGGTCGATTATGTCAATCATGTTGCTCTTTTTACTGAACCTTGATCCTAACTCAAAATCCTTCTCAGTCCTGGGAAGGCTCTACCAATTAAACAGAATTGGCATTTGGATGAATGTGAGTTATTTACCATCCCAGATCAAGCTGAGTATACCAAACTCTCATTGTACAAAGAAGGGGGTTGGGGCAACCCGGGTGGCTCAGCGGTTTAGCACTGACTTTGGTCCAGGGCCTGATCCTGAAGACCTGGGATCGAGTCCCACGTCAGGCTCCCTACATGGAGCCTGCTTCTCCCTCTGCCTGTGTGTCTGCCTCTCTCTCTCTCTTGCTCATGAATACATAAATAAAATCCTAAAAAAAAAAAAGAAGGTTGTCCCTAGATATGTTGGGTCATTCGTACCAATTCTCAAGTTTCTTGTTTGTTTGTTAAGATTTTATTTATTTATTCATAAGAGACAAAAAGAAGAGAGGCTGAGACACAGGCAGAGGGAGAAGCAGGCTCCCTATGGGGAGCCTGATGCAGGACTCGATCCCAGGACCCTGGGATCATGACCTGGGCCAAAGCCAGACACCCAACCACTGAGCCACCCAGACATCCCCCAATTCTCAAGTTTCCTTGCAGCAGGCCTGGCCCTTCTGCCCCAGTGTGCCTCCCCTACAAGCCCCAGTGTCGTTGCATGCAAAGTGTGTAGGAAGCTGGCCTGCCCCCCGCCCTGCTCCATATGTGGCATTGCACCCTGGAAGATGCTCCAGTTCAATATCCAAAACAACTGACCAGAAATGCAAGTGTCTACTGAGCTGTCTCTGAATCTATGGGAGGCGAGTTCATTCATTATGCACATCAAAACATCCTGCCCATCTTCTCTCTCTTTCTCAGCCCCTCAAAGACATGCACTTGCTTCTCAGTTACTGCCCTCACTCTTCTAGTTCAAAAATTCCCCTCAAACCAGCCCTCTTTGCCTCATGCCATCCTCTCTCCACATAGCTCCAGTCTACTCTCGTCCACCAGCAATTTTATGCCTTTTTCAATGCAAATAAATCCAGCCTGACGTTCTTCCCCTCAATTTCCCTGCTTATCTATTGCCATGATTCTGCATATCGAGGACACAGGATCTAACATGACAGAGCCGGCATCCACAGGTGGGGCTGTGAGAATAACACCTGTGAGCCCCAGGGGCTGCTCCCACTATTTCACTTTATGATTCAGGCCCCAACTATCCAAGGATCTAGAAAATGGCTTAACATAATCCAATTTAGAGTCCTCCGTCTTGAATACTAAATAGATGGAGGAGGTCAGGAAGGGCCATCTCAGACCATCCTGACCACGCCTGCCACCTTATTCAGCGGACCGCAGCCAGGCTGGTGAGGCTGGGTGTGCAGCAGGGCAGGCCTCGGACCTGGCAGCTGGCCCATGCAGGGGATGTCACCTAGCTCTGGCAGGGAGAGCCCAGGCTGCTTGTTTAAGATTCAGGTTAAGTCTTCCTCTGAGAGCACCACTGTCATGGCCAACAAAGAGTTATTACTTGTCTACATGTATTGTTTATTTCCTCCTTCAATAAAGCCTCACGGAACACAGATATTCCTTCATTTCCATTTCTATTAATTGCAGTGTCTTTGAGGTGAATAATAAGAGTGTGCAATCAATAGTAATGATGGAACCACTGAGCACAAATAATATCTCCTCCACCGTCTCTCCCCCAGCATCTATCTACTTTATTAAGTGGCAAAGTATATTATTTTTTTTAAAGAAAGTACACCAGTAGGAGAAACAAATCTACAAATAATTATTTAAAAAATTAATCGGTGGTATAATTCAATTATGCGGCATGCAAAGCAGAAAAGTTCTCTTAATTACAACAGAATTGAATAGAACATTATTCCCCCTTAACCTTGTTATTTTTCAAGGTGAGCAATTATAATCTAGACTCTAGGATGCCTTACAATAGTCTCTCTTTGCAGTATCTGCAGAACTATTCATAAGGAATCTGTCTTGGCATCGATGCAACTGGAGATGGCTGGAGGAAAAACAGATAACTAGAGGCCACGTGTGAAAGGCAAGGAGCATGGACTTGGAGGCTGGATGTGCCTCATGGAGGAAACAAAGCCGGTGACCTGGAGGGAAGCAACTTGACTCCTCAGACCTACAACTTACCTCATCATCCCTGCCTAGCAGAATTCCAGGAACAATGAAACGGTTTCACAGAAACAGAGACCTGAGATCCCAGCTACTGGTAGCTGAGCTTACCAATGCTTCTACCCGTATTCCCTTGTCCCACATCTGAGTTCGCCTGCACTCCAAGCACTGCTCTTTGTGTGCTGACAGCTTCTTACCTCAAGGGCCTGCAGCTCCTGGCTTTCCTGCCTGAAGACTTTCTCCTGGGCTCTAGTCACTTGCCAAGCTGCTTAAGAGGGGCAGCCCAGAAGTGCCCATCCCCAGAGGCAACACTCACCCAGTGAGGGACTTGTGTCTCTAAAACTCCAACTTTGGTGAACAGTCTACATGATACCAGTGGCCAATATCCTAGTCTGCAAAGGGCTGAGGGGATTCCAGGTATGCAGGACTTTCAGGGCTAATGCTTGTCAGTCTGGGTAGATTAGGATGGTTGATGATCCTAATTACAGCTCAGAAGGTCCCCAGTGGGATCGAGCCCAGATGCCCACAGAAGTAACCTGTGTATTACTGTATTATTTGTTGTTTTTTCCTCCTTTCCCTGTCTCATGTTCTCTGCTCTTGTCCTTGAGCTTTCTGGGGCCACTCCTACACCAGAGTCCTTGTGTCAGAGGTAACCCAGACTGAAAGAGCTCTTGGCTGCATGGTGGTTCCCTCCCTCTGCCCTTGCTCTTGCCTCCACTCTAGACCCTTTGTCACAATGGCCCAGAGGGTAGGCTGAGAGTGAGGAGGAGCATGGTAATAAAACCACACAGGAAAGACTGCCTCCTGGAAGTCAGGAGACTCACAGGGACTTACTTCATCGTGGGCAAGCTGGGGGAACGATGCGTCCTCTGTTTCTGGTGAATGGTTAAGGTGCTGTCAGCTGGCTCATTCTCCAGACACTGAGCTAGTTTCCATCTTGTGGAAGTCAACAATATGAGTTTGCTCTTTTTGAGTTAGAGACTACATCACGTAGGGTTGTCACACAAAGGAAACTTCACTTGGAGCAAACAAAGAGATCACAGGAGGGGCCCCTGGGTAGTTCAGTGGGTTAAGTGACTGCCTTTGGCTCAAGCCATGGTCCTGGGGTCCTGGGATTGAGCCTGGTATCAGGCTCCTTCTCTGTCTCCCTCTACCTACCGCTCTCCCTGCTTCTGCTTTCTGTTAAATAAATAAATAAAATCTTTTTTTAAAAAAGGGAAAAAAAAGATCACAGAGAATAACTTCCAAAGCCACATCTCCCCAAGCAAGGGTGAGTGGGTTCTTTTTATTTAGGGTTAGGATTAATGTTCAGATAGGGGAGCTTTGTCAGCATACACAGAGGCGGACATAAGGTCATGCATGCACCTTAAGGAAGCGTGCCCTTACCTACATTGTATTTTGTGTAAATGAGGTTTGTGCTCTTCCTTTGGTGCAGGTGCTAACATTCTAATGAAGCAGAGGTAACTGTGGGGCAACAGAGAGGGGCTGTGGGCATGCTTCCAGAGCGAGTGTCCAGTGGATGGGATCTGGGGAAAGGAATGGAGAACCCTACTGCTGAAAGGGCATGGGGAGTTTTTACCACTGACTTACTGTCTCTGAAAGGGGTATGGCTGTTTCCAGGCCTGGTAGAGAGTGTTAGTTTTTACATTCCCTTTGTCCCCTTAAAATCCTTAACTAGTAAGGACTTCTTTGCATTTCTTTGTAATTCTGACACCTCCCAGGAAGTTCTGCAAGAAGGGGGCCTGGGTAGCTAGAGCTGGTAGGGTACAGATCACTAGCTGGAGACCTAAAGTGACTTCTCTTGTGTTCCAAAGCCATGTGCCATCTTTCCTTTTTTCTGGGGACCTCTGACTCTTTCTGCTTACACTTGGAACATTCCCCACTGTTCCCATACCCATGGAGCTACTTTGGGTGGGAGAGGAAAGGGGTATTCTTTGTTTTCTGGGAGGAATATGGAAGGCAAGTCTCCAGTGCGTACCCAGGTTCTCTAGCCAATGCACGTTTGAGCCCAGGCAGCAAGGCCTCCTTGTCTCTGATCCCCAGACCCTCAGGGCTGGCCACTGCATCTGTATCTTTGCTCTTGTGCCACTCTGATTCCATCCTCCTTGGCCTCTCCAAATCCTGCGTTACCCAGTGTGAGACCTAGGAAGCTCTCTTTGAATGTTCATAGCCCACACCAACCTCGACCTCTCCATGGTTCCTGTCCCACATCGGTTGAACTCACTGTGGCTCATGGTTCTGCTGCTTCCCCCAAGTAATTTCAACCATTGAACATCCTCTGAGGTTTTGTGAGCTGCTCCAGGTCTGCCTCCTTTTGGAATTAATCCAAACCCTCAAAGAGCCACACATGTTCTTTGGGGACAGAGTGGGTGAGGATGCCTTTCCTGGTGATGTGAACTAATCAACTACAAAGCACTTTCCTACAGTTAAGTAGTTAGGTGTAAAATTTTGAAGCCCTCTTCAGTGCTTTGACACCCATACCATGAGTCAACAGAGAGGGCAAGTCACTTTGACAGACTGATTTGGTGGGCTTTCTGAAGAGACCCTGGCTGGGAGTGAGGAGAGGAAACCAAAAGCAAACACCCATTAGGAACTCGAGGCCTCAGGGCTCTGACAAGTCAGTTCACTGATTTTCTCACAACAGTTTATATAGATTTTTCCTCTGGACTTTAATATTATTAACCCTACTCATATGTGACATAGAAAAAAAATTATGAATTTTGGGGTCATGCTAAGGCCACATATACCTATGAGGCTTTAATTTCCTATCCATAACACTGTGGTGAGGATTAACTGAATTACCACAAGGGAAGTATTTTACAGCATCTTGGGTGATCAGTGTTATTTTTGGTTTTGGTTCTGTTTTTCTAGAGAGAATGCATGCATGTATACCCGAGGTAGGGGGAGAAGCAGAGGGAGAGGGAAAGAATCTTAAGCAGACTGCACTGAGCACAGGACCCCGTGCGAGGCTTGATCTTACAACACTGAGATCATGACCTGAGCTGAAATCAAGAGTTGGATGGTTAACCAACTGAGCCACCCAGGTGCCCAGTGGGAGATTATTAACTTTTAAAAAGAAGGAAGTGTGTATGTTTTCCAACCAACAAAAATTCAAAGATGGTGAATCTGATTTCAAGGGCAATGTCATTCTTTAGGAAGTTTTGCCTTAAATTGTGAGATAAATCCTTCCCCCTATCCTGGGTCTTCATCTGAATATATCACAAATGTGTCACAATATATAGTACAACATATCACAAATGACAACGGAGTGAGAGAGCCAAGGAGGACATGGGGGTGGGGGTCTGAAACCCTAAAGAACTGGGTCCATGTGTATAAGATCAGTTTCCTTTGAGGTTTTCAAAACTGAACCAAGACTGAAAAGGACATTGCCCAACTTCCTTAAATACTTTATGATTTTCTCATCTAGTAATCAGTATGATGAGATGTAAAATACAGAATATTAGATTTTAATCATCAGTCTTTCTAATTACTATAATCTCACTGACTGGCTATTGTGTTCTGGACACAGTGCATACCCCTTCCTATATAGGATCTTACTTCTTTTCATGCTTCCCTCATGAGAAATTAGTTGCTGACCTTATTTATGTCCTATGAATGATTAAATTGTTGTTCTGTGTCTCAGAGGGAAGAAACTGATACCAGCAACATTAAGTAACTTTGCCTAGGACACTTAGCTAGTTTTGGAACATTTGGGATGTGAACCTAGATTTAACTTGTTCAAAAACACCTAAGGTTTTCTTTACCCACATCACTCCATAGCCTTTTATGAATTTATGTGTGAGCAAAACAAAAACAGGGAAGGTAGTCCTTTATCCAACTTTTCCTTTGCCCACTTCCTCCATTCTAGAAGGGCAGGGAGCTAATGGCTTTGCTTTAAAAAACAGCCCTTGGCAGCCGCTTTATACACAGCACTATTTTCACGACTAGCAAGAAATATATTAAGAAGGAGGCTGGAGAATGGAGAGTTGGTTTCTGTTTGTACTTTTTATTCTAGAATCTTAAGTAAACACATTTTGTCTCAGCTAGGAACCCACGCACATTTGTGTGTCTGCGTTACACAAGCACACTTAGTTTGGATTTCAAAAGCTTTCCTTTTAAAAAAAAAAAAAACTAATCAAGCCTGGTAAGCAGCTTCACGTGCTACTCCATACAGAGAACTTTTTTTTTTTTTTTCATACAGAGAACTTTTGATGAAATAAAACAGCCCAGAGGGAGAGGCAAACAGACAAAAGCACTCTGAATAACCTGCCACTTGCCCTTTTCTGCCACTTGTCCTTTCCTGCTTGGACACTAGTTGGCATTGGAGCTTCTGCCCTCTTGTGTATCTGGGGCCCCAGTGAGCAGAGATGACCTCTGAGAGATTCGGGGATAAATGATCTCAGAATGCAACGGTGCTCTAAATCCATTCGATTGGGGGCAATGATGCACCAAGCCATCAGCTGTTTGGTGAGCCAGTACAAAGTGATTATGCTGCTCCCTGGGAAGGAAATCAGCCAGAGACACTAGTAAAGAATTATCAGGCATAAGGATGTTAGGGAGTAATTCCTCTTAAATTATTACGTTCTTGCAAGACTATCCAATGGTGCTAAATTGTCTCCACGCTAGGAGGAGAGGTCAAATGCAGGCATCTTACTGGGTCTGTTGGAGAGGAGTGACGATAGGAAGGGAGCTGCAAGCGAAGCCCTCCCTTAGGACCACTCTGGATCGCGGTTTTCAGAATCTGCTATCAGCAGCCAGATGATAATGAATGTGTGTTTCAACCATTCTGTGGGCTTTAATGAAATCATTTGGAAATGCTCAGTGTTTCTGTGGCACTTGTCATCTCCTGGACGAGGGTTTCCAATCATAGACACACAGAACCACAAGGTGGACAAGGGGATCCTTGTATCACTGTCCTGAAAAAACACAAGTTGGCCTCAAAGTAGAGGATAACGTTCTTTACTTGCCCAACACATGAATTGCTCAGTTGGGGGATACTGGGATTACCCTGAGTTGACAGTTCTCTGCTTGTGAATTCTGTCCTATGACCAGACTGTAGGTCCATCCCAAATGAGGAGCTTGTCTCTTTTTGTCTCAAAGGCGGTTGACACAAAAAGTAGATGACTGCCATCTTCTGTTCTGCCTCCTTCCTCCTGAGGACACCACCAGGCAGAGTGGGACAGAGTCTGGGCTCTGGAGCCAGGTGCATCTGGGTGCAAGTCTAGTCCAGCATGGACTCTTACCCTTGGTCTCTCTGAGTTTCCCTCTCCTCATGTATGTAGGAGGTTCTGAAGATCACAGTTGAATGGAGGAGGCAATGAGTGGCATGTGAATGAGTAGCATGTAGTAGAGGCCATACAGTCAGTTCTCTCAATAAATAGGAGCCATTAAATTCTCACTAGGACATTTATGTAGTTCCAGTATTTACTCTTTTCTAATTTCCTTGTCATGTTCACCTGTGAAGATGGGCTTATTGTGTACCTCATATGTTGGCTCTGAGGCTTACAGTTGGAGCCCCTGTAAGGAGCACTTGCTCAAGAAACCATCCTGCCTTCCCTCCCCCTTGTTTTTTCCTTTTATATCTTCACCACTTCAGACATCACCAAATTCTCACAAAATCTCTCTGAGATATATATAATTATTATTATCACTTAATGAGGAAACTGAGACTCAGAGAGTTTAGGTAACTTTCCCAGGATCACACAGCTAGTGACAGGGTGAGGCTTTGAATCCAGGAGTAAGCCCCTCTCTTAATACTATTCCAAATCCTTATGGGGCCAGAAGCACCCTAAAAATGGAGATGAGCTGCATTTCACACTGTCCTGATTTCCCACTACACTTTGATCCCCCCACTGGTTAAAGAATTGGGCTATGCACACAGACTTTAACTCAACAATATCAAAAGTTTTTCCTTCCAGAAGGGTCCAGTGTTTAATTACCTCCATCTCTGTGAATGGACCACAGCTCAGGCCACTCTGCCCCCTATGAGTGTTGATTATTAGATTTCTGTTAATTAATACTGAGTTTAATCTTCTTTGATTACAAACATTGATTGTTGCTGATCTTTCAGCCATCCCTGCCAGCGGGTATGTATCTGAGTTCCAAAACACTCAGGCACCATCATGCCAGGAGAAAGGTGAAATGAAACATTACACTGGGTTTATGGTCAATTTAATTAATGCAAATGTTCAGCTCGGTTCATTTGGCCCAATAATGCTTTCCAATAAAGCTATTGGGGACAAACACTTCTTGACTGTTTATTTTCTATGTCCTTTTTAAGAAAAATCCTTTCGGCAAGAAACTAAGCAAGGTACGGCCTAAAGGACACCATCCAGTTCTGAGTTGTGTCCAGTTCTAACCCCACAGAAAACCTGCCTCTTGACTAAAATCCTGAAAACAAAGAGAAGGGCCACTCAGCAAAGAGGGAGTAAGCCTATGAATTGGCAGGGCTGATGGTGGAAGGTAGGTGGGAGTGTGAGAGAGAGTGGGGAAGGGGGAGAGAAGACAGGGAAGCAAAAATGGAAGGGGTTGTGGGATGTAGGGTTTACCCACTAGCAGATGTATTAAAGATGTCTCTGATCAATTAATCAATAGACAAATCTCTATTGAGTAATAAAAAAATATTTCATCCATGTAGAACCTTCCAGGGCCCAGAGCACTATTGCATACATTATCTCATTTGACCATTGCTCACGCAATCAAGGTAGGTGCATATTATGGTTTCTATTCTGCACCTACAAAAAATGAGACTTTGAGAGGTCAAGTCGGCCACTTAAGGTTACACAGCATCAGAGTCAAGACCTGGGTTGTCTATGCCTCCAGCCCACTGCCATGGGAGTGCCGTGTATAAGCATGCAGGCCACTCCTTACAGAAGGGTACCTCGGTGCTCCCATGGCTCACTGCCTAAGTCAACACCATGTGTGGATCCTGGGATAGCCAGAAGACTGAACTCTTGTTCTAATGCACACAATGGTGCCTTGGCTTGCTAAGCCTTGTACCTGTGGGTGGCATTTGTCCAGAAGAGGTATCATTTTCTAATGTGCCCCGAAGTGCCACGTGGAGGCTTGCAGCAACCAGGCCTGCATGTTCACCTACTTGTACGTCAAATCCACCTCAGCATCCATAACACTGCAGATAAGTAAAACTCAGTTCCCTCTGCCTTGGAAGTTCATGGTGTGCACATCTGTGTGTCCCAGAGCCCAACATGGGGTTTATAAACATGGAATATAAGGTTGGTCAAAGGGCTGAGTGAATGAATGCATGAATGCTGTGTCCAGTGCTCCTGTCATAGCACGTTCCTGGCCCAGACCTCTGCTGGATGATCCGTCCCTCCTCTGAAGACTCAGAGCCCTTGGTCCCTCCCTGAGGGGGTCTCAGGTCATGATGTATTTACTAGACTACTCTTACTAGATAATATGCTACATGAGGTGGCCACAGAGGCAGGTTGAGGAGCTTTCTTGCCATGAAGCTCAAAGCTTGGCATTAAATGTTATTTGCCTCTCCTTTTCCTCTGCCTCCCATTTATTCCCCACTTTTATGTGGTCTATCTCTTAAGCACAAATGATATGCTTATGTAATAGGAGCTAGTGAATGCCAGTGTGGGTATAATTTCATGTCACAGAGTCAGAGTCCAAGAATTGTTACACTTTCTAAGAATGCAGTCTTCTGGAGTGTCCTCCTGAGGCCTTTATCCAGTGTTCTATCCCTAGGCTTGGGCTTCTGAGCCATACCAGAATTCCCATGCCTCCAAAGTTCAGGGCAAATGAAAAGTTGAGGGATGAAAAAGATGGCAAAGCCCTTCCTCAGGCCAACCAAACTAGAAATCACTGAAGGTTTCCCTGGTACTTTCAAAGGTTTGCTTGTCTGCTGGCCTAGGGCAGGGCAAACCACCTGGCTTTTGCCTGAAGGAGGTAACAGAGTTGTTCTAAGCAGCCTGCCCCTTGAGAGTGTAAGTACATCCCCATCTGGCATAGGCATCCACCTGCCTTCAGCTTCCTTTGGTAATTGCTATTGTTTGACTCTCTCTGCTTCAGCGAGGTTCAGCTTCCCCCCCCCCCCCGACCTTCATTGCTCCATCAATACACATAGGCTTTCACCTTGCTCCGCAACCCAGAAATGTGCAGACTCAGGGATTGGAGCCTGTGGACTGAGGCAGTTAGGCCAGAGTAGAGGGTCTCTACAACAGAAAAAAAAAAAAAAAAAACTTAGAAGAGCAATTGAAAGCTGGGTTTGTGCCAAAATCTTTTATCTACATTTGCTCATTAGGCTGCATTCTCCTCTTCCCTACTTCTTAAAGAAGGATCTGAGGCTTCTAGAGAGTGACAGGTGCTCAGAAAAGCCTAGGTGGGTTGACAAGAGGAACCAAGTATTGTAACGGGCATGAAGATATACAGTCTCCATCAGCTACACATTCAACTTGATGGTTTGGGAGGAACACGATCCATTCTCCATCCACCTGGGATTTCCAGGTATAGCTGGTTTCCAAATGTTGTAGCTCTGATCCAGGGATGAAAGACAGGTCTCACTTGTCCAATTCTGTCTACCTGTACTCACAGTGGACACTGCTAATTGATCATAACACTGTTCTCTACTGAGACAATTTCAGCCTTGGAATTCTTTCCAACAGAATGTTCCAGACTATAACTAACAATCAGAGTTGGTACATGAAATGCCACAGTGCTCTTTCTATACAGCTAGGACAAGTCACTAGTTAACATCCATGTCCAGGTAACACTAAACTGTCCAAGCTTTAATATCTGGCACAGACTAGATGGATGAAACCAAAACACAGCAGCGGAAATCCAGACATTTTCATTTATTCAACCTCTACTTGAGGAAGAAAAACCTACTTAAAACAAATGATAAGTTTTAGCAACCACTATATAAACAGGATAGCATATATCTCCTGACCGTTCTTTACACTGCTCTTTAGATATGCCCACATGTGGGTGCAACCAGGCATTTCTTACACTTAAAAGAAAGTTGGAAGAGCCTCTCTTGGTTTTATAAGAGCACCAAAACTACTTTCTTATAATATGAGCTCAATAGTTTTTCAAGTTTGCAGTGATTGTTTTGGATCTTACTGCTGTGGGATTCCCAATGTTGTCTTCCTTCCTTCCTTCTTTCTTTCTCCCTCCTTCCCTTCCTTCCTTCTTTCCTCCTTTCCTTCTCTCTCTCTCCCTCCCTCCTTCTCTCACATCCTCTGTCTATTTACACTTGGATTGGTTTCATTCACTCATCAGATTAAGAATTTAGGAAAATCTGGGATCCCTAGGTGGGCTCGGTGGTTTGGCGCCTGCCTTTGGCCTGGGGCGTGGTCCTGGGGTCTCGGGATCGAGTCCCGCATCTGGCTCCTGGCATGGAGCCTACTTCTGCCTCCTCCTGTGTCTCTGCCTCTCTCTCTCTATGTCTATCATAAATAATCAATCAATCAATCAATCAATCTTTGGAAAAAAAAGAACTTAGGAAAATCTGCTTAGGGAGCTGCATTATCTTTGCATTCTCTCTGGTGATGAGGGAAAACAAAGGACAGTGAAGAGGGGAAGAGCTGGCCAACACTGAGAATGGATTAAGTCACCCTCAACAATCCAGTGCCCCAGTTTCCAGTGCTAGGCTGCTGAAGATCTGAGGAGCACCCATGAATCACAGCTGGCTGAGCAGAGGCAATGGGTGTTGATGTCTGTACCAGCTGTGCTCACCTATGGAGAGGCCCAAGAACCCCAGGGCCTAATTTGCCCAGTGTGGGAATGCTTACTGAATGTATCATTACAGATCACAAGAGGGAGACTCAGGCTGGCACAGATGCCTCCATCTGCCTGGGCTTCTCACCCTGAATGTCCCTTTGATGTGTAACATTCTTGCTGATTTACAAGGTTCCCTTTTCAGGAACCCTGTGTAGGAGTAGGAAGAATGGGGAAAATCTTGCCTTTACCTAAGAAAACTCAAAGCACTGATGGTTTTATTTTTCTTCCAGATTAAACTGGCTTTTATTTCATATCTGCAGCAAGAGAATCACTTTTAAAAGTCAATGCTGATGGAAAGTGCATTCAAACTGCACTTAATCACACTCAATGGGGATAGGCTAGCTGGAATGATTGCCTTTTCTTTCTCTCTCTCTCTTTCCTTTTTTTTTTTTTTTTTTTTTTTTTTTTTTTTTTTTTTTTTTGCAGAAGCTTGTTTTTTTGAAGGTGGGACTCACAAGGCCTTGGAAAGCCCATGTACAGTTATGGTCAGAATTCCCACCACACAGAGTCTGTGTGGCTTCCAGTCTCTGAGCCCTCTCTGCTCTGTTGACAAGTTGTTAGTTTACACCCTCCCTTCCCTATTAGTGTCTGAGCCTCCTAGAAGCAAACTCCTGCTCCTAGTTCCCTCAGGCCCTGTGAGTACCACCCCACAGACAGCATCTATAACTGGGAACTGTCTTTGCTTCTACATGTCCACCAACCAGGAAGGGCAATGCAGACTCATAGTTGAGGGCCCTGGTGTCCACAGCTCCACTATTTTGACTCAGTTTCTGGCTCTGCCACATTCTGAATAAATTCAGGCAACTTATCTAGCCTCAGTTAACTCCTCTAAAAAGTGACCATAGTAGTACATCCTCATGGAGTTACTGTGGAAATTAAATGGACTATTATGCGTAATGCACCACAACAATAGCCAAAACACACCCAACACTTTGTAAGCGTGGGAGTGTGGGAGGTGGGGAATCAATGACGATGAGCTCCTGGATGACAGGGTCCTGTCTAAAACATCTCTGTAATCTCAACATCTAGTCTGACACAGAGAAAGCTCTCAGCAAATATGTGTGGAAGCATGCCTATACTCTGAGATTCTTTCCCACTGGCCCAGTTCTCAATGAAAAGTCAGGGTTCAGGATCCCTGGGTGGCTCATGGATCCCTGGGTGCCTCAGCAGCTTAGTGCCTGCCTTTGGCCCAGGGTGTGATCCTGGAGTCCCAGAATTGAGTCCTACATCAGGCTCCTGGCATGGAGCCTGCTTCTCCCTCTGCCTGTGTCTCTGCCTCTCTCTCTCTCTCTCTCTCTATCATGAATAAATAAATAAAATCTTAAAAAAAAAAAAAAAAGAAAAGTCAGGGTTCAATGAGATGAACCTGTTTTGCAGTTGTGCTAAAATCCACTGACCGGTCCTTTCTTCTCTCTCTGCCCCATGCTCCTGGGTCACTTGCTTAACACACTACAGATGACCTCTTGCTATAGGTCAACAGAAGACAATGCAAGGAAATCATCCTCAAAAGGGAATCCTCATCAATTATAGTCAATTCTTGTTATTTGCAGTAGTTATGTTCTACAAAGTTGCTACAAACACTGGATTAGTGAATTCTGAATCATTTGCCCCTAAGGGAAATACGGTTAGGTTCCTGAAAACTTCTGGTCATAAAATGTTCATCAACTGATGAATCTATAACCTGGCTTTCTGTGTGTTTCTGTTGAAAGACGCCTTCTTTAATACATGCTGTTGATTCATTAATATGAACTCATGACCAATAGCAGTATATCTTGTGCCTAGATGAAGCTTATCTAACACAAATGCTTTCTTCCTAAGGCACACCGTAGCTTCTTGTGCTTAGGTACACTAGACAGCTTTTTGCACTATGCTCAGAAGCAATTTTAAACAGCAAAATCACCAACAAAAAGCACAAAAACAAACAAACAAACAAAAAAAAACAGGCATGAAGTAGACCATGAAAAGCACATTTGCTTATGGTACAAAAGCTAAAACAAGGGGGCAGAATATTGCCTTGTTACCTTTAGCTAAAAACATGGACATTGGTCAACTCAAACTTTTGCCACTTTGCACATACAATGACCACGAAGGAGGCATCAGGAGTAATGATATTAGAATTGCAAATAATTTCCAGTAAGTAGGTAAATTTGTAAATATGGAATTGGGGAATAATGAGGGTTGGCTATATAAGAACTTGAAATAAGAAAGGAACATACTCAGTATGGCGTGTATTGTGAATGCCTGTAGGATTGTGGCTTCAAATGTTCTCAGACGTGGGTTCACTTTAAACTTCCTTTCAGGGATATTTCCCCCTCTTGGAATAATTGTATTCCTAATTAGCTCTTTAGTTCAATGAGCTAGTGACTATGAATGTTTTATTGTTCTAGTAAGGAACAGAAAGATATCTTTATCCATCTCAAAGGCTGGTCTCACCACTCATGTGCTGCATCTGATCAGTACTTGCATTCACTACAGCAATCAGCCCCTCTTGCTACCACATTATACATTTTATTCACACTCTACTAGATCATTTTCAACTGCAAATAAACCATGCACATAAATAGGGTATATAAGCACAATGAACCTGTAAAGTTTCTACTATAATGTCCATTTTCTGAATGAAGAGTCTCAGGGGCACCTGGGTGGCTCAGTCTGTTAAGCATCTGCCTTTGGCTCAGGTCATGATCCTAGGGTCCTGGGATTGAGCCCCATGTCAGGCTCCCTGCCCAGCAGACAGCCTGCTTCTCCCTCTCCCTCTGCTACTCCCCCTGCTTGTGTTTTCTCTCTGTCAAATAAATAAAGAAAAGTTTTAAAAAAGAGAGAGAAAAACTGAGTCTCAGTAAAGTTAAGAAACGTATTGAGGTCACACAGCTAATCAGGCAAAATAGGATGACTGTGAAATCTAACGTTTTTATAGTATTATATTAATTAGCCAAAGTTGTATGACCTTGAAATAAGCCTTAATATCAACCATAACTAGCAGAGCAAGCTCTAAACATATTGATACCTAAGATGAGTCATAAAAGATACACAGGGTCTAAGACACAATTACCAAAGGGACTGACCCAAATGTGAGTCAGTAGTATAGTTTGCAAATTTGCAAGGTTATCCATTTACAACTCCAAGGACATATCTATGTAATACTTCGGCTTCCTCTATATAAACAGTCAAGATGTTATATGCATATCATGATTTTTATCAGTGAGAAAGCCGATAGTGTGAATAGGTTTTGAAAATAAGGATAATTACACAGAAGACCCTTCTTAAGTACTCCTTGTCATCAGACAGCTTCTAGTAATCATACGGCAAGTGCCAGAATAATGGAAATTTCCAACATGTTAAAATTCAAAGAGGTCTTGTACCCCATAGAAAACAGTTCAAAGATATTAAGATGGAAGTTGCCACTAAAGACAGTAAAGGAAGGGTGGGGTGGGAGGGGGAAGATGAATAAGGAGGAAGTAATGAAATTTAACTTCAAGTAGAAAATGCATTCTCGCTTCAGGTTTGTAAAGCATAATACCACAGCAGTATATGGAGAATGATAAACCTTGCATCAGAAATATGACTTTCATTCTCATTGTGGTACATTTACAGCTTTTCCAAGAATTTGACTAAAGAGAGCCAGAAGAAGAAAAAAGGAAAAGACAAATGAATCGGAGATGACCTCATCCATTATCTACAGCCACATGAAGGAAATAATGCCTTCCCAAAGCTGGGCCATGGATTAGCTGTCAAAAGAAGAAACCAATGGACAAATACTTGACCTAAGCATAAAGCATAAAGTAATTTCAGATATATATGTCTATAAGGAAGTCACTGCCCATGTGGAATTAACAAATTAGTAGGTAGAAGTTTCCACACAGGGCCTTCTTTTCTTAATCTCAAAGTCTGATTAAGTAATTTTACAAAAGGGAGCTAACACAATAAAGGAGGCTGAAAAGCTATGAAGAGAGAATGTGTAAATGAGGAAATTAAAAATGCCATTAAGCACTGGGGAGAGTGCTCAATCAATAATTAAAGAATAACAAATTAAAACAAAGATCATTTTTGTACCAAAGTAGAAAAAATATGTTATAATATTTAATGTTGGCAGAATTTGTGAAAGGGAGAGCACTTGAGCACTGTTTGTCAGAAAGCAAATGGACAAATCTGAAAAGAATGCATGTGAGGGGTCTTAAAAATGTTTATATCCTTTGACTCAGCAATTTGTCTACTGGAACCTCGTCTTCAGGAGAGAATCTGAAACAGAGGCTGACATTTGGCACCAAAGAGATCATTGTAATATTTTTAAAAAGTATCTCTGTGTATATCTGCAAAGGTTTGGAAACAGCCTTCACACCCAGCAGGAGGATTGTTAATTAAAGTATGACACACCTATATGCCGGCACAGTTTTTGCAGCCATTTAAAAATGCATTTTCAAGATATTTTTAGTGATGTGGGAATATTTAATGTTTTATAGAAAAAAAATTTTTAGGGCGCCTGGGTGGCTCAGTCGGTTAAGTGTCTGCCTTTGGCTCAGGGCATGATTCCAGAGTCCCAGGATCAATGGAGTCCTACATGGGGCTCCCTGCTCAGTGGGGAGTCTGCTCCTCTCCTTCTTTGTACTCTCTTTCTTTCAAATAATAAAATCTTTAAAAAATAATAAAAAGAAAAACAATTTGTGCACAGAATGTGATCCCACAGCAGATACTCAGGCATGCACACACTTCTCCGCACGGAACACTGAAAAGAGACAGACTGGAATACTTACAATGTCACTCTGTGCTAGTGAAACTACCAGTGATTTTAACTTTATTCTTTATAAACAACTGAGCAATAATGAATGTTAAATACAAGAAGATATTATCATGACACATATATCTATAGTAAGTATTTTCTATCATTTCTCCAAATAATATGAGACCTTCCTCATTACCCAGGCACAGACTGTGTTACTGTTGAATGTATCTTGTCCACTGAATCATGGTTTTCTCCTTCTTATCCAAATACCTTCCCTTATGAAATCATTTTTTTAATTTATTTTTTAATTTGTGGGTTTTCATTTTATATGAAATCATTTTAATCTCCTAAGAAATCCCCAGAGACTGTTTCATTTGTAGTCTGTCCCGAGGGCTATTTATGGAGCATACACTTAATCATTGTAAAGCTCTTCATTAGCTTGAAGCATTTTTGCTCTAAAAGGTTGAAACTGATCCTCTATACCCTTCTTCAACCATTGAGGTGAACACTGAATTCAGTTTCATGAATACCTTCATTTATTTAAAAAATATTTATTAAGTGCCCACTATAGGTCTTTCTACACCACCCTGTTGCTCTCAAAAGTTTCCTGTGCATTAAGCTTGTTTCCCCTTTCACTCTTAAGTCCAACTTCCAGCGTGAGAACAGTTAGGCATACAGCAAACACATGTCCTTGCCTGGAAGGAGTTTTCCCCTTCTTGAATCAGAACGCAAATTAAAAACACACAGACAAAACAAAAACTCAGTGCCTTACCAACCTCATGCAATGGTCCCGACTATATTTTAAAATGTTAACAATAGCTATGTGTGGGTCTTTCTGTTGGACTGAATCAAACCGAAGTCTCAAACAGAAATTTTTGACCTAGGGATAGCCAAGTCCAAAAGGAAATGCTGCAAGGCCTAGAAAAACACTTCTTTACTAAGAATGTCAGATCCAGCAATGTTCTAGGGTGGAAAGCAAGGATGGCAGAGAAGGGAAATACCATGTGAAACTCATTCTGAAGGATTCCAAGGCAAATGACCACTTTCGTGCCCCTACTCTGGGGCAGGCATAGTGATGACACTCTTTCATTTCATTTCATTCAATCTGCACAAATAACCCAGTGCAGTTGATGTGATGATACTTTTTTTTTAGAGCTCAGAGACTGAAGTATCAGACTTGTTTTCATGTGTTGAAACAGGTTGCCATTATTCAAATATGTATTTTGGGAATTAGTTTGATCATAAAAATTAAAAACATAGCAGTCCTAAGGTTGCTTTTGGAACAGCATGGCTCAAAAAGTTTAAGATCCACCTTCATCAAAAAGGGGCAGACATTTGTATTTTGAAAGGAGAGGTCTCAATGCTCAGGAGAAGTCTAGGGTAAAGAAATGGGTGAGGGGGCTCTTGAGGATATTTTTGAGGAAAGGTCTCTCTTGTCTTCACCTGTCATAAGTAAGACTGACTCTGACCTAGAAAGAGCTTTGCCATCTCACATTATCCAAGACCCTTGTATTTGCAAAATGTGGGAAAGGGACTATTTGGCTTGTTAGAAATCTGATTTACACACATAGAAATCAGTTCTTCAGATTCAGGGTTTAAGGATTTTAAATGTCTCCAAATGTTCAAATGCTCCGGAGTATGTAGATGGAGCTGGTAATTTCTGCTCCTAAAGCTTGTACTAGAATTGAAGACCAGGAGTCAGAAGCCTGGTTATGTGTTCAGTTTCTGAGAATTAATAAGCATGTGGTCAACGAGCATTAAACATTTCTACACCTCAGTTTTCTCACTATAAACTGGAGATAATGATTTTTGCTCTGTTCCATTCACAAGGATAACAGGAGGATCACATGGGATATATCTAAAGGCTCTTCAATAAACCTTAAACCATTAAAAACTCTCCAAGTTCTTAAGCTATTTTAAAACATAGCCTTTGTAATTTTATGAATGATATAATTCTGCTTCCCATAAAGATGTTCAAATGGGTGTATATAAAAATTGTACACAAAATTATTTCTATAGTTCATGGAGTCCCTAAAGCCATGATGCGTTCCAGAATAAGAACTCTTATAAATTAGTTATGGGAAACTCTCACAAAAGTCCCCTCCATAGAGTCCAAGACTTCCTCACCCCAATATGTGATGAGTTTTCCTTTTTGCAGAAAGCCAAGATTGGTAATTCGATTATTTCCATCTCTTAGATAAGATTTGTAAGGATCTGTATCTCTTCTCAGATTTGTCATGTATTTGCAACATGAAGTGAGAACATAGCAAGTCTACAAATATCTTGTAATGAGTCCCTGCTAATGGTTTATAGAAAAGAATAGGGAGAAATTAAGTAAGGGACTCACAATTTCTGCCCGAAGGAAACTTCCAAAGGAGACAGAACACGACTTCCTGACCACTGTGGAAAGCTACTCAACCGCTCCTAACAAAGGGCTGCCTGTGGCTTTGAGCAGAACACTGACAGCCCACCCCCACCACCAGACATGGCAGTTCCAATTCCAGGAGTTCACTCAATCAAAGAATCCCACACATGTCAGAAGGATGAAAAGGCCACAGTCATCTCTGGATGGTGCCCTACCTGGGAGGGAAAAAAAATACAAGACTGAAACTCTGAGTGGATCTCTGCCTCCTGAGATCTTCAACTTTCTATCTCCTTGTAATGAAAAGAATGCAACTAAGGTCTGTCCCAGAGAAGGGAGCCATCCCTGATTTAGGAAACAGCTCTTCCACTACATATTTCTGGCTATATTCTCTCTTAGAACACATACCCTTCCCTTGTGAGGAAAAGGTTGGAATGCCAACATGTCAGGGGGACCCTGCTCACACTCTCCTAGCCTGAACTGAGCCATTTTGAATGATTTCTTTGGTATACTTTTTATTGGAATTCGATTTGCCGAACTATAGTATAACCCCAGTGCTCATCCTGTCAAGTGCCCCTCTCAGTGCCCATCACCCAGTCACCCCACTCCCCTGCCCACCTCTCTCATGTTTTGTCACCTGCTCCGATATTTCCCACTCATTTTCTCTCCTTTCCCCTATAATCCCTTTCACTATTTTTTATATTCCCCATATGAGTGAAACTATATAATGTTTATCTTTCTCCGATTGACTTACTTCACTCAGCATAATACCCTCCAGTTCCATCCACGTCGAAGCAAATGGTGGGTATTTGTCATTTCTAATAGCAGAGTAATATTCCATTGTATACATAAACCACATCTTCTTTATCCATTCATCTTTCGATGGACACTGAGGCTTCTTCCACAGTTTGGCTATTGTGGACATTGCTGCTATAAACATTGGGGTGCAGGTGTCCTGCCATTTCACTGCATCTGTATTTTTGGCGTAAATCCCCAGTAGTGCAATTGCTGGGTCGTAGGGCAGGTCTATTTTTAACTCTTTGAGGAACCTCCACAGTTTTCCAGAGTGGCTGCACCAGTTCACATTCCCACCAACAGTGCAAGAGGGTTCCCTTTTCTCCACATCCTCTCCAACATTTGTTGCTTCCTGCCTTGTTAATTTTCCCCATTCTCACTGGTGTGAGGTGGGATCTCATTGTGGTTTTGATTTGTATTTCCCTGATGGCAAGTGATGCGGAGCATTTTCTCATGTGCTTGTTGGCCATGTCTATGTCTTCTTTGGTGAAATTTCTGTTCATGTCTTTTGCCCATTTCATGATTGGATTGTTTGTTTCTTTGCTGTTGAGTTTAATAAGTTTTTTATAGATCTTGGATACTACTCCTTTATCTGATAGGTCATTTGCAAATATCTTCTCCCATTCTGTAGGCTGTCTGTTAGTTTTCTTGACTGTTTCTTTTGCTGTGCAGAAGCTTTTTATCTTGATGAAGTCCCAATAGTTCATTTTTGCTTTTGTTTCTCTTGCCTTCATAGACGTATCTTGCAAGAAGTTGCTGTGGCCAAGTTCAAAAAGGGTGTTGCCTGTGTTCTCCTCTAGGATTTTGATGGAATCTTGTCTCACATTTAGATCTTTCATCCATTTTGAGTTTATCTTTGTGTATGGTGCAAGAGAATGGTCTAGTTTCAATATTCTGCACGTGGCTGTCCAATTTTCCCAGCACCATTTATTGCAGAGACTGTCCTTTCTCCAGTGGATAGTCTTTCCTGCTTTGTCGAGTATTAGTTGACATAGAGTTGAGGGCCCATTTCTGGGTTCTGTATTCTGTTCCATTGATCTGTGTGTCTGTTTTTGTGCCAGTACCACACTGTCTTGATGATCACAGCTTTGTAGTACAACTTGAAATCCAGCATTGTGATGCTCCCAGCTTTGGTTTTCTTTTTCAATATTCCCCTGGCTATTCGGGGTCTTTTCTGATTCCACACAAATCTTAAGATGATTTGTAAACTCCCTGAAGAAAGTCCATGGTATTTTGATAGGGATGGCATTGAATGTGTAAATTGCCCTGGGTGACATTGAAATTTTCACAATATTTATCCTTCTAATGCATGAGAATGGAATATTTTTCCATCCCTTTGTGTCTTCCTCAATTTCTTTCAGAAGTGTTCTGTAGTTTTTAGGGTATAGATTCTTTACCTCTTTGGTTAGGTTTATTCCTAGGTATCTTATGCTTGTGGGTGCAATTATAAATGGGATTGACTCCTTAATTTCTCTTTCTTCAGTCTCATTGTTAGTGGATAGAAATGCCACTGATTTCTGAGCATTGATTTTGTATCGTGCCACGCTGCTGAATTGCTGTATGAGTTCTAGCAATCTTGGGGTGGAGTCTTTTGGGTTTTCTATGTACAGTATCATGTCATCTGCAAAGAGGGAAAGTTTGACTTCTTCTTTGGCAATTTGAATGCCTTTTATTTCTTTTCTTTTTTTTAGGTTTTATTTATTTATTCGAGAGAGAGAGAAAGAGAGAGAGAGAGAGAGAGAGAGAGAGGCAGAAACACAGGCAGAGGGAGAAGCAGGCTCCATGCGGGGAGCCTCATGTGGGACTTGATCCCAGGTCTCCAGGATCATGCCCTGAGCTGATGGCAGCACCAAACCATTGAGCCACCTGGGCTTTTATTTCTTTTTGTCGTCTGATTACTGAGGCTAGGACTTCTAGTACTATATTGAATAGCAGTGGTGAGAGTGGTCATCCCTGTCATGTTCCTGATCTTAGGGGAAAGGCTCCCAGTGTTTCCCCATTGAGAATGATATTTGCTGTGGGCTTTTCATAGATGCCTTTTAAGATGCTGAGGAATGCTCCCTCTATCCCTAGACTCTGAAGGGTTTTGATCAGGAATGGATGCTGTATTTTGTCCAACGCTTTCTCTGCATCTATTGAGAGGATCATATGGTTCTTGTTTTTTCTTTTGTTGATATGATCTATCAAGTTGATTGTTTTACAAGGGTTGAACCAGCCTTGCATCCCAGGGATAAATCCCACTTGGTCATGGTGAATAATCTTCTTAAGGTACTGTTGGATCCTATTGGCTAGTATCTTGTTGAGAATTTTTGTATATGTGTTCACCAGGGATTTGGGTCTATAATTCTCCTTTTTGGTGGGGTCTTTGTCTGGTTTTGGAATTAAGGTGATGCTGGCCTCATAGAATGAGTTTGGAAATATTCTATCCCTTTCTGTCCTTCGGGACAACTTTAGAATAGGTAATATATCTTCTTTAAACATTTGATAGAATTCTCCTGGGAAGCCATCTGGGCCTGAACTTTTGTGTCTTGGGAGGTTTTTGATGACTGCTTCAATTTCCTCCCTGGTTAATGGCCTGTTCAGGTTTTCTATGTCTTCCTGTTCCAGTTTTGGTAATTTGTGGTTTTCCAGAAATGCATCCATTTCTTCTAGATTGCCTAATTTATTGGCGTATAGTTGCTCCTAAAACTTTTTAAAAATCATTTGTATTTCCTTGGTATTGGTTGTGATCTCTCCTCTTTCATTCATGATTTTATTAGAGTCTTTTTATTTTTAATAAGGCTGGCTAATGGTTTATCTATCTTATTAATTCTTTCAAAGAACCAACTCCTGGTTTTGTTGTTCTGTTCTACAGTTCTTCTGGTCTTTGTTTCATTGAGTTCTGCTCGAATCTTAATTATCTCTCTTCTTCTGCTTGGTGTAGGTTTTTTTTTGCTGTTCTTTCTCCAGTTCCTTTTGGTCCAAGGTTAGCTTATGTATTTGAGTTTTTTTACAATTTTTTGAGGGATGCTTGTATTGGGATATATTTCCCTGTTAGGAGTACTTTTGCTGTATCCCAAAGATTTTGAATGGTTTTATCTTCATTTTCATTAGTTTCCATGAATCTTTTTGATTATTCTCTAATATCCTGGTTGACCCATTCATCTTTTAGTAGGATGCTCTTTAACCTCCACATGTTTGAGTTTCTTCCAAATTTCTTCTTGTGATTAAGTTCTAGTTTCAAAGCATTGTGGTCTGAAAATATGCAGGGGACAATCCCAATATTTTGGTATAGGCTGAGACTTGATTTGTGACCTAATATGTGTCTATTCTGGAGAAAGTTCCTTGTGCACTTGAGAAGAATGTGTATTCAGTTGCGTTCAGATGCAAAGTTCTGTATATATCTGTGAAATCCATCTGGTCCAGTGTATCATTTAAAGCCCTTTTTTCTTTGGTGATGTTGTGCTTAGAAGATCTTTCCTTTGCAGAAAGTGCCATGTTGAAGTCTTCCAGTATTAATGTATTATTATTTAAGTATGTCTTTACTTTGGTTATTAATTGATTGATATACTTGGCAGCTCCCACATTAGGGGCATAAATATTCATGATTGTTAGTCTTCTTGTTGGATAGACTTCTTAAGTATGATATAGTGTCCCTCTTCATCTCTTACTATAGTCTTTGGGATAAACTTTAATTTATCTGATATGAGAATGGCTATCCCTGCTTTCTTTTGAGGACCATATGAATGGTAAATGGTTCTCCAATCTTTCATTTTCAGGCTGGAGGTATCTTTAGGTCTAAAATGAGTCTCTTGTAGACAGCAAATAGATGGGTCTTGCTTTTTTATCCATTCTGAAACCCTGCGTCTTTTGATGGAATCATTTAGCCCATTTACATTTAGAGTAATCATTGAAAGGTATGAATTTAGTGTCATCATAATACCTATTCAATCCCTGTTTTTGTGGTTTATTTCTTAGGGCTTCCTCTTCCTTTTACAGGGTCCCCCTTAATATTTCTTGCAGAGCTGGTTTGGTGGTCACATATTCTTTCAGTTTCTGCCTATCTTGGAAGCTCTTTATCTCTCCTTCTATTCTGAATGAGAGCCTTGCTAGATAAAGAATTCTTGGCTGCATGTTCTTCTCATTTAGTATCCTGAATATATCCTGCCAGCCCTTTCTGGCCTGCCAGGTCTTTCTGGAGAGGTCTGCTGTAAATCTAATATTTCCCCCCACATAAGTTAGGGATCTCTTGTCTCTCGCTGCTTTAAGGATTTTCTCTTTATCTTTGGAATTTGCAAGTTTCACTATTAAATGTTGAGGTATTGAAGGTTTTTTAAATTGATTTCGGGGGAGGGGAGCTTCTCTATCTCCTTTATCTGAATGTCCTTTTCCCTCCCCAAATTAGGGAAGTTCTCAGCTATGATTTGTTTGAATATGCTTTCTGTCCCTCTGTCCCTCTTGGTGCTCTCTGGAACCCCAATTATATGTAGATTTTTCCTTCTGAGGCTATCATTTATTTCCCTTAACCTTTCCTCGTGGTCTTTTAATTGTTTTTCTCTTTTTTCTTCAGCTTTCTTCCTTGCCATCAACTTGTCTTCTGTGTCTCTCACTCTTTCTTCCACCTCATTAACTCGCATCATTAGGACCTCCAGTTTGGATTGCATCTCATTTAATTGAATTTTAATTTTGGCCTGAGTAGATCTAAATTCTGCAGTCATGAAGTCTCTTGAATCCTTTATGCTTTTTTCCAGAGCCACCAGTAGCTTTATAATTGTGCTTTTGAACTGGCTTTCTGACATCAAATTGTAATCCAAATTCTGTAACTCTGTGGCAGAGAGTACTGTTTCTGATTCTTTCTTTTGTGGTGAGTTCTTCCTTCTAGTCATTTTGCTCAGTGCAGAGTGGCTGTATGAGTGGGCTGAGTCAAGAATATCAACCACGATTTAAGTAAATTACACCCTAGATGATTCTGATGAGGTCAGAGACCATAAAATGAAAACAAAGATCAGAATGAAATAAAACAAAAGGACCATTAAAGTGAAAAACAAATTTTAAAACAAAGTAGTAAAAAATAAAAAGCCAAGATTTCCAAAGAAGAAGAAAAAAAAAGAGAAAAAAGAAGAGAAAAAAGCAAAATTAAAGAAGGAAAAAAGAAAAAAAAAGAGAAAAAAAGGAGGGGGACTGGGAGATGGTGGTAGTGAAGAAGTTGTAGTGGAGGGAGAATGTAATCTACCTGAGGGGTCCTAGAAGGCGATCCTCTTGGTTCTGAGTGTATTAAGTTCTGTATGTTAAAAGATGCTCACTCCCAAATTTATATAAACCAGCAATACTTGTAGAGAGCCCCAACATTTACCAGCCAAACATAAATGAGATAAAAGAGGGGGGCAGAATGGGAATAAAGAGAGAATATAATTTCCCAGAATGAACCAGCATGGTATACCACTTGGTTCTGGGTGTGGCTGGTCATGTTTTAGAAGGTATTAACTTCCGCCATTATAGAACAAAATGAGGCAGAGAAAACAAAAAACACAAAACAAAAAAACATATCTTGTCTATCTCCCCAAATTAAATTGAGTATGTTGAAGGGAATCTAGAAGTAGAAAATATATCTAGGACCAGTATGTAATTGTCGAAATATGAAAGTCAAAAAGGAAGAAACTTGAAAATGAAGAGGTGGTAAAATTGTGTAGTTAAGGTGGGAAAAGAGAAAAAATATTGGAAATTTATAGTCTGATATAAAAACGAGTTGTACTGGAAAAAGGAAAAAAAAATAGGAGGGATACCCTCTGGTTTTATATACTGTAAATTCTTCGACTTCCCCTGGAGCTTCCCAGCGCTGCTCAGTCAAGAACTTGCTCTTCCCCTGTCCTTCCAGCTGGTCTTCTGGGGGAGGGTCCGCTGTGCTGACTCTCAGGTGGGTGCACCTGGGAAGCTGCCCCGCCCCACACCGGGTGCTGGGCCCAGTGGGAGCCGTTTACCCCCGGAGGCCCCCATCCCCTGGTGGCCCCGCCCCTCCCAGGCACAGGGTGACACCAGGAGGAATGACCACACTGGCGGCGGCCAGCTCCCCAGCCCTGGAGTCCACTCCCCCAGTAACTCCCGCAGCTCCCAGTGCGCAGGGGCCTGGATGCTCCTGGGGCGGGGGCGCTGACCTGCACAGCTCGGGGCGTCCCACAGCAGCAGCATCCTCACTGTCCTGGGCCCTCCCCGCCTCTGTCCCGGGGGATCTCAGGATCCTGGGCTGTGTCCCCCGGCGCTGGAATCGCGCTGGAATCCCACTCCCGAGGCCCCGCAGTGAGCTCCAGTCCTTTACCGCGCTTGGCCGAGCGCCCCTCCTCTGCTAGTGACCCCGGGAACCTGGGGGCTCCACTGCCCCTCCTGCGATCCTGCCCTATGTCTCCCGGAGCGCCTTTCCCACCGCGACGAATCCAGTGTGGATTTTTAAAGTCCCTGCGTCTCCGGGGCAGGGCTCTCCTGTCCTGGAGGCTCTCACTGCCCTCCTCAGCCCAGCTCCTCACGGGGGCCCCTCCCCGACTGGATTCTTTTTTTATTCTTTTTCCACCTTCCTACCTTGTTAGAAGTGAAAACCCTTCTCTCTGTAGCATTCCAACTGTTCTCTAAATCTCAGGTCGAATTCTTAGGTGTGCAGGATGGTTTGGAAGTTACCTAGGTAGACTGGTGGGGCCAGGTGAGCTAAGGACCCTACCCCTCCACCATCTTGCCCCTCCCTCCCTTCCTCTTGATTTTTTAAAGTAAGTTATAAAAGAAAAAAAAAATAAATAAAGTAAGTTATAAAAGAGCAATTATACAAATTTGATTACATCACATCATAAGCAACTGTAGCTGCTGCGAACAGTAATTCGGCAGATCAATTGCTCGGGTGCCACATGCACCCCTAAGCTCAGAGGGGCCGACAACAGGTTTCCTAGCTATGGAGACAGCTCCCGCAGGTACCCTGGGAACCCACCCTCCCAGCCATTGAACAGCCCGGCAGTGACTATGGCAGGGCTTGAATGATGAAGTGAACTAGTCCCCACCTTACTTCTTCGTCTTGCCCAGGGACAAGACTTACTGACTCGGCCTTTGGAACAGTGACTTTGTAACCTCCACCTATCTTCTGTTTTCTATCCCTCTGCTTTGACTTCGGGTAGGGCTCCCACTGTCCCTGGCCTGGAGTGCCTGGACTATTCAGGTGGTCAGATAGATCCTAGTGATCAAACTCATACATGTACAAAGATTCTTAGGCAGAAAAGCACATTTGGCTGACAGTGACATAGTTTAGGTTAGGGCTGCGGGAGACCCAGGGATTGCTGTTAACTTAGCATGTTGGTGTGGTCTCCCTGGCTTCCCTGCAGACATTGGGCCAGCAGATCCAGCTGTCATTGGCTTTCATAAAATGGGCTAAGCCAGGGCTGAAGAAAGGCTCACCGGCTGTCTCTACTGTTCATATATATCTTCAAGTCTCTGAGCCATAGCTCTACTTCTTCAAGCAACACAATTGACAAATGCACCTGTACACCACATTGTCTAACTCACTTGCACCTTATAGAGTTGTGTTCCTCCTTCCCATAATCTACCACGGATGTGTCCTCAGACTTCCACATACACCTGAATGACTCAAAGAGTTTGTCAAAATGCAGATTCTGATTCAGTAGGGCTGGAGTGGGTTCTGGATTTCTAACAAACCCCAGATGGAGGCCCGTGCACCTGGTCTGTGGGCCATGCTTTGAGTAGTGAGTGTCTCTGAGTGCTAGTTTGGGATCTCCAACAAGGGTAGACTGCTGGAACCTTTAAAAATGCTTTAATTTCAAGCCTTGGGTCCCATTCTAGAATCTGCTCCCTCTTTTCCTGACTCTCCACTTCACCTCCCCCCTAATCAGCTTCCTTGTCCCAGGTTTACTCTCATTCACCACTGCTTTCCTCAGTTCTGTTTCCAAAGCTTTCTTTATAAAGAAAACACGTGTCTCATTGTGTCACCACCTTGTTTAAAATTCTTCAATGCCTCTCCACTGTGCTTAGTAAACCAACTTCTTAATATGACTTCTGTGGCTCTTTGAAACTTGGGCCTGTCTCTCCACTGCAACCTCATGTCCCCCCACTGCTGTCTTCTTATCCCAAGCTGATGCAGAACAAACACCCTGCAATCCCCGTGTGTCATGGCTGTCTGCCTCCAGGCTTTGAGCATGGAGCTCGGCTCTCTAAAACCACCTTCCACCTACCCCTTCTCCACCAGAGAAACTCTTACTCCTTTTGGGCTGCACAGATTCCACAGCCTTAAAGTACTAGGTCCATTCCATTGTGTTGTCTGCTTCCTTCTTTGTTTCTCTCACTTACAGAGTGCCATGAGGGTGGGAGCTGCATGTCCCTTCCACTACACAGAGTGCAGGGCATGGGGCTTGGCTCAAAGAAGGTACTCAGTACCTCTCTGAGGAGGGAGGGAAGGGAGAAAGGGAGAGGACCTAGCAGCCATGCTTGGTGATTTCCTTTCCCCTGTCACCCTTGTCAAGGAACCAGATGTCAATCACCAGGCTAAAGATGTCATCTCCAAACTTTATGAAACATTTTTAGCTTTTCCTGCCAAAATTTAAAGAAAGTAAATGAGCTCTTCAGACTCTTAGTCACAAAACAGTCATTTAATAACTAGGCAAACTACCAAAGTATAGAAACAGATGCTGAATAAATCATACAGGCCAAAGCAAATTTTAATGGAAGAAGACACTTATAATTATTCTTTCCAAAAATTTTTACAAATACCAAACTCAACAGCTTTGCTCCAGGGGGGATGCCAAATTTTAGTATCAAGAATAATGGAATTACCTTCTGGTAATGCTCCTTCCTTCCTTCCTTCCTTCCTTCCTTCCTTCCTTCCTTCCTTCCTTCCTTCCTTCCCTTCTCCCTTCCTTTCTTCCTTCCCTTCCCTTCCCTTCCCTTCCCTTCCCTTCCCTTCCCTTCCCTTCCCTTCCCTTCCCTTCCCTTCCCTTCCCTTCCCTTCCCTTCCCTTCCCTTCCCTTCCCTTCCTTTCTTTCCTCTCTTCCTCCCTGGCCTTCTTTTCCTTTCATTTCCTTCCTTCCTTCCTTCCTTCCTTCCTTCCTTCCTTCCTTCCTTCCTTCCTTCCTTCCTTCCTTCCAGATAGTTCCTGAATGCCTACCCGGCTGGGTTCAGAGAAAGCCAGCCAAAGAAGATGTGCTTCTGGCACTCACAGAAGGGTCCATGCACTCATGCTTCCCCACATGCATGCAGCCCGCAGGAGTCACAGTCAACATATGCTTGGCACAAATGTCACAGCATGGATACATCTGCCACGTGGAAACCAATCAATGGGGAAAAGGCTCTTCTCAAAATTCATCTGCTTAAAAAATCCCTTATAATTCCATATTGTCAGTTTTGGGTTTAATAAAGGTCACACAAGAAGCAATATTCTTTTCTGAGGAAAAATCAGCCTTTGAATTAAGGTCTGCCTAAAACCACATTTTACATTAATGAAGACTATATTATTAAAATGAATTTTAATTTTAGTATTTTACTCTGAAGTTTGGAAAAAGAGTGATTAATTAAAGAGAATGCTTGCCTTTCTTTTCTCCCCCAGGTGGATTTTCTCGCCCATTTGGCCTAATTATCCCTGGCCAGGGGCCTATCCAGTTGCAGCCGAGTACAGATTGGCTCTCCTTGTGTGCAGAAATGTCTGGCTCAAACTCCAGGGGCTGACGCACTTTCAGGGACAGCGGCTCTAATGCCACTCCAGGGAAGCCCATAACGAACAGCATTACATCAAATGATTATGTAAATTTGACTTCTAAAAAGTAATTGAAATAGATTTTCTCATTTCTTCCCTATGAAAACTCCATGAAGCATTAGCCCTAAGCCCCCAAAGAGGCCAGCCAAATAGCTGTGACTCTCAGCTGTAACTGACTGACATGGAAATATTCCTCAGCTTACTCTAAAAGGATCCTCCTCCATCCTACCATCATTTCGGCATATTCTGGAGGAGTATGGCTCTGGGAAGACAGGGCCAGACCTTACTCACTTAGGGTTCCCACATACTGGTACAGCACTGGGCACAGGGTAGGCACCCCTAAACCTATGTTGAGTGCATGCATGATCCTTCACACATGCTTGCTGCTGGCACTGAATGTCTGGTTGCCGAACGATGTCTATCTTCCCAGTATGCTGTTTGACTTGTTATGATAGATTCCTCCTTTGCAAAACTCCCAAGCTTTTTTTTTTTTTTTTTTTTTAAAGATTTTATTTATTATTCATGAGACACACACACAGAGGCAGAGACATAGGCAGAGGGAGAAGCAGGCTCCTCCCAGGGAGCCCAATGTGGGACTCAATCCCCAGGCCAGAGATCATGTCCTGAAGCAAAGGCAGATGCTCAGCCACTGAGCCACCCAGGTGTCCTTACTCCCAAGCTTCTAATAAAAGATTAAGCAAGGTCTTTCCCTAAGTGGCCTGAGGTGATCTCTGAAAATAGATCTCTATTCACTTGATCCAGAGAATCCCATAAAATCATGCAAATCAAGAGGTTCAACTCTTCATGTCCACTTTAAGAACACTCATGAAACTGCCCCGGGCATCAGGGTATGCCTAAGTGAAAAGCTACTGAGTATCTGAAAGACCTTATTTTATAGAAACAGTGTGTGCCATTCTGTCCTTATATGGTTGAGCTGGAAGGTAGGCCCAGACCAAACAGTGGGGCTGGACACAGGGTTAGTGGGCCAAAAAGAGTGCTGAGTTTAGGCTGCACCTGTTTAAAAATGCACAGACTAATGCTGAACTTAAGAGTTTGGATGTAGAATCTCTGGTCATAAAGTACATCCAGGTGAACACAGCCCCCCGATGTGCCTCTGAGCTTACAGAGCTCATGGTCTGAAAAACCCATGCATGAGCTCCACGTGCCACACTGAGATGATCCTTACCAAAGAAGAACAGATTGCTCCTAAACCACAAGAGGAGATTGCACAGAAGAAAAAGATATCCCAGAAGAAACTGAAGAACACAAACTTATGGCCCAAGAATAATTCAACATAAAATGAATACAAATACAAGTTTAAAAAAATTAAGCAGGTACCTCTTGAAGGAGGGACATTTGCTGTTTAGTAAATTGACATGATTCCTGGCTAGCATGTGCGGTCACACTGCTGTCTTTCTGGGCTCTCCCTGCCAGTTGCAGGCCACAGCTGCCAGCCCATTGCCCTGCTGTGCAGGGCTCTCTGATGGCCATCCTAATCTTCTACCTTTCCAAACCCCTCATTGACATCTCTAACCTCTTGTACTCCCAAGTTCCCTTGGCTGGGACCTATGAGTTATAGTAGTTTTCCAAGAATGGTGGGTGAAATAAGGATAGCTAGAATTTAGCACGTAATGGAGAAAAGAAAATAGGCTTTCATGCAAGGCTGCCTGGGGCACAAATTAACTCTCCCCTTATGAATCTTCAAGCCTTAATTTTCTCATCTATAAAATAGAGATCATAATGCCCTAGGGTCTGGAAGACAATTAAATTAGATAAAATGTGCAAAGTGCCTATACTGTACATGGAACATTGCAGGTGCCCAATATGGAAGCCGTCCCCCCTGCTCAGGTCATGTCAGGGAGTTAGACCAGAATCCATACCCTTTGACTGGCTGTGATCATTTCCTCCTAAGAATACTGGCCCTTAAAGCAATGAGGTGTCAGATTAGCCCTCCACAGAGTGTTCACCCAACTCCCAGCCTTGTCAGACTTCTCAGACTATACAGGCTGGCCATGTTGACTAAACGTTCTTATGTGAGCTACAGGGAAATTGCTCCAGCTAGAACATCTGTCTGTGTCAATTTATCTTCATCTAGGCTCAGCTTTGCAGCTGGAGTTGTTTGAACAGGGAAATAACTTCAGGAGCAGGACACTTTCTCTTGGGGCCCTGTTGTTGGAATGACAACAGAGGTTGCAGGGCTTGACTTGCTCCCAGCTGGCTGGCATCTCAGGCCTTCTGAGGCTCCAGGAAGTGCAGGGACATACTTAGGAGTGGCAGGGAGGGAGTAGAGGAATGTGACTGGGAGCAAGGAATCAAAGACCCATAGACAAACCCTACTTGAAAACCCTCTCTTAGGATATGGAGAAAGGGGAACCCTCCTGCACTGCTGGTGGGACTTTGAACTGGTGCAGCCACTCTGGAAAACTGTGGAGGTTCCTCAAAGAGTTAAAAATAGATCTGCCCTATGACCCAGCAATTGCACTGCTGGGGATTTACCCCAAAGATACAGATGCAGTGAAATGCTGGGACACCTGCACCCCGATGTTTCTAGCAGCAATGTCCACAATAGCCAAACTGTGGAAGGAGCCTCGGTGTCCATCGAAAGATGAATGGATAAAGAAGATGTGGTTTATGTATACGATGGAATATTCCTCAGCCATTAGAAATGACAAATACCCACCATTTGCTTCAACGTGGATGGAACTGGAGGGTATTATGCTGAGTGAAGTAAGTCAATAGGAGAAGGACAAACATTTTATGGTCTCATTCATTTGGGGAATATAAAAAATAGTGAAAGGGAATAAAGGGGAAAGGAGAAAAAATGACTGGGAAATATCAGAGAGGGAGACAGAACATGAGAGACTCCTAACTCTGGGAAATGAACTAGGGGTGGTGGAAGGGGAGGTGGGCGGGGGGCGGGGGTGACTGGGTGACGGGCACTGAGGTGGGCACTTGACGGGACGAGCACTGGGTGTTATTCTATATGTTGGCAAATTGAACACCAATAAAAAATGAATTTATATATATATAAAAAGAAAACCCTCTCTTACTTTACATAGATACTGTGGTAAGTTTACGTGTCATCTTGACTGGCTACAGGATGCCCAGATTAAACATTATTTCTGGGTATTGTCCATAAGGGTATTTCCAGATGGGATTACCATTTGAATTGGTGGACTCAGTATAGTAAACTACCCTCTCCAGTGTGTGTGGGCATCATCTAAGCCTTTAGAACCTGAAGAGACCAAAAGGCAGAGGAAGGAGGAACTCATCCCTTTTTCTCCTGCATCACTAATTGTGCTGGGACATTCCATTTCATCTTCTCTGACTCTCCAACCATAGATTGCCAACCACAGATTGTGAGACTTCTCAGCCTCTACAATCGCAGGAATCAATTCCTTATAATAAATATTTATGTATCTATAGATGTGTAGATATAGATATATGCCTGCTGGTTCTGTTTCTCTGGAGAACCCTGATTAATACAGAGACTGAGCTAAAAAACATCCTGACTTCCTAAAGATCTCTTAGAGATCATCTAAGCCATTTCTGTCATGTCAAAGTTGGGCAAATGGATGCCCAAGGAGGGAAAGTGCCCTGTCCAGGGTTGCTTAGTTATTTAGTAGGAGAAGTGAGATTGAAACCTGACCTCCAAATCGGTAGCATGCAGCTTCTTCTAGCTCTTGGGTGTAGATAAAAATTTTATAACAAACAATCTTCAAACATATTACAGAAGCCTTCCATTGGAGGAATTCCGTAAGGACCTTTTGTTCATGTGCTGATCCAGCACCAGGGTGAGCTGGTAAAATTGTTGTTGCCAGACCTCAACTCCTGGGGATCTGTGATGAGCTAACACTTGAGTGTTCCTAGTCTCTCAGCCCCACCTACATATCCACACCGTTTCAGCCGACCCTCTTCCGACTGCCGATGGAGGTCTCCCAAGGGACATAAGACTGGACGTTCTCTGGGTAAGTTTCATACATGCTCGAGAGCAAGTCCTCCTAATGCATTATAAATCAGCTGACGCCTGCTGCCCACAGCATTTGAGAAGGATCCTTGGCCTCTTCCACTGCTGCCCAGAATGACCAACATCACCTCCCTCCTCTGTGCTTGGGGCTGCTGCCACTTTGTAGATGTAGCTGTCACTGCCTGCAGGGCTCAGGACAGGGAGCCTTGATCTAAGCACACCCCCAACAAGGCCCCTAAGCACTAAAGCTTGTGTTACCATTTCAAAATGGCCCCTTCAGCTTAACCTGCAACCCATTGTTCTGTGGGATGTCAAATCTACTGCTTTGTTCTACGCAGGGAATGACATCATCTCCTCTCATCTCCCCTCAGATACCCATAGACAAGTCTTTGAAGTTTCCTTCTCACATGCCTATTAATTTGTGCCCTCAGATGCCTGGGAAGTAGCAGGTCTGAAATGTGCTGGCGTCTGGAACCACCTACTGTTCATACATCCTGTTTGATTACAAAAGTGATCTCAGTTCTGGCAGCATGTTAAAATCGCCTCAGGGAGCTTTTAAGGAATCCCGACGCCTGGCTCAATCTGGGATCAATTAAATCAGAATCTCAGAGGGTGTGACCTGGGAATCAGTATGTTTGAAAAGCTCTAGAAGGCAGGAACAGTGGTTCCTAGGGGGTACTAACTGGACAGAGGTGTAGGGGAGCCTGCAGGGTGCCCAAGCTGCTTTATGACTTCATGTCTTGCTACATAAGGAGACAAAAGTTTTCTTTGGGCAGGGATTGAAGGGTGGCAGTGTCTCACTGTCCTTGTGCCCTGCACTCCTCCACACATGAAAATGCCTGTATTTCCCACTCAAAGGATACACAAGCAAACAAGCACATCAACAACCATTAGGGGGGAGAACTACAGCAAAGTAAACAAATCACACCCTTTTGTTTTACTTTAGAGACCCAGGTGTTTTGTGTCCTTGTACTTGCCTTTTAAATGAAATAAATCTAATATGCTGCTTGGAGTTGATCTTTTTTTAGGCTTAGGAGAAAAAGTAGCTTAACACAAATGTAGTTCTGGGCACTATAAGGATGCCAGGGCTTTACAAAGGTCATCTTTCATCTGTAAGGTAACAAGTAGGAGCATGAACCATCTAGTTCTTCCTGAAAGAGTTTCTTAGGACACAGAACTCAGTGATAAAACTGGGAAGTCCCATGAAAACCTAACAAGTTGGTCACTCTATCAAGAATTAGTTGGCAAATGCTGAACAGCTGGGTTCTTGACATGGTCATGAAGGGAACTCAGGCTTACAAACTAGACCCTTATGGGACAGACATCACTGATAGCCAAGTCAAGACCTCAAAGACTAAGTCAATGCCCTTTCATTGTGATCTTCAGCTCACTTTTCTGAAAATTAACCAAAATCTCAATGGAATTCATCTTCAATTTGAAGAGGAATCTTCACATGCCATCATGGTGGATGTGTTCTCCATTTTATGTTTTCTGGTATCAGTTTATAATCATGGCTCCCAGTTATTTGGCGCCAGGAATTTGGATGATACTTTCATCCATTATTCATAATCCTCACAATAACTAAAATTGCATTATTCTTCCCATTTTAATAACCCTAGATTTAGACCCCAAGTTTATCTAAATTCACATCCCATATTATGCTGCTTCTCAGAAGCAAGTGAGGATTCTCCAGGACAAAAGTAGTCCCACAGATAGCTGCTAAGGAGTCCAACACCCTCTTCTGGGATTCCTTCAGACTCGTCTTCCTTTCTGCCCAGATGTGCCCCTGTCCCTCCCTGCCTAGCCCTTCCTTGAACTAGTTTATTAATTTGAGATTTCTCATTTTTACTTAGACTTCAAAAAAATAACAAGAACGCAGCAATGTAAGTGCACTTACTACGTGCCAGGCATTTCACTCTATATTTTACATGTTTTATGAAATCCTCATCCTATGAAAATCCTCATCCTATGAAGTGGGTATCATGCCCACCATACAACTGAGGGAACTTAGGCTTAGAAAGATGAGATAACTCATCAAAGTGTTATCAAAGCTACCTCATGGTATAGATGGGTTTCAAATTCCCATGTGTCTGACTCCTTCTCCTGGCTCAGACCGGCAGGGAAAGGGAAAGCATTCAGAATGATTCCTGGAACTCATGGCAGTGAAAGTTCTCCCAACAGCAACTGCCCATTCAGAACCACAATTATTTACCAGGAATATCCTCTGATTGAAGGGGCAGGAGGTGCATTCAATTAACATTTCATGCAGAGTCAAAATTCATGACTCTCCTGGGGAAAATAATAAAACGTCACCTTAATCATAATTAAAAATGATACTCAGCTTCCATCTGATATGCATCTAAATCTATTTTAGTGTTATTAGTATGGAAACAGATTCTCCATCAGTGTCATTCCCAGCTCATAAATAAACTAAAGTAAAAGCAAAATAAATTTTAAGTTGGAAGTATCAACGTAAACGCATTTTTACAAGTTGTCTTATTTACAGTCACTGAGATTCACAGTTTATTGATTGCAAGCTTAAAAAAAAAAGCTACACATATCTGTACTGCATAACAAGAAGACTTTAAGAAAATGAGGGATTCAATGGTATGCATGTCCTCAGTAAATGCCACCAGCCTTGCTGGCTAGAGCAGGGGCCACGTTCTAGGGCAGCCTCCCTCAGATCCTAGACCAGCAATTACGTGTGAGCTAGTAGGGTGAGGCCACTATCCAAAGCCATCATGGATCCCTGAAGTCAGGAAATGTGGCACCTTCCTGAATCAGGGCAAGATATTGTCCCCACAGAGCTACATTGACTCTAGGGGAACAAAGAAGTATGCAAAGACATTCTCAACTCCAACATCTGTCAGTCTTAACATTTTCCTTTTTGGAAATTACTACACTCTGGGACATAGCAATGTATTTCTATCAAGGTTTGGAAAATGCTGACCATCCTAGACTTTTTTCTCTGGATTGTTTTCCCTTATCCTTGTCAACCGTGGTCAACACGGAGTTATCTTTCCAAAACCTATGTTAGCCATTATGTAGGTAAAGGATTAAACATCCCTTTTCCTTTGCAACCTCCATGCCTCATATATCCACCATTTGTTCCACTTATGCACAGTTGGTCATTTCCTTCATTTAAATGCCCATATCTCCTTCAAGACTTTGAGTTTCCTGGAGATGCAGCTCAGTTTCCTTCACTGAGCCTACCATGCCTACCATCATGAAAGGCACAGAAGCAGTTACCTGCACATTTCACTGTGTTGGATTAGAACTAAATTGAATGAATATGTTTCACCCTGGAATTTATGTCTCGTTGATGCTCTCACAAGCTTACTTTTATCTAGTTAATCATTCAACAGGCAATCTTTGAATACCTACTATGCCCTCCGCCTTGAAGACTAAAAGCCAAGTAGAAAACACATTGACAGCCTGTAACACATGGTTGTCAAGTTAGGAGACAAATGGCACACATACCAAAACAGCTAGATCAGTATTTCCCGAAGTGTCTCCGGAGAAACCAAGACTCTGTGAGGGAGAGGCTCTGTGGTAAAGAAAGCTTAGGGAACCCTGCAAAGTCCTGCTTCTTGGGGAACTACCCTGCACATTTATGCAGCTCAGGGCTGAGAAGTCCTACTGCAACACACATGATGACATTTTTAAATTCTAATATTTCAAAATTTATTGCACAACAAGAACTTCTTTTAATATAAGATAAAATTAACATTCTGTAGGAGCAAGTGTTACAGGGAACAAACTGCAATAAACATCAAACTAGAACTATAAGCCTAATAAATTATAAGCACAAAAAAAATCTGTTTAGGAAGAAACTCAATAGGGCTGACCTCTTCTTTAGATAAGTGAGGCATTGGTCTTAGAGAAAGGCCTTCCTATGTTCTTTTACTGCAGTTGGGTTTGATCCAATGAATTTTATTAAGCAGCTATTATGTGCCAAGCATCATCCCAGAGGTTGAGGCTACAGAGATGAACCAGATACTGGACCAAGTGTAAAGCTTGTGCCTTGGTGCCATAAGCATGAGTATGTACGTATAAGTGTGTGTAGTTGTGTGTGTATGTGTGAGTATGTGAGTGTGTGTGCACATGTGGGCATGTGATGCCTAAGACAGAGACTCCTCCCATAAAGAGTGTAGACTTCTAGGTAGATGTGAAGTGAAGGAAAGAAAGGAGAGATGGCATTTCCTGAAGTATGGGGCAGGGTCTCATAAGACATAAAGACCTGAACGGCTGCAATGTGAATTTGACTTCATGCTAAAGTCACTGGTTTCTTGATAACTACCCCACCACCACCACCACACTTACCCCATATCAGGCAGCCCCACCCTGCACCTATTCCATTTCCTGTCATGTTGGTCAGGTGTGCCATGCAGAAGGCCACCCCTATTACTATGTAACGGTGGCCTGAGGACTCTGCGCCTCCTAGCTGTGACTGAGTTCAGATGCTAGTGCTTCTCCCTGGCACTGAATGCAGACTATTCCCCTCCACCCTTCCCCTGACATTCCTGACAGACAGTGCTCCTTGTAGAAGAGGAGCTGCACACAGGGCAGAAGAAACATGGGCACAGGCCTGGGCTGCACCAAGGAGGGCCCAAGTACGCTGAGCATTACCAGGCCTGGTTGTGGTTCCAGTTTAGACACAGACTGACCTTGAAGACTCATCTGGTCCTGTTTCTCACCTGCACAATGCAGGTAATAGACTCTAAGCATGTGCTTCTCAAACATTCATGTGCTTATGAAACAAAACCTGGAGGTTTTGTTAGCACTGACTCATAGATCTGGAGACTAGAGATTCTGCATATGGAGCAAGCTCCCAGGTGATGCTGAAGCCTCTGGCCCATGGACCACACTTGAAGAAGCAAGATTAAATTCTTCCCTCTCCCAGAGTCTGCAGTTTAAGTTCTCAGGACTTTCTGGAAAAGAGACCATGGAACTTACAGAGGCTCTGCATATATATAGTTGTGATCACTACCTGTGTGCCTCAGCTGCATACAGCCTAAACGGGGTACTTCACTATGTACGCACAGCCACATGGGGAATAAATAGACATCCACACACTATGCACTCCTATATAGCCATTCATTCACACATACATACCCATGCCACATGTCCTCCCTATTCTCCATGCTGTCCTCACCCAGACCTCCCCATCTGCTAAACCACAGAGAGATGACAGCAACAGTACCCAGGATGTCTCAAAACATCAACACCCTTTCATGACCCACTTGTGGGAAGCACACCACTAGTTGATCATTTACCCAGCAATGGCTTTCTTTCTAAAGTCTGGATTAAAATATCAAGCATTGAATTAGCCCTTGGAGAGTGAGGATTAATATCCTAACTTGGAAAGGGAAGAGCAAGAGTACATTGCAGTCCCTGTCCATTACCAGTGGGATTTAATGCATATATCTCCCACTGACCTTGTGATGGAGGTGGGTTCAACAATGAGAACTGAGAAGGCCTGTGCCCCGAGAGTGTGGCTGGGAAAATAGGACTGTTATAATTAGCAAACATGTGCTTCTGAAAATCAGGGAAGGAAAAAATAACAGTGGGGCTGTAGTGGCTTGGCAAGGGTTCTAGAAGAATCAGAACTTAACAATGAGTGAGGTAGAAGAGAAAAAAGTGGTGTTGATGAAAATAAGTACAGAAAAAGTATAGATAACTGTGGCAGCAGCGTATGTGTAGTCCTGTGGGGTAGTGGAGAGTGAGAGATGATACAGCTAAATACAGTCCCCTCATCTAAGGAGAGGCGAGCAACGCTGCAGTGTTCATCCCCAAGAGAATTACTTGGGTAATGTGCACTTTCCCTCCACAGGCTGTTGGGCAGTGAGGACTCCGTCAGGCCCTACCGCTTCTGTGAATGCCAGACATGGCAGCCTGGGGAATGAGAGTCATGTCCTCTCATAAAGTTCAGAGTCCCGTGAGCTCCCACTGCTTGCAAGCTTCCCCATGGGAAGCTGATGGCTGAGTATCAAAACCCTCCAGGTCCATAAAAGCCCTGTAGTTTCCAGCAAAGTGGGAAGGCACTGTGGTGGAGGCCTGCATCAGTCTTGTGTAGGGAGAAGTTAACTTTCCTGGTCTCTGGGAAGTCAGAGCACAGAGAATGGACATTCAGGATAAAGCACACGAGGCTTTCAAAATGTAAAGTAAATATAAGAAAAAAATATTCTCAGAGTTGGCCCATGGAAGACATATGGCCACATTTTTTCAATATTATATTTCAAATGTACTTCCTTCATATCCCTGTCCATATATCTCATAGACAAGTTTTCCTGGAAAATAGTGAAGATGTATTTTAAAACCGCAATGTGGTTCTATGTGTCTTTCTCAATGAAAATTTCACTGATTCCTGGAATAGGCCAATTTTCCCCATTTTTACATATTCACAATAAACTATAACAGGTCCTATCCTCTGTAACATGTAAGACAACTGTATTGAATAGTTTGTGTGCTTGCTGAAGGCATATCTTCCTTCCTGACAGCAGGACTCCAGGGGTTCCATCTGGCTTGTTTATTGATACATTCCCCAGATTCTAGCACAATTCCTAATACATAATAAGCACCCAATCAAAATTTGTTAAATGAATGAATGGGTGATTGAGTGAATTCATAGTCTAGTCACTTGTGCCAGAAGAGTCTGGGACACTAAGATTGGAGCAAGATGCCTGGGAAGAGTTATAGGATATTAACATCAAGATTGGAACTAAGTGAAGGACCGACTCCCTCCTCAGCCATCTCTTAAATGTTTGTTCAAACAAAGATATCTGGATGAGTGGCCTTAACCATAGGTCAGAGTCTGTGGATTCATGGAACATTGAGTCCATTCTCCTCTCTCTCTTCCATGGCAGATGGTAATATTTAAGTCCTCACAGAACACTTACTTTGCTAAACATAAAAATGGCCTGAGAATATTTTCCAATAGAGTACTTCCAGGAGTTACTGACAACTGATGAGATGACAAGAAGTAAGAAACCTATTTATCATCCTGACTACAGGTGACAGGGATGGGTAGGCACAATTTGACAAAATGGGTATAGTCACACCATGAAATGGCACTCTTAATATTCCTCTTTTTTTCAAATTATCTTGCTAAAAATATTGAAAAACAACACATAGAATGATAACTTATAATCTACAGCTGATTCCATGCATTATAATTTTTCATGTTCTGTCACACTGTCAACAGTTACAATTCCTTATCTCCTGAGATGTCAGTATGTTACAACCTGATGACAGGGAGACCCATACCACTTCTCCCACTTTGAGCCTCCTAAACGATGGTCAGCATCTCATCTGGGAAAAGGACGATTCTCTGATGGAGAAGGCATGTACAGAGGAAGGGCCCCATGAAACTTTGGCCCTCTTCTTTTACTCCATCTTTAGAATATTCTTTTATCCCCTGGTCAGTCTTCTTTGCTTCAATCTTACAAAGCTTTCTCACATCCTCCCTAGTTCTCTATTCTGATGCTTTGCTAGAAGCAAGACCAAGGATCATCCACAATCAGTAAAGAGCTTACCTACTGGCCCACAGGACATGTGCCAGCACAGTGGCAGTGTAAGTGAGATTCATGTGTGTTGTAATTTTTTATTTGTATAAATGTTATCTCATCTGCCCTTTTAACAAACCTGTCAAGTTGGTATTATTGCATCGTTACTTATAGATGAAGAAATGAGGCTTAAAGAGGGTATGTAACTTGACTAAGAGCTCATAGCTTATAAATATTACAGCTCTGTAGGGCTCAAATCTTGTCCCCTTGTTTCCAAATCTCATGCAGTGTTCCATGCTTGTTTTCTTTGATCGCAATAACTTGCTCAGTAAGTACTACTATAAAACGGACAGAACATCCAGCTGCAGTTAAGGTAGAGCTACAGCTGCAGTGGAGCTAGGGCTTAGAGAATGCCAAGGCCAGAAGGAAGTGTACAGATGGTACATCTTACAACTGATGCCATCAATACACAGAGCTCACAGATATATTGCGTGTTAATTCATACATGTTATGTAGGTCTATTTTGCAACCCTAAAGAAAAATTGAGTTGCAGGTCTGGACTGAATCAAAATTGTGGAGTTATCCCATTTTTGCTTCTCATGTCACCAACCAACTTGCCCCATCCTCACATTCAAGATCTGGGAAGACTAGCAGCAAAAATTGTGGTTATTAAGGACTTCCTGTAACCCAAATGCAGCAAAAGAATGCCAGGATAGATGATGAGATGTACAGTATGTTGGAGAAATGTAAAGAAATTTTTTTTCCATGTGTCACTTTGATTTTTCCCCAAAATGAATGTCTTCAATTCTGTTGAGCAATCTAACTTCCCTTTTAGATCCACATCCACTGTACTTTACACCATGAATGCTGAGCTAAAACTCTGGAATTCAAATCCCTTCTTGCCTTAATCGTTCTATTATTTCAGTGCATCACAAATTTCTTTGTAGCTGAACCCAAGGCTCTGAGGCATTCTTGAAATAGTTCTTTTAAAGCTGACATTTTAAAATCACCCCTAACTCAAATTAAAATGGTTTTGACATGATGTTCTGAGAAGGCACAGTGCTTAATAGCAAACACTTCTTGTGTATTAAGCAGGATTAGTAAGCCTAATTCTAAAAAGATGTCATAATGAGCACAATAGATGTTTTAAAATTTGGACCAAATTTGCTTCTATTTTTTCCCTTTTAATGTCCTGGAACATGAAGGGGAAGTTCTACTTCTGAAAATGAATAGAAATCTCTGATTACCAATTACAAAACAAAATGCAAAGAAAATGGGAGAGGTTCGGATTTATTATTCCTTTCCCTTAGTAGAAGTAAAATATATCAAAAGTAGTTTCTTCTGGATAGTATAGATTCTTTTTCCACTCTGCGCAGGAAATGTTCTTAAAATAGAACACAGAGAACTTTACCTAGCTGAAAACCATGCATAATTCAGCGTAGAGAGTGAACCATAATCTCTTTACACTGTTTGGGTAAATGGTTTGTGCTCTGAAAACAGGAATTTTCCAGATAGCAGTGAAAAGTCAGATTGTATTTCTCTTTAATACACGTATCTGCCACAACTGGAGGCGCTGGCAATCTATCCTTTGGTCCCAAAGGGTCAGGAGAAATGTTGTCTGTCCTTAGATCTGAGACAGGATGCAAATATAGCATTGAGGTTGACACTTGGAAAAGCATCCATGTTTAGCTCTGAGCACACAGATAAGTAGAATGGGCCTGTCCCTTTGAATGTTGGATGAGTTTATGTGAATACATGTTGATTTCTTTCTTCTGTAATTGGGAAGTACCAAATAATCATTCACAAAGATTTTTGACTTGTTTTACATAAACAGTAAGATGGTAGAGCCTAGAGTTTAGTAACAGACTAAATCCCTGGCTATTCCAATTGTTAACTACACAAACTTGGGAAAATTATTCTTTGTGTCTTAGTTTCACCATATTGGAAAACAAAGATAAAAATAGTAAAAAAAAAAATACTGGAAAAATGTATAAAACCATGGATTTCAGATACAGTACAAGAGACAGCACAGCATAGTGATCCCTGTGAGAAAAGTAACATGAGGTGAACCCTATGGCCCAGCTTAGTGCTTGGCAAGAGTTTCCAGGCTTTGCCATAGGTAAAGAGTACCCAGAGTGAGATCAGCAGTTTCCCTGAGTTAAGAAGTTAGATTCAGAAGTTTGAGAAGATCAAGGCAGCTAGAATCTGTGAGCAGGAGTATCAGAAAGGAAGAAGATGCAGCGAGCCAGAGAGAGACAGAGAAAGACAGAGACTCAGTGAGAGACAGAGAGGGAAAGAGAACACACTCTGGAGATAACAGAATTGCCCTCAAAAGTCTTTGATTGAGTACCAATTAGAGCATGCATGAGAAAATCACCAAGGCTGGTAAAAGAACTACTGAAAGAAGCAGAAAGTATAATCCCTAGAGCTTACACAGTGTTAGGAATAGTTTGCATTCCCACATCCAGGGAGGAAAATCTCCATACATAAGGCATGGAGTATTGCCTTAGTTGTGGGGACAAACAGACTAACAGCTGATCTGGTCCAACTTAACAATACTTAAAAGCAAATCTTGAAAATCTCAAACTGATTTCAAGTAACTTGACTGGTTACAAAATGAAGTCCTCGTATATTTAAAGATATAATAAAAAATCCTGCAACTCAACATAAAATTCAGTGTCAAAAATCAATAGAAATTTATTGTGCATGCAAAGAAGAAGGAAAACCTATGAGAGAACAACCAATTGATAGAAACAGACTCAAAAGTGACACAGATAATAGAAGTAGTAGACAAAGGATTTAAAACAAACATTATAAATATATTTCACATGTTCAAAAAATAAAGCATGGGCAGATAAGGAAGATGGTAAATAAGATAGATGAATAGATAGGTAGATAAATAGATAATAGATAGCGATGGATGTAGATGATTTTATATCTAACACAGAAATTCCAGAAATGAACAAAAATAATACATGAGGTTTAAAATACATTGGATGGGAAATAACAGCAGATTAAATATTGCAGGATAGCACTGAACTTGAAGGCATAGCAAGAGAAACTATCTAAAATCAAATAAAGAAGGAAAATAATTGGAAAATAAAATGAGAATAGGATCATTGCATCAGTGAGCTATGGGACACAGCCTAACATTCTTGTGACTGGAATCCAAAAATGTTTAAAGAAACAATTATTGCAAATTTAACAAATTTGATGAAAACCATAAACACACAGAAAGCTCAATAAGTCACAAAGAATTTTAAGAAAAACTTGAAACATAAAAAATTAAAAAGTAATGATAAAAATTAATCTTTCCCCAAACTGACCACTTTTGCACCTAGCAGTACTTTAGTGCTCCTCTACCACCACCCTTCTGGCAGGGGTGGGTGGGTGGTTACACTGTGGACCTGCAAGGACTTCAAGAAAAGAAGAGGGTACAAAATCCTGGTGTGCAACTGTCAGAGCCCTTCCTCTGGTCCTAAGAAGCCAATGACTGGGAGCAGCAATGCACATTAATCAGTCATGTGCCCAGCTATGTGCAAAAAGTCATGTGATGTGCAAAAAGCACGGAGGACAAAATGAATATGTTTTGATCTACTACGTGCAAGAAGTATTTATTGTATTATGGTTAATCCTTGCAACAACATGGAGGCATAACAATTATTATTCCTACTTTAGAGTTGGGGAACTGAGGCTTAGAATACCTGAGTGAGTCATACAGCTAAATAAAAGCCAAGGAGACAAATTTCACATATAGGTCAGTTGTTTCTCCTGGTGTTGCATGAACTCAGGAAGGAGGAGAGCACTGTGGGTGATGGCCACAGTCGTGGGGGGGCTTCCCGCAGGAGGTGGTGAGTCTGCTGAGCTTTGAGACAGGTAGAGAGGAGGGAAGAGAGAAAGCAGGCTTAAGGGACCATTATTACTAGAGCAAAAGAGCAAGAGTGAGAAGACTGAACAACATCAGAGTGGATGAAATGGATGCAATGCTGTTATGATCTTCTCAGGTGGGCAGGGAGATGGACAGAAAATTTCATGCAGAGCAATAGTATGGAGAAAGTTCCAGTTTAGGCATCTGGCTATTCCTAGATAGCTAGAAGTTTGGGGAGAGGAACACACAAATCCAAGAGATCTTCTTAGAAATTCTTACTATGTTACTAAGCACACAGCTGAATAAGACCATAATAGCTGGCATTTATTAAGTATTTTGAGTAAACCAAAGATTGTGATAAGAGCTTTCCATATCTCATCTATTTTCCACTATAACTTTGGAGAGGTGGATGTCACTCTCATTGAGCACATTTTACAGAGGGGAAAACTGAGACTCAGAGGGTTAAGTAAGTACCTTACTTGCTGAAGTACACACCATTGGTAAATAGGTAGCCAGATTTAGACAGTGAGAGTCCAGAGTCTTTGCTCTATCACCTCACAACCGAAAGTGTGGTCGGCAGAGCAGCAGCATGGGACTTACCTGGAAGCAATAGTATTTGTATTTGAAGATCTTTTCCTTAACGAATATGAAAGTACTTAGAAAAACATAAAGCATTATCAAAGGGAAGGTATTAGAAATGCCTTTCAGCCATGGAAATTGGATTTAAGACTGTGACCCTTTCTTGGATTATGCCTTGCATATTTGAATCTCAGCACAGAGATGAATGGGCCCAGATGTTCTTGAGCAAAGCTCTAGAGCAGCTGTTGGCAAACCTTTTATATAAAGGACCAGGGAGTAAATATTTTAGGTTTTGTAGGCCATATGGTCTCTGTTGTTATTACTCAACTCTGCCACTATGGCATGAAAGCAGTCATAAACAATACATAAATGAACAAGTGTGGCTGTGCTACAATAAAACTTTATTTATAAAAACAGGTGGTGAGCTGAATTTGGCCCCTAGGCTATGGCTTGCCATCCCAATTCTAGAACATCATATATTCCCTCTCAAAGAGGGGCTGTGGAATGTAAGGCAAGGTAAGAAAATACGCTTCATTTTGAATGGATATTCTAGTAGTCACCTGGGGGCAGGATATTCCAATGGATGCAAAAAAGGTTTGGATTCTGAGTGTCTAGAATGAACATACGTAGTATTAATAGAGTGACGAAGAGTAACAGACTATTTATGACAGGGAAAACTTTTTCTCCTTCATGTCAAGCTCTTATTGTTGGGCTCTGTAGAATAGAAAGAAATGTTAACTAACATCCATCAGTTCTGTTTTGTTTATCCATCCTTACTGAATGACTACTACATGCCAGGTAGTATAAATAAATACAGGATTCATTATGCAATGCCCCTGTTTTCTAAAAGTTGGTAACCCAATGGAGGAGGAAGGTGTAAATAAATAGCCCAAGCCAATGTGATGTATGGTAGAAAGGAGAAAGCCAAGGAGCACTGCATGAGCTTGGAGGAGGGTACCTTATATAGACCAGAAGAAGGGAAGTAGAAGCAGCTATCAAGGAGAAGCTTCTGTTGATAATTGAAGATTTGGAGGATGCAAAGTTAACCAGGTGAAGGAGAGGCAGAGTGTAAAATGTGCAAAGGTTGTAAGTGGGAAGGAGCATGGGAGCCTAAAACAATGTGCCTGCAGAACCAGAGATTCTAATCCGAGAAGGAAATGCAGGGAAATGAGGTAAGAGAATCTGGGGCCAGATTATCAAAGAGCTTTTTGGCCTCTGAAGGAGGGGATTCTAATTCTTAGGGCAATGGGGGTACACTGAAGCCGTACAAGCCAGGGAGAAAAAATGTCTGGATTTCTCTTTTAAAAATCTAGAGACATTTTACTAAGCTTCACCATGGAAAATGAATGGACCAACGGAGTGGCAATATAGAGGAGAGACCAATGTTAGGACACTCTGGAAGTCACTCAGGATAGAGCTAGTATCCTGGACTAAGATAGTAACAGGGGTCAGAAAGAAGGGAGTAGTGTTAGAAACGATTATATAGAATTGATAAGGCTTAAGAATTAAGGGGCTTGGAACATCAGTCTTTAGGACTGTGATCAAAGCCATGGCAGGGAAGAGATCACACAGAAAGAGTGCATAGACTGTGAAAAGCAGAATTCCTAGTAGGGATTCCTGGGGACAGCTGGGCAGAGTATGGAAACCATGAGGAGGAAGGGAAAGGGCACCTATGAGGAATGAAGGAAGATCAGGAGAGAGTGCCATAACATTCATTGTCAGGGATGGCACATGGATTATCTTCTGTGATGCTTCCAACTGTATGGCTAGATCTGATTATTCTTATTTTACAAATAAGAGATCTTGGAATCAGTGGGGAAAACAACTTGACTAGGTTTGCAGTGCCAGTAGGTTATGGAGGCATGATTAAATGAAATATGCACTTGTGAGGTGGTCTTTTTTTTTTTTTTTAAGCCTATGCCCTTCTAACCCACAAGCTACATCACAGATTTCAATAATGAAATGAATAACATTTATTTAGCATGTACTACACTCTATACACTATTATAAACATTTTAAATATATTAGTTAATTCTCGCGATGATCCAGTGATATCCAGTACCAATAATCCAGTGCCATTATTATCTTCATTTAAAAAAAATGAAATCAAGATTCCATGATTAGAAAATGACAGAGCTGGGTTTTAAACATAGGAAGTCTATGCTTTTAACTACTACACTATGCAACTTGAATTTGAAGCCTTTGAAACCTTTCATTCAGTAGAGGCTAAGAAAGTAGCAGGCATTATGCTCCATGTTGCAATTCAAACATGCACTGAAACATTAGGGTTTCTACCCAAATGGATCTTACAATTCAATACTTCCTCAATCTTATTTAGAAAAGACTCACAACAAAGAGACAAGAGTTTGGCAACAGAATGTGCAGGCAACTTGAATTGGGGACCACTTAAAAGAAACACAGACACTTATTGAACACCTCAGTGTAGAGTACTGCTCTAGACCTGAGATGAGCTGTAACAGGCAAACTAGTTTAAGGGCATAGACCTGGGTTATTTCAGGCTTGGTTTGACCTGAATTTGTCTCCCCTTGTGTTTTCCTATGGAAGGTATTTTTGTGATGGTTAATTTGCTGCTCCTGAAACAGTCTGCATTTTTTTTTAAATCATAAAGCCTTTTTTCAATCTCCTTTTTGTGATGGGAAAAGATTTAGACATTTAAAACTTAGAGGGTTGGGGTTTAGAGAAATTGTGGAGTTCATCCAGTGTTGGATGATGGGAAGGATATTAACAACTCTGGAGCCAGGAAAGGGAGACTGTATGTCTACTTCCATAGGAAGGACTCTTGGGTGACATCGTGACATATTGGGAGCTTCCTAAAAAAAGGTAAGACCCTATTGGTCCCCTTTATCTCTTGGTAACATCTCCCTTCCCAATACTCACCACGGGTTTTGATTGTTATGGAGATGAGAAAGGTCTGAATTAGAAGGGATCTACATTAGATGTTTCATTGTACAGAAATAGTTGACTTATAAAATAAATAAGAGAATTATTCTCCTGTTTAAAAGCCAAGTGTGAGCTATCTCATTGCCTTCAGGAATTGCCAGGCAGACTTGCCAATGAAGTCTCCTGAGATACTATGGGGTTCTTTGTCCTCACAGCATTTTTTCAGATTCTAGAAAGACTACAATATTCCGAAGGTGGTTTGGGAAGGATTCCCTCTATAGATATCAGCTTGGCATCACATGGAGGTTTTACATGACATTAAAAGGTGGTTTTTGAAGAAGATTATTCACCATGACCAAGTAGGATTTATCCCCGGGATGCAAGGCTGGTTCAACACTCGTAAAGCAATCAATGTGATTGATCATATCACCAAGAGAAAAAACAAGAACCATATGATCCTCTCAATAGATGCAGAGAAAGCATTGGACAAAATACAACATCCATTCCTGATCAAAACTCTTCAGAGTGTAGGGATAGAGGGAACATTCCTCAGCATCTTAAAAGCCATCTACGAAAAGCCCACAGCAAATATCATTCTCAATGGGGAAACACTGGGAGCCTTTCCCCTAAGATCAGCAACAAGACAGGGATGTCCACTCTCACCACTGCTATTCAACATAGTACTAGAAGTCCTAGCCTCAGCAATCAGGCAACAAAAAGAAATAAAAGGCATTCAAATTGGCAAAGAATGAGTCAAACTTTCTCTCTTCGCAGATGACATGATACTGTACATAGAAAACCCAAAAGACACCCCCCCCCTCAAGATTGCTAAAACTCATACAGCAATTCGGCAGTGTGGCAGGATACAAAATCAATGCCCAGAAATCAGTGGAATTTCTATACACTAACAATGAGACTGAAGAAAGAGAAATTAAGGAGTCAATCCCATTTACAATTGTACCCACAAGCATAAGATACCTAGGAATAAGCCTAACCAAAGAGGTAAAGGATCTATACCCTAAAAACTACAGAACACTTCTGAAAGAAATTGAGGAAGACACAAAGAGATGGAAAAATATTCCATGCTCATGGAGTGGAAGGATAAATATTGTGAAAATGTCAATGTTACCCAGGGCAATTTACACATTCAATGCCATCCCTATCAAAATACTATGGACTTTCTTCAGAGAGTTGGAACAAATCTTCTTAAGATTTGTGGGGAATCAGAATTTTCCCCTGGGGAATATTAAAAAAGAAAACCATATCTGGGGGCATCACAATGCCAGATTTCAGGTTGTACTACAAAGCTGTGGTCATCAAGACAGTGTGGTACTGGCACAAAAACAGACACACAGATCAATGGAACAGAAGAGAGAATCCAGAAGTGGACCCTAAACTTTATGGCCAACTAATCTTCAACAAAGCAGGAAAGAATATCCACTGGAAAAAGGACAGTCTCTTCAATAAATGGTGCTAGGAAAATTGGACAGCCACATGCAGAAGAATGAAATTAGACCATTCTCTTACACCACACACAAAGATAAACTCAAAATGGATGAAAGATCTAAATGTGAGATAAGAATCCATCAAAATCCTAGAGGAGAACATAGGCAACACCCTTTTTGAATTTGGCCACATCAACTTCTTGCAAGATACATCCATGAACGCAAGAGAAACAAAAGCAAAAATGAACTCTTGGGACTTCATCAAGATAAAAAGCTTCTGTACAGCAAAAGAAACAGTCAAGAAAACTAAAAGACAACCTACAGAATGGGAGAAGATATTTGCAAATGACCTATCAGATAAAGGGCTGATATCCAAGATCTATGAAGAACTTATTAAACTCAACAGCAAAGAAACAAACAATTCAATCATTAAATGAGCAAAAGAGATCAACAGACATTTCACCAAAGAAGACCTACACATGGCCAATAAGCACATGAGAAAATGCTCTGCATCACTTGCCATCAGGGAAATACAAATCAAAACCACAATGAGATACCAACTCACACCAGTGAGAATGATGAAAATTAACAAGGCAGGAAACAACAAATGTTGGAGAGGATGTGGAGAAAGGGGAACCCTCTTGCACTGTTGGTGGGAATGTGAACTGGTGCAGCCACTCTGGAAAACTGTGTGGAGGTTCCTCAAAGAGTTAAGAATAGATCTACCCTACGACCCAGCAATTGCACTGCTGGGGATTTACCCAAAGATACAGATGCAGTGAAACACCGGGTCACCTGCACCCTGATGTTTATAGCAGCAATATCCACAATAGTCAAACTGTGGAAGAAGCCTCAGTGTCCACAAAAGATGAAAGGATAAAGAATATGTGGTCTATGTATACAATGGAAGATCACTCAGCCATTAGAAATGACAAATACCCACCATTTGCTTCAACATGGATGGAACTGGAGGGTATTATGCTGAATGAAATAAGTCAATAGGAAAAGGACAAACATTATATGGTCTCATTCATTTGGGGAATATAAAAATGAGTGAAAGGGAAAGGAGAGAAAATGAGTGAAAATATCAGTGAGGGTGACAAAACATGAGATACCTAACTCTGGGAAATGAACAAGGGGTAGTGGAAAGGGAGGTGAGCCGGGGGTTGGGGTGACTGGGTGATGGGCAATGAGGGGGCACTTGGTGGGATGAGCACTGGGTGTTGGTAAATTAAACTCCAATAAAAAAAAATAAAAAATAAATAAAAATAAAAGGTGGTTTTTGAAATGGCTGTATTCAGCCACTCCATATCTTTTTATTAGAGAGTTTAAACCATTTACATAATATAGTATTTTAAGGCTACCAGACTAAGCATGGAAGCTTCCACACTTCCTCATTCACGGACTTGAATACTTACTTTTTTGCCTGTCTGAATATTTTTTTAGTCCTCTGAATAACCACATAAGAAGCATAAATATGATTTTTGCTTTGTCAAAGACATTTCAGGATGCTAGGGAGCAAGATGGTGGATTGGAAATCCTTAGACCCTCCTTTTCTCATGAAGATACTGATCCAACAACAACACACAAACCAATTCCCTTTGTGAGAAAACCAGAAACCAGTTACAAGGATACTGTACCCCAAGTGAATGCAAAACCAGCTGTTATAACTATAAAATGTTTTATGTATGCTCCACATAGTAACCACAAAGAATATACCTATAGAAGATATACAAAATAAAATGAGAAAGGAATCAAAGCATATCCCTACAAAATAAAATAAAATAAAATAAAATAAAATAAAATAAAATAAAATAAAATAAAATAAAATAAAATAAAATAAATAGCAAAAGATAAAGGGGGTCAAAATTGCTCTAAGAGAGACAGAAAACAATGAACAGATTGTCAATAGTAAGTTCTTCCCTATCCGTAATTACTTTAAATGTAAATGGTTTAAACTCCCTAATCAAAAGACATGGAGTGGTTGAATAGATGGAAAAGAAAAAGAAAAAATGAACACCAAGATCCAAGTATATGCTGTCTACAAGAGTTTCACTTTAGATGTCAGAACTAATACAGGCTGAAAATGAAAGGGTGGAAAATATATTCCATGTAAATGTCAACCAAAAGAGAGCAGGGATGGTCATACTTACGTCAGGTAAAATAGACTGAAAGTCAAAACTGTCACAAGAGATAAAGAAAGACATTATATAGCAATAAAAGGGGCAATTCATAGGAAAGTATAACAATGATAAAAATATACAAACCTAAACATTAAGTACCCAAAGAGATGATGCAAACTTTGACAGAATTGATGGAAAAAACAGCAATACAATAATAGTAGAAGACTTCAATAATCTACTTCCAATAATGGATAGAACATCCAGGCAGAAGGTCAGTAAAGAAACAATAGATTTGAACAACACTATAGACCAAATAGACATAACTGACATACCACCCAACAGCAGCAGAATACATATTCTTCAAATGTACACAGAATATTCTTCAGGATAAATCATGCGTTGGATCACAAAAACAGTCTTAAATTTAAGAAAACTGAAATCATATCAAGTATCTTATCTGAACACAATAAAATAAACCAGAAATCAATAGCAGAGACTGCAAAATTCACAAATATGTGGAAATTAAATAACATACTTTTGAACAACCAATAAGTCAAAGAAGAAATCAAAAGGGAAATTAGAGAGCATCCTGAGACAAATGAAAATAAAAACACAACATATGAAAACTTAAAGGATGCAGCAAAAGCAATATTGGTAATGGTAAACATCTGGTAGTGGTAAACATCTACAGCAAAAAGGAAGAAAGATCTCAAATAAACAACATAAATTTGAACTTCAATGAATTAGAAAAGGAAAAAAACTAAGCCCAAGGTTAGGATAAGGAAGGAAATAATAGAGAAGGGTGAAAGACTTGTACACTGAAAACTACAAGACATTGATGAGAGAGATTAAAGACAAAAACAAATGGACATCTTATGTTCATGGATTGGAAGACTTAATATTAAAATGTCCATACTATCCAAAGCAATCTATAAATTCAATGTAATCTCCTTAGGGCTTTAATATTACTTTTTTCAGAAACAGAAAAAAAAAATCCTAACATTTATGTGGAACCACAAAAGATCCTGAATAGGCAAAATAATTTTGAGAAAGAACAAAGCTGGAGGTTTCACACTTCTTGACTTCAACACATATTATAAAGCTCCAATAATCAACAATGGATTATATTGTCATAAAGACTAAGATAGATCGATCAATCTATCAATATATCTAGAAACAAAATAGAGAACCCAGAAATAAGCCTATGCATATACAGTCAAATCATATTTGACAAAGGTGCAAGACTACACAATAAATGGTGCTGGGAAAACTGGATATCCACATGCAAAATATTAAAAATTGGACAGTTATACCAAGAAGCTCAAAATTTAAAAAGCTAAATGTAAGACCTGAAACTAAAACCCCAGAAGAAAGTGTAGGGGGATAGTATCTAACATTGGTCTTGGCAATGATTTCTTGAATATGACACCAAAAGCAGAGGCAACAAAAGCAAAAGTAGACATATGGCTACTTTAAACTAAAAAGCTTATGTGTAGCAAAGGAAGCAGTCAGAAGAGTGAAAAAGTTCTATTCTAACCTATAGAATGGGAGAAAGTATTTACAAACCATATATCCAGTAAGGGGTTAATATCCAAAATTTATAAGGAGCTCCTACAAATCAATAACAACAACAAAAAAAAACAAGACCTGGTTTAAAAATAAGTAAAAGGACTTGAATAGATATTTTTTTCCAAGAAGACAAATGGTCAACAAGTATATGAAAAATTGTTCACTAATCATAAGGGAAAGTAAAACCACCACAAGCTATCACTTTACACCTGTTAGGATAGCCTTTATCAAAACAACATCATCATCATCATCAACAACAACAAATAAGCAAAAGAAAAAAGAAAAACAAAAGATAACAAACGTTGGAAAGCATGTGGGGAAACCAGAATTCTGTGCACTGTTGTTAGTCCACTGTGAACTCCACCATTGTATAGTTGGGTCCTGTCCTATATCTGTCTGTGTTAGGGCTATTGCTCATATTTCCAGTGTATTTGGTTCCAATAGCTTATTATGGAAATTTTGAAACATGGAGAAGAGGTGAAAGAACTTTCTAATGAATATCCATGTTAATGTATACAATACCCAATTGTACAATGAATCTAGTTTTATCACATATCTGTATATACATATCTACTCATAATTTCCTCTTATTTTTCAATGTGCTTTTTAGATTACACTTTTTATTTTGAGACAATTATAGACTCACTTGCAGCTCTAAGAAATCATGGAGAGAAATCCTATGCACACTTCACTCAGTTTTTTCCCAGTAATAACATCTTGAAAAGCTATAGAACAACATCACAATCAGGATATTGCTGTGGATGCAATCAAGATACAGATTCCATCACCACAAGGATCCCTCACATTACCCTTTTATAGCCACACCTACTATCCTCCCTTCTCTATCCCCTCCCTTAACCCCTGGCAACCACTAAGCTATTCTCCATTTCAACAATTTCATATTTCAAAAATGTTATATGAACAGAATGATGCAGTTGTAGCCTTTTGGCATTGGCTTTTTTCACTTAGCATCATTCTCTGGTGATTCAGGTTGTTGTGTGTATCAACAGTTCATTCCCAATGTGTTTTCAAAGGCATTTTCACACCCAGGGGAAGTTCTTTATAAGCTTGTGTCAGCATCACCCAAAAAAATCCCCAGAAATGTTAGAGAAGGAAATATACTCTTTAGAGTCTTTTCTTTTTTAAAAACAACCAACTTATGGAGGTTTTGACATTTTGCAATATTGGCCACAAACATTTTGAAAAGTTTCCAATGTGAATTTTGTATGTGTGAATTTGAGAAGGGAATAAAAATGTCAGTGGCCATATTCATCTTGCATAAAATATTTGAACTTTATGCTGCACTAAAACAATAAATTGTCTCTGTAATAAGACATGGGCAATTAAACAAGCAAGGGAAACAATTCATGTAGCTTGAGTTGAATGGAAGCCCTGCAATTGAAGTAATGTAATCACACCCTAGGAGCCCGAGGAGGGGGTGTGTGCCCAGGAGAGGTGACTGGTTTATGCTTCTTTATATAATGGATAAGGGAAGTGTAATTTAATTTGCAAACAGCAATCTTTAAAAATCAATTAGGAGTTTATTCCAAAGAGGGCAAACACCAGGTAGAGATTTATGGACTTCTCTGTAGAGGAGGGAAGTTGAGCATTTAGTGCTCATACCCCGCCTTCCCCACTTCTGCAGAAGTGACTCCCAGAGGGGAAGGAATGTGGGAGCCCACAAGGAGAGTTCTGTGCGGGGCCTGCAGCAGAGAGCCCTGCAGTGGCTGGGCAGCTGCTGACCAGGATAGCAGGGCTGATGCTCCTCTAGGGAGTTGGCAGTGAGTCCACACACAGGCAAATCCACCTGGGACAGACCCCAGTGGCTGGAGAGCACTGGTTAGTGGAGAGAACATTTTTCTCTTGAGAGCAGAGAAGTCTTTGCTTTTGGTAGAAGTACAGATCCTGGTACTTTTCACTATATTGTGTACTTACTTATTAGGTCATCTTTAGCTCTTTAGCTCAGCATTGCCTTCATGTGCTCCTCAGAACATAGACCCATGACATCCAGTCTAATAGGAATTGTTGAAGATTTTTGTGTTCATGTATGTTTGGGAAATGCTGGTTTAATCGAAGTTAATCAGGCGTCTTTACTGTAGGATGGCCCAGACTTTTCAGTATGAGACTGTGCGTGGGACATCCACAGATTATTAAGATTATACAGTCATAATTACTGATTACAATCATAATTTTTTAAAACTTATCTGGCCAGGTACCTCATTTTATTATGAAGCTTCACCCAGACAAAAGCATTCTGGGTCACATACATGCTCAGTTCCTGTCTGTGAGACCTGTGTGCACATGACCACAAAGAACACAAGAAGATAAGCTCTGTGCTAGAGAACTTCCCATTGTGGTCCCTACTGTCTGTCTACTGTCTAGCACAGTGCTTGGCTCACAGCAAGTGCTCAGTTAATGCTGGTTAAGTGACTAAAAATAAGAGCTATTATTTCTTGAGTTCCATGAAATGTGCTAAACTTTTTTTCTGGTATTATCCCAATCAACACTTAAAACAATCCTGAGAATTAGGTCTCATTGTTATTCCCTTCTATGGATGAGAAAACTGAGGGTTATGATGGTTCCATAATTTACCCAAGATCACACAGATAGGAGGGGGCAGGCTGGGGCTTGAATTCAGACTGTATGACTCCCCACCCACGTTAGTAACTATTTCTTCATTGTTTCTAAGAAGAAAGAGACAAATAGATAACTCTAAAACCCATCCAGGCATCCCTCCCCTGAAGAGAACTAGCCCCAAGTGGCCCCATCAAAATAGCCCATTCCTTCAAGTGAATTCATCCTTGGAGGTAGCCTTCCAGCTTGTTCAGTGATAACACACATTTCCAAAATCTTCCTGGCTGCAGAGGATGGCACACATGCTTGTGGGAACTACAGTGTCACCAATAACCAGATTTGCCTGAAATATTTGATTTGTCTTCATTTAGTTATATGTGGGTCTCCTAGAAAGAGTCAACGTTAAACACTGAAGCATGCAGAATACAACAGCCACAGGAACAGGTGTTGGGGGCAGGGGATGAAGTCTTTGTAAAGGATCAAGTAATCACTAAGGCTTCCAAACAGGAAATTAGGAGCATTTCTTTTAGCACAGCAGACAAAGGTCCAGGAGAGAGCATCTCAACATCTTGAGGTTCACAGCATGTCTATGAGACGCTTCCACCCCCCTGGCAGAGAGGAAATAACAGTTCCTCCCTCCCCTCCAGGAAAGTGGGTGTCCATATGGTAGAAAGCTAGGTGCAAAAAGGCATTCTGAAGATCTCTGTTTGGAAACAGGAAGTGAATCTCTCAGAAAGTTCACCCTATTCCTTAAGGGTCTCCTTCAGCTTTGCCCAAAATGCCAGCCCAGGCTCTAGACCCTATAAGGGGCTGTCCTAGGTACTGGGAGCTGGCTGCTTTGCATGATGCATCTCACACGTGACTTAGTCAGGCATGGCCCTGCCTTGTGGAAAAGCAGTCTTCTATTTTTCTTTCTTTTTTTATGGATAAGGGATTGTTCAGATGCCTGAACAGCATAAATGAATTAAATTATTGTTATGATTAGGGATTGTGCTGTAAGCACACTCCACTTGCTAACTATTGCTTCGCCCCATTGATTTCTCCATGCATCTTGTGTTTGACAAAAGATGGAGACTTGTTGCTAGCTCAGGGTAAGACATGAGCTCTGGCCCAGGCACACAAGGCCTCTGGGTGAGTAGGACATGTCTTAGGCAACATTATTGCAATTCAGCACACAACAGTGGTGAAGAAGGCAGATAGATATTCAAGCCAGACTGCCTGACTTTGATTCTTAACTCTGCCATTTACTAAACATCAGCTTTGAGCAAATTATTTCTTTGGGCCTTGGCTTTCCCATCTCTATAACAGGAACACAAATGATAGCATCTACCTCTTAAGATTATTGTTAGGATTAAAAGAGAGAATAGATGTAAGGCATTTAGATGTAAGGCCTGGTATGAGCACTAGCTGCCAATCATGCTATTCCAGGTGTATATTTCCTTCTCCAAAGTCTTTGAGGCCAACTGAGTTGCAGAATTCAAGATTTTTTTTTTTTTTTTTTTTGGCATTTAGGAAGGTAACATGGAACACAATATTTTTAAAAGGTTTTATTTATTTATTCATGAAAGACACAGAGAGAGAGAGGCAGAGACACAGGCAGAGGGAGAAGCAGGCTCCATGCAAGGAACCCGATGTGGGACTTGATCCCAGGACCCCGGGATCACCCCCAGAGCCAAAGGCAGATGCTCAACCACTGAGCCACCCAGGCGCCCCTAGGATCACAATTTATATTATGTACCATTCCATGCAGGATTGAGGGTAATGCCTCACAATTAAACATGTTAATATTTATGTAGCTAAATATAGAAACATTTGTATTGAGATAAATAAATATTATAAATTCATTTCTATAATTTCAGTCAAATGTTTTCACCCAATGACCTTTGACATCAGACTTTTAGGTTTCAGAGCTTTTTAAAATTTTGGGTAAGAGATTTTTGACTTGTCTGACTAGTACCATTGCAATAGGTTGCTGTGTCTACACTAGAATAGATGCCATCCCTACTCAGAGCCCTCAGCCTTGTGTCTGACTCACTGTGAAGGTCTGTTTCAGCAGCAGACGGTTCCTCCTTAGACTTTGTCCATGAACCTCCAGGAATGGTGGGTGGTTGGTAGTGGCCAGAGGCTTCAGTTATGCCAGGTGCCTGGTACCCAGTGCCTAGTGCCCAGTATCTGGCCAAGTCTGCTTGCTGGCTTCTGATACTGCGTTCACAGTGCCAGGTCCTGCCCTCAGCCTGGATGAGTGACGGATACCGCTTTATAGCTGGTCTTCTTGATAGAGCTCTTCCTTTAAGTGATGTGGGCAGCCTGATGTAGCCATGGGCCAGTGAAAAGTGGGTCAAGAAGCACCTTCTCTCTTGAGGCTCTAAAGATCACAGATTTATGGGCAGCTGAGTGAGGGCTGGGTGGGATTCAAATATGTCTACTCACAGGAAATATTTACTGTGTTCCTACTCTGTGCCTGGCCTCATACCAGGCTCTACATGGCCAGGAGTCCGCAGAGTCACAATGAGATACAGCTAACAAGGACAGAGTATTTGGAACATGGGCCAGGCACTGTGCTCTGCACTTTATCAGATTGGCAGACTGGATTCCTCCTTCCTTCTTATCTGGCGCCACTGGAGTCTGATCCTCTAACCCAGGCCCTAGAGTTCTAGCCCTTAAAGTCTGAGAAATAATCCCCATGAGATTCTTCATGCTCCATGAAAGAGCTTTTATCCTCAGTCCATAAAAGCATTAAGCTGGGTACCAGCTCTAAAGTTAGCCAGAATGGAAGCAGCAGCTTACCTGTCAATGTCTGTTTCCCCAAACTACATGAAGATGCCCCCAAGATGTGGTAATTTTTGCAGTAGGACACTGACTGGACTAAGCCCTGTCCTGTTCAGGACCACTTAGCAGTTCCCTTGCCTAGGGAGGCCTGAGGTCCTTGGGCTAGTATTTGCTGTAAATAGAGACAGGAAGGTGAGCTTCTGTCCTAGGCCCCTCTGTAAATTTTGGTCCCTGGTGCCCACCTAACGATTTGTCATCTCCTGAGCACAATCCTATCTTTCCAGACATTCTCTGAGTTCTAACTCCTGAGAAGGAAGTAGAGCTTCTCAACTTTATGCTATTTTCCCATGTTACACATCAGGAAAATGAGAAGTAGGGAGTTAGAGCACTGAATGTGGTGGTCTAGGCTATGGTCTAGATCTATTAAAAATCCAAACTTTGGCAATGAGAGACAGAAAGGTACCCTTACGTTCCGGGGCCCCACGCTACTGAAGACAATACATACTGTTGACAGCCTAGAGATATAAGAGGTACTTTACTAATAAAGTGCTCCCCAAGCTAGAAGCACTAATCTGTTTGAAGGCTTTTCTCATGAAAAGAGCCAGCCTAAAGACATAGCCCTGCCTGTTCAAGAAACAACCAGGGGAGAGGGTATCTCTTCATGTCCTATCCAAGACCTGTGGATGGTCCGCTCTTGGAACAAAGATGGACACACAGAATTTCAAAATGAATAAAAAATATTAGGGTGCCGAGTGGCTCAGTCAGTAAAGCATCTGCCTTTGGCTCAGGACCCCAGGGACGCCAGGTCAGCCCCTGCACTGGGCTCCTTGCTCAACAGGGAGCCTGCTTCTCCCTCTCCCTCTGCCCCTCCTCCCTCCTCATGCTCTCTCTCTCTCACTCTCTCTCTGTGAAATAAAAAAATATAGTCTTTTTAAAAAAATGAATAAAAATATTTAAATTGTCTAACTTTTTCTCCTAATCTTGGCTTTGAATCTCCAATTGTCTGGTTATATTCTTGCCTTTATGTCTTGGTGGCCTTCTGGTTTTCACACCAGCCTCATGTATTTAGGTAATGTATGACGGTTTCTTGGTGTTGGATCAACTCTGGGGCACAGATAAATTCTAGCTTTGGGGGGCTGCATGCCAGGGTTCTACTTGTGGCCACTCTGTGAGCTTTTTAGACCCTAGATACCTGGGTCTCACCACAGGCACCAGCCAACCTTCCTTGTAATTCATTCCCAACCACCTAAAGGGTATAGATGTCCCTAGAAGCTCCAGGGTCTGCTAGAATTGGAATGAGACTCTCAGGGCTCCAAATCTAGCCTATCCTCCTGCCTCCTAGAATTCTGTGTCTTAAGCATTTGTCCCACATTCTGATGAGACATTCAGTTCTTAGCTGCGGACATACTCAGAGGAGCATGTAGACTGATAATTGAAAATTAAAGTCATAGGGAAAGACTTGAGGACAGCAATCATGAGTTTAAATTTATTATCCCTCTGAGTATCCGTCATGTTTCTGCTCCATAAGAGCCCTTGAATTATATTATTAACTCATTCTTTGAATAATATAAAACATTATTTTTCAGCAAGTGGTAAAGGTCCAGCCACTATAGAGATACAAAGAGGAACAAGGCTCGGCCCATGATTTCTGCTTTGATTGATTGTCCATGTTGAAATCAGACTCAGTAAGGTCACATGTGCCCAGAGCCTGGCTGACTCCTCACCTGTCCCCTGGACTCCATCTGTTCTCAGCCTTGTCTCCTCAGAGTCACAAACCCAAGATCTCATAGAGTGAGTGCCTCAATTTACTTTCTGTATTTTCTGGCCCCAGATAATAGTATTGAGCTCACCAGCTGGTTGTGAAGATCTAAGGCCAAGTATAGGTGAAAGTCCCGAGCACACAGGCCTGGACATGAAGAGGCATATGTAAATTTTACCCTCCTTCCTTCTCTGGATGGAAACTGCCCTGTCTCCATCACCATTCAGCACAAATGGTATTTGGTATTGTGTTCTTTCTTTTCTGAGTTCTTGGGCTTTGCTTTTGGATTTTCAGTGAGAAAGTATTATGGAAGCAGGCACCAATTCTGCTCATGCGTCTTCAGTATTGGGCCTGAAGACATTTCTACTGAATTGAATGGAAATGGCTCTTGGCAAATTTTCCTCTGAATGCACCCAGAATCTTCTCCATGAGTAGGGGGTTAATAGTAATGGACATGGATGGGTTGCTTGCTATGCTGCCCAGGCAAGGAGGCCTGGTTCCAAAGCTAAAGACATCTAGGCCAATTTAAGGCTAAAAATAGAAACTGTCTATGAACTAACCAATGGGACTCAGGTGGGAAGACAAGAAGCCAAATTCCACATAGTGGACCTAGTAATATTCACAATTCTATTCTCCCAGGGTACTTGCACTCCCTGCCCCTGCCATGGTTATGGGCTAGTGACCAAATATATCATAATATTGATATGTATAGTATTATAAGCCCAATGAAGTGGCACCTGGAAGGTGGGCAATCTCTGCCAGGCTTGCTACCCTGCAGACCTTTGAGGAGTCCAGCAGCAGGTGACACAGCCCAGTCTGTGTCTTAAAGTTGAACTGATCCAAATGTTGTTTTCCTGGATGCCGGGATCCGTGAGAGGCAGGACAGTACAGCAGGTCAGAGCACAGTATCCAGAGCTCAACTGCCTTGGTCTGAAGCCACTTACAGATGCTGAGAACATATTGTAAACCCTCTTGTTCTCCATTCCCCCAACTATAAAATGAAGACAAAAGTAGTGCCCACCACCCCTAAGGGTGGAGTGACCAAATATGGCCAAAGTGTGGATCAAAGAGAAAACAGTAAGCAGTAGGTTAGCAGTAGATATGACGGTGATGACATCATCCTTTGGAGACATTCCTGTATCCCAGTACCTGACATAGCACATCCCAGGGAGGTATCACGGTCAGCCAGGAAACTGAAAAGGAAGCCAGGCTTCCAAGAGGTGCCTTCTAGAAGACTCACTTTGCCAAATGTATATGCAGGAGATCCAGTTGCCCCTGATGCCAGAGCTGAATCTGGACAGTCTTGAAGGGCTGGGTACTGCCCTTCCAACCTGGTACCACCGGTGTCCCTGCCTCTGTGTTTACCAGCCTCTACGACACCAAGCTAGGGTTTGCTCTGAACAAGGAGGGAGCACATCCATAAAACATTAAAAAATACATCAAGAAAAAGGACTCTGGCAGCAAGATTACTCGTAGATAAAATGCCACCTTGTTTTCTTAAAGAGCTTTGAATTCTCTGAATTAAGGAACTGTGGTTTGAAAGGTTACCTGTGGGGAATATGGAGTTTTTAAAGCCCTGGGCTTTAATTAAAACTCACTCATGCGCAACTAATGTGTGAGCCCAGAGGTCCTCTGCATGTTCTCCAGGAAGACAGGCCAGGAAAGGTCTCTGATGAGATGAGAAACTCCCAAGACCTCAGCCCTGCATTCGAGTCCCCTCTGTCCCTAGCCCCATTCCCATTTTTTTAAAGGAAAGGCTGTAGAGACCATTCTGCACCCAGAGTGCACCATGAATGCACCCAGGCTCCTGAATGTCCATCATCCCTATAATTCACACATGGGGCAGTACATGGTTGGAGTTGACACACAGGTGGTATAAAAAAAAAAAATCCCAGTTATTTAAACACCACCACCCAGGTCTACATGCCACCTAGTACAATCTTGTACGTGAACCAACCACTCCTAAATGGGGTTACCCGCTCCATCCAGGTTGGGCTCCCTCTGTTCCCACTCTCCCACCTCTGCTCATGCTGTTTATTGTGATGGTTTAAACCATTGCACCATTCAATCCTGCCCCACATGACCATGTTTGTGAAGGCCATTTCTATATCCTTGTCCTCCCAGGGACTCCACATAATCTGTTATTAGAGGCAAACTCAAGTCATCCTTTCCCTCAACGGATCCTACCCCAATATTACCTTTGCTCCACATTTCATGAGGCTTTATTTATTTTATAAAGCAGCTGCCTGCCTTAAAAAGCCTCTGGGGAGAAGGTTCCTCTGGGCTGAATTTGGTCCAAAGGCATGCTAGGCTGACCTACTCAGTATTTTAAAAATAACTAGCAGTTGAAATGTAAAATTCATGAAGGTTTATTATTTTGTTTGTTTCATTTATTTCTTTGTTTTGTTTTTGGTTTGTTTTTTTTTTTTTTGCATCATTTTCAGGTTCTTCTAAAAAAAATCAGAGTATCTAGTAATATGAGCCAGCAATCAAACGAGGCACCAATGGGTGGGGTCCTGTTTTCAGGGAGAGCAGCACTCTGCAGCTCAACACAATCCCAATACCTCTCTGTCTTACACACTCACTTGCACCTCTTGCTTTGCCCTGGGATAAGTCTTTCCAAACCAACAAGTAAGAATAAAATAAGTGAGCAAAGACTTACGAGCCCCTGGGTTGTTTCAAGAATACCACCCCAGATCCCTCACAGCCCCTCCAGGAAGGGGTTGTGTGAGGTTGCCTCTTTGCTTAAATGGCAGGGAAATTAATACACGCAAAACAACAGCAAATCCAGGGGCTCCAGAGAGTCTTGTTTCCAAATGCTGGAATGTCTCAGTCAATAGGGGTAGCCATTTTTCTAACAAGAATGCAAAATTTTGCTAACAGAGGTTTAACAATATAAAAAATTGTGCTTTAAAAAATGATAACTATAAAAAAATTAAAATTAAAAATAAATAAATAAAAATGATAACTATCACATTTTCTTATCAACATTCTAGTTTTACTTTTACTTCCTGAGTTCCAGCCCCTTGATGACTTTTTGGATTATGCTCACATTCCTATTCCTGGTCATCCTTCTGCTGAGGCAGCTAGAAAATGGATTAGTTCATGTATGCTGAGTCACAGATGAAGGTTTTAGGGAGGGTCTGGTTCATTCCAGGGCTAATGTGCTCTGGAGCTGAAGCAGAGCATGGTTTGGTTTCTTCCTTCCTTTCTACTGTAGAGAACTTTTAAAATTTAAAACCATAATTTCTAAGCTTTCTCTGCACTTGACATTTCTTATATAGTTTCATTTTCTAGTCCAGCAACAATGCTCTGGTTTGTAAGGTAAATATGGCCTTTTGTGCTTTAGAAGCAGCTGACAGAGAAAGCCAAAGGTGAGGGAAGGCTATTAGAAGAAATGGGTCATGTGCTACAAATCCTCGGACCACAACTCTCTCTCAAGATACCAACCATTTCTATTTCTCCCACATCTTAAAAAGGTGTAGAAGAAAATATCATAATTATATTGGAGAGCAAGGAGTTTTTTGCATTTTCTTATTTCCCATGTTTGTCATGTACAAAGTAATTAACAAATTTTAAATTTTTTTAATTAAAAAAAATTTTATGGTGACCATTGAATGATGATCAGTTTTTTCTGACTCTCAGAAAACCATGGAGGAGGGGCCACTGTGGGTTGAATGAGGATCTTGGGGCAGTTCTTAGGGCAGTTTATGACTCTCCATAGACAGCCATCCTGGGGCAAAAATGCTTTATCATTTGGCCATATTCTTTTTATAGGAGAACACATCCCCAGCCTTGGCACAAAATTGATGCTAGAATCAAGAAAGAAGGACCTGTGCTTTTTAAAGTAACCTCTACTTTGAGGATGTAAAAACCACACTGGAGCATATAACAGACCCTTGGCTACAGCCAGAGCCAGGGCTCAGGTAATATGAAGTCAGCCAAACAGGCTGTGCATTCCTCCTTTTGCTAGAACATGCAGTTAAGAAATTGTGTCACGGAATCAAACTGTTGGGATTCAAATCCCGGCTTGACCATTTGTGAGCACTGTGACCTTGGGCAAGTTAACTTCTCTGGACCATAATTTCTCATCTATAAAATGTGTATAATAGTGCCTCTTGCATGAGTTTTCATAAGGGTTAAGCGACTTAGCACATATAAAACCTTTATAATAGAACCGGCACATGATAAATTCTTAAATGCATCAAATTATCTATGGAACATTGTTTGTACTGTCACTTGGTTTCCCGGGTTTTCCTTTTGTTCTCCAGACTTCTTGGTAATATTTTTTTTCTTTTTAGGTTATATTTCTCATTTATTAAGCTCAATAGGATATGAATTAGAACAGGCAAAGATGTTATCATAATTGGAGAAAATATATATAAAAGACAATGTTTCACTGAAGAAATTGTTTTTTGTTTTTATTGTTTTTATTACATTTGTTTTTATTTAAGTTCGATTTGCCAGCATATAGTATAACACCCAGTGCTCATCCCATCAAGTGCCCTCCTCAGTGCCTGTCACCCAGTTACCCCATCCCCCCAGCCGCCTCTCCTCTGCAACCCTTTGTTCATTTCCTAGAGTTAGGAGTCTCTAACGCTTTGTCTCCTTCTCTAAGTTTCCCCACTCAGTTCCCCTCCTTTCCCTTATAATCCCTTTCACTATTTCTTATATTCCCTGTATGAGTGAAACTATATGATGATTGTCCCTCTCCGGCTGACTTAACTTCACTCAGCATAATACCCTCCAGTTCCATCCACATCGAAGCAAATGGTGGGTATTATGTGTCTTGGATTCATTGTTTGGGCATATTGCTCATGGCTTCACTCTCATTACCATCAAAATCTCCATTGAACTTTGAAGTTTACAAAATGCTTTTGTACTCTAAATCTCACATAATCTTCACATTAGCCCTGGTCTGATCTCCCTATTCTGCATGATTGTTTTGGGCAACTTAGTACCATTCTCTCTCCTCTGTGTTTTCCCCCATATCACAGTTCTATAGCCCTGGGAACTAGATTTTCTGGAATTCTAACCAACAGTTCATAGATTTTCTATCTTTGTAAGAGTAACAGCAAAGAGGCTGAAAATTTGAAGGTGGAAGAGTAGGAGCAGAAGTAAGAGTACTGCTTACTCTCTTAAGCAGTAGTGAGCCGCCCTGCAGGCTCTCTAGCAGTAGGCAAACAGGACATAGCAATGCCAGTAGCAGCTGGACATCCTCCTGCAAGTCATCCCCCCACCCAGGTGCTATAATTCCTGACTTCCCAAACACTAACAGTGGCTGTCTTTTTCATCCTCTCAGCTTCTCAAAAGAACTGTGTCCTCGAATCTCCTCCACAAAATCCCTTTCTGCTGGAAATTCCTAGAGTGTTTTCCATTTTCCTGACCAAACCCAGACCTACTTTATGTTAGATAACAATGAGTACCTACTTTATGACAAACACTGTTTTAAACATTTTATAAGAATTAACTTAATCCTTGTAAAATGCAGTTTGAAAAGTAGCAGATAAGGAAACTGGGGTGCAGAGAGGTTAAGTTACTTGCACATGGTTATTACTAGGCTCTGCTGACCCATTTAAGTTACTGAATGTTTACTCTATGTGCCCGGCATTGTGCTGAGTGTTTCAATGAACGATGAGTCTAGGTTTCCCAAGGTAACAGGTAGGGAAAAGGCAAGCAGGGATTCCCATCCTTTCCCAACTCCATATTCAGTGTTTCTTTCTCTCTGATGCCTCTTGCATGGAGATAATCACCATGGGGGTAAGGATAGATAAATGGTTACAATTAAAGAACACCTGGCTAAGAACACATTGCCTGTCTCCTGTTCTAAGTGCTCCTTACATTCTACCAAGGAAACTGTTTTATTCTAAAGAATGAGCCTGTAGTGGTTGGTCTTGTGACCCAGGGATAGTTTGTTATTGTCATATCAAGGTATAAGTAGGGGGAGATAAGGAAAGGAGAGGGAATGAGGAAAAGGAAGAGAAGGGGGATGATGCAAGAGAAGAATAAGGAACAACCACAAGGCAGAAGGAGGAGAGGAAGAAGAAGGAAGGCAGAGTAAGAGCTTTTTCAATCAAACCCACCAGCTACACATAAGAGCAAGGGCAGAAAAGGGACTCTTCCCACCTCCCTTTTCTACCAGGGAATCTAAATCTCTGTCACTGCAAGGACTAAGTGCAATTACTAAAATATTCATCCCTCCACCCCAGATTTACATCATAATGTAAAACCCATAAGTGTTAGTTAGCTATTTTGGTTGCCTGTTAAAAATTTGATACATTCTGATTAACGCATATATAATAAATAGTCTAATTTTATTACGTTGTATAAAGACTTCAAAAATATATGGTATCTGTGCTTTTCCAAAGTTTAAGAAAACAGATAAGGCTTCAGACAAAGAAAGATTGCTTTCATTAAATTATGCAGTTATTGAATTTCTTCCCTTATACTGTCCTCTCTGTTCTCAAAGCTATCTGCCACACGAGCAGTTACTTAGGGTGGGAAACTTGCCTCCTCCATCCCTGGAAGTGATCCTTGAAGATACTATTTAAATAATTAGGAGATTCTTTACTGAAGGCCTACAAATAGCAAGATATATCAGAGAGAGGTCAGATGAGCTAGTAAATGTGGTGTCAGGTCTAGCTGCAGAGGAGGCAAGCTCTCACTTTAGTACCTAGGGCATCCTGAGATTGAAGGATGTTGATCATCTTAGGCACTTTTACAAAAGCCTTCAAAGTGGATGGGCACATCATCCTTTAAAAAATAAATAAGGAAACTGAAATTGGGATAATTTTATCTAAGACAGAGTTAGAATGGTTGCATTGGGGATGTTTTATACTCATTGTTCTGGAGTTTAGGTTAGAACCATAAACCTAGCTGTCAGGACAGTTGACCTTTCCAGATCTCTGAATCTTGAATGGATTCACTCAAGGATAGGAATTAAGCCTGAGTCTTCAACCTCCTATGGCTTCTGTGAGTTCCCTTTACTCACATTTCCTTCTAGTAAATCCTTTTCTGCTTAAGTTACCAGGGTCTATTTCGGTTGTTTACAACCAAAGTGTGCTGACTGATAGAGGGCAGGGCTGGATTTGGGCCCTGACCTCTCTGAAGACACAAACCATATGTGAAGGAAAGTGAGAATCACCTCTCCTACCAATCCCACCAGAGGGTCCTATGTTCACATCACAGACCTTAGACTAGGTGAATGTGGGTAGACCAGGCATCCTGAAGGACTGAACGGAGAAGGACACCAGGCAGCAATAGCTATTCCCCAGCATAATGCTCCTGCTCTTCATGCTGGAGTAGTTCTAAGCCTGCCTGCCTAGGCCTAGGGGGCCAGGTGCTCCTCACTTTACTCTGATAAGAATCAGCAGGCAGGGCTGGGTCCCCAGCTTCCTTAAGACTGGCTTCCTCCAAAGCTCATGTCAAGAAAAATGGTCCAGGGGAGGTATTATGCAGTCTGTTCTCTTTGATCATGGTCATTTTCCAGGGGAACTTGGAATCTTCTTATTGCCCCCACCCTCACTCAGGCCTGCATTCCAGAAGAGTCCACACCCATTGTCATCCTAGTCTGATCCAAATCTACTTACATCCTGCTTCTTTTTCCCTTGGGGCCTAAAGTTATGCAGATGATGGGTGACATTAATGGACACATAGTGGTTAACTTGAGGAGATGATAATCTCAAAGAGCCCAGAGCCGGTTAGGCTATATCTAGTGTGCTGCATTTCCTCTTAAGAGTGGCACTTTAAGAGAGGATTTTCCAAGCCGGTGCATTCAGAAGGCTACCTAATGTTTACAAGGTCTAGAAATCAAATCCTAAAGGACTTGGTGAAGGATTAAGATAAATGGTTTGTGGGTGACAGTTCCCATCACACATCTGGAGAGCAAGTGGAGAGGAGGAGGAGGTGCACTTAGTGGTTGGGGTTCCAAAAGAAAGAACCAACAATGAAGGTGGAGATCAAAAGGGTGAAGATTTTAATTTAATGTGGAAATAAATTTTCTAATTAAGGTTGCCATCTCTGGTACAGAGCATTCTGTTCTTTTAAATATCCAAACAAGAATGGGAGACATCTGCACAGGACTCTGCGGGAGGGATTCCATTCTCTAGAGAAGATCGTATAATACTTGAAGTCCTCCCCCACCTCTGAAAGACTTCAGAGTCACTCTGTGCTTAAATACTGATGGATAGTAGGGGAGTAATTACATACACTGTTCTATCCATGTTCTGAAATCTTGACAGCCCCTAAAAAGAATGAATTAAAGCTAAAGATGTTAACACATGACCAAATTTGTATCATGCTGTAAATTTTAAAAAGCAAGCTACAAATATATATTCCCATATAATACATTTTCTTTGTAGTATATGTGAGTGCAAAAATACAAATGTGCAAATGTGTATACATGCACCTTAGACACACACGCATGCTAGGAAGGATAACACTAAACATAGGAGAGAATCCTGGGCCTGGAATAAGAGGAGTTTAGCCCCATTTGCAATGTTTCCTTCCTTCCTTCCTTCCTTCTTTCCTTCCTTCCTTCCTCTCTCTCTCTCTCTTTTTTTTTTTTTAGATTTTACTTATTTGTTTATGAGAGACACAGAGAAGAGGCAGAGACACAGGCAGAGGGAGAAGCAGGCTCTATGCAGGGAGCCGGATGTGGGACTTAATCCCAGAACTCCAGGATCACCACCTGAGCCAAAGGCAGACACTCAACCACTGAGCCACCCAGGTGTCCCTCTTTCCTCCTTCTTATATCTTTTTTTTAACAAGGAGACTATATTCACATATTACCTACAATATTAAAAATTAAAGGAAAAATGCGGGTGGCTATGAAGCTATGTCTCCCAGATAGAGAATTGCAAGTGTAATCTTAATTGAAAATTGGATCATTCATTCATCAATAGCCATTGAGCATTCCCTATGTACTGACACGGTAAGGATATGACTCATGGTAAGGCAGACAGAGCTGCTTCCCTCAAGGAGCCCTGGCAGAAGAATCAGCAATTGCAACTTAGTTTAAGTGAGGCTATGAGATGTATCAGCGTGGGCTTCCTGGGTCTGTGATCTGAGGTCTGGTGGGTCTTAACATGGGAAATGAGGGCCTCAGGCACAATGGACAACATGCTCAAGGTCTAGAGTGAACAGAAGCACAGACTAATTGAGAAAATGAAATAAGTTTGTTATAGCTCTTGAGAGGAGGAAAAATGGTGGGAAGCAAAGCTAAAGATAGAAATAAGCACTGGGTGTTATGCTATATGTTGGAAAATCGAACTCCAATAAAAAAATATACAAAAATAAATAAATAAGCAGAGGGACGCCTGGGTGGCTCAGTCAGTTGAGTGTCTGCCTTTGGTTCAGGTCATGGTCCCAGGATCCTGGGATTGAGTCCCACTTCAGGCTCCTTGCTCAGGGGGGAGTCTGCTTCTCCCTCTGCCTGCTGGCTCCCCCGCTCCTGCTTGTGTTCTCTCTCTCTCTCTCTCTCTCTGAAAAATATATTTTTTTAAATAAGCAGAATATAGATAATAGAGGCCCTATGGGTCATGTTAAAGAGATGAGATGTTAGTCTAAAAGCAGTGGGGAACCGCTGAAGAACATCAAGCAGATGAGAGGCTAATAGACTTTTATGCTAGCTAAAGGAATTTTCTGGGCAGACTGGCTCTGGGTGGTCCTCAGAACACAGCACATAAACTTTCTACTTACATAAACCACAGTTTTGATTTCAGAGAGGTACAACTGAATCAACTTGTAATTATCTATATGCAGATTAATTGCTTTGTGGATTACCTGTGGCAAATGAAAAATGTTAACCCCAAACTAATTTTCCATTGTTGCACAGGACACTGGTGGCTGCCTTTCTGTCATTAGTCACTAGCTCCCCTAGGCCTCAAACTCATTTTAACACTGGACTGAGTCAAACCAAATCCGGAAGGGAAATCTCTGGTAAAAATGATTAACATAATGCCTGAGAGAGCCAAGTGTAAATAACTGCTCATCCAGGGGAATACCCACAGCAAGCACCCATAGCGTTCCTGAGGAACCAAATGTCCCTGCAGTAATTCAGCACAGCCATATGGGAAGTGGGAGGCTGAGAAGGGGCTTGGTCATTTGGGGCAAGTGCATCCGAATCCTGGCTCCTCAGCAGATCTATGATGGCACCTGTCTTTTCATCTCATTTCTAACATGGATGATGCTGGGGAAATCTATGCAGGTTTAAGGTGGAAAATCAGCAGGTGTGCTGAGAATTGAAAATCAGGCACAAATTGCACTTTAAAAATAAAACAACAAAACTTTCAATCCTGTTTAAATTGTGAACACCAGGCATTTGGAAGCCCCAAAGTTTCCATTTACTAATATTCTTTTTTGTTTCTTACATTTTTAAAAAACTTACTAGAGGTTAAGGTCTAAGTATGAAAGCCTGAGGGAGAAATGGCAAATAGGGTAAGAGGGGCAGGGATGTAGAGATAAGTGAAGATGTCTCTCTTAGTGTCCATATTTGGTTTCAATCAAGTAAATTAAATGTGTATTATGATTCAACTCCATCGTACCAGTGTAACTATTGCAACTACCTAAAGTTTTTTAATTGTGGGGATTAATTGGATATATATGAATTAGCTAGCATATATTATGTGGTTTGGGGGCCTCTCCCTCTGTTTATTGGTCATGGATAATTGAGAACAGATTGCTCATCCCTGCAAACCAATCATTCTAGAATGAATCTTAAATAAGAGAGCTGGAAGTTTCCTTAAAATAATCTAAACTGAACTAAATTGCTCACTTTATGGAGGAGGAAACTGAGGCCAGGGAGGGAAGGGTTACCAAGGCCACACTGCTGGTGAGGGGCAGAGCTGGGAGGAGATCCCAGCCCCACAACAGCCAGTCCATAGCTTCCCATTCCACCAGGCTGATCCTCCACAGGAGCCTGCTCTGGCTATCCAGGAAGTGAGACACTGCCTCCACCATTTAGTGTTCAGAACTTCTCTTCAAAATCATACTTACAATAGTGTAGTGAGGAGAATGTCTGGTTATTGTTCATCGAATACTTGCAAAAGGGAGGAGTAATGTTATGAATGTGGAGACTACAAAGTTCCTAGGAAGTTGAGGGAATGCTGAGTTATCCTCAGCTTCATGGGTGTCTAAGTATTTGTTACAAACCCCTCCCTGTCCCCAAATTCTACCTCAATAGTCGTAAGTAGGCCTACTCTGCAGGTTTCTGTAACAATCTTCCTCCTTCAAATGCATTGCATGGATAGGGCCCACCAAGACCTACCCAAGATGAAAAACCAGACAAGTGGCACTCTCCCTCAGGAACAGTAAAAGAATGGTTAGGACATAGCGTGGCTTCACTGTGATGAGTTACCCAACCAACAAAGCAGCAGCTTGAGGTTTCCTTGAACCTCTATGACCTCAGCTCAGGCTAGTGCATGACTTCCCATAGGATCACAAGAGCAAAACTGAAAATTGCTCTCAGACATCAAGAGTGTGTTACTCCAGTTGGGAATGCCTCTTTCCCGCTGGGTGCATATCATGTGGGTTGACTGGTTCATTGTTGCCCAAACACCTGCATAAAATGTGTAATGCTTCCAGATGTGCCTCAGCATCCAGATGTCCTGCATGCTCCAGCTATTGCTGCTTCTATCAACTTGAACACAGCATCTCTGGTTGCAGAGTCATATCCTCATAAATATTTTCTGATTATTCATGGCATGTAGATATTGGTGGATTTAAGAAGCATAAACCAAGGGCTTTAGCATAAGGCAAACACTGGGTCAAGTCCCAGTTTTCCACTGATGCAATTCCTCATTTGTGAAATAAAGACAATGTTGGCAACATCCAAGAGGCATTACACATGCAGCGACGCTAAGACTCCTGAGAAATGAATGTACTATGGTAGGTGTGCAAAAAAGAGTAGTTTCTCTCAGAAGAGCTAGGGAAGTCTCTGTCTTGTTCACAACTGTATCCTCAGCACTTAGAACAGCAGGGGCTCGAAAAAATATGAATAGGGGAGTGAATGAGCACCCGAATGGCCTCTTATTTGCAGCCTTGTAGGGACTTAGAACTAAGTCCTTGAAATCTATGCCTGTGAGATTTTGATTATGGTTCCAACTTACATATAAAAAGTTAGTACCTTTTCAAAGTTGGAGCACTGTAATGCTCCCTTCCACTACGTCTGAACTAAGAGTTCACTCCCTTTCATCATGCTGGCCTCTTTATGCCACTTGTCCTCTCCAGGTGCTAGTCCACAGGATAGAGTGGTATATAGGGTTCTTGCTGCTTTCTCAGCCACTCAATAATAGGGTGCTCTAGCTCCATGACTGGGGAACTGCAGGTTCAGACAGTAATGGAGGTATCACTACAATTTCTACAGTGATATACATTCTAGAAGGGTCCCTGGGCACACAGTGGATACACAGTGGATTCAGTCTCCCTTGTATCCCATGCAAGTACGAACAAAGCCACTGTAAGGACCACCACTCAAAGAAGCACCAAAATCTGGCCCTGGCAGTTAACCTATTAACAGAATTGAGAGGAAAATACTATCTCCTACCAATAGAACAGAAATGAAAAAATACATTAACAGGCAACAAAGCTATGTGCCTGGAAGGAAGTGAACCTGCTGACCTGAAAGTACAAGGGATTATAGTCCATTCATTCACCATGGACCCTTGATCCAGAAGTGTAGAGTCAACACCAAATACTGAGCCCTCTCTCTTCTACTAAATGGATCCTGGTTTTATCAGCCGAATACTGTCCCCCAAGCATCACCTCCAACTCTGCATCCCCACTCCTGTTGACAACCACCACAGTACACACAACGGAATTTATTCTATACAAATTGAGTCTCTAAGTTTCAAAACTCTGAGAGCAAGAAATGAATGGGGTAGATAGAATGGTAATGACATATTTTCCTAAATATATGGCTCTCATAGGAAGATGCTATGATGGTAACAAAGATAAGAAGAAATTTGGGGGTATTTCAAACTGGGAATTGTCATTTTTCTATTCACTGTGTCTTTTCAGAGTATAAAATAACCAGAAAGTGTGGTGTGTGTTAATAATAAGTAAGATTAATTGTGTCCTTCTCTGTGCCAAGCATAGCTAGAAGCATTTTATAAGTATTGACTCATTGTATTCTCCAATTACCCCCTGAGAAGTATAGAGAAGGTACACAGCTTGCTCAAAGTCACAATGTCTTTATACATAAAACTGAGTTAAAAGATAACAAATAATAGGAAAACTCAACAGAATTAGCTAAAAAACATGAGTGAAATAAAAAGGATTGCAACATAACCCAAAAATATGGCATCACAATGAAAATTTGCATTGGTAGCACACAAAAGCAAAATGAAAACTGCAAAACTGAGGCAAAAAATATCTAAGAAGGCAGGAAAATGCCAAAGAAACAAACAACAATGTCAGAACACATAAGATACAGAGGACAGAGATTGTAAGCATTGTCTATAATTGTGGGGAACAGAATCAATAAACAAAGATATTTAAATTTCCCTTGACTAAAATAAAACAGCCAAAAAACACTAATCATAATTTAAGATGAAAAGATCTCATATGTCATAGAAAGAAAGAAAATCAGTGAACATAAGCCTTCCTAGATAAAACTAAATTTACTAGAGATTAATAAAATTATCTTCAAGAGAAATATTTTTGTGAATATTTTTACTCCTAAAAAATTTAGAGCCTCACCTCCAATCTTACATCAAAACAGATTTCAAATAGTTTAAAGAGTTGAAAAATGAGCCATATATAACCTTGGGAAAAAAGTATTAGTATTGTTTGGATTTTTGGATGAGGAACCTTTTTTTCCTTTCGCTTAGAGCAAAAAGTAATGGGAAAAAAATCATAAAAGAAAACATCAATGGGTCTGACTAATACCGTTTAAAATTTATATCCAAAACAATCTAATCAAAATTTAAAATACAAAAGAGTAATATCTCCTGCAAAACAAAGATATGTGAATGGGGTACTATTAAAAAGAGGAAGCTAGAGATAGACATTTTGCATTTTAATAGGGAAGCAATAATCTCTTCAATTATAAGCATAGACGAATACAAAATTTACAAAACAAAAAACACATATACCCCATAATGACTTTGGAAACGTTCACACTCCCCAGTAATCAACAAGATGCAAACTAAAGTGTGGCCACAATTTTGCTTATGAAATTAGCAAAACAGAGAAGACAGCAGTTCCTTTTTTAACTGCTGGCAAATCAGTTTCTTTCTGGAAGCCAGTTCTGCTCTGGGTACCAAGAACACTAACAGAGTATACATTTGACCCACCTATTCATCTCCTAGGAATTTACCCTGTGTGACAATCCAATAATTGCATCAAGGTGTATGTAGGAGGATTTTCACCAGGCACAGAATGCTCTATCGACACACTTGGTTATTTAAAAAACCGCCATCAATATCAGTCCTCACAAGTGTTTTAACTTTCTGAATTTGTGGAGCGTGTTCTCAAGCGTCATTTTATTTAATTTTTGAAACAACTTCCTAAGGAAGGCATCATTATTCCCACTTACAGACCCTGGAAGACAAAAGGATGGTTTAGGTATAATCTGAGTTAAAGGTCACAGGAGGTTTTCTCTGATGTCTGAAATCATGCCATTAAGACATGAATACAATGGGTAGGGTGTGTCACCTAGAACAACTCCTTCCTCTTACAAAGTGGAGAACTGGAATTTAGAGAGGGAAATTTTCTCACTGAGACTCGCATGGTGATTCTGAAATAGTCTTTCTCTTGGACTAACTCATCGTAAAGCACCAACATTCCCGGGAAGGAGGATCTGCTCTCAGAGTGCTTCCCTTTGCTGTCTGTCAGCTTATTAGCTAAAACACAGGCACCTTAGAATTTGGAAATGGGATACGTGACGGGTCAGTTGTGATGGAGAAATAGGGAGATTGAGGAAGATCTGAAGAAAGGTCTGAGATTATCCCAATGTCCACCCCTCACCCTCGAGGACTCTGGTCACTCAGTGATCGTGGGGATGCACGAAGAAGTAGATAGAATATAGAAGGAGGGAACCAATACCAACTGCCTAATCTACTGCTCGGGCAAGGTGGGCTCTGCTCCCTCCTGGGACTAGGAATTCCTGGGTCAGCAGCTGTGTTATGGATCTCACATCTACCATTTCAGGTCCAGCACATTCCTATTGGCCCCCGAGCACTCTCTACCCTGGACGTGCTCCACCAGTGTCCAAAGGGAACAACCCATCAGACCCTCCCTAAACAGAGATGCTAGCAGGACAGTCACAAATGTCTCCCTAGAGGGTCCAGAGGGTGCCTCGGCAGTGGCGGGGGGAGATACTCTAAACCTGGTCTCAGCTGCTCTCCTCAGCTGCTCTGAATCCACTTGGCCACACATTTATCAGATACTTCATCATTTAAAAGAAGAAGCCCTGAAGAGTTGGCTTGGGGAGCTAATTCAGGTCTGGGAGCTAAGAGTCCTGTTGGGCTGTTCCCTGTCGGGTGTCCTCATACTTGATGGAGCAGACAGGTGTCAGGGAAGCCACAACCGGCCTGGAGCACCTCGCTCGCGTTTCCAGCACTTCAGGGCTCTCTGCCAAATCCCAGGCCTGCTGCTCACCTTTGCCCTCCGCCTTGGTCTCTGGCCCCAACCTGGGGAGGCGGCCCTGCGGGGCCCTGCGGAGCTGCCCCAGGGAGGAGCGCGTCCCGAGGACTCCTGGCCTGCCCCCGGCCCACGAACAGACACGGGCGAGTCGAGGGCTGTTTAGAGCTGTAGATCTCAGCAGCAGTCCCACCGGCAGTCGTTTGTTACTAATAAAAGCAAATGTTCTGAAGTTGGTGAAGGATTTCCTTTTCCTTTTTTTTTTTAACAGGAGTGGATTCAAGGTTATATCTGTAATAAAATCCCTTACTCCTGTGCAATCGGGTGCGTTTTCTTCAGGGACAGGAGACGAAGCTCGCGGCGCCCAGGGGCGCGGCGCAGGCCCACGGCGGGGTGCTGCCCACGGGAGCCCCAGGCCGGAGCTGACCGGCGGGCTGTGCGTTCGGAGCCTCGAGACGCGCGGCCGGTTGACTATCCGGGCGTACACGCTGCGGCCTTGCTGTCCTCTGGGCTCAAGCCCAGGCCCAGCGCTCACACTCCGCCGGCGCTCAGCCCTCAGAGCGGAAGGTGTTCGGGCTGATGAGCCCCTGGACTAAGCATGACCTGCCCCGTGAACGGAGAGAACGTGGCCGTGTGGGGTCAGGTCCAAGCAAGGGGGTCCTCACCCCCTTCCGTGGCTCCCGGAGCGCTCTCTGCTCCCCAACCTCAGTTTAAGGGCTTTGCTAGTCCCACCTCCCTCGGGACCCAGGAAACACTTAGAATTGCCTTTCCGTGAACTCCCGCTTCCTTGTCCGGCCAACCCAGGCCCTGAACATTTATCACACGCCCAGTTCCTCCGTGAGCACGTTCTGCTTGTCTACACTCCTCACAGGTGGCCATACTGTCTTCTGCCCCCTTCCAGCACCGAGGACTCAACGTGAGCTCCGGAAACGTTTGAACTGAGTTGAACCACACACGTGCATAATGATAGAGAAATTAAAAAAAAAAATGGTATTTGAGTGTCAGAAGGACCTGGGTTCAGATGCTGGCAAATCCCTTTGGGTGCTGTGTGATCCTGGACAAGTTACACAATCTCCCTGACATTCAATTTCCTGGACTTTAAGATATACCTCAAAATGTTTACCTTGTCATGGGTAAGACAAAGTCCACATCTCATGGGAAATATCGGTCCCCTCCTCACATACCTCCTTGCGACTCCTCCATGCCCCACCATATTTAGATCCTCTAAGAATCACTAGCAGGTCAGTAATGATAGGGGGATCCACCAATGCAGGGTCACTAGGGATTGCCAGTCCCTACCAATGGCCTCCAGAGCCAGAATGGGACGCAGACAGGCCTGACCAATTGTAAGCACCACCGCAGTCTGACTGCCCAAGGAAGACTAACAGGGGAATAGGACCCTGGGCATTGGCAAGGACCTCAAGGTGGCCCAGGTTACCCCTAAGATGGAGGTCCCCCTCAGCACATCCGGCTTCCTGAGGAAGGGACATTTGGGCATAGCTGGAATGAGAGATGGGCTGAGCATCACACTGCTACCCTAGTTCCAGCTGCCTCCACCCCAGCCCCAGGTTCTACCCTGGTTCCATGGTAAGTACAACCAAGCAGCCAGGAGGTGTGCCTTTCCCCAACTGACACAAAACCACACACCCCCCCACACACACATGCATGCATGCACAAATAATTCTAACAACTAATTCACCAAGAAGTTATTATGTGCCAGACACTAAATGTCTTCCATACATTCATTCATCAATACTCCTCTCTAATCTGTAAGGTAGGGATTATGATAACTTTCACTTTATGGGTGAGGAGGCTCTGAGAGGGTAGGCTGCAGGAGGCTGGAGCAGAGAACCATATGATAACCCAGGCAGGCTGGCTTCTCTAGGCCACGATGTCTTCTCCATGGTCCCAAATAACAACAGCCTCCACTTGTGGACACCTGCCACACGCCGTAAACTACTTCAGATACGACGAGTTCTATATTCCAGAAGGGGGGAGCGGCAGACTGGAAAAGTTAAGTGACTTACTCAAGATCACATAGGCAGAAAGTGATGGTGCAGGAATTTAAAGTCAAGCCTTTCTCATGTGCCACACTGTATCCCAAAAGACAACTTTCCTTTGGAAAATGGGGAGCAGAGGAAAGGGGAGATCCATAGAGACTAACTGCAAAAGGAAATATCCTCACTGGGTGATCCTAGTTTTTTTCCTAAAAACCAAGACCCTAAGGAGACATATTTCTTCCATATCTTTGTTCCCTCCCCTGGCATCTGCCAATTGAACAGGACCTTACAGCTCACTTCCCTCCCATGAGTCAGGTTCCACGTTAAGGAAACTTTCTGCAACATCTACCCCTTCCTCCTCTTCTTCCTCCTCTGTTTTCCAGCATAATGCTGTTCATTACCATCCCTGGAACCTCTCCAAGACAAGCACTGCCAGGAGAAGCCATTGTCTTGTCAGAAAAGTCCATTAAAGCTGTCAGGTTCCCTAACAAATCAATCAGGCACCAGGAGGCCTTTCAAAACGATACCATTTGCTATTCAGGCGGAAACAAATAACTGTCCCAGGCGGGCGGCAGAGGAATGGGCCATGTGCCAAATTGCACCGTGGTCTCAGGAAAAGAGCTGACATTTCCCACCTACAAATGGCACAGGGTGTGCTTATTTCTCCCATCTTAAAACAAAACAACCCCTTACTTGACCCTCTTTCCCTGTCAGCTAGTACCCCACTTGTTCCCCTTTCTGATCACGGAGAGTGGGTCTGGACTCACTGTCACCAACTTCTTTCTTCCCACTTTGTATTGCACCAACTGTGATCAGACTTTCATCCATTCTTCCCTGAAAACCCCCTTCTTCTGGCCACCCGTGACCTGCAGGTGGCTACTGGCAACGATCCTTCCTCAGCCCTCATCTTCCCTGACCCATCCAAAGCCCTCGATCACTCCCTTTACTTGTCAGGATTCACTAACTGCTGTAACAACCAACCCCTAAATCTGAGCAGCTGAAAATAATAAAGGTATATTTCTCACACGTGTATATCCCAAAGTGTGTGTGTGTGTGTGTGTGTGTGTGTGTGTGTGGAGGTGGGTATTGTTCTTTGCAGTCATTAGGGGACCAGATCCTCCCATCCACCTGGGGCCAAGAGAGCAGCAGACTTTATTGGAGGTAGCACACATCACTTCCAGCACATTTCACTATCCAGAACTCAGTAATGTGGATGCACCAAATTTCAAGGAAGGGTGAGAAATGTTCTAGTTCTAGTGCCTGGGAAAAAGAGGACCTGGCTTGAGGAGTATCTCACTTGTCTCTTCTACATCCCACCCACCCCTCCTTTCCTTTAGTTCCAGATACTTTAGTCTCTTGGTCTCGTCTTAATTCACTGGCCAGTTTTCCTCAGTCTCCTCTGCTTGTCCTATCTCTTCTCCTGAACATCTTAAGATCCCATGGCTTAAAAGACTAGCTATTAACCGACAATTATCTATTTATTTCTCTAGTCAGATCTTTCTCCCAAACTCTAAATGTGGGTATCCAATTGCTTATTCATGTCTCCACTTGGATGCTGGAGGACATAGCAAATGGAACATTCTATAGTGAATGCTCACTATTCCTTCCCAAACTCACTTCACTCACTTAGGCAATGGCACCTCCATCATTCCAGTTGTCTGGCTCCAAAACGTTGAGGACACCTTAGACCCTTTTGTGTCTCCCATACCTCAAATATCAAGATATATTATTAGCTCTACCGTCAAGACATACTTACCCAAAGAGTCCCATGATTTCTCACCTCCTGATACAAGCCACAGGCACTCCTAGCTGGATTATTGCAGTAGCCTCCTGCCGGGTCTTCCAGGTACTACCCTTGCCCTCCTATAATCTACTCTCAATGCAGTTCCCAGAGACGTCCAATCAGAACATAAACCAGTTCATGTCACTCCTCTGCCCAAAACCCTGCGAGGGTTCCCACTGCACCTAACAGAAAAGTCGAAGATCTCACCATGGTTCACAAAGCCATGCTTGATCTGTCCCCCTCCCATTACCTCGATGACCCCAGTCTTTCCCTAAACAGGAGTCCCCAGCTCCAGGCCTCTGTACTGACATTGCTCGCTGCCTGAAACACCCTCTGACCCATCCATCCAGATGACACAGTGCACATCCCCGCCCTTCCTTCAATACCATCTTCACAGTGAAGCCTACCTGGCACTCCCAACCTCCCACTCCCTGCTCTACTTTTTTAGGATTTTCTCCCTCTTTCATTTTTATCTAACCTACCATATAATTTGCTGATTTTCTATGCCTGTTGTTTATTGTCTGTGTCTCACTCTTACCTCTGCTAGGATAGAAGTCTTATGAGAGTCCAGAACTCTTTTTTTTTTAATTTTTTTTTTATTTATTTATGATAGTCAGAGAGAGAGAGAGAGAGAGAGGCAGAGACACACAGGCAGAGGGAGAAGCAGGCTCCATGCGCCGGGAGCCCGATGTGGGATTCGATCCTGAGTCTCCAGGATCGCGCCCTGGGCCAAAGGCAGGCGCTAAACCGCTGCGCCACCCAGGGATCCCTGAGAGTCCAGAACTCTTTTTGGTTCACTGATTTGTATCCTAAGTTTCTAGAACAGGGGTTAGCACATAGTGGGTGCTCAACAAATACTTTTTGGATAAATAATTAGCATTTTGCATCACCAAAAGTTAGAGCATTCACAGTTATTCTCACAGTGGCCAAGATGTGCCACTTTGATCCCCATGCCTCCGTGTCATTGCTGTCACTCAAAACCTTTCTGCATCCCCACCAAATGCAAACCCCCAGGCTGGCAGTGAACACCGCATGTTTCTGTCCCTTTGCTCTTTCCTCATTGTGGCTCCCGCTTCCTTCATACTTGAGGTCTGTGTGCCAGCAAAGGGACTGAGAGCCAAATCTTGACATGCTCTCATCTTTCATCCCCTCTGTCTCTGCTCCTGGTTTCCTTTCTCCTCTTAAATGTAGCTCTGAGGGACAACTGGGTGGTTTAGTGGTTGTGTGCCTTTAGCTCAGGTCATGATCCCAGGGTCTTGGGATCAAGTCCCACATAGGGCTCCCCACAGGGAGCCTGCTTCTCCCTCTGCCTATGTCTCTGCCTCCCTCTTTCTCTGTCTCTCTTGAATAAATAAAATATAAATGAATGAATGAATGAATGCAGCTCCGAGGACCCACTCATCATCCAATAGCCACTTAGACAATTATCTGCCACACCGAAGCCTCCTCTGATGTTCCCAACTGAAGTGAGACCTCTCCAGTCTCTGAACGCCACAGTGATTTCCAGCATCCACTCTCTCATCAACTTCCCCCTCTGAGTAAATATTCTGAGGGCAAGGCCTTTGTTATATTCACCTCAAGCAACACTATTGGGCATTCTCCTCATTTGTCCTGCTCTCATTTAGGAGACATTTTTGCTCTGTGCTAGAATGGAGGAGGACCTGGGGGGAAGTAGGTCACCTTCCCCAACTTTAAGGTGGTCACCCTGGGAGAGAAAATTGTTGGATGAACAAGGAGTTCCCATCAAGTCCTGCAGATCTAAGTACTGAGTGATGTGTCACCTGGGAGGGGGAAGGGCTGGAAAAGCTTAGCACAGGAGGAGCCACAAGAACCAGAGCCTAAAGAAGGAGTGAAGAGACAAGTGGGGGAGCAGAGGTCCCCTAGTGCAGAGGCCAACCTGGGACTCAATATTTGTTTAATTTAATCATTAAGAAATGTTCTGCCTTTGGGACGCCTAGGTGGCTCAGCACCTGAGTGTCTGCCTTTGGCTCAGGGCGTGATCCCGGGGTCCGGGATGGAGTCCCACATTGGGCTCCTTGCGAGGAGTCTGCTTCTCCCTCTGCCTATGTCTCTGCCTCTCCCTCTGTGTCTCTCATGAATAAATAAATAAAATCTTTTAAAAAAATGTTCTGCCTCTAATGCTCTTTCAAATATCTGACTCTATATGCATGATACCTTAATGAGATTGAAGAAAAACTTCTGATGCCTAAGAATCAGACACTTTTTAAATAAGTCAATAACAGGATCCTGCATGTTGAAATAGACTTTCTAATGCTTCTAGATGCTTTCACACCATGATACCTTTTGTTTTTCACAAGTGATGGAGATCTAAAGACCATGGTATTAGCACTCTCATTTCACAGATTTGGAAATAAACTTGGAAATGTTGTGTGGCTTGTTGACCACTGACAGGTGAGCTAACTCTGTTTAAACCACAGGCCCTCTCTCTTCCCAGCCTAAGACTTACTGCTACATTTGGGGGTCATTACCTGGAGTCTATGGATGGAGTGGTGTAGGAGCTCCATGAATTCCTTGAAATTTATGTAAAATTTGTCACGTAGTTCTTAGGGCACTGAAGTTCTGTGTCTTTCGTTAGATATCACAGGGAGTGTGATTTTAAAATATGTGCAAACCACTGCACCATACTATAACCGAAGCCATTTATAAAAAGTAAAAAAATCTTGGCTTTTAGGATGACCTTGGTAAAAGACTAAATTGTGACCAGTATATGCAGCTCCTGCCCAGTATATAGAGCTCTGGCCTAGGATGCAACTAGTATGTACAGCTCCTGCCTCGAGTGAAGCTCCCAAGGAAAGATGTGTGAGGTTATATATGCAGACTACAGACTCCTCTGAGCTGAACTGCCTTTGTGCCTGCACTGCGGTCTCTCCTAGGAGGCACCTGGAGACTGCCACCAGCTGCTCCAATCCTCGCATAAATAATGCCCTCCAGCCAGAATCTGAACTATATTTGTCACAGTGTTTGGGTTCAGTGTCACTAAACTTAAAAGGCCTTTGCAATTTCTAACATCCAGTGTCTGATTTGGATTAAATGTCATTAAGTTCTAATTAAGTGATTGCTAGAAGCGAACTCTACTGAGTCCACCTGATGGCCAGGTGTACTCACTTGGTTTGTTTATGCCAGTGCATGGCTGACTTTGAAAAACATTGGATTCACCTGTGGTGCTTGTTAGTCACCTCACTATCCAGAACTCACCGAGGCTCACTGGCCCAGTCTCTGAGAAGATAAGCTACAAACATGTGTGGGGATTCCGGGGTGGAAAGAGACTGTGAGAAAACATGTTTGATGTGTCTCCATCATCCCTGGTGACAATAATTCCCCAGGCAGGGGCCTGGGAGGATCCAAGTTTGATGAGTACCCCGGCTGATTAGAAGCACTGATCTATTTAGTGGCTTCAAATCTGGCTCTGCATCAGAATTGCCTAGAAAGTTTCAAAACAACACTGATTCCCAGGTCCACTCCAGACCCCACTGGATTGAATTTTTAGAGACAAGTCTCATTAATTTGATTTTAGATTTTTTGGAAATCTCCCCAGGGGATTCTGATGTTCAGGTGAGGGTACAGATGATTAAATGAAAGGTTATCTGATGCATATGTCTGGACATCCACAAAGACTTTCTTTCATTTCTTCCCATGGAGAGCCCTAACTACATTTCCCAGCTGCCATCAGCCAGTGGCCAAGGGGCCAGAGCAAGGTTAAGGCAATACCGCACCTACTTCAGAGAAGAGGAAACAGGCTACAGACAGAATGACTGCCCAAGACCTCACAACTGGCACTCGGTTGACTAATTTTCTACCTTCTGACCCTGTCACCCTTGTGGGGACTTGAGAGAAATTAGCATCTAGAAGGAAGACAAGCAGATGAATCCCTGCACATGTGGATTCTGGTCAGGCCTTGCAGAACCAGACCTGGGAGCCAGATTCAGACCCACCTGGGTGCTGAGAGAGTCCAGTAAGTAACCTAAAGGCTCTGTGGCTCCATTTATTCATCTCTTAGTATTATAATATTTTAGCCTAATTAGATTGTTCAGAACAGGAAGAGGGCAAGCTACCACCCACATGAGCTAATTCAGCCAGCAGGTTTTTTGGGTTTTTTTTTTTTTTTTTAGTCTGCAGGCTAAGAATGGTTATTACATCTTTAAATGATTACATTTTATGTGATTATATTAAGTACTTAACCTAATAGCCTTGAAGTTACCTCTTGACCTGCAAAGCCTAAAATATTTACTATTGGACCCTTTAAGAAAAAGTCTGCGGAGCCCTGGTTTAGAGGGCTAAATGAAATAATCTATGTAAAATGCCTGCATATTCTATGTGCTGTATCTTTATAAGAGCTTTTAGGACCTGAGAACATCTCCTATCTGGCAGCCAGCAAGAAAGTAGGGGCCTCAGTCCTTCAGCTACGGAAGCTGAACAGCTAGGGAGTGTGGAAGAGGACCCAGCTCCATATGGGAATATAGCCCTGTCAATGCCTTGTTTTTAGGGGCAAGACCCTGAGCAGAGGACCCAGCCACACTGTGCCAGGTCTGCTGCCTCACTGTGAAATTGTACACGGATGTTGTTTTAAGGCAGTGAATCTGTGGCACTTTGTTACACAGCCAGTGAAGACTCATACAAGCCTTCAGACACCAAATAGCTGCCAATTCTCACCAGGAAAAGGCACTTCTAGCCTGCCCCCTCCAATACACGCTCTGGAAATCTCCCCCTACTTTTCTCTACCGCATCTTGCAGGTTCCCGGACATCTGTGAAGCCTCGCCCAACTATCCCCACCCCTCAGGGAGTATCCAGTCCTTGGAACACAGAGCCCTTGGGAGTACCACTTGGTTGTCCAGGAATTCATCCATTCCTTGGGAGTTCTCTGGGTCAGGTGCAGGGGATACTGAGGTAAGCAAGTCAAGGTTTGCCTTCACAGAGTTCCCAGTCCAGGCAGAGCAAGCTATGGTGACACCTTCAATGCAGTGTAAGTAGAGCTCTGAGGGAGAGAACTGTGCCTGTTGTGTTCAGCAGTGGTCACAGAGGCCTTCGTGTGCCTGACTCTGCATTGCCTTGATGATGCAGAAACGGTTCAGCCTGCAAAAACCTCCCCAGCCTTACAACTCTGACCCAGCCTCATGGCATCTAAGGATATAGCAGTGTCATTTGCCTCCAACCCAGCTCTACTATGCCTTCCCACCAAGAGATTGCCAGGTCCTTCAAGGCAGGAACTGAATCGTGCCCACATCTACATTCTACCCCATGACTCATAGAGAGTTGAGAATTTACCAATTTAACTTACCAATTCTCAAATATCCTCTTAAAATTCAAACAAATCCTTGCCTTCTTTTTTTTTCCCCACTGCCCTTCACAGAAGCACTAGCAATGAATCCTCAATATACTGAAGGTCTGTCCTCCACAATTATAAAAAAAAAAAACTGGATGAAGTTAAATCCTCGTAAAATAAACACAAATAAAGTGGTTGAAAGGTTTAATCTGTTGCCAGATATGTGGGTTAATCTATGTAGATGCAGGTGTGTGTGTGTGTGTGTGTGTGTGTGTGTGTGTGTAATTTTTGGTGTTTGAATAATTTTTTCCCCACTGACTTCCACTGGCCAGTGGGGCCTATCCAGAAGAATAGAACCAAGGTAAGGCTTATATGGCCTGTCCATGCTGAGAGCTCAGCTGGTTTTGTGATTGTCAGAGTCTGTGTGTCCATAATATAAAGAGTTGTTGATGGCACAAATATCCCACTGTTAGCTGACCTGCCTCCCCTCAGAGGCACCAACACACCACACCTAGCTTAGCCAGCCCATGGAGACACAATAATTGGCTGGTTCAGAATGGGCAACTTAATTATGGTAAGAAGTCAAAATTTAACAGGACCATCAACTAAGACCCAAATATAATATGATGTGAAGATTTTTTTTTCTATTACCAAATGCATTGTGTCCATAGGTATCCTCACAACAAAATTTATTTATGCCTTCCAAAAACTCTCCTTACTTTTGCTTGAAGCCTCAGTATGATTCATAGGTACTTTCAAGACTACTTCAAGAGCCAAAGATAAAATTCTAAAGTTTCTCAGGATCCATAGGTTAATAAAGCTGCAGATACCTCAGAAATAATCCAATCTAACAATCTATCACCTTGATTTACACACAAGAAAACTTAGGTTCGAAGAGAGGAAGTAAGTTTTTCAAAGTTACGTTCTGAGCTAGATACAAAATAGGAACTAAACCTGAGGCCTTTTGTCTTGTAGACCAGGGTTTCTCAATATCAACACTACTGACATTTGGGGTCAGATCATTCTTTCATGTTGGAGGCTGTCATGTACATTGTTGGATCCTAAGCAGCACCTGGACTCTCTGCCCACTAGACTAGATGCCACAGCAATACCCCTATCCCATTAAGAATGCCAAAAAAAAAATGTTTCTGAACATTGTTTAGTGTCCTCTGGGGGGCACAACTGCCCCCAGTTAAGAACCAGGGATCTGAGCAAACGATGCAGTCTATGTGAACTCTGGCTCCAACATTTACTAGGCTACGTGATCTTAGTAAGTCACTTACTTTTCTAAGCCTGAGTGTCCTTATCTTTAAAGTGAAAATAGTGCTAACTTTACAAGCTCATGTGATTGGTGAATGTAAATGAAGTTATGTAAAGTTCTAGGAACACAGCAGACTGGCAGTGGCTATTATTTTTATTATTTTTATGAGATGTGATAGTCTGACACCAGTCTATTTCCAGCAAGCTCTTTCTCCTTTCTGCAATTTGCTGTAAATGCCACTGAACAATCATTTCACAGTGGGGACAGCTACCTTGGCAGCAGTGAGCTGAGACTGTGACCTTCTCACATTTGGAGGAAAGGGGGAGTGCTTGCAAGTCAGGCAGGGTTGTATTTGCTGTACAGGAAAACAAACTATCTGCTATTTGTTTGTTTTTGTCATGTCTTTAAGCTTCCTTATCTTCAGCTGCAGGATTCTGCAAAATAAAATTCAATTAGTATTTATCATCCTTTTCCTAGCTGAGTAAGTCAACTTCTTTTATTGCTGAAACTCATAAAAAATGTGGAATTGCCAGAGACCTCTGAAGATTTCAAGGTTTTGAGATGGAAAAAGCCTGAGTGTAACAGAAGAGAACTAATTTTTTTTTTTTCATAACAAAGTAACCATGCTGCTGTTGTGATCATAGTGTTCAGATATGAATCTAAACCGGAAGTTCAGTTCTGGACTTTTCAAACTTTGGCTTCACCACAAAATGTGTGTGTGTAAAAGTCTGAGACTGTACAATACATGAGAGTGGGGCAGCTTCTGCTGTTCGGGCTACCTCTCTGTTTCTACCTCACTATGGGTGTTTATGCTGATTGGGATTCCAGAGCACCTAATGACACATATGCATTTTCAGAACAAGGACTGATTATCTCATATCCTGATGACAAAAAGGGTCAAAGAAATTTGTACTGGTAACTTCTTGGGTCCATCTTTGTCCCCTCTCTCGTCTGGAGATGGCAAGTGGTACTCACTGCATTCCAGCCCTGGTTTGACCAGGCAAGATCATGCTGAATGAAACCTCTAACCTTCGCCTCCAGGTTAGAGGACTTGTCTCCAGGACCTGTCCAGACAATGATAAATCATGACCCAAGCCTACATCCAGATGTCAGCCCTCCTGCTTCCTTGACTTTCATTAGTGTGACTCTGGATTTTCTTCCTTGCCTTTCTCTGACTACGAGGTTTGGGAGAGTTCTGTTACCTCTGACTATAGCCAGCTTCCAGGACAAGATATAGGTAAGAGGCACGCACCCTTTCTCTCTCTTTCAGCTGTCATTTGAGCCAGTGTGGCTTCTTCTAGACAATTTTCTTAAAAAAACTAGAAAGATGACTTTGGATTCCTGAGGAAATCCATTAGGAGTAACCATGAGAAAGACATCCCACCTTGGGAGCTGACAATAAAGTCACATCTATTTCTTTTTTTTTTTTTTTGCATATTTTTATTGGAGTTTGATTTGCCAACATATAACACCCAGTGCTCATCCTGTCAAATGCCCCCCTCTATTTCTGAAAACTTCTCCATCACGATGCCTGCTATAGTGTGTTTTGTTTATTCATATAAGCTGCATAGTGAGAAGCCCTTGTTGTCTCATTTACCATTATAGTTCACACACAGTAGATATGTGATAATTTCTTATTAATGAATGAATAAGTAAATGTGGGATAGGGCAACCATCCTTCTTTGGCAGTGTGCAAACCTCCAAGTGTACCAAACCCACAGCTCTTCATCCCTCATTGCCTGCATAGCTTAAACCAGAGATCACATGCAGGTGGCCTGAGGACAAATTCAGCTGGCAGTGCTTTTTAGTCTGTAGACTGCCTGTCCACATAGTGATTTATAGATAAAACTGAATTACTTACTTTAAAAAAATTGGGGAATTTCACACAAAAAAGCTCTGGATTTCTGACTTCTTTTGGAAAATGACAAGACTTGGTAGCCTAGGCTCATGTTTATAGATGAAAACCTTTAGACTTTTACCTATTCTTCCCACCAAGTACAAGTAAAAGCACTGGAAAAGATCGGTAAAACAAACATAGGAAGACTTTGTAAGTTGGAGACAAGACAGACTGGTTTGGGAGCTCAGAACCTGAGAAATGACATGGTGGTAAATTCCTGAGGTTTTCTTTTTGCTTCATATATCCCAAATTTGGAGCTAAAGAATCCTGCAACTCAGAAATGCCAACAGGCAGAGCAAAAAACAAAACCCAAAATAAAATGTTGGTCTCTCTAGCCAAAGGGCCAGGAAAGGAGCAGTCTAGCAAGACAGATAACTTTCAGATAACTGCCAGTCTATTCAGCAAGCACTATATAAAAAACTTGGCCTTACCTCTCCCCTGCCAAGAAAGTCTGATTTAGGATCCTAGACTTCCACCCTCATGAGGCTATAGTGAGGTATGCCCTAACATTCTAGCTGAAGTAGTATCAGGGAAGATCAAGCTGAGAGGTGAGACTTTTACTCCCAGTGGCCCATAACAAAAATCCTCCTACAGTGTCAATGGAGACCATGTGGGGAGCCTGAATGTCCACCCTCACCTGACAGTAATGAGGAACCCTCCCCTCTCCCTATTAGGGTGGTGTCAAAAGAGGCTTAGGTGAGAGTCAGGACTTTCATCATTGCCCAGCTGTAATGAGGCTATCTCCATCGCAGTTTCACTGAAGACCATGTGGGAAGCTGGAATTACCATCCCCCACCTAGTAATGGAGGAGACACCCCCCCCCCCAAATCAGGTGTCAGTAAAAGCCATGTACAGAGCCTGGATTTCTACATCTGGTTGTCAGTAAGGGGGTGGTACTGCCCCATTCCCTGCTGGAGCAGTGGCATAAAAGCCAATTAAGACAGAAGGTTTACATCAGATCCAGAGTCTCAGAGAATAATATAAAATTTTGCAGGTTTCAATAGAAAATCACTCATTATACCAAAAGCCAGGAAGATCTTAGACAGAATGAAAAACAGACAATCAATAGATGACACTGCTGGGATAACAGATATATGAGAATTATCTGACAAGGACTTTATGACAGATTTTATCTGACAAAGCAGTCATGATAAAAATGCTCGAATGATCAATTATGAGCATGCTTAAATCAAAATAAAATATAAAGCCATCAAGGAATTAGAAAATATCAGCAAAGAAACAGAATATATGGAAAACAAATGGAAATTTTAGAATGGAAAAACACAGTAAATTAAATAAAAAGCTCAGTGGATGTGCTTATCAGCAAAATGGAGGAAAGAATCAGTGGACTAGAAAAGAGAGAAATGGAAATACCCAATCTGAACAAGAGAGAGAAAATAGACTTAAAAAAAAAAAAAAAAAAAAAGAACAGAACTTCAGGGACCTGTGGGACTGTAACAAAAGATCAAAAAATCTAACATTCATGTCATTGGAGTCCTGGAAGGAGAAGGAAAAAAAGAACAGTGCTGAAAAAAATACTCAAAGAAATAATGGCTGAAAACTCCCCTTTTTGACAAGAGAGACAAACCTATAGATTCAAGAAGTATAGTGAATATCAAACAGGATAAAGTTAGAGAAGTCCATGTCAAGGTGACATAATTAAACTTCTGAAAATGAAAGACGTAGGAAAAAAACATTGAAAGCAGCCAGAACAACACCTCATCTATGAGGGAACAGCAGTTATAGTCTCAGTAGATTTCTAGCCAGAAACCAAGAAAGTCAGAAGAAAGGGCACACCATTTTTTAAGAAAAGAACTGTCAACCCAGAATCCTATATCCAGAAAAAATATGCTTCAAGAATGAAGGGGAAGGCAAGACATTCTCAGATGAAGGATAACTAAGAGAATTTGCCACCAGAAGACTTATTCTGAAAGAATGGTTAAAGGAAGCGTTTGAAATAAAAAATAAACTATAGAAGTAGGAATCTTGGAACACCAGGAAAAAAAGAAAGATTGTGGTAAGCAAAAATATGGGTAAATACAATAGTCCTTTCTTCTCCTCCTGAGTTTTCTAAATTACATTTGACAGTTGAGGCAAAAATTATAACACAGTCTGATATGGCTCTAAATGTATATAAAGTAAATACTTAATACAATTATACAGAGCGAAGGTAAAGGTACAGAAAAAGAAGTAAGGTTTCTATATATTATTTGAACTGACAAAATAATGATAGCAGTAGACTGTGGTAAGTTATGTGTATATATCAGCTAGAACAATAGCTAAAAAAAAAAGCTATGCAGAAAGCTTTTTTCTTTCATATACCTGAAAATACTATAGATAATTCAAAATGAATTCTGACCAAAGGCAGGAAAAAAGCCAGATACTTTAAAAGGAGAAAAACAACAGAGATTTTAAAAAAAGAAAGAACCAGAAAGAACATACAAAAAACAATAAATAAAATGGCAGACTAAACACTAACATATCAATAATTACATTAAATGTAAATGTTCTAAATATGCCAGCTGAAAGATAGAGATTGGAAGAGTAAATTTTAAAATCCAGTATACTATCTATAAGAAACTTACTTCAAATATAATGATAGATGCAGATTGAAAATAAAAGAATGGAAAAAGATATATCATATAAAAATTAATCAAAGGAAAGCAGACTGGCCATATTAATATCAGATAAAGTAAACTTAAAAGCAAAAAAACCACTGGAGACAGATACCATATAATAATTAAAAGATCAACCCTCTAAGAAGATATAGCAATCTTAAATGTGTACGCACTTGACAACAGACCTGCAAAATCTGTAAGGCAAAAACTAAGAGAGCTAAAAGGAAAGATGGACAGGTTTGTAATTATAGTTGAACACTTCAATAGCTCTCCTTCAACAATTGATAGAATTGGACAGAAAAGTAAGGATATAGGAAAAATTAATAACCAACAGGATCTAATTGACATTTTTAGAACACTTCATCCAACAATAGCAAAATATACATTATTTTTCAAGTGCCCACAGAACATATAATGACTGAGATAGATCCTAGGCTATAAAAGAAGCCTCAAAAAATTTAAAAGAACTGAATCATACAAAGTATGCTTTCTGATCATAAAGGAACTAACATAGAAATCAACAGCAGAAAGGTAATAGGAAAATCTCCAAACATTTGGAAACTTAGCAATACACTTCTAAATAACTATGACTCCAAGAGGAAGTCTCAATTAAAATAAAACTAATACACTGAACTACACAAAACTACAATACATAAAAATTTGTAGGGCACTGCAAAGGCAGTGCTGAGAGGGAAATTTATAGTATTAAATGCATACATTAGAAAAGAGAAAGCATCTCAAGTCAATAAAGTCCCACTTCAAAAGCCTAGCTAAAGAATAACAACCCCAAACAGGTAGAATGAAAGAAATAATAAAAATAGGAACAAAAAGCAATGAAATAAGAAACAGAAAGATAAGTGAAAAAAATCAATTAGTTGGTTCTCTAAAAAAGATCAATAAAATTAACAAACCTTTAGTAAGTTTGCCAAAAGAAAAAAGAGGGAAGACATAAATTATAAAAATGTTTGAACTGGCATATATCATTACAGAACCTTGTAGACATTGAAAGGATGATAAGACAATTCTAAAAACAATTCTGCATGCATATATCTGTCAACTTATGTAAAATGAGCCAATTCCTTGAAAAACACAACCTACCCCTACTTACCCAATATAAAATAGATACTTTGAATTGCCTTATAGCTATTAAGGAAATTTCACTTATAATTTTAAAACTGCCATGAAAAAGGTTTCACTGGAGGATTCTACCAAATGTTTAAAAGAAAATTTACAGCAATACATGATCTCTTTGAAAAAACAGAAAAGGACGGAGTATTTCCCAGTTAATTTTATGAAGCTAGTAATACCCTGATATAAAACCAGATAATGACAATACAAAGAAAGAAAATGACAGACTAATATCCGTCATGAAAATGGATGAAAAAATCCTGAATAAATCTTTAGCACATAAAATGCAGCAACCTATAAATAGAGTTATATACTATGACTAAACAAGAGTTTATTTTAAAGATACAAGGTTGGTTCAATACATGAAAATCAATCAATCAGTTACCATATAAACAAACTAAAGAAGAAAAATTATATATTCTTATAAACTGATAATGGAAAAAAAGAATTTGAGAAAAATCAACACCCTTTCTTGATTTAAAAACAAACAAAAAACTCTCAGAAACCTTGAAACAGAAAGCTACCTCAACTTGCTAAAGAACATCTACAAAAACCCTATAGGTTACATTATACTTACTTATTGATGAAAAGCTGCATCTTTTCCCCTAAGAACAGGAACAAAGCATGAAAACCTCTCAAGTCTACTCACTGCAATAAGACAATAAAAGGAAATAAAATTGTTTCTAATTGCAGATGACATGATTGTCTATAGAGGAGTCCAGCAAGGTTGGAGGAAAAGAAACATAAAAACGTAACCATAAAAGAGCAATTGTGTTTCTCTATACTCACAAGGAACACAAAATTTAAAATACAATACCGTTTACAGTCACCAAAAAATGAAATATTTGGGTCTAAATCTAACAAAACATGGGCAGGAATTTTATGCTATGAACTACACAACACTGATGAAGGAAATCAAAGAAAATTGAAACAAATTGAGAGAGAGAGCATGCTCATGGATTGGAAGACTCAACACAGTAAAAATGTCAATTCTCCTCAAATTGATAAATAAGTTTAACTCAATTCCTATTGAAATCTCAGCAGGATTTTTTGTAGATGTAGACAAGATTATTATAAAACTTATAGAAAAGTTAAAGGAACTAGAATGGTTTAAACAGTTTTGAAAAAGATAAATAAATTGGAAGTCATTCATTTATCCAACATTAATTTTTATATACTTGCAGTAACCCAGACCGTGTAGTTCTGAGGCAGCAGTAGACATACAGATTAATGGAAGAGTAAAGAGAACCCAGGAATAGACACACACAACTATGCCCAACTGACTTTTCTTGACAAAGGCACAAGAGTAATTTAATGAAGGAAAGATACACTTTTCAACAAATAACATGGAATTGAATATCCATTGGCAAAAAGGAGGAGAAAGGAAAAAAGAAATCTCAACCTAATGTAATCGTATACAGAAATAAAATTAGAATGGGTTATGCACTTAAATATAAAATGTAAAACTAAAAAAAATAAAATAAAATGTAAACTAGAAAACTTTTAGAAAAACACCTTAGAGAGAATATTTAAAATCTCAGACAAGGCAAAAAGTTCTTAAAATGAACACCAAAAACCCAATCCATAGAAAGATAAATTGGACTTCATCAAAATTTTAAAGTTTTGCCTTGAGAAGACCATGTTAAGAGGATTAAAAGCAAGCTATGTGATGGATAAAATATTTACAAACCAGATATCCAACAAAGAACTAGCATTTAGAATATGTAAAGAGCTCCCAAAACTCAACAGTAAAACACAAAGCATCTAATTAGAAAATGGGCAAAAGACATAAAGAGACAATTCATAGAATATGATATATACATGGCAAATAAACACCTAAAAAGATATCTAACATCATTAGCATTTAGAGAAATGCAAATTAGAACTACAATGAGATGACACTACATACGTATTTGAGTGACTATAATAAGAAATAGGAATAATACAAGTGCTGGTGAGGATGCAGAAAAACTCCATCACTCATCCCATGGCTGATGGGAAAGTAAAATGGCAAAGCCACTCTGGAAAACAGTTTAGCAGTCTCTTAAAGAATGAAACAAGCAAATACCATACCACTTTATAATTCTACTCCTTGACATTTATCCCAGAGAAGTGAATATTTATGTTCACACAAAAACTGTCTGTCTGTCTATCTATCTATCTATCTATCTATCTATCTATCTATCTATCTATCATCTATCTATCTATCTATCTAAAGAGACAGACAGAAAGCATAAGCAGGGGGAGCAGCAGAGAGAAAGGGAGAAGCAGGCTCCCCAACATGGGGCTCAATCCCAGGACCCTGAGATCATGACTGAGCCGAAGGTGGACACTTAGCAGACTGAGCCACCCAGGTGCCTCAGGTTCACACAAAAACTTGTTTTCAAATACTTACAGCAGTTTTGCTCATAGTAACTGAAAACTGGAAATAACCTAGATGTCTTTCAGGGGATGGATGGTTAAATTCTGGTACATTTATACCATGGAACATGGTATTACCATGCTTGGCAATATAAAGGATAGAATATTGATATGGGCAACAACCTGGATCCATTTCCAGAGAATGATGCTGGGTGAAAAAAGTGCCAATTCTAGAAGGCTGCTCAATGGATGATTCCATTTATTTTTTTTATTAAAAAATGTTTTAGAGGTAGAGTTTAGTAATTTCTCAGTTGCATATAACACCTAGTGCTCATTACATCAAGTGCCTTCCTTAATGCCCATCACCCAGTTACCCCATCCCCCCACTCTTCTCCCCTCCAGCAACTCTCAGTTTGTTTCCTATAGTTAAGAGTCTCTTATGGTTTGTCTCCCTCTCTGATTTTGTCTTTATTTTTCCCCCAATTTCCCTATGATTCTTATATAACATACTGGAAATGACAAAATTATTCAAAGGGGAACAGACTGGTTGTGAGGAAGTTAAAGAGTTTGTGGATGGGAGGAAAGTTGGATATGGCTATAAAAGGGTAACATAAAGGATACTTGTGGTGATGGAAATGTTCTGTATTTTGATCATCGATGTCAATATCATGGTTGTGATATTGTACTATGGCTTCCCACGAAGTTATCACTGGGAGAAACTGGGTAAAGAGTACACAGGGTCTCTCCATGTTATTTCTTACAACTGCATGAAAATAACCATGAGTTGAAAATAATTCGATTTTTAAAAAATCACCCTTTTTAAAAGAGATTTTATTTATTTATTCATGAGAGACACAGAGAGAGAGGCAGAGACACAGGCAGAGGGAGAAGCAGGCTCCACGCAGGGAGCATGACATGGGACTCGATCCTGGGTCTCCAGGATCACACCCTGGGCTGAAGGTGGCGCTAAACTGATGAGCCACCTGGGCTGCCCCAAAATCAACCTTCTTAAAAGAAATTAGCCAGTACTGAGTAGCAGCTGCCTCTTCCCTTAGGTTATGTCACTTTCTACTGCCATCGGGAATCTCTCTGGATCACCATGGTCCCCTCTAGTCCAGATCTCCATAAACCAGGCCTCTTCCTGCACTGGCTACATTGAATTTGGGAGTAGTGATCAGGGAAACGCACTAGCTGAGATGGATCTGCTCCCAATTACCTCAGAGGGCTGCCAGGAGTCAGTTTTAGCCCTTGCAGTGTGCAATGTGGATATCACGATGAGATTTCCCTGAATACCAGTGCTTCCCATCCCTACCCCCATGCTGTTAGCAGTAGGTTGGAATCCCACTCCGTTCTTTTGAGTTCTAACTAAAGTTAGCAGGTATTTACTAGGAGTCTCTAAGCTAGGTTGTATGCTAGGACATAAGGATTAACATGCTCACTCTGGGGTGAGGAATAGACAATTAAATAGATTGATTGAAAGTGCAGCAGAACTCAGCTGAGTCCAGGAGCAAATATGTTAAAATCAGTAAGAGAAGGTGATAGGTTAGCTTAAGAATGAAATACAGGGATCCCTGGGTGGCGCAGCGGTTTGGCGCCTGCCTTTGGCTCAGGGCGTGATCCTGGAGACCCGGGATCGAATCCCACATCGGGCTCCTGGTGCATGGAGCCTGCTTCTCCCTCTGCCTGTGTCTCTGCCTCTCTTTCTCTCTCTGTGACTATCATAAATAAATAAAAATTAAAAAAAAAAAAAGAATGAAATACAATATTAACCATTCATTGCACCAACTTTGATTGAATACCTACTCAGTGGCAGCTGCTAGAGACATGAAATGGATTCAGATTCTGACTCTCAAGACCAGTGAGAGGACAGGGGCATGGATAGACAATTAAAGCTCAGTGTAACAAGTAGCATAGCCAAGGAAAGAATTGATCATGGGAACTACATGGATGCCACTCAGGAAAGAAGGGTCTCTTTTACATGTTGTCAGTGTAGGAGTCCTCGCGGGGTGAACATGATCCTGATAGGGGGCATGTGGAACTATACGGTCCCTCTTGCCACTTTCTTGGTATCTGGCTGTTCATGCTGGCTTGCATGTGGTTCAGGACCCTCTGTGTAAATCAAATTCAGACATACAGAGTGATGTCTGATGGACTGTGTGCGGGGATGAGAGGAGGGTGAGTGGAGAAAGCCTGCAGAAACCACATAGCTGACAGAAATGTCTGCTTGTTAGAGGAAAGTAAAACACTACAAAAGAAGGAACTCAGACAGTCAAGGGCAGAGTCAGCAGGCAGCACTTGAGTGGAATATTACTTATCACAGCACAGCTCCGGTTGGCATATGAACCCATCCCTTATATCTATAGCCTGGGGGGCACCCATCTGTCTCTGGAGAGGGAGGAATTTATAGTAAAACAAAGAACAGTAGCACTGGGACTCCAAACAATGTTTCCGTAGGAACCCCTGAGCAAGAGTTGACCAGAAGAGGAAAAAGACCATTTTCTCCTGGTGATGAAGTGGAGTGCCATGTGGGCTGGCCTGGGGCCCATCATCATCACGGTAGACATGAAGGAGGTCATCACAGCAATAAGCATTTGGAAGGAGCTTATGGAGCCCCCAGTGGCAGAGGTTGGGATTATATACACCCCAAATGGCAAGGCCAGCCCACCACATGTGAGGCATAGTGGCACAGACGACCTCAGTGCTAACGTGACAGACACTAGGAACAGACCATCAAGTGAGGTGGTCTGAGGGCAGGCCACAGTGCATGTTTTAGCTATTATTCCACCTCTTTGGGGACTCTGAGCAAGAAGCACACCAAAAGGGGAAGGGCCACGGGTACTCTTTTTGCAGTGGACTCAGGGACAAAGAGCATAAAGTCTTCACCCTGTAATCCACAGCCTGGTGGAGCCAGGGAAGGGGCTTTACTTAACATACCCTCACTTTTCCAAACTTGTGTTTTTCTCTTCCTTGCCCTTCAAATTTTGCTATACTACCATTAATGTGGAAAAAAAAAAAAAAAAAAAAAAAAAAAAAACCTGTCACACTGGGATTCACCTTTCCGCTTAAACACACATACATACACACACAAAGTATTATATTTTAATGAAGTCCATGGCCATCCAAGCCAACCATTTCAGAGGATGTCATTTACCATGGCACTCAGCTGGAACTTAGATAAATAACAATAATTTTTAAAGTTTGTAGATCATATTGAACTTGGCTTAATAGGCCCTCTTTCCAAATCTCTGAAAGGATGGCTCATAAAAAAGTAATTAGTTTATATAGACTGTCAAGGTTCATGGGGGACAGCTGGCCTTTGATGCCTCATCTGTGATTACAGGCAGCTACAAGATAATAAAATCGAGCTCTGAATTCACGCCAAGGTATTCAGTGATCTCATGCTGGACACGATGCCAAGCAGAACGAACTATAAATGCCTGCTATACTCCTGTTCTTTGCTTTGGAATCTCAAATAAGTCTAAGACATTTAGGACTTACATTCATAGGCCCCAAATTCCTATTAAAGTAAAACCATTGACCTTACAAATTCATGTTCATAATTAATATTTGTGATGGGCTCCAATTTTAGGCCTACTCAATATGGCCACTGTTGTAAGCTGTGAAAATGGCTTCTGGAGAAGGGATTTGAATTGGTATTAACTTGTCTAAGCTTGACTATTAAATGGTCCAATTACTGACAGTTGGAGCTGGTTTTCAATCATCATTGATTTCACTGTGATGATCACCGGTTATGGCTTTTTAAGAGGATTTCTTCAATGTTTTCAAATTCCCTGCTCATTCTTCACTATGCTGCAGCCTTACCTGAACATTCTTGGGCGCTTTTTGATCCCAGAGCTTAAACAACGCCCCTGCCCGCAATATGGAAAACCATATTAAAAGATGGTTTTCATTTGGCCTCTTAGATTTCCAGGGATACAGAGATACATTCAGTCATCTCAGCAGAGAGTGGAGATAAAGTACAGTAATGAGAATAATTTCAGAGAAATCCAAGATCACCCAGACACCATGACCACTTGAGAATGGAGGCCACAGTTCCAAGAGGAACCACTTAGACTCTTCCCTCCAGGCACATCTACTTCTCCCTGGGCCTAACCGCATTGCCTCAGTCTGCTGACGAAGGGCTCATAATTATTATTTGCATGCATTACGGAAACTTCATTTGCAACCCTCACATTCTTGCATGTGCCTCAGCACTCAAACAGGAAGTCCGTTGGCCTGTGTGACCTTTTCTAACCAGGTAGCAAGTCCCAAGCTGTAAGTAGTTTATTCATTGGTTGCCTTGAGCCAAGTACCCACTTCAGGGCCAATCAAAACTGGGGAGGGGGTGGGGGTCATGTGGCCTAAAATTTGATCATCAGGGCCAGTGAAGGGGAAAGCACCATAAACATGCTTGCATCACATTTGTTAGCAAGGCCATAGATTTGTAGTCCCAGGATGCATTCAGGCTTGGAGTTTTGATGCCTAGGTCCTCTGAATTATTTCTCCAATAGAAATAAAGGTATAGTTTTTGTTTCTTTTTTCTTTTTTTTTATTTTTTTATTATTATTATTTTTTGATTTATTGTATAAGGAACCCTTTGGAATCAGGTTTGAGCCCACTGTCTTTCGCTAAGGCTGGGCAGAGTCAGGGACACTAATGAAGCTAGGAATGTCCCCAAGGACTGAGGCCAGCACCTTGTGCCCACTCCTGCTGAATCCACTAGCTTGGGTTGGGGCAGAGCCAAATGACCATGAAAAGAGAACAGTGGTGAACAGGGAACAGCAGAGAACAGTGGCCTGGGGAGCTACTGCTAAGAATCACCATCAAAATGGAGGGATGTGGCTCCATTTCTCCAGCAAAATATCAGGATGGCTACCAGCCAGCCCAGGGATTACTGCATGCCTCCCATTCTTCTCCTCTTTGAATAGGGGCTTGTTGAAGTTTTCCCTTCCCTGGAGGGTGTGTGGGGGAAGATAGCTTATCCTTCTAAGTTCACAGGGCTCTAGATCAAGAGACCTGCATCCAGACCTAATGAAGATCACAAAGTCTTGGGCTTCAAGCCAGATGCCATGATTAGATGCAACTTTTGGGGACCCTAAAATAAAGTGAGCATATTTTACATGAGGAAGAGGTGTGAATAGTTGTGGCCTAAGAGCAGGCTATGATAGAATGACCACACCAATGACCCCAACTGATTACCCCTCTTTGCCCTTGGTAGTCTACTCTTATGCTGACTCTGGGCTTGGCTCTGTGATTCGTTTAGCCAGAAAGACAGTAACAAACTTGTCCCAAGTAGCTTGCTGAAGTGCTTGCACATCTGTGCTCATCTATGCTTTTCTGCAATCACCACAAGGAGTTACTCAGCCTGGCCTGCTGACATGCTTGGGCCAGCACACATGGAAGAGAATGGTGTCATCCCAGCCAAGGCTGCTCTAGAACAGCCAGCCCACACCCTACCCATCAACAGCCCAAAGATACCTGGACAAGGCCAGCTGGGACCAGCCAAGCCTGGTTAACATTAGCAGAGCTGTGAGAAAGAATCCTTAAGAAAGAATTAATGGCTGCTTTTTGATGCTCCTAAGTTTTGAGGACGTCGTTGCACAGCAATACCTGATACATCTGGTTAGAATTACAATTTCACCATTAACTACTGTGTTCTGAGAAAATTATGTAATCTGGTTTAGCCTCAGTCTCTCCTTCCATAAAATAGAACAACAATAATACTTATTTCAGAGGATTATTATAAAACTTAAATGATAGAGTGTGTGCAAAATACCTAGTATAGTGCCTGGTATGCAGTAAGTGCTTGATATATGTTAGTTTTCTGTGCTGTTGTGTGCAAGTTGTTTCTCGTACAAGGATGTATAACTGAGAAGACAAGTAGGGGCTGAAATCCACCTCTTTCTCCACTTGCCAAGTCGTGCACTCAAGTGTGGGAGAATGTCCATATGTAAGAAAGGGCACCTGTTTCTAATTTTCACAGTCACCATATGGGCTGGCACCAGTCTTGCTATTATTATTCATTTCATTGTTCACTTTTCATCTTCTTCTAATACTGTCCTTAACTCAGAATCCCAGAAGACTTGAATTTCCTACCTTCAGTGGCTATTCTCAAGCAATTTAGTGGCAGTACTCAAGCTTTCTATCCTAGAACACCACATCTTTCCTGTTGGGGTAACCAACTCACTCCAGCTTACCAAGACTTTCTTGGATGTAGCACCTGAAAGTCCTATGTCCCGAAACCATCAGTCCTGGGAAAACCAGCAGGGTTTGACTCCTGAATGTCCCTCACTTTTTAGCCTGATAGAAAATGACTCACAGATAAACACTGGGTCTCCCTTAAACAGTAGTTTGAACTGGAGCAGGACCTCATCAGAGTTCTTTTAATGAGAAGTTCAGGGTTACTGGTGAATAGCCTCCTACTTCTAGTTAGACTATGGAGCCCAGCCCCTGCTGTGAGCATTATTCTAGGACTCTCTTCTTCCTCCTTAACTGGCCAGCACTTGTTCCTAACCACCTTCCTCTGTACTGGCTCCTAGTCCCTCCTCCAGCCATCCTGAGGGGGTGTCATCCTTAGCACCTGCCTCTGACCACTGAGTACAAGAGGAGCTCATGTGACCACACTCACAGGGGACCCAGCTACTGCCAAAGTACCTTGTATAACTAGGCTTCCATGGAAAGGCCTGAGACACCGGGATTAAACATAGAACATAATGGAGAAGAGGTGAACAGAAGACTTTTTCAGATGAGATGAGCCCTCCTAAACTTACCTAGACTGAGTTTCCATGCAGCAAAAATACACATGGCCTTCAACATGAGAGAAATGAAAAAAAAAAAAAAAAAAAAAAAAAAAAAGGCCCAGTGGCAGGCAATATACAGACAGCTTTAGGGACACTGAGAGCAAGTCTGGTGGATAAAGGAAGAGGATAACTAACAGGAAGAAACAAAATTCAGGGCCAAGACCCCAAATTCATGGACAGCAAAGAAGCTAGGAAGCTCCTCATTCTCTCTCCTGAAGAACAGCTCCACCATAGAAAGGGGCCACCAACCACCTCTGTGCCAGGACAGATGTTTCCTTCTCTTCTCAGCAAGGCCAGCATTTTGTGCTCCAGGCTCTGGGAGCCCAAGGATTATACAGAAGGCCCTGTCCAGTGCTGAGATCTGCCTCCCAAGCTTCTTGGCCATCAGCAGATAAGGAAGGAGGAGTGAACAGCGTGAAAGGGAAACACTGAAGTTATTGCAGTGCTCATGGAGGGATAACCAAGAAAGGGGCCCAAATATGCCCTAACCCCAACTAATCACTGTCCAGGCTGGCAGCTGACAAACTGGTGGAAGAAAGATAATCAAGAATAGAGTCAATTCAATACTTTAATTCTAGAGCGATGGATGTATCAGGTGTTTCTTCCAGTTTGCCTGGCAGGCCCCTCCACCACCACCAGGACCAGGACCACAGATGTGGTCTAATAGGTCTTGCTGCTCCTGGGGACTATAAATGGATGCTGTCATGGCCACTCTCCCCAGAGGTCACAAGCATCATCAACCTGACCAGGTCTTTTGGTTCATTTTCTGGTTGCTGTGCCTTCACACTGCATTTCCCCCCTAGCTTTAAAGTAACTTCTATATTGCCCTGCTGAGTTCTCAATTCATATCCTGACTACAACTGGAAACCCTTAGATGACAGTCACTATATAGTAAGGGAGAGAATTCACCACAGGGATGGAGGCCTGAAGCCTGTGGGGACAGGCACCAAGGGTCTGGCACAGGCTGTGGACAGAGTGTGAGAGTCACTCCAGTTCTTATTGCCCTGTCTGTTCTGAACCCCACCATCTGCCTGAAAATTGGGCGATCACAGTTCATATCAGCAAAAACATCTGACAACACAATCTCAATCTGTCACTGAAAATAGAACACATCTGTTTTTTTACTCACTATCTATGAACTAAACCATAAACATGAAATCCTGACTCCTGTTGGTTTAAGAAAGGTATTTCAAACAAAGTTGCCCATGGCAGTGTTATATTTTTTACATGGAAAAAATACTGTAAACAACCTAAATATACAAAAATGATGGAATGGTTAAATAAACTATGATATATAAATATGTATTCTACTCTTAAATAATATGTTTAAATGTATTTTAGTCAGCTTGGGAAAGGTCTATGAAAAATGAAAAGACAAAGACTCTGAACCATGTATACTGTGATCCAAATTAATAAGAACTATGTATTTATATATGAAGAGAGAAAGGTCTAGCAGGGTCTTAGGAATGTGGATTAATTTTGTTTCATTCTTTATTCTTCTTAGTAATTTTCACATGTGCTCTAATGAATAGATGCTGGTCCATGTCTTTCTGGTCCTGTTTATTCTTGGCTCTAACTCTGTGAGGTCCAACGCAATAACCCAGACTGTTGATTCCAGAGAATCCACAGTTCTCTGCAAGGACTGCCACAGACTGACTTCAGAGACAGAGTGGGACACCAGGGGGCACCTTTCCTTTGGTGCACAAGAATGAAGAATGACTCCTACCCCTCCCCACAAACCACCTGACATAGATGTTTCTTCTGCTGCCAGTGTCAGAGCTCAGAGAGTGGAGGGGAAGCACAGACTGGAGATGATGGGTAGTCCTGAGGTGGCTGGGTGGGGAATGAGGCCCAGAAGTGGTTGTCCCATGAGGGTGTCCTACTTGGTATTCAATCATAGACATCTTTCATGGTTTGTGCCACTTCTATGAACTATCTACTTATTTACATTTTTCTTTAAATCGGAGTTTTAGGGGCATCTGGGTGGCTCAGTGGGTTAAGCACTGACTCTTGATCTCAGGGTCATGAGATTGAGCCCCATGTCAGGCTCCCCTCTGCTCCGGGTGCAGAGTTTGCTTATCCCTTTCGCTCTCACTCTGCCCCTGATGATACCCCCACCCCCTTCACATGTAGGAACATATGCTCTCACTCTCTCAAATAAATAAATAAATAAATAAAATCTAAAAAAAAAAAGGGAGTTTTAAAAAACTCAAATGGATTTATTAAAAAATAAAGAAAACATGGGGCATCTTCCTTCAGCTCAGGGTGTGGTCCCGGAGTCCTGGGATGGAGTCCCACATGGGGCTCCCCTCCAGGAGCCTTCTTCTCCCCCTGCCTATGTCTCTGCCTCTCTCACTGCATCTCTCATGAATAAGTAAATCAAATAAATAAATACATACATACATACAAATAAACTGAAAAGCCAGCAATCCTTGTCTCAAAAAAAAAAAAAAAAAAGGAACTTAAATAAAATACAACAACAGAATGGTACTGAAATTCTACCTCAACAGTATTGCCCATGGAATGTTTTAAAATAGAGCATGTTTCTTCTTCGTCAAAAAGAGAGATTAGTAAATGTCTGAAAGTTGTTGAGGCTCCTACACTGCCTTTCTCCTTGACATAATCAGAGAGCTTAAAGAAGAATTAAAAAAGGAATAACCTAGTATGGGACTCGGCATTCTTTAACGTTTTGCCCAGGCACCCAGGCAAATCTTTTACTGCCAATGAGATGTATATCCCACACTGGACAACCGGCAGAGGAGAAAGAAGGCAGGACCTGGAGTCCGAGCATCTAGAATTTAGTTACAGGGCTGAGCCATTGTCAGCTACGTAACCTTGAATAGTTACTTCATTTTCTTAAGTCTTGATGTTCTCATTTGCAAAACAGAATCATGATAGCTAACCTTCTTGTTTCAGTGTTGGTGGGAGGTTTGGATATAATCTTATGTGTGCCACAGCTGGCACATATGTATGTGTGTGTGTGTGTGTATGTGTATGTGTATTTATAATAAAAGGGCGTATGGATTGCAGTAACCTACAAGTATATTTTGCAACTAATTACTCTACAGGGACAGATTATAGGTGCAATTTAAGGAAATGCATTCCCAACTAATATTTATAGAGTTCTGTGCAATTTACAAACTACTTACCTACATTATTTAACTAACTGTCCCCACACTGCCCCATGACCAATCTGGGCAACATAGTTTGATGGGTGAGGGCATTAAGCCTTTAGAACAAATTCCAAACTCACTTTTCTCCTTTCTTGAACATCATTATCACAGATTATAATCACAGCATTGTATTCAGCCTAAAATGAATAAAACACTGTGGCTTATTGATGATACTAAGAACTATACTCACTGTGATTACTCTCATTTCTATCTTGCTAGGATTATCAGCACTGTAACATACTGGACATTGACTGGTGGCCAGGAGTGCTCTAGGCACTCAGCATTAGTATCTTACTTAATCCATATACTAACCCAGATGTAGGTACTGTGTTTACTCCCATTTTCAATATTAGGAAACTGTCCCTCAGAGGAGTTCAGTAACTTACCTGAGACCATACAGCTAGCAAATGGAAGAGCCTGAATATAAAGCAACATGTATCGGTCAAGCCTGTGGCTGTTCATACCCTGCATTTACTTCCCACCATGACACAGGAGCTGCACAAGCCCTCGGGGGGGAGGATCCCTGCCACCAGGGCCCTAGGGGGCCTGAAGCACAAACAAGGGTCCTGGGGCAGGTCCAAAGATAAGGGAGCAGATAGGTGGGCAGACGCTGAGCTTAGCAAGGAGGGTGACTAGAGTTAACCAGAAAGAGGGGAGAACCTTCTGCTGCAACCAGCTAATCAAACCAGGCCAAATCATGTCCCAGGCAATTTTCCAGGCAGCCTTCAGAGAGTCACCCAGCCTGAGAAGCCAGCCAATTATGCCTTATCATTCTCTGCTACCCTGTCCCTACAAAAGACAAGTCCAGACTGGCCCAATGTAGACAAATGAACAGTTCTATTATCTCTGAAAGGCAATCTAATTCCCTTCAAATTTAAAAGTCTCCACAGTTTCCTAACAGGCCTCAGTGGGGCTCATGTAGAAATTAATAAGTTCACAGTGTGCCCAGCTTGCTTTCATTATCATTTTTTGCCATGCCATGGACAGGATTTTCATTATTACTCAAGGATTTTCCTGGATCTGATTCTCTAAGAAGGTCATGTCCACAGGGCTCAGACATTAGGTTGAGAACTGAGTTAGGTCTAATGGACTTGCTGAGGTCTGAGGGAGGACTCATGACTGAATGTTGGCACCTCTAGTAATCAGGCGAAGCAGGGATCAAAGGGCAACATCACTGGGAAAAAAGAACTCAGAGCAAGTGGTGAAAATCCCCAGGCTGCAGTCCCTGCCACATGGCTGGCCCGCTCTGGGATACTGAGCAAGCTGCTTGGCCTCTTTTCGAGTTGGTTACCTCCTCTACAAAAACGGGCAGAGAAAAGGATATGGAAAACAAAAAACAAAAGACACACAAACCCTTGGATGCATTAAGTTCCTACCATGTCTCAAATCGTGATAACGTGCACCACATTCTTTAAATTTAATCAAAACAACAAATCTAGAAAGTTTGTATTATTTTACAGATGAAGATAGTGAGGCTACCATGATTAGTGATTCTAACACACGGTCACTAAATAATACCAGTAGAATAAGCCACACAGGGCCCAGGGAACGAGACTAGTGCAGTGAGAATGGGACTGCAAACTCCTACAACTATTCTGGAAAGCAATTTAACATGTTTCTGGAACTTTCTCTTTTATTCATCTATTTTTATGATTAATTAGTTTTTGTAATCCAATGTGGAGCCCAACTTGGGCCTTGAACTCATGACCCTGAGATCAAGACCTGAGCTGAGATCAAAAGTCAGGACATTTAACCAACGAAGCCACCCACATGCCCTGTTCCTGGAACTTTCAAACGTTTGACCAAATAATTCCAATTCTGGAAATCCACTCAAATGGTAGAACCAGAAAGGTAGACACAGTATATTAAAAAAGAATTGTAATAGAGAAGTTGCTTACCACCTCATACCTGTCAGAATGACTATCATCAAAAAGACAAGAGTTGAGTATTGGCAAAGATGCAGAGAAAGGGAACACGTGCACTGATGGTGGGAATGTAAAATGGTATAGCCACTATCAAAACAGTATGGAGGTTCCTCAAAAAAATTACAAACAGAAATACCATATGATGTATCAATCCCACTTCTGGGTTTAAATTCAGGATTTCAAAGAGATATCTGCATCCCCATGTCATAATTCACAATTGCCAAGATATGGAAACAACTCAAGTGTCTGTCAATGGATAAATGGATAAAGAAGATGTGAAGATGTGATACATACATACATACACACAACACAATGGAATGTTATTCAGCCATGAGAAAGAAGAAAATCTTGCCATTTGTGACAACATGCATGGACTGTGAGGACATTATGGTCAGTGGAATTAAGCACAGAGAAGCAAACACTGTATGATCTCACTTGTACATGAAATCTATATGGCTTATCTGTGCAATCGCTTGTATCATATACATAATATTGCTTATATGTAGATTCACTTATATGTGAAATTGGCTTTAAAAAGCCAAACTCACAGAAATAGGGAGTAGAATGGTGATTATCAGGGGTGAAGAATGGGGGAAATTGGGAAATATTATCAAAGGGTGGGAACTTTCAGTTTCTAAATGAACTGAGTAACTGTATGGCCTGGTGATTATAGTTAACAACATTCGTTGTATTATTTACTTGAAAATTGCTAAGAGAGTAGATCTTAAATGTTCTCACCACACACACACACAAATGGTGAGTATTTGAGGTGATGGAGGTGTTTACTAACACTATGGTGGTAATCATTTTGCAATATAGAAGTTTATCAAATCAATATGCTGTGCTTCTTAAACTTACACCATGTGATATGACAATTTTATCTTAATAAAGCCAAAAAAACAGAGAATGGTAAGCTATAGAAGGACGTCATGTAGCTATTTAACCAGATGCAGAATAATATTTAATGAAATGGTATGTTTTCACTAGTTTAGTGGGAAAAATAAATTGTTAGAATTGAATATGAGGGGATGCCTGGGTGGCTCAGCAGTTGAGCATCTGCCTTCGGCTCAGGGCATGATCCCAGGATCTGGGATCGAGTCCTGCATCGGGTTCCCTGCAAGGAGCCTGCTTCTCCCTCTGCCTCTGTCTCTGCCTCTCTTTCTGTGTCTCTCATGAATAAATAAAGAAATCTTTAGAAAAAAAAAAGAATTGAATATGAGGTATGATCACAATTTTTGGAAAAAAAAAAAAGAGTAGAAAACTGACTGGAAGGAAATACACCAAAATGTTAACAGAAGCTCTCTCTGGAGGTAAGAAAACACATTTTTCATGCTTTTTTGTGTTTCACTATATTTTTCACATTTTCTACAATAAACACTTATTGTCATAATCAGGAAAAATACAGTAAAAGCTATTCCATATCCCTGATTTTGCATTTATATGCAAAGCACACTCATGACTTCCTATGTAAAATACATAGGAACTTTTTTCTTAGAAAAGTTTTTAAATGGGGGAAATCACAAAAGAGATGAGACAGAGCAAAAATGATATGGCTGGAACCATCTCCCAACAAGCTTAGAGCTCACCTCATAGGCCAAATTGGAAATAAAGACCAGTGGGAAAGGGGTGGAAAAACTGACACACAATACAAGAACAGTTGATAAGGGGGAGACTAAAAGCTGCAGTTGACTTCCAGAACTGATGGAGCTGGCAGATATGAATTTTTCAATTTTATGAGAATGATAGGGATCTGAAATAAATCTTCAGTATTTTCTTTTTAAGATAAATGTTTTAAAATAAACGTCTGTAGCATGGATGGATGGCTAGTGCCCGTGTCCTGTCTTAGAGCTGATCATAAATAACACTGAGAAAAATAGCTTTGACCATTCCAAAAAGCACCTTTATTTTTTACTCTTAAGAGCTTTGGAAGATTATATTTTGATGCATTAAGCTAGATCTTTTTTATGCAGCTACAAATATCAAGAGGAGCATAGAAATTTTCTTCAGATGGAAATAACTACTCAGGGCTTGGCTTAGTAGCAAATCTTAGTTTCCAGATGTGCCTGAAAACCAGTGGGCACATCTAATGGTCAGAATATAAATTCTACAAATTCAAGTTTAAAGAGGCATTGGATAAATTGATTCATGAATTACGAAGCCCATTGGTGAATCTTAAGGTGGAATTATTAATTGTTCTGCAGCCCCATAACCAAGGAAAACAAGTAACCTCTTATAAGTTCAACCTTCAAATATCAGATTTACTTAAACTGTTTTTCTTCCCACTTTGATCTGTGCATTAAAGAGCTTATATCTTTACTGTAGGACAGCTTCTTCAACAACTTCAGTTTCTTAGTTCACTATTGTAGGAGAACAGGGTTATGCTGAGGGTAGACATAATGAGGAATCAGACACATCCTTCATCTTTCAAAGCATTAGCTTCATTACACTAAAGTGACTTAATGGCACACATTTACTTCCTGTTTAATATGTCATGGGTTTTTTCCTGTTACATTTTAAAGAGGAATCACACACTCGAAAAGAAAGGTGAACGAGAGGACCTGCTTGATGGCAGGACCTCTGTACATAGACTGTAGAGAAGGGGCTGAGGGAAGCCAGGAGCACATGCTCTGTCTAAAGATGGAAGCAATGACTCAGCCCTGTGTTTCTGATCTGGTTCATCAAGATAAACCAGAATCCTGCCTTTTTATCCTAAATCTCCCAATTTTTAAATACTGCCTCTATTTTGTTAAGCATACAGTGCATGCCAAACCAAACATTTCCATCACCCAAACAGTTTTGCTAGTGTTTATTTTAAACTCTCATTCCCAGAATGGGGGGGAGGGGGTACGGGGGAGGGTTAAGAATTGCTGATTAACCCTAGTATCACCTAGTTATGCCCAAGAAGTGGAGGCACTGGAATATTCCCAGGCTGGCAGAGAAGGTGTGGGGATGACAACTCATCTTTTATGGAAAAGACAGCATAAGATTCACACTTCCAAGTGGAATTTGTTGAGCCAGGACCTCTGAGGATGGCTGGAGGACATATGGAAATATCCTAATCCTAAACACCATGGAAGTCACAGTTAGGTGCCATTTGTGGTTATCATTCTACATATAATAATGATAAAGCCTTCTTCTGAGAGTCAAGATATCTCCCCCATGCTCCAAAAGAATGCTTATGGGTTTATCTTCACGTAACACTGAATTTCCCCATGTAACCCACCTCCTTGCTCCTTACTTTACAATGTTCTGTAATGAAAAAAGGGCCTTCATAGAGCTTATCTCTTAGAAGTGTGAAAGAACTGATTTTTTTTTTTTTTTTTTTTTTTTTTTTTGCCCAAGTAGCTCATAATGTAGCAGACAAACTGTCAGAAAAAATAGACTTCATCATGGTGAAAACTTCAGCCTGGCACCCATCTATCATAAAGCAATCTTCTAGAAATCTTGAAAACCTTCATTAAATTTCCTGTCTTTCTCCTGACAGTTATAAAATGTTAACAATATTATTCATGATGCAGCATCTTCAGAAATTCTTTGTCCATTCTCTCCTCCCCTACCACCAGCCATCCCCTTCTCTTTGCCAAAATCTGTGTAAAAATGAGACATAGCCATATTCTTCACAGACCCTTCCTGAGGCCTGGCCCTTACAGGATGTTAGAGAAGGAAGTAGTCATAATTTTGATGATAATAAGAAGACTCTCTAGCCACATGCTGCAGAAAGCAAAATGGCACGGTCTTCTGATTCTTCCACCAAAAGCCACACCCACTGTGAAGCTCGAGGGCACAGCCCTGTTCTATCCTTAGCAAATATTTCCTGGTCCTTTTTTTCTTTCCCTTTTCTCTTGCCAACCTACCAAGCTATAAGTCTCCACCTGTTCATGATATATGGATAGTGGGGACAGGGGGTCACAAACTAATCCATCCATAGGTCATCTTTCTAGAGGGAAAATTATCCCCCTACAGACTCTACTAGCCCAGGTTTTCCAATCCCAAGAGGCTACCTCAGTAATATACCATCTCTCAGAAAACGAAATAAAGGTATTGCATTGGAGGCAATACCAAGGAAAAAAAATCAGAAATCAGAAATCAGAACCATATCAGATATCAGAACCATAGCAGCAGTCAGAAGAGGCATACAGCTTTGAAATCACAGGATGATCTATGAGACACACAGGGGATGATATATATATATATATATAGCCGAGGCCTGGGCTCTGTAGAGGTTTCCCAGCATGTCTCCAAACTGAGCCAAGCACAACCATAGTAAGCCATCATCTTACCTGCAAAAGGAACTGGTGCATCTTTATCCAGGGCTACAAGTGGTGGATCCAAGATGACTGTGTCATTGTTCTCAGTTATGACTCCGTGATATGAAGTCTCGATCCATGGTTTATGCTTGTTGACTAGAATAGAATGGAAAAACAAAATAAAGTTTGACTTTCAAGGTCATCACTTGACTAGCTAATCCATAATAATATTAATAATAATACAATTATAATATTGATATTATATAATATTAATACTATGATAGTATTAATATAATATTAGTGATAGGCTCTCATCCAACAACCACATGAGAAAAGAGCATGTTAGTCCCATTTTATACCTCAGTAACCTTCAGAAAAGTGAGATTCAGAGAGAAGTTCAACAATTCACGTAAGGTACACAGGGCAGCATCAAGACTCAAACACATCTTGGGCTCTAAAACCATGGATCTTTAACCTTACCCAAATCCCCTTATTTCTACTTCTGGATCCCCAGTGTAGACAGCTACTGTTAAAAACTGGCTAAAACCTTTAGTTCATAAATGTTACTATTAATAGATGTTTCAGGGTTAAAACCCATTATCAATCCATGAACTAGCAGATCATGGCTGTGTGCTTGAATTTCTGACCTCATTTCTGACCTCCTAATCTGATCCATCATTACATATTGTTACTGCATTTTATATGCATACGTATCTGTATAAGTACCAACATATGTGTAAAGATACAACAGACATTTGAATAATCTCGGATCACTTGAAAACTATGTCTATCTTAATGGTCTAAATTACCAAGCAATTTAAGTTGTTCTTCAGTAATTTGACCAGGTGAATGATACATTATCTATTGGAAAATTAACACACTCAAAATTCATACCAAATAAATGTTACTGTTTGAACTGTGACCCTGGAAAAAAAAGATAGGTAGGAGTCCTAACCTTCAGTACCTTGGAATGTGACCTTATTTGGAGAGATTCTTTAAAGGGGTAATCAAGTAAAAATGAGGTCATCTGGGCAGGCTTTAATCCAAAATGACCGGTGTCCTTACAAAAAGGGGAAATTTGGACAGAGACATACATGCACACATGTGATTGCCTGTGTTCTGTTGCCACCAGCCAAGGAACTACCAAAGCCAGGAGAGATGCCTGGGACAGACCTTTCCCTCATACCTTCAGAGTAAGCATGGTCATGTCAACAACTTTATTTCAGGTTTCTGGCCTCTAGAACTGTGAGATAATAAATTTTTGTTATTCTAAGCCACATAGTTAGTAGTACTTTGTTAAGGCAGTCCTAACAAATGAATACAAGAAACTTATGATCAACAGACACTCATGAAGGGTAGAGAATTTAAATAAAACTTGTGCTGGGGGGAGCCCACATGGCTCAGTGGTTTAGCGCCGCCTTCAGCGTAGGGCCTGATCCTGGAGACCTGGGATCAAGTCCCACGCCAGGCTCCCTGCATGGAGCCTGCTTCTCCCTCTGTCTGTGTCTCTGCCTTTCTCTCTGTGTTGTCTCTCATGAATAAATAAATAAAATCTTTTTTTTTTAAAAAAGAACAAAAAAAACCTTGTGCTAGGGTTGGTGTAATATTCCTATGTGAATATCCCATATCTGCCAATTCCAGATTTGTTCAGACCCAGCCATCACCTCTCTGGTGGGCTGCAGTGGCCTCCTGACTGGTCTTCCAGGAAGATATCCTATCCCATTCCAATCCATCCTCTCCACAGGCATTAAACATAATCCTCAAATATTAATCTGATTACTCAACTGTGGTCTCCTTGGTTTGTCCTTTTACACTCACACAAGTCTGAGTGCAGAGTAGGTGCTTTAGAAATAAAATAATAGGTTAGAGGGAGTCCTAGAATAGTCAGAGACGTCCTGATACCAATTCTCACACCCTGCTTCACAGTTTGAAAGATACTGTCATATATGTAATGATACCCACAGCAACCTAAGAGGTAGGTGTGATCATTATGAAAATGATGAAGAAACCATTTTTACAAGCCACAGGGTTAAAAATTAATAATTGGGAAGACCAAAAACGCTCATACTTGGTGATATCCAAAAAGTACACACATGTGCACACACACATATCATATTATAATATATAGTCATGCACATTATAATATATAACACACATTATAATATACATATTATAGTACAGAATTTTCAGTAGCCACCGCAAAGCAAGAGCTTATAAAATTGAGAACATCTCTGCTGCAGTGGCTCCTGTCCCCTTCCTGAACCATCATGCTTCAAAAGGTCACTTAAGAGTTGCTCCAGGATTGGTGGTAGCCTCAAGGTGGCCACCATATTGCTCCCACTCATCCATTCCACAGCACAGCAATCATGAACCAACCAAGAGGCAGTTTAGTGGGGCAGGGACACAAGCCTTTCTCTTCTTAGGTCTTGTCTACTGAGATCCATTTCTGAGGATTGGATCATGCCTAGGGCAGAGAACAGCTCTGCCCACTGCAGGTCTGAATGGGACATCAGGTTCCTCCATGCTCACATGCTGGCATTCAAACCAGTGCTTCATTATGGACTCTGGAAGAATTACAGCCACCCTGGGCTGTCCCCACATGCCTTTGCTCTTTTATTAGCCATCAACACAAATGCAATGTAAATAATTTGCAGCTGTTGAGAGAAACAATTAATCATTTTTCTCCTTTAATTAAACCTATGGGTCTATTCATTAGAAATGTGTATAGAGGATATGCCACAAGCTCATCCAGTGTTTCAGATTCACTGTAGCACTTGACGCGATGGCAGACAACAAAATCTAGAGTCACAGTTGCTGGGTTTCAAGCCTGGCTTAGTCAATTCGGGCTGGTTCTATGTGAGTCAGTTGGCCACTCAGAGTGTCAACTCCTTCAACAGTAAAATGGGGAAAATGATATCACTCGCAGGGTTGTTATGTCATTCAGATGCCCTGGGCTGGACACACAGTCCCTGACCTTTCATTACTCAGACTCATCACCCTGCTTTCTGGGCACTGACCATGTCAGTAGGTAGGTGACTTCTAGACCTTAGGGTTGAGTGGGATTGGGTTTATTTCCTTCTCTCTATAGGCCTGCCACCCTTTTCTCCTTTTAGTTGAGTAGCTATCACATATTAGGCATTTTACATACATTCATTAATCCTTACCACAGCCCCATTAGGTAAGATTTTACACCTCATTTTGCAGGTGAGGAACTGAAGCTCAGAGGGGTTTAAATGTTCCTTTTTTGGAAAATACAAGTGTTAATATCCCTACAATTTCCTCATTTTTCTCCCACCTTCTAACTTACTTCAGATCTTTCTTGACTTTCTCTTTGTCAAAATTGATAAATATTTGCATTTTGATGTGTAAGCAAAATTAAATCTTCTTTGCTTTGTCAGTAGATCGAATCCTCATGGTTGCAAACCAATACTTAAATTTACATTATTTTGACTGTGAGACTTTTGTTCATGGCTGAGCCAAGTATTATATGCAAGGATTACTTTTCCTTCTTAATGGTTCAACTGTCATTCCACAGGTGACATTCTTTATATCCAGATCAACTGGACTGTTGATCCATTCACACCATCAAATAACTGAAATATTTGAAACCATCCTCCTTTGTATATTCATTTTCTGAACGTAATAATTATCTTTTTCTTTCTATTGAGTTATGAAACACATGACCTTTTCCACACATCCCAAACATATTATAGCTTTTTAATCATTCCATCTATTACTCATTTCTCATTTGCAAAATGGAGATAATTCATAGCAATATTGTAAAAATTGCATGAGATCATTTAGGCAAATCTAGTACTCCTGACATGAATAGGCATTCAAATATTCTTAAGTTCCCCTAAGCCCATCTCATGCTTCTGAGTGGCTGAAGTATGGCCTTGCACTCTCAGAGGTATTTAGCCCAGCTCCATTCATTCAACCTATATTTACGGGGCACCTAAAATACGCAAAAACAGCTTAAGGTTTGAGAGTAAATAGGTGGTGGGGGGGGTGGTTCCTGAAAGAAATATTTGACAAAATTTAGCATCCATTCATAATCAAAATGATCAGCAAATTAAGATTAAAAGGGAACTTCCACAATCTGATAAAGAACTCTTGTAGAAAGTACTTTAGTAGTGCACTACTCATGTTGTACTGGAAGTTCTAACCCATTCAATAAGGCAAGAAAAAATAATATTGTAAATTAAAAAGTAAAATTGCCTTTATTTGCAAGGAACATGAGCCTCAATGAAGCAAATTCAATAGGATCTACTAAAATGCTACTAGAATAAATGAATTTAGGAAGACCATGGTACATAAAGTCAATATATAAAAATCAATCATATTTTTATGTACTAGCAGTAAACTATTGGAGATTTAAACAAAAATACTAATATGATAATATCAACAACCATGAAATATTTGGGAATAACTCTCACAAAATACATGTAGTAACTGTATAGCAAAGACTCTAATAAGATCTTGCTGAAAGAATTTAAAGAGGATCTAGAGCAGTCTTACTGGAGATATAGACGATGTTTATGATTTGGTAGAGTCAATATAGCTAAATGTAAATTTTTCCCTAATTGATTAATGCAATCCAAATCAAAATAATAGGATTTTTTAAATGGATAATCTAATTCTAAAAGTTATGTGGAAATGAAAATATCTGATATAGCCAAAACAACTCTGAAACAAAGGGCAAATTTAAAAGACTCACACCACTTGATTTTAAGCTTATTATAAAGCTACTCTAATCAAGTATTAAGGTTTTAACATAAGATAGACAAACAGATCAACAGAAAAAATAAAGAATGCAGAAAAAGATACACATATACATGATCAATTAATTTCTTTTTTTTTTGATCAATTAATTTCTGATAAACTTTCCAAGAAAATCCAATGGAAGGAAGGATAGTCTTTCATTTATGCTGCAAAAAATTGGATATCCATCTTTTTAAAAAAATATTTCAATTATACTGCACATTACACACAAAAATTATCTTGAAATGGACCATCGTCCTAAATGTAGGACTTAAAAGTTATGAAACCTTTAAAACATCCATAAAAGAAAAGCTCAGTGTCTTTGGGTTAGGCAAAGGTTTATTAGGAGGAACAAAAAGAATACTGAATAAAAGATAAACTTGATACATCAAACTCCATAAAACTATAAATTTCTATTCTTTGAAAACACTCTACAGAAAACATGTTTTTAAAAAGCCACAGACTGGGGGCAGCCCCGGTGGCCCAGCGGTTTATGCCGCCATCAGCCCGGGGTGTGATCCTGGAGACCCAGGATCAAGTGCCATGTCAGGCTCCCTGCACGGAGCCTGCTTCTCCCTCTGCCTGTGTCTCTGCCTCTCTCTCTCTCTCTGTGTCTCTCATGAATAAATAAATAAAATCTTAAAAAAAAAATAAACCACAGACTGGGAGATAATATTTGTGAGACATATCTCACAAAGGACTTATATCCAGAAATATATAAAGAACTCCTGCAACTCAATAATGGGAAAAATCATCTGTAACAAGGGGGGAGGGGGGCAAAAATTTGAACAGACCTGTCACCAGAGGAAATAAGAACATGAAATGATGTTCAACATTAGTAGTTATCAAGGATATGTAAGTTAAAGCCACAATTGGATGTCACCACACCACCACTAGAATGGTTAAAATAAGACCGACAATACCAAATTCTAATGAAGATGTGAAGCAATTGAAACTCTCATACACTGTTGGTATGAATGTAAAATAATACAGTCACTTTGGAAAATAGTTTAGCAATTTCTTATAAAATGACTCAGCAATTCCATTCCTGGGATCTATCCCAAGACAAATGAAAACATAAATTACCCAAAAAGACTTGTATGTAAATGCCCGTAGAATCTTTATTCAAAATAGTACAAAACTGGAAAATAAAATGGCTATCAACTAGTGAATGTATAAACAAACTGCAGTGTATCTATATAATGGACATCTATTCAACAGTAAAAAGAAATCAGCTACGGATCCATACAACAAAATGGTTGAATATCTAAAGCATTTCTCTGGTGAAATGAAGTGAAAGAAGTCAGACACAAAAGACTACAGGCCTCTTTGACGCCATTCATGTGATATTCTAGAAAATGCCAAAGTATAAGGGCAGATTATGGATCAGTAGTTGTCAGGGTCTGGGGGTGGAGTAAGGTATGCTATAAAGGGACACAAGGGAACTTGTGGATGATGGAACTGTTGTGCATCTTGGCTGTGGTGGTGGTTACATTTCTGTGCGCCTTTGGCAAAATTTAGCAATCTGCACATTTCAAAAGATTAAATTTTATTATATATAAATTACACATATCATTTATAATGTGGTAAGAACAAAGTTCCTATTTTCAAGGGTCCCTCAGACTGGAGAGGGATCCATGATAACCGGTATGGCAAGAGATCGATAAGCAAAGAAAAAGCAGATTGCTCCAGAAAAAGAAAGGAGAAGTACTAATCCAGGCATGGTTATATAGAATTACTTCCTGGAGACAGTAGATTTGAAGTTATGAGCAGTAGGAATCAAGCAGGGATAAAGGTTGCAGGGGTTCCAGGCAGAGGAACATGCGTGGGAAAAGACCAATGGTGAAAGCACTTGGTGCACCACAGGGGAAATGTGAATAGTTAGGTTTGGTTGAGAATGAAGTCTGAGGGGCAAGTCCAGCCAAGAGGCAGGACTCACAGATAGTATCTACATCACCCAGGGCTTAATGGCATTGGCATATATGGATTCATCCAGGAGCCACTTCCAAACGCTGGCTTCGTGGGACACCAGAGAATCAACTCCTTCCAGAAAAAAGCAATAGGTGTTGATGCTTGTGCCTTGGCTGTTGTTTCTTATGCAATCTGTTCCCTCCCTTGACAACTGTTCTGCCTTTTTGTTCCAACAGACTGAGGCCAGTCAGCTCATGCTTTTTTCTATTTGGATGTAACTTCAGAAGAGCTGACTTTTTATCAGTTCTTCACGAGATAACGTCCCTGTTACATAATTCTTCTCGAGGCTGAAGTTTGTCATATCATGTCCCCCGAGGACTGCTTCTTGCTTCTATCTTGTGTCTTTCCCACACTGTTTCAGCATCTGGAGAAATGCCTGTATCTTTGCACTAATACAGAGGAAACACCAGTGTGATATTTCTGCTCCATTTACAGAGAAATTAGGTCTTGCCACCCAATACGTCTTTAACTAGGGTGCAGATGCATTCTTAGGAGCACTCCTTGCCTTCCTCTCTTTGCCTCCACCTTTGAAAATGTGCATTAACACTCAATCCAAGCAGCAGGGCCAAGCAGCTGATGATTTACCCTTTCAATCTTTCTACTCTCATCCTAAAGTTGACCCTCAGAACTTCAATACCTCCCTCTGGGTAAAAGTGAACTGTTAGTTAAAAAAAAAAAAATACTGTACTGATTACAAAATGCTCTAGAAAGGTTAACTTACACCCCAGTAAATAGGTCAGTCTCATGGTCAGGCTGGTCTTTTGCCTGTGGTGCCCAGTTTTCCCCTTCTGACCTGATGCCCTGGCAGAGGTGCTTAGTCCCCTGGTGGATATCCAGCCCCAGGGGAAATCTATGGGTAGAGTAGGCTGGGCAAGTTGGTTGGATCTTTCAACCTTCATTTAAGAGGCAGGCTCAGAACCTATCATTTATTTAGTGATGGATACAGTTCTTAAAAGATTTTATCTATCTATCTATCTATCTATCTATCTATCTATCTATCCTTTATTTATTTATTTTAGAGAGAGACAGTGTGAGTGGAGGGGAGAGCAGAGGAGAAGGGAGAGGAAAAGGGAAAGAATCCCAAGCAGACTCTGTGTTGAGCATGGAGCCCAGTGTGGGGCTTGGTCTCATGGCACTGAGATCACGACCTGAGCCAAAACTAAGAGTGAGCCACCCAGGTGCCCCTGGTGATGGATAGTTGAGATAATAGTCTATTAGGAGTTGGGGCTGGCATTCATACAAGGTCACTCAAAGTTTAGGAGGAGCTGAGAAGCCATTAAAATCAGAGAAAGCTAATCTGCCAGGAGACAGAATTTGGGAGCCAATAACCAGAGAGAAGAGAAGCACCCCAAGCAGCTACATTCATACTTGTTTTCTAGTCGAGGTCCTGCTCAGCCTTCATGGACTCATCAGCCTGCTGTGTCTGAGGTTGCCAAGTGAAGCTTTTCATCTGTTCTGCCAAGGTACCAATTTTTTTCTATTTATCCTAGTTTGAGCAGGGTATCTGTTCTTGTAGTAAAATGATTCCTAACTACAATAATTGTAATAGCATTGTTTTTTAAAAAAGATTTTATTTATTTTTTCATGAGGGACACACAGAAAGAGGCAGAAACATAGGAAGAGGGAGAAGCAGACTCCTTGTGGGGAGCCTGATGTGGGACTTGATCCCAGGACTCCAGGATCACGAACTGAGCCAAAGACAGATACTCAACCACTGAGCCACCCAGGTGCCCCTATAATATCATTTTTATTTTTTTAATTTTTTAAAAAAGATTTTATTTATTTATTCATGAGAGACCCAGAGAGAGAGCGAGAAAGGCAGAGACACAGGCAGAGGGAGAAGCAGGCTCCATGCAGGTAGCCCGATGTGGGACTCGATCCCGGGACTCCAGGACCACGCCCCAGCTGAAGGCAGGCGCTCACTCACTCCTGAGCCTATAATATCATTTTTAAAAGTATTTTTATTCCCTTCTCCAGAGTGAAGGTAGGATAGGATCTCTGTCCAGGTGAGAGGTCAGCCTGTCTATAGGCAAACCTAATCCTGCACTTCCCTGTTTAGGATCCATCAGCAGTAATCCTGCCTTCAACTGCAAGATCAGACAAAGCCCCCGAAGGCATCAGCTCCCTGATTACCCACACCTTTGCCTTCATTGTGCCATCTCTTCCCCTCCTCTCCTTCCTTCTGACTCCTGCTTGTAGATCCTTCCAGCTCTACCTCCTCCAGTTGTCCTTCTCTGCACCCCACATCACCCTGTACCACCTGCTCTCATGCAACAGGCCCACCACATTGCCATTAGCTGTTGCCCTGCCCCTCTTTCCCATGGAAGCATGAGCCCTCTTCAGGGAGAAGCAGCGTTCTAGTCACTACGATATACACAGGACCTAACACAGTGCCTAGCACACTGGTAAATGAGGTGAGCACACTGCTGCCTTGCTGGCACCTCCAATGCCTGAAGCAATTAGTGGCACTTTGATTCTAGTGAGCAGGTATTCCTACATCACCCAAATAGAAAGAGGGCGTGCCTCCCAAATCATAAGGTGACATTTGCCATCACTTAATTAGAGGCAATGTATCTTTCTCACTAGAGGTACCAATTAGATAGTTTTAAATACAAATCCTATGTGTGTGACTCATACATGCAAATATTCACAGAAGATGAGGGTTACATTCACTGTTTTAATTGGATTGAAAAAGCATTTGAGGAAAAGATGACTTAACTGCTTGATAGGTACTTTCAGTGAAGTTGGCATGTTGCTTTCCTTCCCTTCCTACCTCCTTTCTTCTATCCATCTACCCATCCATTTATTCACCATTCCTATTTTTTTCTTCCCTTCCATCTGTCATTTTCTACCCATAAATACTCAATTGTATGGAGTGTGGGTTCTCTCAAAGTCTTTACCCCAGCCTGGGGATGAACCACATGCCATTATCCTGTTGGGTACTAGCATGTGGGCCAGGATTAAGGCTGGGGAGAAATGCACACTGGGGGATTGTGTAATCCTACAAAAGTAAGTTTCAGTTGTCTCCACATAAGCCATCTGGACAGAGCCATCTGCCCAAAGCTTGCCCTAAGACAAAGCCTGAGATTGGGTTCAAGGAGTACTGGGCTTCTTGTCATAGTTCCATGTAACCAACAGGGTATCTTACGCAAATCTTTCAATCTTCCCAAACCTCTGCTCCCTCTCCTTGATAAAATGGAGGTAATACCAATGCAGGGTTACTGGAAGGAAGATAAAGTGAGACTCTGGGTCAGAGCTGACTCAGTGACTAGCATGTTGTATGTCCACAGCAAAGCACTCTTGATTCTAAAGATTAATACCACAGGCTGGGGTCAAGACCCACATGGGACCCAGTGTGCCCCAGGTAGACAATGCTCAAGTTACCCTGTAAACCTGTTGGTGGGCTGCAGACCTAACAGAACTCCCAGGGGTGGGAAAATTGGTTAAGTCTTTGAAGAAGATTGGGAGCCATTCAAGAGGATCATTTGGAATAGGAAGAAGTAGGGTGGGGATTCTGATAGTTTAATGTTCCCACTAAGTTGCTGGAGCCAACTCATTTTTCCACACAAAATGTCTTACCTACTGAACAAAATGACTTACATCTATAATTCCCCAACATTGTTATTCCTTCAATATCTCATACTTCACTGCCTTTTAAACATTTTTAACCCCTAAATCCAGCCCTTAACTTACTTTGGAGTTGATGCTACTAAATGCAATTGTCTAAAACTCTTTCTGTAATCACTACTGCTCATTGTAGCTAATCAGGAACTGCTACTCCCGAGGGACTAGTATGTGCCAGGCTCTACAGCTGTGATCTCATTAAGTCCTTACAACCTTCCCCGTGAGAGGACAGCACGGGCTCCATTTCATGGATGAGGCTATGGAGGTTTAGGGTGCTTAAATGAATCAAGGTCATGGTCCCTCATGGAGAAACTGAGACCCTCACTCCAACTGGATATTCTTTTCTGTGACCAGAGATCAATACAACAACACATGTTTGTTTCCATCTCCTGTGGATCCAGCCTTGGACCAAGTGCTCTAGGGAGTGCAAAGAGACAAAACAGCCATGACTGAAATCAATAGGAGAACAGTCAGGGTTCTCCAGAGAAACAGAACCAATAGGAGATAGAGATATACATATACATATACATGCATACATATATACATGTGTGTATGCATACATGTGTGGATATATGTGCATAAATAAGGGGATTGGCTCACAAGATGATAGGGGCTGGGAAATCTGAAATCTATGGGGCAGGATTACAGGTTGCAAGCTTAGACAGGAGTTGATACTGCAATCTTGAGCAGAATTTCTCCTTTTCTGGGAAAACTCATCTTTTGCTCTTAAAGCCTTTCAACTGATTGTATGAGGACCACCCACATTATTGAGGGTAATCTCCTTTACTTAAAACCAATTGATTATAGATGTTAGCCACATCTCCAAAATACCTTCACAGGAACGCCCAAATTAGTGTTTCATTGAATAACTAGGTACTATGATCTAGCCAAATAGACACATAAAAATAGCCATCATGCTCATTGAAGAATCTTAAAATGTTATATTCAAAAATGGGTGAAAGGATTTGATGTGACAAGGCAAATTCCTTTTAACCTCAGATAGAAACACCATATTTTTGTTTCTCTACTGGCAAACTAATAAATAAAACCTTTGTGGCTTAAGATATCAACTTTGTTCCAGAGGATAGGAAATGTGTGATACATTTTTATTGCAAATTCCATTTCATGCCTTAGATCCCAAGATGTTCAGAACAACGAATGGCAATTATCTGGTTTATAGTATATTCACTGCAAAATGCTCATCTGCTTCTTACTGCTTTAGAAAGAAAGCACTGGCAGGCCAATTTCACTTCTTATTTATGTGGACTATCTGGCTCCTTTCTAGGAAGTTGTAGAATATCAGAGGTAGAAGAGAGGTACAAAAAAGCCTCTCTTCCACCACCACCAAATACATAATCCTAATAAAGCTATAAGCCAAATACTATAGGTCACCCTCATCATGATCAGCCCCAAGTATCAGGGTTTTCAGACAAAGTGGTTCCATTTGCAATTAAATGTCTACAGTATCATCAGCTCAGGCACCACTGACCCAGGGAAGCATTCTTTGAGCCTTCCCTTTTCCTCCACCCCTGAAGATATACCCAGACTGAATTAGGCGTCTCCTTATGCCCCCATATCCATCTCCCTATCTTAGCACAGTGAGGACCATACTGGGCTGTAAATATCCTTTGTGTTTTTCCTCTAGCAGATGGTGGGGAAAGATGCTGATTGTCCATGTCTCTAACCTAACCCTCTCTAACCCTAACACAGCAGTTCTTAAAGTATATATGGCCCAGGAATTCTTGGGGGTGCCTGAGACCCTTGAGGGTTCACAAAGACAAAACTATGTTCATAAAAGTACTGAGATACTATTGGCTTCCTTTGTTCTCATTCTCTCTGGAGTTTTCCAGAGGCTATAGAACATGAGACCACCACAGATTGAATGCAGAAGCAGACAAGAGAATTCAGCTGTCTTCTATTAAGCCAAACATTTGCAAAAATGTAAAAAAAAAAAAAAAAAAAAAAAAAGGCACTTTCTTCACTATTTTTTGGCTTTGGATAATTTGGTTATTTTTAATAAAATATTTTTGTCAACGAGATATGGGTTTATTATTATTATTTTAAGTGAATTAATAAATGTATATGTTAAATTTTATCAGCTTTAATTAGTAATGCAATAAACAATTGATATAATCCACATAAACATAAATTCTTTAGAGTTTTCAGTAATATGAGTGTGAAAGTGTTCTTTAAAAAAGTTTGCTCTAAAAAAAAAAAAAAAAGTTTGCTCTATGATCTGACAAAGGATTTACAACACAGTACTTACTCCTTCCTTATGTAGGAAGAAAGAGAACAGATGTGAATGGAGAAGACAGAGGAGAGAGAAAACAAGGAGACAGAGGGGAGGGAGGGAGATAAAAGGTATCTAAAGTTGTCAAGGGGAGACTCACATAATCAATTCTCAGGTTCAACTCAGTTGGAAGCAAGTTGGTCAATGTAGTGACAAGATCAGCCCTTTCTCTGGATGTGAAAGAAAAGCAACTGGTTGACTGAACAGCTTGCACACTGATTGTTGCTATACCAGGCGGGTAATAGAGCTTCTGATTCTTTTGGAAAAAGGAAGAGGAGCATCTTCTCTTGCTGTATGAACTTGAGCACATGCTGTCAAGAGAATAATTGTCTGAAATCACAGTTTTTATATCTCTTGCAACCTGGTTGGAGAAACTGCCATAAAAAAAGAAACAAACTTCATAAATCATTCCTGCAAAAGGCATCAAAGGTTAAAAGCATCATGATGAATTTCTGAAATAAATCTGTACTCTGAATTTTCAGAGTGTTTGGGAGGCAACCAGTGTGTCTCAAAAGAGAAATCATGATCTTGGTGATTTTAAAGGGTAACTCCACTGTTAAAGGTGTCAATTTCTCCTAGCTGTAAATAGAACAGGTATGTGCCAGCTAGAAGAGTCTCTCAATGCTTAAGGCATCTTTCCCAAAAGAGATATGTGAGATCCCTAACTGTACCAGTACTAGGTGTGGGGCATGACACATGGTGGGTACTCAACAAGTTTGTGTTAAAAGATCAATGAATGAATATGCTCTTACTGCTTTTGTCAACCCATGTATAATGTTTCTTCCCCAAATATGAATTCTCTTAACCAAGATTTCTGGTTTGGACATATTTACTTCTGAATAATTTTTGATCCATCAAGAGAATGTTGGTTTCCACATATACCAACACTACTTCTGGAGATAACTGAACAAGAAAGAAACAAGGAAAAGAAAAACAAACAATAGATGGATAGGAAAGGAAATCAGTAGAACGTGAACAATGGCCTGAAGCAGTACTGCATATAGTAAGAAGAATTACATGGAATCCCACAGAATTGAGTAGGTCACAGGAGGAAAAGTAACTACTATCTCATGAAATCAGACTGTCACAGGACATTTGGACGGGAAACAAGACATGCATATTATCTTCAACAAAGCACATAAATGTACTAGCAATTAACTGATTTAGGGTTGGGACAGTCTAAAAGATTCTTATGAACACAGAGTGATAAATGGAATTAATTACACAGAGCTCATTATATTGAATTTAAGATGAGTATCATGTCATTGATAGTGCATTATTTGGTGTGCTGTATATTAGCGAAAATTGAGATATTTATAAAAAGTTAATTCTCAACATCATTTTCTCATATATATATATTTTTAATGAGGATTGAATTTCTCAACAGATACCCTTCCCATTAAACATTTTTACAGGAACTCACTCTACTTCACAAAGGGCATGAGTCTGCTTTCCAGCTGGCATCTAGTAGGGTTAATAGAGTCCTGGTCTCTTCTGATATTAACAGGACATGTTGGTCCAGGTCCCCAAAATAAAACAAAACAAAAAAATAAGATGAGATTAAACATGCAAGGATTTTACAAGAGAAAAAGAAGGAAAGGGCTAGAAGAGGCTGGAAATGATTTTAGATCTTGATGCAAGTGTAAGCCTAGTTCAGGAAAGAAGAGAATATTGAGTGAAAGACTCTTATCCTGTCCTGGAGTCTAAGTGGAACTCTATAAAGCTAAAACCCTGGGATCATCCTCTAGCCAAAGCCAGCAGACAGGGGAATCCCATGTCTCTCAGGAGTAGGTTTGCCTTAGGATCCCCCAGCATCTCCACACTCAGTCATTGGCTGGAAATGGTCCATGGAAGGCATAGCCTCAAAGCCAAGATGTCTCAACACCTAGCAGCTGAGGCCCTCATTACCCGCCCTAAGGTTGGAGGTCTAGAAGACACTTTCTCGTGACTGTAGGGCACTCAAGGTATCTGGTCATGCTCTCAGTCCCCTCTGAGTTATCTTAAAGAAAATTCTCTCATCTAGTCATTTATTCATTCAATAACTCTATCCATTCAACAAATACTTATTGAGAACCTATTATGTATAAAACTCTATTCTAGGCATGAACAATGAAATTAAGAAGTATATTCCTGCAAATATCTGGGTTTGGTTGACATAGGTAAAATGTAATTAAAACATTTGGAACAAGTGAACAGAACCTATCCTCCTCTCATATCCATGACAGTCATGAGTAATCAATCCCACTGAGTCTGGGTATGACCTTAGGCTCCTACCCAACACAATGTTTCTAGCAACCCCCATCAGTCAATAAGAAGTAGCATTTAGGATGAAATCCATCTGCCACTCTTCTCCGAGAAGAGGAGAAGTGGTGGACAATGGAGCTATGGAATGTAAAGAACACTATATATCCAGCCTAGGTAGCTATGCTGAGAATGTAGGGCAAGACGAAGATAAATAAGATTGTCCCCCAGAAAGTTGGTAATAAATCTGTTTTAAGAAAAGAGAGAGAAAAAGGACACAAAATCAGCTTCTTACTCTTATATTTTGGGTCTAACAATCTTGGAAATGGTTTCTGAGACAGATCATAATCATAATGCAGTGAACCTTCATGCCTCTGTCCTGGAATTCTGGAATCCCTTGACTTACTGGTTATTCCATGACTGTGGGAATCACTGATCGTGGGGACTCAGCAAATGTGTAATGTCTTGGAAGGAAGGTGTGATTGCATTGCGGCGATTTGGCTATTATCCTCTAGGGTTTTCTAATGCACCAAGCAAACAGAATTCCTACACAGACTCAGGTTGCCCTAGACCCAGCCCCTGGCTTCCTAGAAAACAAGGACATTAAGCTTTTGAATCTGAGTTGCATGCTCTTTTCTTAAAAATGAATCCCTAACCAGGTATAATTTATCATTCCCACTAAAATGTTCAGGAAACCCTCACCTCTGGCTGCCACTTGGGAATAGGAGGCAACTTTTGATTTCCTTCCCAGGTCTGCTCCTCACCTCATGGCACCATATCAGAAAAGGGTACCATTTTTGCTGTTGAAACAAAACCCCCAGGAGGCACCTTGATTCCTGCCTTTCTCTAACCAACAGTCCTTCCATGTCCATACATAAGCCATATAGAAGTTGCCATTTCTATACCAACATAATAGAATGTGGAACTTCTCTTCTCCCACCTGCCAACCTCTCATCCCCAGCCAATACCATCTCTTGCTTAAAACTCTGCAAGAACCCTTTAATTTGCCTCCATGTTTTCACTCTTATCCCCTACAATCCCTTTTCTACAGAGCTTCTAGAGTGATGGTTTCAAAAAGAAAATCTGATCATAAAACAGGCCATGGCCATTTCTTCTTAGAGCCTGTCAAGGTTGTCTACCACACTTAGGATAACATTCAAACTTGTTCCCAGAGTCTGTAAGCTCATTCCTGACTCATCCCCCACCACTTTTCCTCATCCACTCTTGCCCTAGCCACAGTGGTTTCATTTTCAGTCTTCAGATTTACCGAGTTCAGTCCTAGCTTAGCGTATCTACACTAAGCTGTTCCCTCTGCCTGGATGCTTTTCCTGCCAGGGCATGACTAGCCCCTCCTCACTATTCAGCTCTCAGCTCAGACCTCAGAGAACCCCTTTCACAAGACCTCATCTGAAGTATCTTCCTACTGCCCAACTCATCCTATCACACCTTGATTATTTCCATTACAATTACCACACCTAAAATTGCCTTCTGTAAGTCTTGACTTTTTCATTGTCTTTGTTCCCTCTGGAATAGAAACCCTGAGAGCAGTGGCCTTATCTGTTTTGTCCATCACTGTTTCTCCAGAGCTTAGACAGTGTCTGGCCCATGGGAAGCACCAATAAATACATGCTGGGTCGCTAAATGAACTAGCACCCATCATACTGTCAGTGAGATCAGAAAAGTGTCTGACACCAGCCTCCTCTTCTTATACTGCTCTTTCCTAGCTCAGCTTGGCTCCCTCTGGGAAGCCCTACACCCACCATGATGTTTCTCTCATCTCCCATGCTGCCATCCTGTCCTCTCTTGCACACTCACTATTATTCCCAAGGTACCTGTGATGGATTATGCTTAAACCCTCTCTGTTTCAAGGCTCTTATTTTTGTGCAGAGAACTTTAAAGGTCTTTTAACTTCCAAAGAAGGAGGCTCTCCGAGAAGGAATTCAGGGTTGAGGTAATGATTTTGAGAATGGCCTACTTGATTCACTTATGCCTTAATTTCCTTTTTATTCTCATCCCGCCCCCCCAACCCCACAAGGTGCACCCAGTGCTCAGAACTCTTTTCATAGTACCCATGGTCTGGCCTGTGGAGACCAATTAGCAGAGCTTATCCGAGTACTGTAGAGGGAAGTCCTGCTCTTTGCCACTGCTGAGCAGAATGCTGAGGCTCCAAGCAGAGCTCTTGCCAAATTCCTACCACAGGTAGGTGACTCTAGCCCTGAGAGCATTCCCATGCTTTTGTGTAGGATTATTTGTTTTATCAACTGCCTGGCAGGCCCTTGTCTTCCCTGTGCCAATGAGTGCACCTGCTCCTCTACCCCCCCGTCTTCATACAACAGCTTCTGCCTACACAGTCTGAGCAACAGGGCTCAGAAATAAAGCTGAGAGGAGCCATGCAGGGGACAAGGTGCCAGGACCCTTTCTCTCCACAGCAGAAGCTGGAACCTCATCTCCTCCTCTATGGGAGTTTAACAAGCCCCCCACCATGCCTGGGCATGCAATTCCAAAATCCTCATAAAGCAAGCTCTCTGAGGCGCCACATAAACCAGGCAGGCACCCAAGCTCCACAGCCAGTGTGGCTCCAGTCGCAGGTAAATCAGGCCTCCTTTGGGATCATTTGAGCTGAAGTTAGCACATGTGGAGACAAACCTTGGCTTTAAGGCCTGTCTCTGGGGCTTATGCATAATAGACTCTCTGTAAGTATCTCTTGGATTCACGAAGCATTTATGTCTTGGATATGTAAATTATCTGCAACTCCACTGAGCATGGAGTAGGAGAAAATGGGATTTCCTTAAGTACAAGGGAAGGGAACTAGCTGTGAAGCAAATCTTTATGATATGGGGGCTGCTTACTCCTGGGGGGTTGAGGGAGGCACTACCATTATCTCCCTGAAAATAATGTGCAAAATGGCGTCCACCCACAAATAAGACCAAGCTAGTGGAATGTGAACCCCTATTCCCATGTACACAATGTAGTCCACAAGTAACAATTTCATTTAATAAATATTTATTTAATAAGCAACTATGGTATGGGGGAGGGACTATGCTAGGTATTGGAGGTACAGCACTATGTAGTTAGATTAGTAATTATTTTTTTAAAGATTTTATTTTTTTTATTTGAAGGAGAGAGAGCATGAGGGGGCGGGGCAGAGAGGAACAGAAGGAGAGGGAGAAGCAGACTCCCTGCTGAGCAGGGAGCCTGTCACAGGGCTTGAGATCATGAGCTGAACTGAAGGCAGATGCTTAACCAAAGGCAGATTCTTAACCAACTGAGCCACCTAGGCACCCCGTTAGACTAGTAATTAAATTGTGATAAGTGCTAAAAAAAAAAAAAAAGTACAAAATCCTATGAGGATATATGTCACAGGGAAGTGACCTATTTGAGGTTGCTGGAGGGACCACCATTCAAAAGTGACAGATAGGTAAGCTGAGACCTGAAAGCTGAGAGGGATGGAAAAATGTTCCAGAAGAGAGATCTGCAATGGAAGAGACTCTAAGAGAGGCTTGAGTGTGGTCTACTGAGAAACAACTATAGAACTAGCAGCTAAGGGGCAGCCCAGGTGGCTCAGCAGTTTAGCTGTTTAGGGCCTGATCCTGGAGACCCGGGATAGAGTCCCACGTCGGGCTCCCTGCATGGAGTCTGTTTCTCCCTCTGCCTATGTCTCTGCCTCTCTCTCTCTCTCTGTCTTTCATAAATAAATAAAATCTTGAAAGAAAGGAAAGAAAGGAAAGAAAGAAAGAAAAGAAAGAAAAGAAAAGAAAGAAAAGAAAGAAAAGAAAAAAAGAAAGAAAGAACTAGCAGCTAAATGTTGCCCAGGCACTTACTAAGCACCTGCTGTATTTCCAGGCCCATGACAACCAGCAAAAGAGGCAGAGGGGCAGGCACAGGCCTTGCATTTATCACAATGTAATGTCAGTGACATCACCACAAGGAAGGAGGCCCTTTCTAAGAGGGTGCAGGAGATGCCATGCAAAGCTCGGTCAGTAATGCATGTTTGAGCTTACTGTTCCCATTCTTTCATTGTTGTCATTAAAGTTTTCTTTAATGGGGTTGAATCCCTCTACATTGTGCCGGAACTACACCATATTTGCAAGTTGGATTTCCTGGGAATCAGACCCTAAGACTGAGTTTAGTGGTTAGGACATTTCTTTAGGAGTGCCCTTGCTATCAACAGCTATAGAGGAGAAGAGGAAGCAGGAAGGACAGTGGGAGAAGGGAAGCCATGATGCAGGCTCAGTAAACTCCAGAGATGCTCTAGAGTTTGAATGGCTCTTTGCAGGTTATTCTGGGCCGTTTTGAGATGGATGGATCTTTATATTCTTGCATTCATCGGTCCCTGGATGGGGGCCACCCCTAGGAGGGGTTTAACTTTGGGTAATGTGTCTCCCTGTAGCTGAAGTAATGCCAGAGGGGCTGACAGCTGAAAGCTGTTTCTTCTAAGACTTCTCCCAGTAGCTGGAGCAACTGGTACTTTACTGAAAGGGAGTCTAGATCGCCCACTGCAGGGCTCACTAGACAGCCACTTTCCAAGTTCCACTTTGAAAACTTACGATGACTCAAGATGTAGATATCATCTCCATTTTACAGATGAGAAACTGAGGCACAGAGAGTATCATATGACCAAAGTTGCACAGCTGGATTTGAGCTCAGTTCTGGTTTCACAGCTTATACTTATGTCTGTGCAATGTTCATTCCTTCCAAACAAGTGAGGAGGTGCTTGACTGTGTTCCCTCACCTACCACGGCACGAGCACAAAACAGACCATGAGTCACTGAAATAACCAGGAGATCAAAAGGTGGAAGTAGTATGCTCAGGTCAGTCTGGGTGTGAATGCAGCGTGCCACCATATGTACTCACCTGTACCCTTTGTAACTGGAACAGTGCCCCATCCTAGGCCACATTTAGGACCCTAGGAGATGGCACCAAGGCTAGGACTCATGAATAAGGCTGCCTAATTTAACAATTAAAATTTAAAATGCCGACTTAAATTTGATTTTCAGAAAGACAATAAAGGATTGTTTTAGCTAGAAGTATGTCCATGTGATATTTAGGACATGCTCCTACTAAAAAGTCATTTGCTATTTATTTGACATCCCTATTAACTGTGTGCCTGGTATTTTGTCTGACAATCCTACTCATGGTGAAGTGGAATCCCTATTCTCAAGACGATTTCAGTGACATCAAAGTTTCCGCAGACCATTCTTTCTCAGTCTGAAATTCATTTTTCTGCACCTAAAGTGTTTCATTGCACTGTTAAAGCTCATGCTTATTGTGTCAGCACTGCTGGGAGAGTGGACCCATGAACTATACTTATTCACCCTCAGAATGTTACTGAGAGTAGGTCTGGGGAATATGTACAAGAGAACACAGATGGAGAGGAGGGATGGCCAGAAGTGGACATTACTAAGGGGGTGGAGAGGATGAGAAGACAAGGTTGATAGTGTATGGAGTAGCCTTGTGAGCTTCTCCATTGATTTTGGTCAGACTCTGAGAGGAGAAGGTTTCAGTCTTTTAGGATTGTTCAACAGGTGCCTCTCTCTGGCTTGGAGGGTAATACTCCAGCTGCTCCATTCCCCTCCACCCCCTAAATAAGCCCCTGTCCACCAGTAACCAGCTGTACCCATGACCTGCTTATGGGCCACCAAGTGGTGTAGATCCACTGCATCTGGAACAGACCTAGGTATGAACAAACCTCCAGCTGTTCACTCAGAGTCTCCTCATCCTGTCATTGGCCTAGAACTTGAAGTGTCCTAGCTGCTCTGTAATGAGGAAATGGTATGGAGATAATAAAAAATGTCACCACAAGTGACCTGAACTTCTTTGTCTCCCAACTCTCCAGAAGAGTCATTCCTTTTTATTACCCAGAGATTCATAAAAATGCATAAGTGAATGCAACAGCTTAAATAGTTTTCTTTTAGGAGTTTGGCACTAACTACATTAAACAAATTCCCTCAGTCCTTGGACAAGAAGCCATTAGATATGGACTATTACTTGTATTATCATTACATTTGTGGGTCATTATGAAAAATAAAAGTTCTAATCAGCATGAACATTTATAAAGTGCCATGATGGGAAATATGCCAGGCTGGGCTGTCTCAAATATCCAAACGAAACACAGTGAGTAATGACTTTGAACAAAAAAAAAAAAAAAGGTTGAACACAAAGAATCACTTGAACAAATCCCACTCAAAGTCATTAGCAATTAAAGGCTTTAGGAAAAAAAGCAGTCCACCCCCATCTCACCAGCTAAGTGAGCTCTCTGAGCTCTCCCTGGTGCCCTGTGACAAGAACAGCTGTCTTTACCTTCCTCACCGCCTGGAAGGGGAGGACTTTCTGTGGTCCTCTCAAGGTTCTAGGCAGCCCTGGGGTCCCTCAGAGATAGCGCAGGACTGTGGTGGGTGGTAAGGAGCAGCTGTACAAGCAGTGTGGCAGACCCTGGACCCCTGCTTTAAGCCCATCCTTTCCCATGCATCTGTTCGCTTTTACTAACGTGATCCTCTTTATGAGTTCCAAATGTTTCTGGAATGGCCTTCATTTGTTTCCCTGACACTAGGTGATTTTAAAGTGACCACGCTACCTACTTATCATGTTGCAGGGGCCCTGTCACAGCTATGGAGAGTGTGGGTCAATTGCATCACTAGACTTTGTAGCTGGCACCAAGGCTGGGTCCTTGGCCACAGGCTGGATCAGGTGGGTCAGTTACCCCGGGGTGACCAGAAACAGACTGAACCAGTGGGCAAAGGGCAAAGTGTGCAAGCAGTTGGGTGAAGCATACAGCAAAGAAGCTGAACCATTCTGGGAACCAAACTCCCTCAAGGGTGAGCCTATGTTTGGGGCTACAGGCAAGGAGCATGGTGCCCATAAGATAGGTCATCTTTGAAGACTTGGCCTCAGGATGCCTCCATCCTCCTATGGGATTCTCTCCTTGACTTCCTAGGGTGAGTCACTGCCCAGGGGACCACTGGGTCCTGTACAGACTCCTATCTGAGCACATGGAAGTAGTCTTTTTGCACTACTTATTTCCATCTACTAGACTGCGGCCTCTGCTAGGGAAGAGTCATATCTAAATAAGCTCACCTTTTCATCCATCCATCCATTTATTCATTCAATCATTAATTCACTCAACAGATTGAGAGTCAGCAAGTTACTTTCTTAGTGACAGATACGTACTTTGTCTCTGTGTATCAAGCACCTGCAATAGAGCCTGGCACCCAGCAAGTACTAGATAATGTTGATGAATAAATGCACAGGTGACTGAGGACGTGTTCTGCAAACAGGGCTGTGTTCCAGGCTGTGCTATTCCTGGAGGGCTGGAAGGAGGTGGTACAGGAGGAAGGAGAGGATGATGACATTGTCATTAGTCTCCGGTTCTAAACTGACTTAAATATTCCAACTGCCCAGCAAGGTCTCCCTCACTGTTCCATTCTAGCACATGAAAACTCTATTCCCAGTGCTGTTACTCTTTTGGATTAAGATATTTTCTTCTCTGGTGTTGCTAGTAATGTTTACTAGATAACTTTTGCTACTTTGTAGATGCAACACAATTTTTTTCTGGTTTTCTTTTCCCCAGACTGAACTTCCTCTGAATTCCTACCTGCTTTATTTAGCAAAACCTCAAGGAGCTTTAGAGGAAGAGAAATACTCTGTGTTGGTCTGGGCGGCACTGCATCCTCCGTGAAACCCCAGCGCTGCTCACTCTCCAGCCTCCTCTGAACTACCTCCTGCTTTTCAGAGACAGCTTAACAACTCTTTGCTGAGCTTTTGCTATAATAGCCTTTTCCTAAGAAAAACAACCTGCATTGCACCCTGCATTTTAACTACAGTTAAATTCCTCTTTCCTTATCATGTGTTCAACTTCAGGGCATCCCAGCTATTGTAAGCTGTTATATGCTTAGCTGAATTTATTAAATTCCACTCGTCTCCAGTTTTGTTTATTTTCATTTCTGCAATGGATTCTGTGCCTCTTCGTATGTATTTTTCAACAGACTTTCAAAATCAGCTGTGGGGGTAGGGAATTATACCTCACCAGATAATGACAGACCAGTTCTCGGGAGGTCCTGGGGAGAGGTCTTTCCAAGTCTGCACTGTGGAGGCAAACCACATGTCCAGGTCCCTCCAACCAACTCCCAGAAACAAAAGAGGCTTCTTCTGGAAAAAGGGTTTTTGAAATGGTGGGCCATCGTGGAGGCTGGGCAATCTCACTCACGGGCAGCAATTTTCACCATGCAGAATGTTTTATAACACCATCTGCCCCACATGGGTGGGTTGTGTCAGAAAGATCATCCTGCCAGCTCCAGGAATGATATTCTTTGAACCCAAGAAATTTTCCTGTGCTTGGAAGAAGCACTGGAATCTTGCCCGGAGCTTGTTAAACTGCAGAGGGTTGATCAGAACATGCAGACAAAGCTGGAACCGTGTTATAATTTGCTACCAGGGCCCTTGGGCTGGGGGCTGGGACAGCCCTGGGCAAGGTGCTGTTTGAGCATGAGCCTTGGTAGTGAGAAGCAGAGCTGCATTTCCCACCACACACCACTGTCTGCTGAAGACAGTTGAGAGAGATTTCGTCTAAGTAGTCCCTGGGGAGCCTATGCACTTATTCCAATGATTCAGCCTTGCTGGAACCATTTGGAGAGCTTCTCTCTGAGAACTGCCTTGAGAAGCTATGATCCTTCCAGCAAATGCTTTTACACAACGGCCCATATGTGCTGTGCAGAGCAACTGATTCATGCCATTTATTTCTTTTAGAAACCCTATGTCCTTAGGAATCATTTTCTCCCATATGTGAATCAGAAGACATTAGGCACAGAGACACTGAAGTCTCCCCACAGCTCCCCGATTCCTATGGGGCCAGAGAAGGAATCTGAAGTCAAGGCTCTCTCATGTCATAGCCCAAACTCTGTCCACCTACTCATACTTCCTATTTATAGCTATCTAAAGTCACTGAATAAACATTTACTGAGGTGACACAATGTGCCAGATGCTCTGCTAGAAGCAGAGTTACAGAGGGTTTAGTAAAAATACGTCCTCTCCTCTGAAAGAAATCACAGTGTGGGGAAAAATCCCATAACTCAACTCTTCTGAGATGATAAAACCACTAAAGAATAGACGAAGAACATCAGGGGTACAGGGGCAGCAAATGGTGTTGCTGGGGGATAATTGGAGGTGTGGACCTTGTTCACAGAAGATATAAGTTGAAATGTTTCTTCAAAGATGACAAGGAGCCATCAAGCCCCAAAAGAAAGAGAAGTTGTTTGTTTCAGGCAAAAGAAATGCTCTGGGCAAAGGTTCAGAGGCAGAAGAATGTGTAGCCTGTTGGGTGAATAAAGATTGTTTAGTGTGACCTGAACTTCAGGTGCAATGTAGCATGGGGCTGGGGATGTAAAGAGAAGGCCAAGGCATATATATATCTCACATCTTCTTTATCCATTAATATTCAGCTTCAAAAAGGATATCCTGCCATTATGACACCATAGATGAGCTTAGAGGACATTACACTAAGTGAAAGAAATAAGCCTGTTAGGGAAGGACAAATACTGCATGATCCCACTTATATGAGATGTCTAAATTAGTCAAACTCATAAAAAAGAATAGAATGGTAGTTTCCAGGGGCTGTGGGGTGGGAGAAATGGGAATTGTTTTTCAATGGGTATAAATTTTCTGTTATGCAAGATGTTTAAGTGCTAGAGACCTACTGTATGACACAGTATCTATAGTTAACAATACAGTGTACTTCAAAATATGTTGAGGATAGATCCTATGTTAAGTGTTCTTACAAAAAAAAAAGCCACAAAAGAACACAAGGATAATTTTGAAGGTGATGAATATGCTTAGTGCCTTGGTTGTGGTGTTGGTATCATGGATGTTTGCATATGTCCAAACTCATCAGATATGTACATTAAGTGAGTGTGTTTATATAAATCAATTATATATATACATATATATTTATTAATAAATATAAAAGAGAGAGAGAGAGGTCCAGCATCACCTAACTTCCAGAAAAAACTGTACTTTGAGCCCAATATTGCCAAAAAAGCCATGGAAGTACTTTCGATATAATCAGAATAAGTGTGCAATCTCCTAAAGGGATTGCTTTTAATGTCAGCCCTCATTTGGAGGTCTGTTCACATTAACAAGAATCATATTTATCTCTACCCTTTATAATTTTTACCTGTCATCAGAAATAACTATGAAAATATCCATTCCCCAGCAAGTCAGCTGGCAGCCTGTTGACAAACATCCAATCCCCTAATCTTCAATCAGACTCAGTTCCATGCCTTTCACGTGAGTAGGGAGGCTCTTGCAAGCACATCACTCTCACGAGCCTCAGCCTGCAAAAGGATGGTATTAAGGCTTCTGTTAATTTTATCTGGCTGGAGCACTGGGGAGCACGTTCAGTTCAAGAAGACACCTATTAAGTTGTCAGTCATGATATCATTTGCCTTAACAGTGTTTAGTATCTACCGAGCAGAAGCTGACAGACAGCACAAAGGCACTCCGTGAGGGAGACAGCATGCTAATTAGCACGGCAGCCTCCACGCGCCTTCACTGGTTAGCAAAGCTGGACTCATAACATGTTCTGCACATTTCCTCCAAAGATTTCAGGCAAAGAGGCAATTGGAAGTTTGCTATCAGAGTATCTGAAGTTCCTACACAAGTAATTAAGCAGGCTTCTCACCTGAAGCCTACCCTGCATTAGAGGGACTAGGGGAACGTGCACACTCAGGACACAGGACCGTCCTTCCCAAACTGCCAGAATGGGGTGAAATGCACAGAGTAAGCCAGGGGCTCTCAGGCGATGCTCTTCATCTAGGCCCCATGAAGGCTTAGTTAGCAAGGTGGGTTCTAGGTTTTAATGGAGGTACTGAGAACCACTGTAGTGAAAAAGATGGGAAGGGAATTCTCATGAAAGAATTAAGGTCTACCCGGCAGAAATATCTCTATTCATTTACGTGATGATTATAACCAGTCTGATGATTATAAGCATTCTAACAACTGCCATTGTCTCAGGTTTGTATTCTATACGCCATGCACTGTGTTAGATGCTTTACACACATTATCTGAAATCATAGTGGCCCAATGAGGGTCCAGTGTTGTAATGAGTGTTGTTAGCCCCACCAAACAGATAAGAAAATGGGACTCTGAGAGCTCAGCAGTCACAATATTAGCACAAAGCTGAGGTGCTTTCAAGTAGTGACTGATCTGCTACTCTTTGCTCTTGTAGAGTTCAAAGTTGACTGCAACATCCCAATGCCCTTTCAAATGGATCATCACCTCTGATTTGGTATTATTGCCATTTTACAGCTGGGGAAACTGAGGCCCAAAGTAATAAGGTGCTTATTACCTGAGATTGCAATGAGTTCAATCAGGATCAAAATGCCACCTCCTGCCTCTTGGGACTTCTCTCCAGGTCACATAAAAGCCTAAGGTTACTAGACCAATCATTACTTGAGCAGAAATGCCCAGAGATAAGGACAGAATAATATTTCTCAACACACATAAGGGAATTTGAAAATAAGAAAAATGATCACAGGAATCCAGGTGCATAAAACTTGGTTATTTATAACACTTATTATAACTTATGGAGATGGAACCTGAGGGAGTCTCTGGCAGCTGGTGTGAGTTTGGCTAGGTGGTGAGCCCAGTCCTCACTTTGTCAACCATGTTCTACTCCCTCCCACCCCTGGGGTGTGGCTTCCTCACCCATGGTCCTCCATGCCTCACCTCAGGTCAAGGGTCCTCTGTGAGCAGCCCCCATGCACTCAGGCTCCCCCTCACTTGGGCATCTCTTGTCTCCAGCAACTATTTCCATTCATTCTGATGATATTCACAATGAAATCATGAGCTCTGCCTTCGGCCTCCAGATAAAGGAAGCAACACAAGCCAAGATCAGACTTTGTAAACACACATCTGGATGCTAAGATTTCCTAAAGAATGTGTGCCTCCAAGCCTATTTACTTCCTTATACAAATCGCAAATGATTAATCAGACAAATGAGGCAAGTGAGTCTGAGAATGAAATGAGATGTCCCAAATTTCAGTGCTCTTCAGTGGGCTTTAGGGCCCGGGGCCCCGGTCTCATTTTACCTTTCAGTTTTTGATTTTTCCATTGATCAGGGGAGACAAGGTTTGGAAACTCCTCAGGACATGACCCCTTCTTGGGGTCAGCTCTGAAGCAATGGAACCCATTCACTCCAGGGAGTCAAGAAACGTTCCTTTGTAGCAGTGGAGCTGGATTGGGCATAGACACGGATTCCTCTGCCACAGGTAATGGTGAGGATGAGGCAAAGACCATAGACACAGGCCCCACCCGCTGTGTGCACAGGTGTGCTCTGTAAGGCACACTGGCCAGTCTGAGCAGGACTAGAAGCTGGGGGCTACCTGGCTTCACTCTGGGACTGAGCATGCACTCTAGCCCAGGGATCACAACTGAAGAAGGGGCAGATCCTAGAATGAATGGCATGTCCTTCGAGGCCCACGTTACCTCCTCCTCCTCCAAGAGCCTTTCCTGACCTCTGCGGCCCACAGCCCTCTCTGCCCCTAGATGACTCTATGGAAGTGCTGGGCAGAAAGGAGCTCTTAGGCCCTGAGTCACTGGCAGTCTCCAATTGCTGTTGCTTTGGTGCATACCTGGGGTGGTTCTGTGAGTGTCCTTCCTCAGTGGAGACCACAAAGACATTTTAGGTGAGTTAGGGAGAGGTGTCTTGTCATTTCCATGGTGCCTAGAACAGGGCTGAGATTTTAGCAGGAACCCAGGGCTGGCCTGTCAGGAGGCATAGTGGCATGTGGAGAGGGGCAGATTTGGGAGGCCGTCCTGGGTTCAAATTTGGACTCTGCCACCTAATAAGTGTGTCCCTTAACAAGTTACCTAGCTCTTAGAGTTGAAGGTTGTCACGCCTACTCAAGTAGTTTTGGGAGGTCAGAGGTAAATAATACAAGGACCTAGGATGCCTAAACTAGAGGTTCTCAAAGTGTGGTCCCTGGACCAGCAGCATCAGCATCACCTGGGAACTTGTTAGAAATGCGTATTTTCTTTTCTTTTAAAGATTTTATTTAAAATCTCAAAATCTTAAAATCTCATGAGAGACATGAGAGAGAGAGAGAGACAGAGAGGCAGAGACACAGGTAGAGGAAGAAGCAGGCTCCATGGAGGGAGCCCGATGTGGGACTCCATCTCGGGTCTCCAGGATCACCCCTGGGCCGAAGGTGGCACTGAGCCACCCAGGCTGCCCAGAAATGCGGATCTTCAAGCCAATCTCAAACCCACTGAATCCAAAGCCCTGGGATTGTGCCTAGCTAGCAACCTGTGTTTTAACAATCCCTCTAGGTGATTTCAATGCACTGAAAGGTTTAAGAAATTTTGTAAGCACTCAGTAAATGTCAGCCTGTTCCCAGCCAGAGGTGAAGGAATGACCTTCTTCTCTACTGGCTTTCAGATCTAGAGCTGAAATAAGGAAGTGGCCGGTGGCCAGACCAGTCACAATGGAACCATGATCATGTGGGACAAGTTGCTGGGTGAAGGAGGAGAGTGTGGTTCCACTGACTTAAAACGAGCCAAGAATATGTCCAATTCAATCTAATCCAGTGAGAATGTGAGTGGTTGCTATTACAGAGAGTAATGAACTCGCCTTAAAAGCAGGCACTCAATATGTGCTGATAGAGTCAGAGTCAGTTAAATATGCGCTGCCGCTTATATTTCCTTAGATCTGCTTTCCCCTGAGAGCAGTGGTTTTCAGCCCTGGCTGCCAAGTTATAATCACCTGGGGAGTTTTGAAAAATCCAGATACCCACACTGCACCCCAGACCAATCACATCAGCACTTCTTGAAGGGGATGAGACCCCAAAATAAGACTTGTTAAAGCTCCCCCCCACCAGGTGATTCCAATGTGCAGTGAACCCCCTGACCCAGGTGGGTGGCCTACATGCAGGCAGGAAGCAGAGGCATTCCTGTGTCTTCTTCATTTCTATCCTTCATCCCCTTAGTCCCCCACATCAGGTCAGAGACTCAGCCATTTTCAGCACAGCTCATGAGTTGAAAGTCACTTAGACTTTACAAATCTTTGGAGAAAGGAAGGGCAAATGTTATTCTCCCACTTTTTGTGGGGGGAAAAAATCTAAACTGCCCCTGGGAGATTCTGAGATGTGTTCAGTAGCTTGCCTGAGTTGTGGGGTGGTCAGAACCAAGCTGAGACATACCTCATGGCTGTGGTTTTCTACAACACAGGAATTTGCTGTATTGTGAGGTGCTCCTCTGATTTGTTTTTTGCCAAATACTGAGCACCTGCTACATGACAGGCACATGATACCATCCCTAATCCTTAGCAACCACACTGCCAAATAAATGACTATTCACAAAGAGAAAACACAAGTGCAGAAACATAATTGACCTGCCCAATATCATACTAATAGTAAATGATGGAGCTGGAATTGGATTTACATCTTTTTTTTTTGTTCTAAACATAGCTCCCTTTCCACTATACCATCTGCCTTTCTAGGAGACAGGACATGAGAAAATGCCAACATGGCCTCTTAAAGTGGACTTTGATTTGGAGCCATCACAAGAAAGTAATTCAGAACCAGAAAGAAATACATCTATTACTTCTAATTTTTCATACTCCTCTACTTTTTCTACAAGGCCTGGCTGAACCAGGAGCAGAGAAGGACCTCAGATGGCCATACTGACCTTGGTAAGAGTAGAGGACAACCCAAGGATATGAATGGCTCAAAAAGAAAGCCATTCAGAGCAAGTGTCCACGTGTTTCCAGGGCCTGCCAAGCTCCAGGATAGGTGTTGACATATCATCTAATGCCTCACTTGGTGAATTTGTCCTTGAGGTCTGAGTTTACACTGAAGTTCCTATGTCTGCCTGGCTTCATTCAGCCTTGATTGCAGCACATCCCCGAATCATGCTGCCTCAGGGCACCAGGAAGGTGCTCCTACCTCAGATGACTCTGATCCAAGAAGGATTTTCCTCTCTGAGCCTGGTGGCTGAATGTGGTCCCACTTCCCTGTAAAGGGCCAGACAGGTGGCCTGATACAGCAAAGGACTCATGGCAGGCAGCACTGTGTGGGCAACAAAGCATGTTAGGCAAAGGTAAGTAATTTAGGCGAGGGAGGACACCTGACTAGCAGACTCCTATGGAAGGGCCCCTTGCTTGCTGCACTGGTGCCTGGGCTTTGTGTGTGCGCATGTATATGTTGTACCTTTGTGCATGTGTCTTTTCCTTAGGGCTTCTATTAAGTAAGAAAATTAACAAAAAAATTACAGTAATAGAGAAAGCAGAAGGATCTGGAATCACACAGACCTGGATTTGAATGCCAACTCTGACCCAGCACAGCTCACACAATCAGTCCTTTATTGATTCTCCATCTGCAGGACAGGGGACAGGGAGCAGGGAGGCAGAGCCTGCTCTACTGACGTTGACTGCCTCATGAGACTGGGTGAGAATTCAGTGAGAAAAGACCGAAGGAGTGCTCTGTAAACCGCAAAGCTTTCTGTAAATGCTAGCATAGTCATAACAACAGCTACCATTATTACATCTCTTTGTGATTTGCAAGTAAGCTAAGCCACATACATTCACATCACACTGGTACTGTCCCTAAGACACTACAGTGGGTTAGAGTCTCTGCATCAAGAGTTTGTGGTCTAGGAGGAAGATGTTCCCCAATGCAGGACACTGAGCGGGTGGGGTGGCGGGGTTGGAGGGGGTGCTAAACTAGAGGGAACGAAGCACAGAAAAGGAATGTGGGTTCCAGAGGAGAGACAACTAACCTAGACGGTGGTCCAGGAAGGCTTCATGGAGTAGGTACCCTTGAGCTTTGCCTAGAAGGACATATCGGAGTGGTACAGGTTGTGGGGCTGGGGACGGTGGGAACTTTCCAAGCAATCAGAGAAATAGTAGGTACAATGAAACAGGGCAAAGAACAAACATATTATGTTAGGAATTTCACCTGGGTTGATATCTGCAAAGGTCTTCAGCTCCTTGCCCAAGTAATTTCCTATCATGGGGCTCCTGAGCCCTGGTTGGGGCTGAGACAGGAGGAACATAGATTTCTCCACATCCCTGATTACAGAGCTAACCCTCATCAATGATTCCCTCTTCAGAATAAATCAATGCATCTCAGTGCCTAGCCCAAATCCTGGCTCACGGTTGGTTGAAATGGAATATTTGTTGAATAAATGCTTTCAACTTCCAATATAATCTGGAGGCAGCAGGCCAAGATTAAGATAAAATAATCACAGAATATCAAATAGCCCTACACTTTGATAGCCATTTAATTTATAAACGGACTTCAGCTATCTTTCCAGTGGCCTGCCATACTTTCTACCACCCAATCGCCACAACCCGTATCTGAAGTTAAATCGAGCTGCTCTGGTTCTATCCATCCACAACTCCCCCTCCTCAAAGTCCAAAGGAATAGCAGTCATTCATTTACCACATGCTCCCTGGCAGGACTGTTCTCAAGTAGCCCCTTAAGTTTTTCCATACAATTCCCCCAACAAATATACAAGGCAGTTGACAGTCACCACATTTTACAGACGGAGAAGCTAAAGCTCAAAGAAGCAACGTGATTTTCCCAAAATCACACAGCTGGTTAATAATCAGAGTCATGGTTCTAACTCAAGTCCCTTTGACCCCAGAACCTGTGTTCTTTGCTACATACGTGGTCAAGCCTCCACATGGGTTGAAGCCAGAGGGGAAGACAACATAACGGATAATAACAGTAGCAACAAAAGTAACTACTGTAGATTGAGTGTCATGTCTATCACTGACAAGGCAAGATGCTCTCACCCTGATTCATACGATTCCCAGAAGACAAATACCATTGTTCCCATTTTACACAGGTGATCTTGAAGTTCAGAGAGGTGAGTAATCTCTCTGAGGCACAACTACGAAGTTGTGGAGTTAAGTCTGCCTAATTCCAAAACCTGTCCTCTTTAGTGCCAACTATAAATGCAGCAATAATTGAGGGGCAGATGTGCCTGTTTTCAAGAGGAAACCAAGATCCTATTGGGGCTTGATGACTCTAAGTGATATATATTTTTAATTACTAGAGCACGGTTATACATCCAAATCATTTCAAGGAAGCTGTGGCTGACAGGCATAGTCAGCCTCTCTCTATTTCATAAGCCCTAAAGAAACTGCTCATTAAGAATGACAGTGACCCTCACTCTGCCTTCCTGGATCTAAAACCTTCAAATCTTCTTAAGTCCAAGATAAATAATGACTTACTCATATTAATGCTCCAAGATAGAAACCTAAATCTCCTAAGCGTATGTCTGCATTCACCAGTGCTGTCAAGGTGAATAGCAGAATGTAACTTAGTTAGGGGTTATAAGATTTTAGAGATTTGGGTTTAAGCCAAATTCTGAAAATGAAGGGGGCCCAGGCAGGAAGAGACCCAGACACCGTAGGCCATTCTTTTATAAACTGACCTCAGCTATCAAAAAAAAAAAGTTGAAATACATACTCCAACCTTAGTGTCATAAAATGTTCCACCAGAATAACGTCTCCATTTGCCAAAAGCCAACTGTTATTGTTCCATGCGTGATCACGTGTGCTCTGCTATGGTCCTGCTCCCAGTGTATGATAAGGCAGTGCCATGCGCTGCCCTATGGCCCCGTACTATCTGCTCCCATTCTCCCCCTTCAAATGCTTTTCTTCGATATCCTAGAAGCGCAGGTGCTCATGAATTTCTCCCAGCCAAACTAGTCTATATTTAGAGAATGTGAGAATAAAAACACTTCAGAAAGCACACATGGGGTCAACCTCATTCTCCATTCAGCTCCAGATCCTACCCTTGAGGCTGGCCACAAGGATCACACGGAGGCAAAGTGTGATGGAAACTCTTCAGAGTTCCCGAGTGTGTGCCACAGAAGAGGGACGGGATGCAATCAGGGACATCAAAATGGTTCCAGAATCAACAAGTTTAGGACACACTGAATGAATCAAAATTAAACAGGTATCTTACTACAGATCTCAGAGTCTTTTATGTGTAAATAGACATTATGTAACTCCATAAAAATGATCATGATATCTAGTATATCCGCAATATTTTTTATGTTTCAAAGGCATCACCTTGGAATATTGCTATTATATGGAACATCCTCTTGGAAATGCTGTTGAAACCTCTCTTGAACCCATTGTTCTTCACAAAGTGAACACAACTTGGGGCAAGAAATTCTATGTGTTCTCCATTCTAAAATATTCTTTTTTTAAAAAGAAATAATATTTTATTTATTTATTTGACAGAGGAAGGGAGAGAGAAAAAGAGAGCACAAGCTGGGGGGAGGGGCAGAGGAGAGGGTGAGGACCCCGGGACCATGACACACGCCGAAGGCACACGTTTAACCAACTGAGCCAGTCAGGTGCCCCCATTCTAAAATATTTTTTAAAAGGTTTTATTTATTTATTCATGACAGACACAGAGAGAGAGACAGAGACAGAGACAGAGACAGAGACAGAGACAGAGACAGAAGCAGGCTCCGTGCAGGGAGCCCGATGTGGGACTTGATCCCGGGTTTCCAGGATCACGCCCAGGCTGAAGGCGGCGCTAAACCACTGAACCACTGGGGCTGCCCCTAAAATATTCTTATAGGCACTTCTCAACCTTCCTTTTACAACCCAGCTCGGGAAATTCTTCACAACCCATCACCTAGGGGTTTGCTGCATGTATTTCGGAATGCTGGATGTATATGATGTTCCCTGATGGTTTAAGAGAATGACAGCACATGCATCTTAGGCACTAAATGACAGCTGCTCCCTATCCCCCACCCAGCCCAGGCCCGCACTGATGAACTGCACTGCACAATCTGTTGTCTGGTGGCCTCGGTGTTGCACTGGGAGAAATCTGTAAAGACAATGCTCAGCAAGTGTCAAACTATCTTCTCTTAAACTGAGGCCCAAGTGATAATTCCCTCTGCCCCAAGAAGCCTGATTAAAAACCCAAGCTTTCTCTGATTTTAGCACAGGTCAGGTTTCTATGGAAACATTATTTTAAGGAGAGCGTCCAGACCATTTGGATGGCCTTATGAGCCCTGTGCATGGTTGCTCTTCCCAGGAAGCCAGTTGGCAGGGGTGGGGGCTAAGACTGTCCTGTCACATGGAGAGGAGCTGCCCTGTCTGGTGTCACCCAGAGAGCAGACAGCCACCCGAGTTCGGAGACAAACTCAGGATGTAGAACACTCTGCAAAGCCAGTGGAAAGATTTCTTCTCTGTCCAGAAGGGAAACACCTAGCTCAGAGTATAAGCATATAAGCAAGAAGAATAAAACGAATGTGTCGTCAGTGCTTATCACTATTTGTTTAATGTAGGAAACTGTGATTCAAAGGCAGCGAAGTGGGCAGCCCACGGTGTGATCCTAGAGACCCAGGATCCAGTCCCACATCCTGCTCCCTGCATGGAGCCTGCTTCTCCCTCTGCCTGTGTCTCTGCCTCTCTCTCTCTCTCTCTCTCTCTCTCTCTCTGTCTCTCATGAATAAATAAATAAAATCTTAAAAAAAAAAAAAGGCAGCAAAGTTATATGCTAAAGGCCCCACACATAAGCCCCTTAGAGATGGGGCTCCAAGCCAGGTGAGAGTTTTGATTTCAAGTTACTTGCTCATTCCACTCTACCTACAACCAGTTACCCAAGGGACATGAGTTGGAGGAGAGGGTTGGATATCCCAGCAAAGCTGGGACTTCTCAGGGTCCAAACTGTAGTCAGATGTGTCCTATTGCCTCCACAGTAGCCTGTGAATATTCTTGTAAGGACAGACACTATTCTCTCATTTCCAAAGAAATGTCCCAGGTTTTCTTCACTGCACTGAATGCCCTACACAGAGCACCTATATTCCTATGTCCCAAGAGTTTTTAGTACTGTGTAATGCAGCTGGCCTCCCAGCAACATTATCTATGCATTCTCTCAAACCTAGTGATGTAGGCAGGCCCCTGGCTGTCCGACCCTGGCCATTCTCTAGGAATCAGCCTTCAGATGGTGTGGGAGTAACCTGGGTCTTTCTCATGCTTTCACTCCAGTCCTTGTTCATTGATTTAACAAATGTCAGCTGCCTCCAGGTCTCTGTGGAGACACCTTGGCTATAGATGGAAGTAGCCTAGGCATGGATCAGGACTTTGTCTCTGATTCCACTGAAGAATCAGGCCTCTGTGTGATTCAAAGTCAGCAGATCAATCCTGCCCTTTTAAGCAAACATTTTAAGAAGTCACCCCATCCTAACATTTAGAAATCCTTTAAAATGATGGCAAAAATATATCACTTTTCAAAGAATACACATTTCAGTATCTTCTGCATGGGATATCCCTGGGGTGAACTAAGGGGTCGGCTTTGCCATTTCCTCCAAAGACACAGATGCAATTCCAAGGGAGCCATTGTTTTCTGTGGATATTAGTTGCACTGCTCTTGTGAGAATTGTTTTAGGTGGCCTTTGCTACTAACAAGGTTTTCAACTTTAAGACACACAAAAATGTTTAAAAAGAACTCACTTCCCTGGAGCACCTACTTTGTGCTACACTTTCATGTGTCATCTGGTTTAATCCTCATGACACCCTACTGTGCTCAACTTCAGCCAGACACACTAAATAACTTTCCACACTGAGAAAGTGATAGACCAGGGACCAGAAATTGGGTCCCTCAAAGCCCACAGTCCAGGCATTTTCTCCTACAGCATGCTTCCCCTCCTCTACTGTATTTCTGAGCACAGGAGAATTATTTTCTCTTCTTCTCCCATATAAGGAGATAAAGTTGGTTTACAAAGTATTTTTTAGAAGATTTATGCATTCTAAGTGAGGTTACCTGTATTAGCTTGAAAAAATAAGAAGGTGCATATGGATCTATTTATGATTCACCTTCAAACATAGAAAAAAGAATCAATTATTTAAGTGCTGTCGGTAAAAATCATAGAAATCAGAGGAAGGCATTTCCCCTCAAAGTGAGGCGTCTTTTACATTCTTTCCTCCTGTTAAACTTCAGCCAACATGATGAGTTATGTGAGCCTGCCATGCAGAATAGCGATATGTATCATAATTGCAGCTCTCCATGTGAGCTATCTATCAGAAACCTTAATGTAATTGCCAGACTGAATCCTAATTCATCTCTGAGAGAAGCTTATTACTTTGGGGGTGTTGTATCACCTGCTTTTAAATCACACACCAGTAAAGCTGCAATGATCTATTTAGTCTTCAATGTTTTTAACATCACTGCCTATATCTACATTAATTCCCCATTGCCATCCAGTTCAGACAAGACACTGGTCAACCATAGGGCAATTTTAGATCCCTCTCTGTGTTTGCGTTCTTACCCTTGTCTCTTCTCTTCCAGTCTACCCTCCTTGACACAAATGCCAGAGTGAGCTTCCCAAAACACAGAACTGTCTGAGCCATGCCCTGCTCAAAAGCCTCGATTGGCTCCCCATCACCAACAGGCCACAAGACCTGTCACCATCCAGGCCACGACATGTGCATCTCACCTTGTCTCACACCTCCACCATCTACAGGCAGAAGCAGAATCATAGACAACACTGGAAGTAATCAATGTCACTGGCAACTATCCGAGGGAGCCAGGCCTGCCTGTTGGCTCCAAGGGGCTATGGATGTTCTGGATGTGAACCACAAACCTGACAACCTCTCTTAGGATATTGAACAAAGGGACAGGGGATCCCTGGGTGGCTCGGCGGTTTAGCGCCTGCCTTTGGCCCAGGGCGTGATCCTGGAGTCCCAGGATTGAGTCCCGTATCAGACTCCCTGCATGAAGCCTGCTTCTCCCTCTGCCTGTGTCTCTGCCTCTCTCCCTCTCTCTCATGAATAAATAAATAAAATCTTTAAAAATAAAGGGACAAAAAAGGTCAATGTTGTGATAGAGAAAATGATAAATACAGATGACTGCAACCATCAAACACACATAACCTGTGTATTGCAGAAGAAAATATCAGTACCAAGTATACCCTGTAGAAGCAACAAATGAAGGATAGAGAAGAAATTTGTGGAGTGAAAAAAAAAAGATGGCCTAAGAGCATCATTACACTAAAAAGCAAACAAACAAAAACCTTGAAGAAACTCTTAGTAACCTGCAAAAATTTGGATTTTAAAGGACAAAATATGGTCTAATAAGTACCCAAGCAAAAATCACAAAATGGGTTTGCTGCCAAAGAAATAGAGTCAGACTGCCCTCAGACTTCTCCTTTAGGACACTATCACACACCTATCAAGTTGTCAGCAACACAATAGTTGGGACCCGATGCTAGAACAGCAGCCACAGTGTCCATCTTTGAAGGCAGGGGAAAGATTACCTTCAGTATATAAGGGCTAAGAAAACATATCCCTGATGGACTCTTCCCAGTGGTGACGGTACCCAAGTATATCCGTGGGAATGAATTCAGTCCAGCAAATCAAAGAGAAGCAAAATTAAGAGCTCTGGAGTGGGAAACTATGGTGCACAAGGACCGTTAGCGCTGAACTAGGTTTAACCCAGGATCCAAATATTGCTTTGAATGAAGCTACACAACTGCAGAGGCCAGAACTTCTTAAAAGCAAAGAGACAAAATATAAAATCTGCATCTACACACAGAAAAGCATCACTGGATCGTGCTTCCTGGAATTGAGGACCCAGCAGGCTGGGCCTGTCCCCCACCCCACCCAGTCCCTGTGCTTCTATCACAGCACTCATCCCGCTGACACACTTTTAATTTATTTCCTATTTTCTTTGCCGTTAGGAGAACAGGAGTCCCTAAGAGCAGGGGCTACTTTACTCCTGTCTTTCCCCCCTCAGTGTGGCATGTGTTTGTAGCTGTGAATGTTTACTGAAAGAATGGATGATGACAATTATGCATGTTCCTTCAAAAAACCCCAGGCAAGCTCCCTTGAGGGCACAACCTCTGATTCCTGGCAGAGCTTCAGCGAGGGTTTTGTGGAATGTACATTTAATACCTACTCTGAGCATCAGCAAAACTTCCCTCCATGTCTCACTTAAAACAAACAACCCACCCAGTGGAGTGCTCACTACCTGGTGCAGCACGTAGCAGCTGTATTAGAGTGTGACTGCGGAGGACCGAGCAGACGGGGCTTCCAGGGCCATGCTGAGAGTCTGTGATTGCCACTGGAGTCTGTGATTGCCACTCCCAGGAGGCGGAGGCGGGACGCAGGCTCCCAGAGGCTGTGTGGCATTCCCAAGTGCGCGCTGTAAGGGGCGGATGGTAGCGGGCAGCTCTCCCTCACTGCAAATCTCCCCGCTCTCCCCCACTTTCTCATCCTCGCCCTCATCTGGAAACCTGTGTCAGAGACAATCACATCATGACTCGCAGGAGTTTTATCTCCTGAATGTCAGCAGCCAAGGCCGGCATCCGTCCCACTGGGCACCTCACTCAGGCTGCTCAGTATGCTGCGGAGGGCACCCGTGCTCCTTGCACATTAGGCAGTTCAGTTTACCAGGAGGACTCAGTGTCCCCTTGATGAATGGGGTCCTGGTTGCATTTACATGAGAGGGGGCCAGGAGAGCGGGCTTCCTACACATGATAAGGGGTCGGGTGATGCATCACTCGCTCTGCAGGCATGCAGAAGTCAGGATTGATGAATGGGGCTCCGAGAGAGGCCTCGGAATGGCACCGAGTTTCAACACACCGGGCCTAGTAGATGCGGTAGCTGATTAGGGGTTCAAGAACACCAACCCACTCGAGATCCGGTCACTCACACATTCCCTCGCTCGTCAACAACTGACTGAACACCTGTCCAAGCCAATGCTTGCGAGATGCTGAAGATAGAGAGGGAAGCTACAGCCCCTACCTACCATCCAATAATGAGAACATTAATTATCGAACACTTACTGTGTACCAGATATTGTACATGCTTCGTCTCCTTGACTTTTCACCACTTCCCCCTGGGGTGGGTATATCTTCATTTAGAGAATGGGAAAACTAAGACAAAGAAAGAGAAACTAAGCATGCCCAAACGTTACAGCTAATTAGTGAAAAAAAAAAAAAAAAACAAACCCAAAACCTAAGTTTGAATTCAGATCCGTTGATCCCAGAGATTTTGCTAGTAGTCCTTCTGCAGATACGCAGATAACGCTGGCCATGTACAATTAGTACCTTAGAATGTGTCAGATTCTGCATGCTTTATCTGTCTTGATTCTCACGACAACCTCGTGAGGTAGATATTATTTTCCAAATGAGGAAATCAGGGATCAGAGAGGTTAAGACATTTAATCAAGGGCACACAGCTTGCTAAGAGGTTGAAAACTACTATATGCGGGCGTCGTCAGGTCTTCCAAGAGTGCCACTGGGCTGTCAAGGGAGTGGCAAGGAGAGATGTTTACAGGCCTTTGGTCTACAAAGTCAGTGCCTATGAATAAACACCCTCACCCCATGTGACCCTCACACAATGACAGCGGCACAAGTTACATTCTAAAAGGTGGTAGGAATCTGGTTTTGATAATGTACTGTATTCAAATAAGATGTCACCACAGGGGAGGCTGGAGGAAGAAGACACAAAATCTCTCTGTGCTCTTTTTACAACTTATGAGCCTAGAATTAGTTCAAATTATTTTTTTTTCAAATTATTTTTTTTTATTTTAAAGATTTTATTTATTTATCCATGAGAGACACAGAGAAAGAGAGAGGTAGAGACACAGGCAGAGGGAGAAGCAGGCTCCATGCAAGGAGCCTGACGTGGGACTCAATCCCGGGACTCCAGGACCACGCCCTGGGCCAAAGGCAGGCGCTAAACCACTGAGCCACCCAGGGATCCCTGAATTAGTTCAAATTGAAAGTTTTTTTTTTTTTTTTTTTAAGTGGTAAGAATCAATTCTACTAAACACCCAAATTGAGTTCAGCTCTTTGCCACTATCAGGAGAAACTGAGATGGCCACTCAGTTTCCAGGATTACAAGTTTTCAGATATACTGGAATACACGGACCCTAAGATGTGATGACTTCATGCTCTCCAACTGTGGAAACTGTGAAAACACTCACTATCTACTCTTCCTGCTGGGAATTTAATTATGCATCATGTCTGTACTTCTGATGACCTCCTGTGTTACTGTCACATGATTCCCCCCCCCCCCCCCCAAGCTCAATCCCTGTCCTCAGGTCACAGAGCTAGACAGGTCATGTGCCCATCCCAGTGAACCTTCCCTTTTTCTGCCCAGCTGTGTGCCCTGGGGCCACATGTACCCCCTCATTTAGCTCCCTGGCCCGCCCTCTTGTGTTAGGGCTCACCAGCGGGGCTGCTGCAGGCACTGAAGGAAGGAAGGGAGAGGTTTGGGTATTTACTGCCCCAGCCTCCCTTCCTGTAGTCACTGCAACACGGCTGCATCCCTCCACTAAGAAGAAGGTCATGGCTCCTGGCAGGAGACCTTCCTTCCCCAGCTTTGTCTTCAGACCCCCTAATGAGTCCCTCCCCTCCTAGGGGTGGTCGCCATGCCTACCATGTCTAGACTAGGGTGCTGAACCGTCTCTCATCGCTCCCAACGCCCTGCCCACGCTTCCCTGAATACTCCCTTTATTAACCTTTCTTCCAACTACCTAATTTGAAGGTGCCATCTGTTTCCTTCCACGATACTGTCTGATACCATCTCTAAGAGCAGACACCATATTTCATGTATTGTTTCATTACCTACAGTATGGACCACAGAGCAGAGTCAGGCCCACAGTGGGTGGGACCTGCCCGACTGAGTATCTCTTCACTTGTCCAAGAGTTGGACTTGTAGCAAAATGTATTTAAATTGATTTTTTTTTTTTTTTGGCAAATGGAATTCTATGCTAATTGGGAAAGCTCAATGCTTCCTAGTGTATTTGGGGGACAAAGATCTCTCAGGAAATTTGATGAAAGCTGTAGACCTTCACCCTAGAAAAATGAACAAATGCGTGTGTTCACAAAGCTTTGTATAAATTTTTAGCTGACTGGTCCATTAAACCACAGGTTAGGAACACCTGCAACGAATTCACTATTTATTAAAGCAGAGAAGCCTATTATGATGGGAGTACCTGCTTCCCAATTCCAAGACACAGTCAATTCTGAACGCTTTACTATGAAGATAATGATTTAAATGTAGATGTCACTTGGATTTACAAGTCTATGTGGTATCGCCAAGATCTGGGATGAAACACAAAGATTCTAGAAGCTTATAGAGGACGGGAGAGAAAAACAACAGGAACTTGTACAAGGCCCATACTCTGTGCCCAGCACTGGCCTAACTTGCTTTATAAACATTAACTTATTCAGTGCTCACAACCACCCCACGATGTCAGTCCTGTTTTTTACTGCACCCTCATCTCCTCAAGCCCTTGAGATTAACCCAGCTCTTTCCATCCATGAGGACCAGAAAATGACTTCTTGAAGGAAACTGGATCCAGGAAGGGTCTAGAGCTATGATTTCTAGCAGTCTGCGCATCCCTACCTCCATAGCGTTTGGCTCTGAGCAATGTGCCTCCACTCAGCTGTCTGCATGATAGCCACCTGGTTGTACATTGCCCTTGCCATCAGACCACTGATTTTTGACATCTTTACCATGGCGATACAATTGGCCTGGAATATAGACAGTAGCATGCTAGTAACAATAATTAAACCAAGAATGTACTGAGAGGTTCCTATGTACTGGACTAGCCCTATCCTAAGAATTTTATAAGCATTATACCCCAGTAAATCTTCATGATAATTCTATCATTAAGAGTGTTATTATTCCCATTTTATGATGAGGATACAGAGGTTAAGCAATTGACCCCAGGTCAAATAGCTAATAACAAGTGGATCTGGGATCTAAACACTAGCAGGCTGTCCCCAGGTTATTACTGGCTTCCAGGGTTAAGATAATTCTATGGTGCACTCCCACAGAGCCCAGCCCACTGGCCTTAACATCATCCCTTTCTTCCCTGCTCCAGAACGCATCTTGGTATGGGAGTGAGGAACGGGGAAGAGTGGCATTATAATAACTTTAACCTCTAAATTTTTTGAATTCAATAATTTGCTAATTTCATTGTTTCAACATTTGATGGGGACACAGGACATGTACCTCCTGATGCACCCGCACACAGTATCAGGGGCCCACAGCGTCGGGCAGGGTCTAGGTAGGACCTATGTCTGTGTCACCAGCATAGCCCAGGCTCTTAGTGAATGTTTAAGTAAATGCATGCAAGGATACATGAATGAATGAAGTTCGGAAGGATAATCCATAAGTCTTAAAGGCCCAAGTAATTAGTAAAGAAAAATTGGCAAAAGGTTTGGGAAGAGAAGCAAGTGATAGAGAGACCACAGTAGCCTGTGCTTCCCCTTATGCTACGCAATGTCCCTCCCTGGTCTTCAAACCTGTCTCCTGGCCCTATGGCACTTAGAGAATATCAAAAGCAAACTCACTTCAATCCCATAGTCAGGGCTCAGTACTGGATAGTTCCTCTACCTTCTTATGCTAATGGAACCCAGAAGTCCCTCTGGGCACTATAAGTATAGACCTTTCTAGTAGTAGAGGCAAATTTTTCACAGCCCCCGGTCTAGAGGTGAGCAGGTGCCCTGCTGGACTCCACTTACCACTTCAAACCCTATCCCTGCCTTCCTCATTGAAAACCTCCAGGTCTTCTGAAGCATATCATCTGCTTGCATCTGCCAACTTCTCCTTCTTGCCATTCACTGATGCCTTCACCCTGCCTCCCTATCTTCATGTGGGAGGACCCCATCATCCATGGGAATGGTTTCTCCATAACCATGGCCTCTCAGTTCCTTGACCTCCTAAACCCAATCTTTTTTCTCCTCTCACCTTGGACACCCACCCCTGAGACCATATATCATTACCAATCACTGAACCAATGATGAAGTTTCTATCTCAATCACCTCCCATCATCCTACTTATCACTCTAGTGTAAATGCACTGACAATTATCTGACCACCCTGTTGCTGTCAACTATGTCCTTGTATCCCCATTTCCGTCCTTATTCTGCTGAGAGTCCATTATCCAGACCACTCTCCCTTGCAAACCTGCTTACCAGTCATGTCTCTCTCTCCTTCCTTCTCTCCAGGCTTTACTCCAACTCCAGTTTAACCTTTGTAATTCCCTTCTTAGTTCCCACATCCATGTAAGTGTGTCTGGAGAACACCAGGTAGATGGTGCCGATTGCTCTCAGTCTATACGTATGACCCAGCTCTCCAGTGGGTGCTCAGCACTGCGAGCAGTGAGCTAACATTTCCCCAGTGAATTCATGGTCTCACTCCACATCTGAGTATTTCATACCTCCTTCTCTCTATTTAATGCTCCAACACTACTCCTCACTCTCAGCTGGTAACTTCACCTCTTACTTCATAAAGAAAAGAGATGAAATCAAGAAAGACCTCACAGCCCCATCTCTAAGTTCTCTGGCTTCTTGTCATCTGTTCTTACATACTCTGCCTTCCCTTCAATTATAGTAGAACACGCTCCCTGTGCCCCCTGCCCAGGATCCCCCACCCCACTCCTAGGGCTGCCCCTGCCCCTGTGCTCTAGGTACATCCCTCTGGCCTACTTAAGGCCTCTCCTTCTACAAATGCTCTGTGTCTCCTGAACTGTCAACTCTGTTCTCAGCTGTAACACACCTTAACACTGACTCTACCTACACTTAATACTCCTTACCCTACAATTCCACGTTCCCTTTAGCCATTGCTCCATTTTCATGTTGCTGTTCATTGCAACTTTTCTCAAAAGAGTTGACAACAGGGTGCCTGGGTGGCTTCATTGGTTAAGCATCTGCCTTCAGCTCAGATCATGATCTCAGGGTCCTGGGACCAAGTCCCTCATCAGGCTCCCTGCTCAGCTGGAGCCTGCTTCTCCCTTTCCTTCTGCTCCTCCCCCTCCTCCCCTGCTCATGCTTGCTCATATGCTCTTGCTCTCTCCATATCTCTCCAAAATAAATAAATAAAACCTTAAAAGAAAAGAGTTGACAACACCCATGGTTCTCACTTCTCCCTATCTTTCCTCAACCCACTCCAACTGGGTTCTATCTCTAATGCTCCACTAAGGGTACTCCCACCATGGCCTCAGTTACCTCTACCCTGTTCAACCCAAGGGTCAGTTGCTCAGTTCTTAGGCCTCACCTCTGACAGGATCACACCAGCTTTCTTGAAACACTGTCTCTCTAGGCTTCTATGTCTCCACATTCCCTTGGGTTTCCTCCTACTCCATGGCCCCTGTATCCTTGGCTGATTACCCTTTCCTAGACTCAGCATTGGCCGATGGTTCTGCCCTTGGCTTTTTTCTCTATATGCACTCACTTCCTGCATGTTCTCATCTGGCACTGAACTTCAAATGCCTCCTACATGAGGATGATGTCACCATTACATCCCTAGGCCTGAGCCCCAGACTTGAATATTCAACTGCCGCTTCTACCAAGATCCCTGCTTGGGTGTCTCATGGGCACCTCAACATGCTCAGAACTAGGCTCCTGATGCCTCCCCAGATGTGTTCCTTGCGCAGCCTGCCTCATCCTGCTTATTGGCACGACTGCACACCTGGCTTATCAGACCAAACACCGGGGAGTCATCCTTAACTCCTCTCTCCACACTGCCTGCGCATCTCATTTGTCAGCAAGTCCTGTTGCCCGACCTTCAAAATTTTCCACAAATCCATCCATGTCTCACCACCCCCTACTGTTTTCACCCTAGTGCAAGTTACTGCCATCCCTTGCCTGGGCTACTGCAGTGGACAACATCTGCTTTCTCTGCTTCACCACTGCCTGTGACAGCTCAGCCCCTTTGCAGTACTCTGCTAACAAGCCTGTGACTTTGTATGGTGACAGTAAGTAAAAATCAGCTGTTGTGATGCCCTCCATGATTTAGCCCTGGCTTTCTTCACCAGCTCGTTGACTACCCATCCCTAAGTGCTGAGCAGCCACTTAGGCTTCTGTTCATTAATATACTGAATGAATTTCCATCCAGGGTCTTTGCAAAGTGCTGTTAGCTCTGCCTGGGATGCCAGTCCCCTATCTTTTCAGAGTTGGTATCTATGCATTTAGCATTCAGATTTTAGCCTCAGTGCCATCTCCTGAGAGAGGCCTTCCCTGACCACCTTAGCTAAAGCAGCCGCCCACTGGTGCTGATTCTCCTCATTTATTTTCTCTACAGAACTTACTTTAACGTAGGATGTACTTACCATGCTCTAAGAATTGCTTTCAGTGTGTTACAAATATTAACGTACTTCAATCTCATCCTAATCACATAAGATTAGATTTATTATTATCCCCATTTTACAGGTAAAGAAACTGAAGCACAGAGAAATCAAGTAACTTGCCCAAGGTCCAACTGCTGGCACAAGTCAGGGCCAGGACTAGCACTCAGGTGAAGGCCATGCAGGCTATGCCTTCTAGGGGCCCTGCTTGGTGGGGGGGTAAAGTTTTTTTTTTTTTTAAGATTTTATTTATTCACTCATGAAAGACAGAGAGAGAGAGAGAGAGAGGTAGAGACACAGGCAGAGGGAGAAGCAGGCTCCATGCAGGGAGCCTGACGCGGGACTCGACCCCAGGACTCCAGGATCATGCCCTGGGCCAAAGGCAGGCGCTAAACTGCTGAGCCACCCAGGGATCCCCAGTGGGGGGTAAAGTTGAAGAGAAGTTATTGGCATAGGAGTGAAGTGGTGTGATGTGCTGGGGCCAGAAGCAGGAGCAGCTCAAAGGCTCACTGTGTGATCTTAAGCAAGTCCACCCCTCTAGAGGTTCAGTTTCTTTGCTGGTGAAATGAGGACTTTGAATTTGATGAACTCATGAGCCCCCCAACTATATCTGATAGTGTGGCAGCCTTGACATGAATGGGGGAATGATCTGGAGCTTAACTTTGGTGCTGTAGGTACTATTAGTACCTCTACCACTATGACTACTAATACTATGTATGATGTGATGATGGTGGTACCTGCTACCATTTATTAAAATCTCCTCCTGTGACCCTGTACGTTCATCTACTTTCACAACTGCTCTTGAAGATTACTCTTTTATAGAAAAGATACCTGAGACTCAGAGTCTTGGGAAACCATCCAAGGTCATATGGCCAAGAATCAGTCAAGCTAGATTTTTGAAATAAGGTAGACCAGAATCCTCTTTCCCCATCCACCTTTCTCCAACAGTTCCTGCTGTTCTATTTCTATCCTTCTTAGCACTTATCACCCTCCTACCTGCTTACTTACTATTTTTTAGTTGCCCCTTCCCACGAGAATGTGAGATTCACAAGGACAGGGACCTCTGTTTATTTTGCCCACTGACCTATCCCACATGTCCTAGAACAGTGCCTGACATGCATTAGGTGCTCAGTGGAGACTACTTCCTGAGTCACTTACTTCCAAGTGAGGTTCCTTCAGTGCTTCAGATCTCCCATCTGAGAGGCTCATGAACTGACTGGCTCGCCATCTTCCAGGACGAAGAGTGGGCAAACAACCTGATGGCCACACCCAGCCAGTGGTCTGGTTTAGTACCACCCATAACCTAAGAATGGTTTTTGCCCTTGTAAAGGGCTACAAAAGAAGAAGAGGAAAAGGAAAAGAAGAGGAAGAGGAAGAAGAGGAGGAGGGAGTGAAGGAGGAGGAGGAGGAAGAGTGCCAGCAGCAGGAATATATGACAGACTGTCTGGCCTGCAAAGTCTAAAATATCTGACTCTTTACAGAAAAAGTCTGCAGACACCTGCTCTAGGAGACCAAGGGGACCGGCAGGCATGCCCATCTCTCAGGGGCCCTGGGGAGCATGCTGTGCCCACTGCTTTGCCACACCTTAGACGCTGTTCCCACGTGACCCTGACTGGCACACACTCTCCCTGCACCATTACTTCCACATTTCCAGCCCATTAAGGGAGCTAATGTGGTACATAGCAGAGTGCTCACGAGGTTTCTTCATGGGAATTTCTGAAGAATCCATTTCTTGGGAGTAAAGACATTCTTTATTATCTAATAAAATAGTTATACTGTGAATCAGGAGTCCATGATTCAGCTAACGTGATTCCATTAGCAGTTACCGCCACTCCTTGCCGTTTAGCTTCTGTTGTATACCAAATGTTCTTCCCCTCACATCCATCCACTGCATTTTGCTGGCTTTGAAGTTAAGAGGTGCCATCCAGGCTTGCCTCCTCATAAATGCCAACCCTGCACAGCTAATAGATTCATACTGTTAAAGATGCATTGACAAGCTCATGCAGCGGGGAGAGGCATCCTCCAGCTGCAAAACACGCGCTGCAAGCTGGTGTGCACCCATGGAAGTCGGAATTGTAGTCAAACCTCCGGGATCTTCTAAGGGCAGCATGAGAAAGGTCCAGTGGCAGATCCACAGGACAGAGAACCATGGGGGACTGTGTCACGCTCGGCTTCACTGTGCTCCTGATTGGATCAGAAACATAATTACCGGCCCCCCACGCCCACTACAATAGCTGCCTCACACTTCCTAAAGCTATTACTGGTGTCGACCTCAAACAGTATTTTCCCCACCAATTCAGGCTCGGTGAGAATTGGTTTCCTTAGGAGGGAAGATCAGAGCAAGCTTTTCCCATGCTTGCCCACCCTCGTGAGCCTCGCCCTGAATGCTCAGGGCCTGCTCTTCCAGGGCAATCTGCAGAGCTGGGCACTCCCCTGCAGGGACACTCTCTGCTGTCGCTCACCGAACAGCATCTAAGCTGAGCCATGCACCGCCCCTACCCACCCCACCCCCGCCCCAACCATAGCACGTCCCCCCTATAGGCATTCTATTTGCACCAGGCAGATCTGAGAAGGGTACTAAGGATTTAGAGGGGTGGTCCCAGCACCTCATGGCTCTTGCTCTGAGACCTCAGGGCCCGCCCAGCTTATTCTTGAACTGTGCCTGTTCTTGTGGCCTCCCTGTGCTTGCTGCCCAGGGGCTTCGTATTCGTTGAGTCCCTGCTGTGTGTCAGACACTGTGCGGGCTGTCTGGGCCGATCTTCACCTTGCCCCTCTTTGCTTCTCCTCCTGCTCCCGGCCACAGGAGGCCAGACTGTCTGGCCTGTGTCAGCAGGCTGCCTGCCTCTGGCTTCTGGCCGGTTCAGCCATCAGGAAATCCAAGGGAAGCTGGAGGCTTACTGCCTTGGCTCCCTCCCTGCGGGGCACTCTGCAGGGGCCAGCTGCATCCATCCACTGAAGGCCATAATTCCCCTCCAGAGCCTTTGCCTGGTAACCTCTCCATCACCCCTTGTCACTTCTAGCCCATGGGGAGTTCCTTGCTACTAGCCCTTGGGCACTGCACTATTTCCTGTGGCTCTCCTAGCTCTGCCCACACATTTGAAAATCGTTCTTTTATTAAACTCTCAGTTGAGTGTGTTATCTGTTCACCATGGGGGCCCAGACCGATACAGTGCTTTATCTCGATTTTCCACTGGTGGGTAATTCTGCAACACTTCCTCTGACGTGCTGGCAATGTATGAATACTTGGCTGCCAGGCGTTCAGTGGCCAGGGCACAGGGATGCCCAGGGGCCTGCAGGGCTTGGGACAGTCCTCCACACAGAGGTCCTCCAACCCAGGTGAATAGCTCTCCACTGGGAATGCTTCAAAGCCCAGGGAAGACGTCTAGAAAAGCACCACATTGCATGTAAGAGGAAATGGAGGCTCAAAGAGTGTCCACCAAGCACCACGTGGCAGATGAGGACTTGAAAGCCAGCGCTCCCTCTGAGACGTAGGATGCCCTGCTGCCCACACATGCCAGCAGTGAACTGTGTTCTAACTCACAGCTCCCATGAACTGAACATTTTCCATGTGCTGGTTGGCTTCCGCCCATTACTTCGTTTAATTATGCCTTGCCTGGACATCTCATCAGCCACAGCAAGGTCACGAGAGGGACTAAAGCCTCTCCTTTCTTCCACTCCTCAGTGGCCAGTGCTAGTCTGAACACGCACAAGGGTGCTCATTACCGATTTCTGATTGACCCTGGGTTGACTTGACTCCAGGATTGTGCAGAGTCAGGGCCATGAAATCCGATCATGTCCTTTCTGCTCCTAAACCAGGAGAAAGCAGTTTGGAGAAGGAGGCAGTGGGCAGGGGAAGAAATGTGAGCATGACACCCCCAGTCCCAATTCCTAAGCATACATCTCATCTCTTCCAGGCCCCATAACGATGTGAGAGCTAGGTCCTCTCTCTCTCTCCCTCTTCCTTGTACCCTCCTTGGCTCCCACCTGTTTGCTCTGCCTGGTTTTGGCCTCTGGAGCTGCTTCTCCATCTTCAGCACCACCACTCCTGCTCTCCTGTGTCCTGGGAGTACGAGGACAACACCAGAGGAACTGTTAACAAACGAAGTGATGATAACCACTGACGGAGCCTCTGGTCTAGTCCAGACATGACATGTATATTCCTGCCTTAGGAGAGCACACACTATCCATATTCTAACAATGAGAAAACTGAGCCTTGGTGAGGGTAACTCGCCCAGGGTCTGTACTTCAAACCCAAGGGTATCTGAAATGGAACCACATGCCCCCCAGGGCAGACTTCCTCTCGGAACTCGTTCTGAGGCTCACCATCCCCTCGTCTTTTGCCTGACCCCAACTTCCAAGAGAGGGCCCAGGACATGCCACACAGAATCACACCCATAACCACTGCTGCTGAAGAGAGAAAACTCCCAGTTCCCTTCCCAAGCCTCGGCATCACCCAGGTCCTCCAGAGCTTTCAACTTTGAAATATGTAAGGAGTCCCAGCAGTGACGAGACCAAATGATGAATCATTGCTCTGCTCTGGAATTGGGAAATTTTCCCATCATGCTCCTGGTCCACATAGCCCCCCACCCCCTTTTTCTGTCTTTTAATATATTAGTCAGCTCAGGTTGCCATAACAAAATACCACAGACTAGGTGGCTTAAACAACAGAAATTTATTTTTTTCACAGTTCTGGAGGCTAGAAGTCCAGGATCAAGGCGTTGGCAGTCCTGGCTTCTTCTGAGGCTTGCAGATGGCCACCTTTTTGCTGTGTCCTCACTTGATTGTCCTTCCATCTTTGTCCTAATGTCCTCTTCTGATAAGGACACAAGTCATATTGGATTATTGGCTCACCCATATGACCTCATTTTACCTTATTTACAATTTAAAGACCCTATTTCTAAATATAGTCAAATTCTGATGTGCTGAGGGTTACAACTTCAACATATGAATTTGAAGGGACACAATTCAGTCCATGATGTGGCCTAAGAGGGAGGCAATTAGCAGCTAGGTGTCCCAATAATGAGGTTCCCTGGAGGCAAAGGGACCAAATACAAGGTATACAGAATCTAGTTAGGAAACTTAAGCCCCAGGCCTGACTGCTCTGAGCTCTCTGAGCCTTTGGACAACTTACTTCACTTCCTTGATTTTCCTATTTGTAAATGGGCACAACTACACCTTTCCTGCCTGTCCCACTGTTGCTCTGCTAATCCTACACATTCATGGCCATGAACATTCTTTGAGAATCTAAAAGCACTGGACCCACATAGTGGGTTATAAAATTTCCAATGAGGGAGAAGCAGTGACAAGCATTGTTTACAGAAAACTAATCTCTCTTGCCCTTCCCCTCCCTGACTGGAGACCCACTTCTTTAATGACCTCCCTTCCAAGAGAACTACCAGTCCTGGGGGTGGTCACAAGCAAGCTCTGGGTCAAGGGATCTGTCCACTCTGCCGTGTGACATCCTTGCCGTTACCCAGGTGCCAGTACTACTAGCTCTGCATCACAGGTGGGGAAAAGCAGGATTCTGGAGGTCTGGATGTGCAGCATGCACAACCCCAGCTTCTGATTCTAGAGCCTGTGCCCTGGGACCAAGCTCTGGTATACCGGGAGCACTGGGCTGGGTAAGGCACATCCATGCCTTTGCAGAGATCACAGTCTGCAGAGGCCACTATATGTAATACACAATGCAGGACAGAAGAAGTGGACTGAGCAGGGGTCATCTTTATCATGGGGTGAGCAACACTCACCGAGGGGCTGGTAACACCTATGCAGGGCTTTGAGGGCTGGGAAGGAAGCAGGCTGAGAAAAGCATTTCAGGCACAGAACAGCATGGTGTACTGAGTCACCCTAACAAACTGCTCTCCTGTCCATGGCCGGGGTGGAGCAAGAGCAAGAGAAGGAATCAAGAATACAGAGGCAATGCTAGAAGACTGACCAAAAGCAAACAAACAGTTCCCAGGTTTCAAAGGCAGCAAAATGGTAGCTCCTGGACACCGGAGCTGGACAACCTGATAAAAATAGTCAGTGAACTTTGCCAGTGGGTATTAAATGGGTGCTGTGGGAGCACCTACAACAGAGTTCAGCCACAGTCAGGAGCTACCTGGGCATAAACATGCCAATTCAAACTCTCTCCTGGAGGGCATTGGTGTTTCCCAAGGCTGTGGCTGGCACTCCAGTGATGGCTTTAGGTGGGAAGGGGATCTGGTGAGGAATGGCACCCACTCAGAGGCCCAGGGCCATAGGAAGGCAGGTGCAGAGATCAGGGGGCAAAACGTAGGGAAGAGTGCCCTTGTAGCACTTCATGCCAGGGAGTCATGGGCCTGAGGGCGAGTGCCTCCTTAATTTAACCCCTTGACTGCCCTACTCTTGGCCCTGCTCACAGGGAAAAAGCCAGCCTCTTTTGATTCATGATCCAATCCCTGAGATACCTATAGGGAGAAGCCTGGTATTTCTCTCAACCTGGCCACCCGCTCTCTGGCTTTGAGCCGGCCTCTCACTCACAGCCTCCTCCTGCAGGCAGCAAAGTCTGTCTGGAATTTAATAATTGCTCTGATTTCACCATATTGACTTTCGCAGATTTATAGCAAGTGATACTAGTTTTCCATTCATGGTCAACATATAAAATTTCCTCTTACAATAAATTTAACTGCAGAAAAATATTAAGTCACAAACAGAACAGGGGATACACCGATGAGGTAACACAGAGGCTGGCATGTGACTGCAGCTGGGAAATGCTAGGTTTCCCCACTGTGGCTGTTCCTTCCATGGAACAGTTAGTTCGAGAGGGGCAAGGAAGTGCGTGCTCCTGGCAGTAAGCACAGGGCACCGGACACCCTGGCCACCGCACCAGAAGCCACTCCTGCCCCAGGAGAGCAGAACACAGGCTTCTGTTTCAGGCAAAGACACCAGGTTTACATTTCCCATGGAAACAATCCCAGAAGCGTGCTGCTCCCAGAGTTTCTCAGCTGAACAACTGAGCCTGCTCTCTGCAGTCACTTCGGCAAAGCTCCTCTGCACAGAGGATTTCTGATCAAATCTCAGAAGCCACTTTTTATTTCCTAAAGAATGAGGGCCTCTGACAAGTGGCTGTTCAGTGAGAACAACAGAATGGGGACGGTTCCTTGGGAAAGACATCCTTAATGTTTCAACCCATTGCTTGGGATATGACACCTTGGTGACCAATGAGGATATGGCTCTTGTGCTTTCACTTGAAACGAATCCCAAACACAAAAGCTTCTGGCCCAGGCTGCCCTGCCCAGTGAGGTGCAGAGATCAGAAGGGGACAAGCTGGTTTGGGAAGAAAATCTAATCAGAAGCAGGGATTTTTTTCTACCTGCCCTTTGCAAACGACCTTTTGTTCACATTTCCCTGCTCAGTCCCTGTGCCACTGGCAATGAAGAATGAGGTCTCTTTCCAGCCCTGGTGAACAGAAGGGGTGAGGGTCCAAGAAATATGTGAACCACTCCCCGCTCCCCACCAGGCAGGAATGAGGCTGCCCAGCGTTTCATGATTTTATACCTTTGAACACTATAAACACAGACCAAAAAAAGCTGTATATGTTTTAAGGAAATGTCATGCACCCGACTACGGTGCCCTGTAATTGGGAAGTAAAGATAGAATTGCAGAAAGAACATAAACAGGCTTAGGGGTGGAGGAATGAGGTGTAGTTTCCAGATCCACCTCTCACTTGCTCACAGCATGTGCTTTGGAATAAGTCTTGCAGCTTCTTGGAGCCTCAGTTTCCTCAATGGTAAAATGGGCTTGTGCATCTGCCCTTCAGAGAACAACTCATCTAATCCATCAGAAAGCATATTGGAAATGATGCAGTGTTGGCCAAACCAAAGGCCTTATTATAAAGTGGGAAAAGAGTTAGTATCTAGCCCTGGGAGTGAGTCTGGAAAAGTCAAGATGGAATTCGTATCAGGCAGGAGGGAGGGGAGACCACAGATGCTATCACCGAGAGGGTGACCCGTGCTGGCTCCTGGAACAGCTGGCATCAGACATCAGAAGACGTTCACCACGTTCATGAGGGGTAAAGACTGTTGTGTAGCCTGGATGGTGAAAACAATACCAATTCATTCGTTTTTCATTATTTTGGTTCATCCTACAAATATTTGAGTGACACACGTCCTGTATGCCAGGCACCAGGAACAGAAATGATAGAGTATTACATCCTGCCTCCAAGATCATTAGAATGCAGTGGCCCATACACCTGGAATAGCAGTAGTGGTCCTTTGAATGAAGGCACTCACTCGAATGCACAAGTTCTGCTGGGTACATCAGGTGGATCTTATTGCGGGCACTATTATCCCTGTATCTAAGACCCATCTCTGCATTCTCCCAACACAGATGTATTGAGAAGCTTGAGCTGGAGGATGCAGCTTCAGAGACCCGCCCCCATGCAAACCTATTCCCCAAAAGCTTACATGCTAGGGATGGGCATAACCGGAAGACAGAGAAAAGACAGGATGCTGTGTGATGAGGTCTCATGACCCACAGCAGCAGTGGGAGCACCAGGGAGTAGGGTAGGCCTAACTCAGCCCACAGGTGAGAACAGATATAATGGGGGGGGGGGGGGTGTCCTCAGCAAAGAACCAAGAAATATGAAGCTGGAAAGGTGAGCAGTTCAGTAAAGCCAGAGTAGGGGCAAGAAAAGAGGGGAGCACAGCCCTGGGGTGGAATCTGAAGGTGCATGAATAATATGAACTCTGCTGGGGAAGAGGTGTTTGGAGGCCGCAGAGGCCGAAGCAAGGAGTCTGGGCCTTACCCTAAGGCCAGCGAGGAAACTTAGATGGACCTAACTATGCATGTCTGTTAAGAAGCAGCTGTAAGTTACTGCAGGCTGCCACAGAGCCCCAGAGCACCCCACGTTCCCTGGCCTGACTGATCTCAGTTATGCCATGTGACTGGTGCCTTCCCCCTGGTTGTAAATAACTCCTCATATTTCATGCCGCTGATTCATATGGGGTGCACACATGTTTCAGTCACTTTGTTTCATTCACTTTGTTGCTTAAAATTAATCTTTTTTGCTCAGCCTAAGAGACCTGCTCTACCACCAATTAGTTTCATAATTTTGCACAATCTCCCCATCCAAACTGCCCTGTCTCATCATGCTTACCTGTGGGAGTGATCATGCCCAACTTAACTTGGAGGGTTATTATAAAGGTAAATAAGATGCTTCCCAGGAACCTCTGAAAAATTTAACCTGAGGCTAATGGAATCACGTGACTAGAACTCTAACCGCTCCCCCCCCCCACAGCTCCATCTCCCACCTGTGTGCAAAAGTTCCAAAAACAGGGCAAGAAAAGGGGCAGAGAGGAAGATGCCTGGACTGAGCAGAGCAAAAGAGAGGGGGAAGCATCTCTAAGGCACTGGGAGGGTAAGCAGAGATGGGAGCTCAGGTGAATGCAGTGTGGGAACCACTGGCTGTATGGATTTTGGAAGCAGCTCCATCCTGCAGCTGTTGTGAGCACCTGAGAGCCAGCAGCACTGAGGAAGAGAGTTGGGGTCTGTGCCAGAGTTCAGAGGGTCACCATAGACCTCTGAGGAAAGTAGCTTGAGGTGCTGCTGGATGTTCTGAATTTGGTGTCCACTGGGCCCAGTGGTGTGCTGGGAAACAGGCCCCCCAGAAGGCAGGCAAGAACCTCAATCTGTAGTGCATGCCGATTTCCATGGTGTAAAAACCCCAAACGTGGCCATTTTCAAGCCACCGATGGCTTAAAAATTGGCTCCGAAATTCCAGAATATTTAACAATCAGTTCCCACCAGCTGGCAGCACTGGCTTCAGCAGAACACTCAGGCAGCCTTCAGAAGGATGCATTTGCCATCTCAGCGCCTCTCCAGCAAATTACCACAGATTATGAGCCATTTTCTGTAATAAGCATTCACACTTGAGTTTGGTTAAATGGAAATCAGCCACAAAGGGATTTTTATGGTGTTCTCTGGCTCTCTCTCCAAAGGCATGTTTACAAAGCAGAAAGAAATGTTCAAATGTGCCTTTCCATAGCATCCATAAGCAAGATGGGCCTAGAGCTCTAAAGGGCAGGCTATGTGCTCGTACTCTCCAGGGCTTGCTGAGTCAGACACATGGTCTTGGCACAAGTTCATCTGCCTTTGGTGAAAACCCAACACCTCCCCTGGACTGAGCATATCCATGAGAAGTCAGAGGTGAGAGTGACTGCAGCCTCACACTCATCCATAATTGGCAGAGAGATGAGTAACTTTCGCATATACTGAGTTTAGGAGGGACCTTATGGTATTGTGTGTAACATACAGTGTGTGGCTGCCTGCATCCCCACCACTCACTCTCTGAGATTTTCCCCATGAAGAAGGGCTCTTGTGAATCATAAGCTCCCTCCTTATTGAAGCTTTTAAAAATGTATATGTTGTGCCAGGAAGTTTAGGGGAAAAATAATTATTTGAAATGTAGTGAAAAACATACTTCTGATATTTGTTCCTCTTGCCTCTAACCTCACTTCTGGGATTTCAAAAGCAAACTAAGCTTCAAAAATAAGGGTGTTCCTGAAACTGCTCAGAAGACAAGTTGATAAAGAATGCTTTCTTTTTCCTTTGCCACCCCTCACAGAACAGAAGGGAACATTCCATCGAGATGGCTCTTTCTCTTCCTCTTAAGCAGGAAATGAAAGCAGATTCTATTTTGAAGGAAGACCTTGGATTCAACAAAATAAAGAATCACTTTCATGTCTCTCTCTGGGGTTTGGAGCTGAGCTACACCAGGGATACCTGACATCTTCACCTTCACATTTTGCATATACTCCTGTGTTAGGAGAGGGGTAGAGTGAGGGTTCAGAGACAGGCCTTGAGGTCAGACTTTGGGTTGAAGCCCAGTTTTGCAGCCCAGGAGCTATGTGGCCTTGGGCAAGTCCCTTGTACTCCCTACCCCTTGGTTTCCTCACTTGCAGTGTGAACTTACCTTCCAGGGACATTCTAAGGATTAGACAGAGGCCCTTGGCACAGAGTGGGCATTTCATAAATGCTGATGATGATGCTCTCAAGCTGGTGCAACACATGCACCTTGTCTTTCAACTATACTTCAACTGCTTGGCAGGTTGGGCCATTTTTCTCCTCTTGAAGGTCCTAGGAACATGCAGAGTATAGATGCTAAGTAAGGTGTTGTAAACTGATACGCCAATGAATTAGGAGTTGGGAGTAAGAAGAAAGATAGCTGGGCCCCATAAAAGAAGGAAGCCCTCTTGGAGGGAAAAGAGAGTCTCCTGTGTGGAGATGGAGGCACTTTGCTAAGTAAAGACATCCTGGATTGGATCTAAGGAGGGACCCTGCTCCTCCACATTGCTTCAGAGGTTGTCTCAAAAGTGAGTGAGTCTCAAAGTAATGTGACTCACATTTCCATTTCCACTGGAGAGATTACCTCTCTGACTTAGCTAACAAAGACAGCGTCTTTCTGACTCCACACTCATGAGCTCTTGACCATGGGATGGGGCATCTGGCCAGAGGAGACAAACAATGAAACTCAGCTGGACAGGGCAAGGCAAGAAGAAAAGATACAAAAAAACAAAAACAAAAACAAAACAGGACAAGGGCCATGCCTGGAGACAGGAGATATATATAAAGCATAAAGAGAAATGTCATCCCTGAGCACAGGACTGCTTTAGACTGTCCAACAGTGTCCAAAATCACTGTTGCTTCTTGGAATAGTGACCAAAGAATGCAAGCACATGAGGCGGGGAGCTTGGAGTGACACATGCTAAGCCTTGATTATGTAGCCTCCTCCCTCAGAACAATAGGAGAAGGAGATGAGGACCCCACGGATCCTTCTGAAGCACAATCCAGACAATCAGAATCTAGACAATGTCTCTGTCCTGCTAGCCTGCTCTTCTTTCCTGGGATCCTGCAAGTCTCATCCTGCTCTGGGGGCTATAATTGGAGAAGCTATCACCTAGCCCTCGAGAGGCAGAGCTCCCAAGTGGGCAGCTTGGAATCAGCCCAGAGGCTAAGGGGCAGCAGAGTGAACTCAGAACTGACAGTCAGAAAGCTGAGCCCTTACTCCTTGGGTGACTGAGGTCAATGAACCTGAAAGAAACTCAGCTTTTCTATATTTACAATAGAAATAATGATAATAGCGATCCCAATGTTTGTGGCAACATATCTATCCTCCGAAGGAATTATTTTAGAACATCTATAATTAGTGTCCTTATTTTTCTCTAATAATAAAGAACAAATAAAACTTGAACAGAAAAGTGAAAAGTCCTGACCTGAGAATTAAAGTTCTGTCCTCTCCACAGAAGTACAGAAATTAATTTCTTAACTCAATAACACCATGTCCATGGTATTCCATGTTTGCATTTCCCTCTTTGCTGATTGCCAAAACGTAACCCTGCAAATACACTGTGAAGTTTCTCTTGCAATGTGGCCCATTACCTGATCTTTTGAATTTCCTGCATTAACAGTTTGGGAGTAGAGAGCTCTTTAAAGATGATGTTTATCATCTTTAGGTCCATGTGGAATTCAAAAAGGATGGAACCATCTAAGTAGCATCCTCCTCAAAATAAAAGGATTAAGAGATTCAAGGTAAAACCCGAGTATTAAGGTGGAATTACTCCAGTATTTGCAGACTTTAAGATGAGTGACAATAGTGACTTGAAATTGCCAGCTCTTTAAAATAAATATTTTAGAAAAACCTGGTATAAAATTGGCACAGTGAGAACCATGGTTCTGAAAGGCTGATGAGAGTTAGTGTAATGACAGGGTTAGAGGGATGTCCATGATCCAATGATGGAACTGGGAGGTAATCTGGAGAAACTATAAAAGTTCCTTTTAATTATTGTGGAGGAAAAAAAGCCCCAGAGAGGAGTACAAATTCCCTAGGTCACTTGGGTGTTGAATGAAAAGCCAGAAGCGGAACATGGACCACTGACTAGGTTGCATGAAATCTAAACCCTCACCATCACTTCTGCTCTAGGCAGACCCTTTGATCCTATCTCTGTGTCACCTTGAGATTGTTCTGCTGGGAACCTCTCCACCAACACTGAGGACTCTCTAGTGCCCACAGAATTCTCCAAGCTCTTCTGAAGAGCTGTGCAGAGCTCAGGACTTTAAGAGAATATAGACACCATGGGGACTTCTCTAAACTCAAAAGCCTTGAAAAGACAAAGGAGTAGTCTTCACAAAAGGCTCATGCCTCCACCACATCCATCACCGGCCTCCAGAGCCAACAGAAAGATGCCCTCCAACCCCTTATCCTCCCCTGGCCAGGTATGAGAATCTCTCCCAGTTGGAAGCAGTCAAGGCTCCTGAAGGCACAGGTTTTAGCTAAGGCTCCCCCCAAGTATAAGTCCCAGACTTTTCTGAGGAGCAGTCATAAGAGCCCACACCCTATCAGCAGATGGGATCCTCCACAGTTACATGTGGATTTCTGGGAAAGCAGGGAAAGCTGTCCTGGGACTAAAAACCTCCTAGGGAAAGTACAATGGTACAAATGGTCCTTTCCTATTCTATGGGAGCAAGAAAGGAAGCATTTCTCTATACAACATGCTGAGCCTCATGAAAGGTCCACATGCCCAGACCTAACTCTCGTAGTCACAAACCACAGAGCTCTGGGTCTTCTGTTCAAATCTAAGCTTTAAGACTTCATAGCTGCTTAGCTTAAGCAAGTTAGTTAACCTCTCTGAAGCACATTTTTCCCCACCTTGAAAATGGGGTCACGATAGCCAGGGTAAAAGGAGAGCTCTCCAGCGTCTGGTACCTAGCAGGATTGCAACAAATGCTGATCTCTTCCTTTTCCTGTGGTGAAGAGCTTCCCTCTCTGGGCTCACCTTCAAAAGGGAGTAGGTCCTAAGAAGGAACAATAATGAGTATATTCAGATGCATGCTCCTTGCAAGAAGAGATGGGACTCCTAGCTACAGGATAGCATTGGGTTCACAGGAGAGAGATGCGTCTGAAAAACAGGCTGGAGAGAGGTGGAGAGGGGTGGACTCAGCCCCACTGGCACTGTGGCAGGCTGCCCAGCTTTCATGGGCTCCAGAAATCCCTGAAGAGCTTTCCCTATAGCTTGGGCAACTATAATGAAGACTTCGATTTCTAAATAGTTGCACATCATACAATTTTAAGTACTGAGGTTTAATACTTTAAAGAGCAAGCAAATTTTATGCCAAACCTACTCTAATTTCCCCATGCAAGTTATGACTGAATGTTTGAAATGGCTAGTGTCAGCTCCCGGACTTGTTGATATTGTGGTCCTACCTGCATTTGCATAATTACTAGGAGAGTCGATATTAAAATTTCAGAAGAAGATCCTGTCTGAAAAATTAATTTCTATATTTTCTGTTAACTGGAGAGGGACATGAACTGCCTGAAACACCGTAAGCCACTCTTTCGTGAGTGGATCCCTTATTAACTCTTCACTGTTCCGGCACAGTGGCATGATAAGAACAACAGACTCAGCTCAGTTTGAGGTCCTATATTGCCACTGTCTGGCTATGTCACCTCAGGGAACTCCTTAACTTCTTTAGTCTCCATTTTCTCAACTATGGATTTGGGAGATGAACACCAATGTCTCTATAGTCTTGAGAAAATTAGAAGATTGAAGATAATAAAATCATTTCATTAATCCCAAACAGAATGGTGAATCCACTCCTCTTGGGATAACAAAAGGAGCAGCCTTAGAGGATACCCTGGCTCAAGTATCCTTCCTTGGGTTCATTTCTGAGGCTGAGGGGTAAGGACCCAAACGTTGCAAATGCCTGTGGACTTCACCAACACCACCTGAAGGTGGAGCCACTGACCAGTGATCCAAGCAGGGAAGTTTCCTTGTGCTGGCAGGATTACACGCAGGTTTTCTCAGAATCCTACTGTCACCCTTGAGAAATGAATGTGCAGATGTCTGATCCAACAGTCCCACACTCAAAGGACCAGCTGAGTCTGCACTCACTTTGGGGATGGAGGGTGGAATGGCAAGGAAGCTCTCCCTTGAAAACCTGCCCGCTGCAAGACTCCCCCCTGAAGCTGTTCTTGTATGCAAATGAGCAACAAGGACCATAGGAGCTGCTCCTGTAGAAGTGAGGCCAACTTGGAGAGAGCTGGGAAGAGGTGGATCCAGGGAAAAAGACACCTCCTTGTGTCAGGGGAAAGCAATGAGGAAGAATCTGAGAAATTGTTATATATAACTGATGAATCACTGAACTCTACCTCTGAAACTAATAATATACTATATATTTAATTGAATTTAAATTAATTAAATAAATAGGTGAAATCTTAAAAAAAAAAAGAATCTGAGAAGTGGGGGGAAATTTAAAGAGCCCCTAGGACAGGCTACACTTGGGATACCAGGGCAGGACAGGACACAGGAGCTCCCCAGTGGCTGTCATCACCAAGGACCACATCAATGTGGAAACTCCCTGTGGGCCCTGCAGAAATTCTGATGTAGGGGGATCTCTAGTGTGCTCTTGTCAGTCATTTTTTCTAGCTGTCTCAGCATTCAGCAAAATAATTCATAAGGATTAGTAGTCCTCTTAAAGAGAATCTTTATCATCAATGCCCCAACTGTGAGGTTGGGTAAAAAAGGAAAAGTTGTCACATCATTAATTGAACGATCATTTAGAAAGTGAATTCCCACTCAAATGCAGCCCCACTGCTTAATAATAATATTGGAGGAAAATACTCAACAAACAACTTAGCATGAGTAGCACATAGATGCAATTATAACACCATTTTTGTTAAATATAAAATAAAATTAACATGTTTTCATAAGTTCTAATTCCATTTTTCATAACAGTGTTTTAAAAATCTACCATGATATTTTCATATTTTGCTTTTTATAAAGATTCATTTTGGAAGTAGCCTTTCTTCTACATAAATTATGAATAGGGATGCCTCAGTGGCTCAGTGGTTGAGTGTCTGCCTTTGGTTCAGGTCATGACCCTGGGGTCCTAGGTTTGAGCCCTGCATCAGGCTCCCCACGGGAAGCCTGCTTCTCCCTCTGTCTGTGTCTCTGCCTCTCTCTGTGTGTCTCTCATGAATAAATACATAAAATCTTTAAAAATATATATGTGTAAGGAACAAGGGCCTTGCATGCTGTCCATTGTGGTATAGTGGTTTGGATGACTTAACTGACCCCCCCCCCATCTCTTTATAGGCCATTCTGATGAGGGCCCTTGGCTTCTAGAAGGAACCAATGTCTAGAATTCCAGGCAGAAACTGATGCAATGAATATTGCCACTGCAGGGGGACAGGGAGGGACATGGGACACTGGAAGAACTGAAGGTGGGACTCTCACTCTGGTCCATGTGTCAGAAAGGCTATACTCTGTGATGACAGGCAGTGGACTTCTGGTCTGCATGGTCCAGGCTGAGGACTCAGATACAATTCTGGGCTTACTCTGCCAGTGGGAAGAAAGCCCTTCTTGATCAAATCTGCTCCTTCCTTGGAGAGCTCTAGCAGGCTCTGGGGAAAATTCCTAGGATTGGCTCTCAGCAGAAAGCACATGTTAAAGACAATGCTAGTCATCTGGGGGAAACTCTCTTCAGAGCAGAAATGGCTCTGGTCACTTTAATACACATAGAATCTATCTGGACAGTGTGTTTCTCAGGATGGGACTGTATGTATAGCAAGCAGAACAAGTAGAGACTTTAAAGATAAGATCTTATATGAGATAACCTCAAATGCCTGCCATATGCATGATAGGGGTTAACACCAAACACATATAAAGAGCTTAGAGAACGCAACACCAAAAAAACACAAATAATCTGATTAAAAGTGGGCAGAAGACCTGAAAAGATGGTTTCCCAAACAAGACACACAGATGGCCAACAAACACATGGAAAGATGCTCAACATGACTAATCATCAGGACACTGCAAATCAAAACCATGGTGGGATATCACCTTATAACTATCAGAATGGCTAGAATAAAAAAGACAAGAAATAAAAATTTTGGTGAGGATCTGAAGAAAAAGGAACCCTTGTGCACTGATGGTGGAAATGTAAATTGCTTCAGCACTATGGAAATATGGAGATTCCTCAAAAAATTTTAAAAAAAGGAACTACCATGTGATCCAATAATTCCATTACTGAATATTTACCCAAAGAAAATAAAAATACAAATCCACAAAGATATATGCACCCCTATGTTTACTGCAGCATTATGTACAACAGTCACAATATGGAGGAAACTGAAGTGTCCACTGATATTGAGTGGATAAAGGAGACGTGATGTGCACACACACAGCCACACATGCATGCACACAAACACACACTGGAATACTACTCAGCCCCCAAAATAATGAAATCTTGTCATTAGCAACAACATGGATGGACCTAGAGAGTATGCTAAGTGAAATAAGTCAGACAGAGAAATACAAAAACCATATAATTTCACTTGTATGTGGAATCTAAAGACAAAAACAAAGAAATAAACAAAAAATAAAAACAGACCCATAAATACAGAGAACAAACTGATGGTTTCCAGAGGGGAGGGAAGTGAAGGCATGAGCAAAATAGGTGAAGGGAAGTAGGAGAAACAGGCTTCTAGTTATAGAATAAATAAGTCATGAGGATAAAAGGTATAGCATAGAGAATATAGTCAAGGGTTTTGTAAAAATGTATGATAGCAGATGGTAGCTTCACTTGTGGAGAGCATAGCATAATGTATACAGTTGTGGGATCACTATATTGTACATCTGAAACTAATGTAACATTGTGTGTCAACTATAATTCAATTTTATAAAAAACAGTATTTAAAGATAATATATCTGAAGAGGTGGAATTTAAAGAAATAAGCCTCTGGGTAAACTTGGTACTTATCTCACTAATCTGTTTTTATTTTATTTTTTTTTATTTTTTTTTTTAATTTATTTTTTATTGGTGTTCAATTTACTAACATACAGAATAACACCCAGTGCCCGTCACCCATTCACTCCCACCCCCCGCCCTCCTCCCCTTCTACCACCCCTAGTTTGTTTCCCAGAGTTAGCAGTCTTTACGTTCTGTCTCCCTTTCTGATATTTCCCACACATTTCTTCTCCCTTCCCTTATTTTCCCTTTCACTATTATTTATATTCCCCAAATGAATGAGAACATATAATGTTTGTCCTTCTCCGACTGACTTACTTCACTCAGCATAATACCCTCCAGTTCCATCCACGTTGAAGCAAATGGTGGGTATTTGTCATTTCTAATAGCTGAGTAATATTCCATTGTATACATAAACCACATCTTCTTTATCCATTCATCTTTCGTTGGACACCGAGGCTCCTTCCACAGTTTGGCTATCGTGGCCATTGCTGCTAGAAACATCGGGGTGCAGGTGTCCCGGCGTTTCATTGCATTTGTATCTTTGGGGTAAATCCCCAACAGTGCAATTGCTGGGTCGTAGGGCAGGTCTATTTTTAACTGTTTGAGGAACCTCCACACAGTTTTCCAGAGTGGCTGCACCAGTTCACATTCCCACCAACAGTGTAAGAGGGTTCCCTTTTCTCCGCATCCTCTCCAACATTTGTTGTTTCCTGCCTTGTTAATTTTCCCCATTCTCACTGGTGTGAGGTGGTATCTCATTGTAGTTTTGATTTGTATTTCCCTGATGGCAAGTGATGCAGAGCATTTTCTCATATGCATGTTGGCCATGTCTATGTCTTCCTCTGTGAGGTTTCTGTTCATGTCTTTTGCCCATTTCATGATTGGATTGTTTGTTTCTTTGGTGTTGAGTTTAATAAGTTCTTTATAGATCTTGGAAACTAGCCCTTTATCTGATATGTCATTTGCAAATATCTTCTCCCATTCTGTAGGTTGTCTTTGAGTTTTGTTGACTGTATCCTTTGCTGTGCAAAAGCTTCTTATCTTGATGAAGTCCCAATAGTTCATTTTTGCTTTTGTTTCTTTTGCCTTCGTGGATGTATCTTGCAAGAAGTTACTATGGCCGAGTTCAAAAAGGGTGTTGCCTGTGTTCTTCTCTAGGATTTTGATGGAATCTTGTCTCACATTTAGATCTTTCATCCATTTTGAGTTTATATTTGTGTATGGTGAAAGAGAGTGGTCTAGTTTCATTCTTCTGCATGTGGATGTCCAATTTTCCCAGCACCATTTATTGAAGAGACTGTCTTTCTTCCAGTGGATAGTCTTTCCTCCTTTATCGAATATTAGTTGACCATAAAGTTCAGGGTCCACTTCTGGATTCTCTATTCTGTTCCACTGATCTATGTGTCTGTTTTTGTGCCAGTACCACACTGTCTTGATGACCACAGCTTTGTAGTACAACCTGAAATCTGGCATTGTGATGCCCCCAGATATGGTTTTCTTTTTTAAAATTCCCCTGGCTATTCGGGGTCTTTTCTGATTCCACACAAATCTTAAAATAATTTGTTCTAACTCTCTGAAGAAAGTCCATGGTATTTTGATAGGGATTGCATTAAACGTGTATATTGCCCTGGGTAACATTGACATTTTCACAATATTAATTCTGCCAATCCATGAGCATGGAATATTTTTCCATCTCTTTGTGTCTTCCTCAATTTCTTTCAGAAGTGTTCTATAGTTTTGAGGGTATAGATCCTTTACATCTTTGGTGAGGTTTATTCCTAGGTATCTTATGCTTTTGGGTGCAATTGTAAATGGGATTGACTCCTTAATTTCTCTTTCTTCAGTCTCATTGTTAGTGTATAGAAATGCCACTGACTTCTGGGCATTGATTTTGTATCCTGCCACGCTACCGAATTGCTGTATGAGTTCTAGCAATCTTGGGGTGGAGACTTTTGGGTTTTCTATGTAGAGTATCATGTCATCGGCGAAGAGGGAGAGTTTGACCTCTTCTTTGCCAATTTGAATGCCTTTAATGTCTTTTTGTTGTCTGATTGCTGAGGCTAGGACTTCCAGTACTATGTTGAACAGCAGTGGTGAGAGTGGACATCCCTGTCTTGTTCCTGATCTTAGGGGAAAGGCTCCCAGTGCTTCCCCATTGAGAATGATATTTGCTGTGGGCTTTTCATAGATGGCTTTTAAGATGTCGAGGAATGTTCCCTCTATCCCTACACTCTGAAGAGTTTTGATCAGGAATGGATGCTGTATTTTGTCAAATGCTTTCTCTGCATCCAATGAGAGGATCATATGGTTCTTGGTTTTTCTCTTGCTGATATGATGAATCACATTGATTGTTTTACGGGTGTTGAACCAGCCTTGTGTCCCAGGGATAAATCCTACTTGGTCATGGTGAATAATTTTCTTAATGTACTGTTGGATCCTATTGGCCAGTATCTTGTTGAGAATTTTTGCATCCATGTTCATCAGGGATATTGGTCTGTAATTCTCCTTTTTGGCGGGGTCTTTGTCTGGCTTTGGAATTAAGGTGATGCTGGCCTCATAGAACGAATTTGGAAGTACTCCATCTCTTTCTATCTTTCCAAACAGCTTTAGGAGAATAGGTATGATTTCTTCTTTAAACGTTTGATAAAATTCTCCTGGGAAGCCATCTGGCCCTGGACTCTTGTGTCTTGGGAGGTTTTTGATGACTGCTTCAATTTCCTCCCTGGTTATTGGCCTGTTCAGGTTTTCTATTTCTTCCTGTTCCAGTTTTGGTAGTTTGTGGCTTTCCAGGAATGCGTCCATTTCTTCTAGATTGCCTAATTTATTGGCGTATAGCTGTTCATAATATGTTTTTAAAATCGTTTGTATTTCCTTGGTGTTGGTAGTGATCTCTCCTTTCTCATTCATGATTTTATTAATTTGAGTCTTCTCTCTCTTCTTTTTAATAAGGCTGGCTAATGGTTTATCTATCTTATTAATTCTTTCAAAGAACCAACTCCTGGTTTTGTTGATCTGTTCCACAGTTCTTCTGGTCTCGATTTCGTTGAGTTCTGCTCGAATCTTTATTAGCTCCCTTCTTCTCTTGGGTGTAGGATCTATTTGCTGTTTTTTCTCTAGCTCCTTTATGTGTAAGGTTAGCTTTTGTATTTGAGTTCTTTCCAGTTTTTGAATGGATGCTTGTATTGCGATGTATTTCCCCCTTAGGACTGCTTTTGCTGCATCCCAAAGATTTTGAACGGTTGTATCTTCATTCTCATTAGTTTCCATGAATCTTTTTAATTCTTCCTTAATTTCCTGGTTGACCCTTTTATCTTTTAGCAGGATGGTCCTTAACCTCCATGTGTTTGAGGTCCTTCCAAACTTCTTGTTGTGATTTAGTTCTAATTTCAAGGCATTATGGTCCGAGAATATGCAGGGGACAATCCCAATCTTCTGGTATCGGTTCAGACCCAATTTGTGACCCAATATGTGGTCTATTCTGGAGAAAGTTCCATGTGCGCTTGAGAAGAATGTGTATTCAGTTGAGTTTGGATGTAAAGTTCTGTAGATATCTGTGAAATCCATCTGGTCCAGTGTATCATTTAAAGCTCTCGTTTCTTTGGAGATGTTGTGCTTAGAAGACCTATCGAGTATAGAAAGAGCTAGATTGAAGTCACCAAGTATAAGTGTATTATTATCTAAGTATTTCTTCACTTTGGTTGATAATTGATTTATATATTTGGCAGCTCCCACATTCGGAGCATATATATTGAGGATTGTTAAGTCCTCTTGTTGAATAGATCCTTTAAGTATGATATAGTGTCCCTCTTCATCTCTCACTACAGTCTTTGGGGTAAATTTTAGTTTATCTGATATAAGGATGGCTACCCCTGCTTTCTTTTGAGGACCATTCGAATGGTAAATGGTTCTCCAACCTTTTATTTTCAGGCTGTAGGTGTCCTTCTGTCTAAAATGAGTCTCTTGTAGACAGCAAATAGATGGGTCCTGCTTTTTTATCCAGTCTGAAACCCTGCGCCTTTTGATGGGGTCATTAAGCCCGTTCACATTCAGAGTTACTATTGAGAGATATGAGTTTAGTGTCATCATGATATCTATTCAGTCTTTGTTTTTGTGGACTGTTCCACTGAACTTCTTCTTAAAGGGGAATTTTAAGAGGCCCCCTTAAAATTTCTTGCAGAGCTGGTTTGGAGGTCACATATTCTTTTAGTTGCTGCCTGTCTTGGAAGCTCTTTATCTCTCCTTCCATTTTGAATGAGAGCCTTGCTGGATAAAGTATTCTTGGTTGCATGTTCTTCTCATTTAGGACCCTGAATATATCCTGCCAGCCCTTTCTGGCCTGCCAGGTCTCTGTGGAGAGGTCTGCTGTTACCCTAATACTCCTCCCCATAAAAGTCAGGGATTTCTTGTCTCTTGCTGCTTTAAGGATCTTCTCTTTATCTTTGGAATTTGCAAGCTTCACAATTAAATGTCGAGGTGTTGAATGGTTTTTATTGATTTTAGGGGGAGATCTCTCTATTTCCTGGATCTGAATGCCTGTTTCCCTTCCCAGATTAGGAAAGTTTTCAGCTAGAATTTGTTCAAATACATATTCTGGCCCTCTGTCCCTTTCGGCGCCCTCGGGAACCCCAATTAAACGTAGGTTTTTCTTCCTCAGGCTGTCGTTTATTTCCCTTAATCTATCTTCATGGTCTTTTAATTGTTTGTCTCTTTTTTCCTCAGTTTCCCTCTTTGCTGTCAACTTGTCTTCTAGGTCACTCACTCGTTCTTCCACCTCGTTAACCCTCGTCGTTAGGACTTCTAGTTTGGATTGCATCTCATTCAATTGATTTTTAATTTCTGCCTGATTAGCTCTAAATTCTGCAGTCATGAAGTCTCTTGAGTCCTTTATACTTTTTTCTAGAGCCACCAGTAGCTGTATAATAGTGCTTCTGAATTGGCTTTCTGACATTGAATTGTAATCCAGATTTTGTAACTCTGCGGGAGAGAGGACTGTTTCTGATTCTTTCTTTTGAGGTGAGGTTTTCCTTCTAGTCATTTTGCTCAGTGCAGAGTGGCCAAAAGCAAGTTGTATTGGGAAAAAGAGAAAAAGAGAGGAGAGAAAGAAGGAAAGAAAAGAGAAAGAGAAAAAAAAAGGGAAGAAAAAGAAAAAAAAAGAAAAAAAAGAAGAAAAAGAGAAAGAAAAAGAAAGGAGAAAAAAAGGGGGTGGGGGAAGGAAACAAATCAAAAAGCAAAACAAAACAAAAACAAAAACAAAAACAAACAAACAAAAAAAGAACCACCGGGGAGTATCTTCTGATTCTGTGTACTTTAAGTCCCTTGGCTTCTCCTGGAAGTTGTCCGTCTAGCTGGTCTTCTGGGGGAGGGGCCTGTTGTGCTGATTTTCAGGTGTTAGCAGTTGGGGGAGCTGCTGTGCCCCTGCCTGGTGCAGGGCTCAGTGGGGGTTGTTTACCCCGTGAGGCCGCAGGAGGAACAGCCCCAGTGGCGGGGCAGCTCTGGAAACCTGGATTCAGCTCCGGCAGGAACTCCGTCTGCAGGGCCTGGAGGCTCCGGGGCGGGGCCGCTGATCTGCTCAGCTCGGGGCAGGAGCGTCCTCGCTGTCCTGGGCCCTCCTGGCCTCTGCCTGTCCCGGGGGAGGCGGGATCCTGGGCTGTGTCCCGGCGCCTGCGCTGCTGGATTTGCGCTCCCGGGCCGCGCAACCCCCTCCGCGGAGCTGCCGCCCGAGCCCCTCCGAGCTGCTCCTGGAACCGCGCAGCCCCCTCCGCACGGAGCCTCTTCCTCTGCCCGAGCCCCTCCGAGCTGCTCCCGGGGCCGCGCAGCCCCCTCCGCGGAGCCGCCACCCGAGCCCCTTCAGCTGCTCCGGGTCCCGCCGGGTCCCGCCGTGCGCGCTGCAGCCCTTAGGGAGCTCGGCGCACTCTCCCGGGGCGCAGGTGTCTGTTACGGTCCGGGGAGCCCGAGGGCATCCCCGCCCTCCTGGGTCCTGCTCCAACTCCCTGCGAGCCCCTTTCCCCCGGGAAGGTCGGTGCAGCTCCTGCTCCTCCGGGACGGGGCTCTCCTGTCCTGGGGACACTCGCCCCGGCCTCAGCCCGGCTCCTCGCGGGGCTCCTCCCCCTTGGAGGCCTTTGTTCCTTTATTTCTTTTTCCCCGTCTTCCTACCTTGATAGATGCGCGAACTCTTCTCACTGTAGCATTCCAGCTGGTCTCTCTTTAAATCTCAGGCCGAATTCATAGATTTTCAGGATAATTTGAAGGTTTTCTAGGTAGTTTGGTGGAGACAGGTGATTTGGGGACCCTACTCTTCCGCCATCTTGCTCCTCCCCCAGCCCTGTTATACTAATCTGTTTTTAAAGATCATATTCATTTATTCATGAGAGATAGAGAGAGAGAGGCAGAAACATAGGTAGAGGGGGAAGCAGGCTCCCTCTGGGGAGCAAAACTGGGGACTCGATCCCAGGACCTCGGGATCACAACCTGAGCCAAAGGCAGATGCTTACTCCCTGAGCCACCTAGGTACCCCTCACTAATTCTTAACTGCTATTAGTCATTGCTTAACCTAAACCTGGAAATATCTTAAGACTTGGACAGGACAGTTTTTTCTAAGCTACCCCAAGTCCTTGTCCTGGAATAAGATTGCTTCCATGTTACCTCTAGAAATTCAGGTTTCCTGTTTTGTTTTCTATTTCAGCAACAGTTTCTCTTTTTGTCCCATCTGGATTTGGGCTTTTTCTATATATGAACAGCTACTCTTTCTGGGGTAATCAATGAGTATTTGGAGTGAGCTAGAAGTTTAATATTTTGCCCGGCTATCAAACATAAGTCAACCCAAAAAACTCTATGACACTTCCTCTCAGCTGGGCATTGCTTAGTTGGCAACAAAGAAAGAATCCTGGGTGTTCTCTGATATTTGGGCTGGGAATAAAAAGAAATATCTTCTATTAGCAGCTCTCACTTGGAGAAGAACAATTATCTTCAAGTGTGTGTGTGTGGGGGGGGGGGTACACTTCTCTTTTTCTGGTGCCCTGAGCTCACTGCTCTGTGAAGACGAGGGCAGGTGGGAGGAACTGTGTTTGAAAGAATCCAGATCATCCTTTGAGAGGTGCTGTTTGACCCTTATCACTAGGAATCAGCATGGGGGAAAGGTAGCCTTACTGACCACATGATAGTGAATTGTACAAGTTGGCAATATTCTGATTAAAGCAGTACAATTCCTTCCATTTGGCTAAATTTACCAGCCTTTCATGTGAACAAGCATGTCCTTGTTCCCTGATAAGAATAAGGAGAAGATAAAGTTCTAATCAAGTTTCATGGCTCTCTCTACCTTCTCCATCAATCACACCCCAGTTCTCTGTAAATCAGAATCCCAGTTTTTTTAGCTATTGCCAGGTATTATTGTCTATCATTGCATGACCCTGGTATTGTGAGTCCTTTTTTCATGGGTTTATCCTCTCTCCCCAACTAGTCCAAAAACTCCTAGAGAGCCCACCTGGGACTGAATACATAGTAGGCACTTTACAAATGCCTGTCACATTGCATATATGACCCCCTAGCATTCCAGCAAGGCCATGAAAAACAATGGGCCTCCTTTGGAAAATCACTTCGTATTTTATTTCTGACAACCTAGACATGGCTAAGCATACTACCTGGCTTAGACTTCATTTGATATATTTTGACTAGAATTCTGAGATCACAGAATACTTTCTTCAGAAGGACTCTGAAAAAAACTTATCCATGTTTCTGATGGAAAAATAAATGCAGAATCTCTAAATGATGTCACAGGCTGTGGCCTGTGAAAATGGAGTTGGAAGCACTATGGCTAGTGTGGAAGTTGAGAAAAAAATGTACACAGAAGCTTCCTATCTCTTCTGAAAGCTCCCTGTGGAGGGTGTGGCTGCCTCTTCTCCACTCACAGTAGGCCAGTTGTGCATCCTTCATTCAAGTTCTGCAGCAGAGGGCGCAGAAGACAGTAGACAGTACGATGGCCATGCAGGAGTTAGCAATCCTTGGTTTGACAAAGGCACAAACCAGGATCTTGTCCAAAGGAGGCACTTCCGTCACCTCCTGGGTGGAACTGGGGTTACTGTTCCCCAACTTTTAGTAACAGTATCATTAAGAACATGAAATACTAAAGGGGTTATTTGGGTCATGGGAAGTCAGTGGCTCCCAATTGAGTTCTTGTTATCTATATGAGGAAATTACCTCTTGCTTATAAGAAATCTTGCTAGGCAATCCATATTAAGATTTTTAAAACTTCTACTTAGAGCAAAATCAATAGGTGTCTCTATCTGCCCACTGCCCTCCTTTCCAAGGACCTGAAAAATAGGAGGCTGCTCATCACTACAGAAACTGGCCTGGCTTAAAGTGAGGACCTGCAAAAAAGCAACAGCTATGGATGGTTTGGGTTGCCTGGAATGATGCTTGAACATAACAGGTTCTTGCTCCCAAATCATGGAACATTTGCCCTAGATGGTCCCTAGAAGATCAGGCTAGGCTCCTTGGTATAATCTCTGTTTGGGAATGCAGGCTCCATCTATATCTCCTTCTTAGAGAACATGTTCCTAACACAGCCTCTGCCAAGGAGGCAGAAGATCATGTGACTGTGACCCTCCTAGTCACAAATGATTGCCCCAAGGGTGGACAGCTGTTTATAGGAAGCCCAGTGACTAACTAGCAACTTGTGCATGACATGTGTGGTCTGGCTTGAAATAAGGAATTGGGAAAGTAGTCTCTCTTATTTAGAATTTGTACTAAGAAGGCTACAGGGATAATAACAAGGAGCTGGGGACACTGGATATGAAGGACACTGAATTTCTCCCAGAATGTGGCAGAGATCATCTACGTTTACCAAATATCCATGTACTCTCCTACATGTCCCAGCCTCCCTCACAATTGGGTTGGAGCTGCACTAACTAGTTCTGGGCAGTAGACTATGAGCAGAACTGAGTAGGGCCACATCTGGGCCAATGCAGTTAAAAGCAGGTGTACTTTTTCTATCGTTCTGTCCCCTTCTTGGGCCCCATCTTCCAGGTGGCACAGCTATAAGATAGAACTAGCCTGAATCCCTGAACTACTCCCTAGAAGAGAGCATACACACACCGGCAATACATTGCAGGAACTTAGCAGATGCAATGAGGAACCATATTAACGTTAATATAAGTACTAATGTTTGGTGACTGACCGATAAAATGGCAACCAAGGTCAGTCTATGGCCAGCATGAAGCAATGCAGTCCACTGGAGAGGGCAGGAGACAGAAATTCACACCACACTAATGAGTACTTATGATGTACTAGGAACATTGCTTCATTTGATCCTTATAAAAATATTTTATTTATTTCAGAGAGAGAGAAAAAAAGCACGAGGAGGGGGAAGGGCAGAGAGAAGCAAGACTCCCTGCTGAGAAGGAGCCTTGATCCGGATCCCGACTCCAGGTTCATGACCCGACCTGAAGGCAGATGCTTAACTGACAGAGCCACTCACATGCCTCAATCCTCATAAAAATCTTAATAATGAAGTAGATATTAGATACCTTATTTATTTATTTATTTATTTATTTATTTATTTGAGGGAGAGAACGCAGAGGGAGGGGCAGAGAGAGACAAAGAATCTCAAACAGACTCCCCTGCTGAGCACAGAACCTGACACAGGGGTCAATCTCACAACCCCGATATCATGACCTGAGCTGAAACTAAGAGTTCAATGCTTAACTGACTGAGCCACCTCGGCACCCCAGCCACCTCATTTTACATGGAAAACCAAAAGAATGGTCAAAGGACATGTGGCAGATAGTCCCCAACATCAGTAGTGAAACCCAGGTTTCATCCCTGCAAATTTGCTGCTCTCCTCCCAACAGGTTCCTACAACCTTGTCTTTGCCATCCACAAGGACCTGCGGTGATACATCCTGACCAGAAGAGGCATCACAAAAGCTACAGTAAAGACTGTTTGGCATCCTCTTCAGGGGCATCAGGGCGACAAGAACAGAAGGAAAATCATAATCACATATGGGCATGGGTGCCCTCAGAAAGCGTCACTGTGGCATTTATTTATGGTAGTTGTAAAACGACTCACAACTCTACAGACACCTGGTGGCCAACAATGCCTCTCACATCTTATTAGACAGAATGTGAGCCTCACAACCCACCTCCGCTGTGCATGAAATAATTACCTCCCCACAGAGAGGACTGTGTGCATGTCCCCATACTCAGTCTGGACCCTCAGTGGCATACTGAGCTGTGTGGGAGGCTGGGTAATCAGAAGTACGTTTAATCAAGAAAAGGAAGGGAAAACCTTCAGTGACTGCAAATTTATGTTTTCCTATCACAAGGTCATGTTTTAAAGAGAATTTAAGAGAATCTTATAATTTCCAGTTTTCCCCTTCAATCTTTAGAGTTTAAAACTGAATACTGAAAGCAGCATTTTAAATCATTTTCTTTTGCTTAAGAAAGAGGTGTTGACCTTGATCACTGCCTGAAGTTAATAAGTGCAGAATGAGGTGCATTACCTTAGGGTCACAGATAATATTTTTACTGCCTCAGTACAGTCCACAGACAGCCAAGGGGCTTGGGCAAGAACCACTTCTACATCACATGAGGGGTGGAGAAAAATAACAGAAAAAGACCTCATGTCAAGTCAAGAGAAAAAAAAAAAGTGAGTTCACAGCAAAGGATGAGAGGAGACCTCTGGACAAATGAAGAGTTAAGGACTTTCCAAAAAAGAAGTGACAAAAGTTGCAGTTTAAAAAAAAAAGAAAAAGAAAAAGAAAAAAGAAATGTGATTTACAGAGGCTGGTGATGTGGGTGGGGTTCTAGAAAGGTATTCAACATGTGTATGCAAGCACATGTGTTTCTACGGGAGACAGAAAGGAAAAAACTTTGAGTAACCTCCCAGGAAGAGAGGAAAAGAGGAAAGGAACAGAAAAAGTCCAATATTGCCAGCCTTTAGACAGGTCTCTGCAAGAGACCTTACAGTCTTACAGGGTGACCCAGAGCCTGGCCAACAGCAACTGCCTTAGTCTCCTAAATCCATCTGTGGCTCCTGTGTTCATCTTACCCCTTAATCTGCAACCACCATTTTGTTTAGGGTTGGCAAATAGATTTAATCTTGTCTACTAGCTCTAATTGAACCTACATTACATTGAGAGGAATTTCATGGGAGAAATGCATCCAGCTAAAAATGTGCATCTCTCCTTCTCCCCTGCAGGTAGGGATGGTTGTGGAACTCAGCTCTTGTCAATGAGATGAAAGCAGCAGTTTGGGGGTGCAGAGGCCTGAAAAGAGTGGCCCTCAAAGACATGTCCCCATCCAGGACTCTGTGAATGTGATTTTATTGGGGAAAAAGTCCTCTTCATCTCTTTGAAGATGTATTTGAATTAAGGATCTGGAGATGAGACAATCCTGGACTATCCAGGTGGGCACTAAATCCTATGACAAGTGTCCTTATTGAAGACACACCAAGGGCAGACACAGAGAAGAGGAGAAGCCCAGGTGAAGATGTAGGCAGAGATTAGAGTGACTGAGCCACTAGCCAACACTTCGAGCCCCCAGAAACGAGAAGAGGCAAGATAGGATTTCTCCTCAGAGACTTCAGAGGGACCCCAGTCCTACTGACACCTAGATTTCAGGCTTCTAACCTCCAGGCTGTGGGAGAACAAATTCTGTTGTTTTAAGCTACCAAGTTCACAGTAATTTGTTATAGCAGCCCTAGAAAAACTAATAAAGAGAGACTTTCAGGGAGAGCTTCTTAAAAGCTGGTGGCCTTTCACCCTTTTGCTCATTAAATTGGCCCCAGGAGAAAAAAATTGCGGTTGGATAAGATTGTCTGGGCCATGCGTAGATCGGCAGATCCTTGTGCCCTTCTCTGGACTCTGGCATTTGGCACACACACTCGGCTAACTGTCCCAATACATGGCTCTCATCACCTCAGATGTCCATGGATGATCTTACCTCTAAGTATGGCTCAAACCTGTGGTTTAGTCCTGGATTTATGATCTGGCCTGAAAAGTGTTGGCTCTTTTTTGTTTTGTCAAGGCAGTCCAGTGAATTTTGCCTCTTCCCCTGCTCCTGGGCAGGCACTCAAATTCCTAATGCTTTTACATAATATAAAATAATAACAATAATAGCAGTAATAGCAATAATAACAACAATAATAATATTTTTTGAAACACAAAGTCTATAGGTCAGTAATACAGAGCCAGGGAATAAGATGTTTGGAAGCCAGATGGGAGGAAAAAAGGGAAGTTCATATCTATTGTAAAACAGTGAACTATATTCAGGGAGGATTGCATGTTTTTTGAGTATTTAGTAATTGCCTCCAAAGCCAGGGGAATGAATAAAATCTCCAGAAAAAAAAAATTTACTGCCTTCAAAATAGTAAATATGCAGTGTCTATACATTTCCAAACAAACATATTTTGATTAAGCCATTAATGTCACTTTATAGCTGTTTCTCCCTCTTCCTCAGTCTTGCTGAAGGATTTAACGTCAAGCAATTTAACAATGACAGCTGGCGAGAAATCAGCTTTGAGATTTCTCATTAAAAGTAATGCTGTGTTAGTAGCCAAATACTTGGAAATGTGAAATGTTAAAATTTAATGGTGTGGAAAAGGCTTATTCTAACTTTGCAGATTGTACCATCTTTGGGGAAGTTGGTAGAAAATACCAACTTGGATTGTGGAAGGCCCAGTGCAGTTGTAAAAACAACGGTAGTTTGCTAGGAGGTATCCACCAAGCTGCAAGAACTTAAAACAGCTTGCTTTGCGGGGATCTAGAAACCTTAGCTTGGCTCTCACACTTGCACAGAATAAAGTCTCTCATTGGTGTCTCCTCCTTTATCCGCACTCTCACCATTACTGGCCTTTAAGCTGAATAGGCAAATTTATTCAACTTATATTATCTCCCCAGTGCTGTTTTCAGGAATATTCTGCCCAAAGTCTTATATCATTGCATTGTGCTGAGCATTTAGGAAATTCATTTCTCTGAGAGGAATAGCAGGAAATAAAGTTTCATTGTATTTTAGATGGAGAACAAAAATAGGAAGACTCACATCCAATGTAATCAAAGCTGCCCATTTGCATTTTGGGAAAATAATTACATTCTTTATCTCCTGATCTTAAATCACTTCCTGAAAACTTCCAACACCTGTGACAATGAAACTGTACAACTACACACATTATTCAATGGGTTCCATCTGCGGACTTTAATACCAGCGCTTTCCAGCCCTATAATTGCATTGGAGCTGAAGCTCGTTGGGAGGAGGGGTTACATATAGGCCTCTCTGGCCCAGCCTTTCTATTCCTTTTCTGTAAGTTAAAAGCACGTGTTCAACTACGTATCTATTTGGATAGTTTGTAGGGTTTTACCTGAAAGTTTCATATTAGCATGCTTTATCTCCTCAACTTGATTGTAAGCTGCTCAAGAGCACAGAATAAGGACTGAAGAATGTCAGCTGCTTTGATTATTGTGATGACAATGGTTATCAAAAGAGAAATGTAGCCTCTAAGTTAGGAAAAGAAATCCCTAAGCAGAGGAGAAGAAAGCGCAAACCAGATGGTTGGTATAGCTCTCCAGTTTGAAGGTAGGGTGGAGAGAAGAAAAGACTGCTGGATCTGGAAACACAGGTAAACCTGAGCCACAGCCCAAGTGCTTCCACTTTGCAATCCTGCATCAGGATTGCAACCCTCTGAGGCTCAGCTTCTTCATGTATAAAGTGAAGGTAATAACATAGTGGTTATTATATCAAAAAAATACATTTAAAGTCCTTGGCACATTATAGGTACTCAAAGTGTCCACTCATTTGAGGTGATAACCCTACAATATTATACCCAAAATTGGGACTGTAAGGAGTCAGAGAGCTCAGCTGGTTCAACTTCCCATCTTAGAGATCAAGAAACCAAGTCTCAGAGAATGAAGTCAGACTACCCAAGTTTAATCAGGAACTAGCCTACTCAGGGTTAATGGCAGAACAAGGGCTAGAGTTCCAGTCTCCTGCACCCAGATGATAGCTGTATTTACCCCTGCCTACTGCCATTGTCACCTCATGTCTCTTGAAACAGAACACCAAGTCCATGATCATGAGAACTTTCTTTCTTGTTTCGCCCATAGCATAGCCAACTAGTCCAGGCTAAGAGATCACAGATCCCCCATGAGATGAAACGAGATTGACTGTGAATCAAGACCCTGGGCACAGCTTCCCACATAGGCCATATGTACCTCTCTCTGAGTATTTTCAGTGGAGGCTCTGATGGATGTCTACCTGCACTCAAGCACAACGCCAGCTGAGAGATCCTAGCTGATATAGTCTTGACCATATCAAGACCAAGAAGACTACCTCACATTCAACTATTACAAGAAGGAACCATTCAACAGATGGCTAAAATACCAGGAAAGCACTCCCATCCAGGACTCTCTCCCACTACCCTCCCAGCAGTGCCACAGCCAGCCATCAGAGCTTTGATCCTTCCAGCTGTGACATTTATCCCCTGGTGCATCACAAATACTCTTGGGACATGTAATGCACTATGAGCCATTAGTGTCAATTGGACTCTCCGAAACCTTCCACTGGGAAAGCAGGGAAACTAAGCACAGCATGATTTCCATTAGACAGCACTGGCTTGAGAGGCAAAAAGGAAGGAGCTAGAAGCAGAATTAGTTAAGCCCTGAACTGTTTGGGGAATGGGGGATAACAAGAAACTCCTGGACATTGGAGGGCAAATGAGATTTCCGGAGCAAGGCAGGCAGAAGTAAATACGATGCCATCTGAGAACTCTGAAACTGGACTTTGAAGTCATTTGCTAAAATCAAATTACTTTCCCTTAGAATCTGTTCTCTGGGAAAGATGCTTTTGTTTTTCCAAGAAGCTGACTAAATTGTCATCCAGTGTCCTTAAATTTCCTCATCTACCCATTGTGCTTTATCTCCTAGGAGAGCAGCTCAACACAACTGCACAACCATTAGCGACAAGAGCCTGTCGTAGACAAATAAACAGCAACCCACTCACCAACAGTGTGGGTGCCAGCTTGTAGCTCAATTACTTCCAAGTCCTAAAGTGAATTATAGGGTTTGGAGCGGCTGCTCCTGTCCTTGGAAAACACATAGCACTAAAGAGACACAGATGTTTGTCATTGGTCACTGATACTGTCCCAAGCCCCCAGGTGTTCTCTTTCAGCCACTCACTCTTCTTTGCCTATTCTGTACAAAATTTTTAGTGCAGCATGACCAATACTCATAATCAGGACATCAGACAAAATTTCTGTGCACTTTATGAGAAGGGGGAGTGATTGTAGTTGAAGTGGAATAATATTAATAACCATGCCAGAGCCTAATGCTAATTATTGTGTAAAGCAGAAAATGCATGTCAGTTGGTCTCCATTAGCTGACATTATGTGGAATGGAATAGCTGTAAACAGCCCACTGGTTCCACCAGTTTTCTAGTGGCACTGGGCTTCCTATATTAAACATCCACACACATTATCCCTGTTGGCAGGACATGTAAGATCTAAGTAATTTTTCATTTTTGATATTTGGCTTGAGGGCATCAAGGGATATGATCAAGCAACCTGGAATACCAAGATAAGGGACATGGCCACTTGACAAGAGTCTGTCAGAGACCATCCTCCCCATGTGGTGATAATTCATGGAGAACTTTCAGAACTTGCGATGTTGCAAGTTAATTTATCCTATTACTCCATTAATATTCTATCATCATTGCTCCTAACCCCAGATATCCTTAATATATGAGTAGCTATGGTATAGTGTTGGGAAGGGGACAGAACCAATCAGAAAGGGATAAAGAAATTTGGCCCATTAATTCATTGTAAAAGCCTCTTGTAGGGTTGAGGATACCATCTGCCTCCCATAATATGGGGACATCATGCAGTCAATCAAATCTGCTTAAATTTCTATAATCAGTCTTGGTCTTAATTGAAGTTACTTCAAGACTTCAGAAAGGCATTGATAATCCCACTGGTTCTGGCAGTGTCTATGAAGTCCTGGCTGCAGTAGAACCACTGATTTGTTAGAGAACATCATTCATGCAAAGGTAGTTTATTACATATGAAAACCTGACAAATGGAGAAGACAGTGTGTTCACCAGACCTCAGAATACTACCGATTTCCATACTCAAAGGGAGCTTCCTGGCAGTATAACTTGGGGGCACAGACATGGTGAGGAGTGTTTTTTTCTTTTTTCCAATGTGTGTCTGCCATTGCTGCTACAGATTGATAGATACAGCATTAATATTGCACAGTACTCCAGTGGCTTAATTTAGGTACTTATGATGTTGCATTTTTAAATTAGAAAGAGTTTTGAGCGTTGAACATTTCATTTGCTAATATGTTTTTCCTTTCTTCCCTACAGAGGCTCCTGTACCATTTGAAATAAAAATTCATTTCCTTGAATACATGGAATTGATGCTAATTAAAATGCCTGCGAGAGTTAAGGCACCAGCCAGCCCTGGGAAAATATAAGGTCAATTTTATTTTTCAAAGGGCATGGAGAGAAATTAAAATACCCGTAATTCAAGTCATAGATTTCATTGAGTCTGAAGAGACTTACAGCTCCTCTAGGAAAGTAAAGAAAGGGCATAGCTCTGAAGTCAGACAGATGCAGGTTTGATGCTTGGCTCTGCCTCTTCCTGAGTCTGTGACCCTAGAAAAGGCGCCCTGCCTCCCTCCCCACTGGATCCTGAGTCTGTGACCCTAGACAAGTGCCTCTGCCATGCTCCCACTGCATTTGAAAGCTCTGCTAATAAAAAGGGTTTGAATTTCTCCCATGGGAAAACAGGCTGGCTTCAGAAGGAACTACATCCTCAGGGCATGAGATCTTTTACTGTGGATCCCTGTGTGGCAGTGTTTCCAACATTTGGGTCACCCTGACATTCCCTTCATAGGTTCTTGCCATATCTGGACACTATACTTTTATTTACTTATTTTTTTTTTATTTACTTGATTTCAAATAAACCCACCTTACTGAGTTACCCTTGTTTTCAGATGTTATCACTTATATATGAGAAATAAGAGGTTTGGCATGCTAATTGATACTAATTGTATGTATTTTAATATACAATGAAATAAATACAGAATTATAAATCACCCATATTCACCCCGTGCCATTCAAAGTCACTTTGTATATTGCTCATCTGGAAATACTTCTCGAGGGGAGGGTTAGAGTGAAGATCACCATGGTTTCTTCCCACCTGATCTCTCAAATGATCAGATTTAAGCCGGGCCTTGCCCCCCTAATAGATGCTGGAGCAGAGCCCACCCCTCACACTGCCAACCCTCAGTCATTGGCCTTGGGGGATGCTGAAACTCAACACCCAAGGATATGAAATATGCACAATCTAGAGGGGATGTGAGGGCAATTGGACTTCATTTTTGAAGGATGAGAGGAGAGGAGGGAAGGGATGGGAAGGCAGTGGAATACATATGAAATGAAGAAACTGAGAAGAGGGAAGTGGGAAGGCAGTGAGCACATCTTCAGGTCAAGGAGGGTGTGGAACATAGTTAGGCCAACTCCTAACTGGATGGCCCAGTACCATCATTTATTACATTTATTACTTGACTTTAAGTAGGCTCTGGTTTTTACTTAGCCTTACGTATTAATAATATCTGTGAAATAATGGTTCAGAATACTATGATGGGGGGCAATGCCCCTGACCTCCTCCCCTGGGGAAGCCTGGGCTGTGCTGGACTTGACAGGTAGCAAAATGGGCCTGAAGCCTGTGACTTTCTCTCTTTCCTTTCCATCTCTGTAACGCTCTGTAGCTCCCTTCTGGACACCTAGGGTCATGAAAGGCTTGAATCCTCCCAGGAGCCCAGGTGGTGTCCACATATCGTGGGGAAGGAGGGATGGATCTGGAGGCCCCAGAAGAGTGGAGTGGTCCCACTCACCCCTAATCTCTGCTCCTTGGCCCCCTGGCCAGCTTGCTTACAGAGGAGAACCCATTGCTAGGAGGAGCATCCACCCTAGAAGCACACTGTGGAGGGAAGGGGTGGGGTGGAGGTTCTCTCAGGATATCTTCTCTGGTGCGTGGTCCCTTCTCCAATGCCCACATACCGAGTGAGCTCACAACAAGCAGAATTTCCTTGTTAGTGCAGCCCCTTCATGTTGTAATTAACTTGTTTGAAGCCACAGAGGCAAGAATCAGACATAGGTCGCCTTGACTCCCAGCCCACTGCTCTCTGCAAAGTGACTTCATTTCAGTCTCCCAACCCTGCCAGCCTGGAACATACTGCAGTGCCTGTGAACACAGCTCCAGAGTCAGATACCCTCAGTGGGTCGCCTGTTCGGCTTCCCAGTTCTTCACCTTGGGCAAGACCTTCAATTTGCCCATTCCCCACAGTAAAACAGTAACACTTCCCTCTAAATTCCTGTCAGAGGGAAAGGAACATTTGTAAACATGAAACACATGCTAAGTGAACACCAGCTTCTTGCCAGGAACTGATCACTTGTCCGTGCCCAGGACTCAGAGTGAGGCATCACTGTCATCCTTGTCCTCTTATCGAGGTGCAGCTTTTCCCAGCAGTTTGTCCAAAAGCATGTTCCCAGGTGACAATTCTGAAAAGATTCCTCAGCGAATTGAAAAGCGAGACCACATCCATGGTCTAGGCATTTCTAAATAGGGCCAGGAGGTTTGAGGGATACACGTGATGCTCAAGGTGTCATCAATGATGGATGTTCTGAATCATTCCCACGGCAACCTCCACAGATGACTTTGAGGGAACAGCTGATCTAAGGTGCAGGAAGGAAGCCCAGGCCATACTCTCTTTAAAAAGTCCCCTGGGTGGGGTGCCTTGGTGGCTTAGTTGGTTGAAGGTCTGAGTCTTGGTTTTGGCTCAGGTCATGATCTCATGGGTTGTGGGATCAAGAACCATATCTGGCTCTGCCCCTTTCTGCACTTCCTGCAGGGAGTCTACTGGAAGTTTCTCTCCCTCTGCCCCCTTCTTCCTCAAATAAATAAGTATTTAAAAAATAAATTAATTTTTTAAAAGTCCTCTGGATGACTCTGAGGCACAGACAGGCTTGAATAATTGCATCCTTGTTAATTCCATAAACATTTACTGCACACCTACTATAGGCTGGGCATTATCTTAGGACTGGGAATATTAAAAAGAACTGAAGAAATTAGACAAAGCAAATGGAAATTGTATTATTGTGTGATGAGGCAATAAAGGTGAATGCAGGGGGCTATTGTTCCCATTCATCACAAAACTTTAAAACACAATATAACTTTTAAGCACATCATCAACAGAAACCTTAATGGGATATCTTTCCTTTTGTGTTTGTTTCTGAGGCTTTGTACTTGGCCCAGAGGAAGGACACAAGTCCTGTAGTCATGGTTGGCCCATCCTTCTTACATTTCAACAACAAAAAAGGAAGAAATGTGTTCATTCATTGAGTGATTTAGGAAAGTGATCTCATACAGAAGTACAAAAAGTCACCATAAACATTTTTAAAATGTCTTCAACTGGAAACAGATTTTGGTAATGAAATGTTCTCAGGTTCTCTGTCACGTGCCATCCAGGCTCAGAGGCTTACTAGCAATTCCTTCTCCCAAACAGAGCAGGGGGCTGACACTAGCCAGTGGGTGAAATATGAAAACCTGTTCACTGGTGAAACTCCTCGGATACCAACAATCTGAGCAGTATAGCTGGGGAGTAGATTTCCTTTTGTCTCTAGACTCTGCACCATTTTTTCTTAAAGCTAAAGAGCTTCCATTCAGGTCATGTCACTAAGGTGTGGTCTTCAACCTGGCACCATAGTGCCCTGGGTCTATCTCTTCCCCTGAGCTGCTCTGCACAGTCTTCCCCATGCCATCAGGGTCACGTGTTTATTAATCACTGACTACCTGTTGGGGAAAATGCTGCGCTTGAGGTTCACAGCAATCCCTGCAATACCCTCAGGAGGTCATTGTCATCAGCCCACCTTTAAAATCAAGAAACAGGGAATGGCTCGGGATCAAAACTTTGTCCAAGGCAACACAGCTGGTGACACAGAGCACTTCTCTGTCCATTCCAACACATTAGGAGCAGCCCAGTGTTGCTCAAGATTCTTCTACTTGAGAAGATCATCTGCCCACCTGACCTGCATGTCTCCAGTGCCCCCCACTGTTGCCTGGCTCAGGTTCATATTTTCTAACCTGGCATTTGGGGATCTCCTACTTCCTACCAGCAATCTCGACACCTCCCAACTCCTTTCCTATCTTTCATATTATGTCCAGCCTGCCTCTGAGCCTTCATTTCCTCCTTCAGAAACTTTACTTCCTTCCCGAGACTAAGCCTGCCCTGTGCTTCAAGGAACACATTCAGCTTCACCTCTTCCAGGAGGACTTCCATGGCTAGCCTAGCCCTTCCCCCTCCCATGAGAATTCACTGTTCCCTAATTAAGTTCTGTGTGTTAGTGCCGTGACTCCAATAAGACTTAAGCTCCCAGAGCAAAGGTGTCATAACTTCATCTTACTATTCCCCTATATCACCTGACACTATGTCAGACACCAGTCAGCATGTGTCCTGCATGTGTCCATCCATTGATAATGCCTTTGTTTTTTTCCCCATGATCCTGGATAGGGATTTACCAATTTCTTAGAAGCTGAAAAGGAAGGCCACCAAATGGAGTACACTTGAAAATGCAGGGCTTCAATTCTCTTTCAACGTTCTGGGTGTTGACAGCCTGTTGAACTAACACATTCATTTCTCCATTGGGCCTACCTGAAGGGCTATCCTGGGACCAGTGTCCTCCTGGAGAGTGATGTTTGGGGTATAGACTCAAGGGCCTGCGCTGAGGGAAGCCATCTAAGTATTAAAATCAGGGCACTCAGAGTCCACATAATCCAAGGTCAAATTTTACTTTCAACCTTGGCCAAGAAGGGAAGCCAGGGGTCAACCCAAAAAGAAGAAAAGAACGAAGTTTGATTTCTGAAGGGTGGCACAGGACCACACGTGGGAAAACAAGTCCTGAGTAAGGATTCTAAGAGGTCTCTGCAAGTGGAACATGAGGTGAGATGGTGAGTAGAGAGCAGAGCACAACCATTTATGAATTCTGGTTGTGTTGTGGCTACATGAGTAGCCTCTAAGCTGATAAGTCTCCAGGAAAACCTAAAGAGACTGAACAAATAGGAGAATGGAGCAAGCTTCGGTGAAATCTCATTTGTACGTTTGGTCTCAGATATTCTACTGCAAGCTGTGAAGGCCTTTCCCAGAGGGATGATGCATGACATTACCATATCCATTGTGACAGGTCAAGCCATCCTGGTTGTTGAAAGTCTCCCAGGCACCTCAGAAACACTGGGATAGAAGCATTTGGGGTTAGGGGAAGTGATAGGAGGGGGCCAAGTGACAGCTGCCATGGAAAGCTGGCTTCCTTTGTTTTTCTGCAGTTATAATTCTATAAAGGTCAGCTCAAATGACCTTGAATGTCAGTGTAGGCTTGGTGGCCATAAATGTGGGGGGTGGAGGATCGTGGTTCAGCTATATTCTAGATTAGAAATATAAGACTTTCAGAAAAAAATGTCTCCCCCAACAAGTTATGGCATGTCCAGGTGTCACATAAAAGTCAGCTTTGATATATGTGTTCTGTGCAAGAATAAAGGAGACTCTGGATTATAAACTGTGTCTGGAACTCATTGTCTGGCCATTATCAGAACAAATCCCATTCTCAGATAATGGACATCTGTTAAATCTTCCACTCTTAATAGAAAATGTTGCCTGTGGGACAGAGACTTTTATGATAGCACTATCTCTTCTGTGATAAAAATGTTCTAAATCTTATTTTAACCAAGTGATTATGTTTGCATGTGGTTTTCTTAGGAGGATAATATAATGGGCCACAAAAGAATCAGATGTGTCAGAAATGTCACAGCATAATGAAGGGCTGGTGAGATACCAAACTGTCCTGCCTTCAGCCATCCAAGCAACCCACAGAGATATGTGGTTCCAAACTCTTCAAACTCCAGACTATTTAACCTGGACTGTGAGACCACAGGGATATGGCCTGAGTCTAGCTCTTGCAGTTCATACTCGACCATGCCGACATTTTGAAGTTTGCAAATGTTCCAAACATTACTATATCTCCCTGACTTGACACATGCTGCTTTATTGAACTCCTTCCCATGCTACAAATGACTTACCTTACCTGCTTAACTCAAAATCCTAGAGGAGAACACAGGCAACACCCTTTTTGAACTCGGCCACAGTAACTTCTTGCAAGATACATCCACATCCACGAAGGCAAAAGAAACAAAAGCAAAAATGAACTATTGGGACTTCATCAAGATAAAGGATACAGTCAACAAAACTAAAAGACAACCTACAGAATGAGAGAAGATGTTTGCAAATGATGTATCAGATAAAGGGCTAGTTTCCAAGATCTATAGAGAACTTATTAAACTCAACAGCAAAGAAACAATCCAATCATGAAATGGGCAAAAGACATGAACAGAAATCTCACAGAGGAAGACACAGACACATGGCCAACAAGCACGTGAGAAAATGCTCCGCATCACTTGCCATCAGGGAAATACAAATCAAAACCACAATGAGATACCACCTCACACCAGTGAGAATGGGGAACATTAACAAGGCAGGAAACCACAAATGTTGGAGAGGATGCGGAGAAAGTGGAACCCTCTTGCACTGTTAGTGGGAATGTGAACTGGTGCAGCCACTCTGGAAAACTGTGTGGAGGTTCCTCAAAGAGTTAAAAATAGACCTGCCCTATGACCCCGCAATCGCACTGCTGGGGATTTACCCCAAAGATACAGGTGCAATGAAACGCCAGGACACCTGCACCCCGATGTTTCTAGCAGCAATGGCCACAATAGCCAAACTGTGGAAGGAGCCTCGGTGTCCATCGAAAGATGAATGGATAAAGAAGATGTGGTTTATGTATACAATGGAATATTCCTCAGCCATTAGAAACGACAAATACCCACCATTTGCTTCAACGTGGATGGAACTGGAGGGTATTATGCTGAGTGAAATAAGTCAATTGGAGAAGGACAAACATTATATGTTCTCATTCATTTGGGGAATATAAATAATAGTGAAAGGGAATAAGGGGAAAGGAGAAATAATAAGTGGGAAATATCAGAAAGGGAGACAGAACATGAAAGACTCCTAACTCCGGGAAACGAACTAGGGGTGGGGGAAGGGGAGGTGGGTGGGGGATGGGGGTGACTGGGTGGTGGGTACTGAGGTGGGCACTTGATGGGATGAGCACTGGGTGTTACTCTGTATGTGACAAATTGAACACTAATAAAAAATAAATTTATTAAAAAAAAAAACTTACCTTTCAGTAAGTTTTCAGTAACATTCCTCTCTCATCTCTAGATGGGTTAAATGTTCCCTTTGGGGATTCCACAGAGCCTAATGATGATCTCTATATAAGCCTCAACTTAGCCATGTAGGTATGTTTAGTTTTCTGTTTCCTCTGCTTAACTTTGAAAGTACATTCCAAAACAATGGGGGTCTATCTTATTCACTTCTTTATCCACAATATGACAACCTAGCTCAGGGGTGACTGAATGCATAAAGTCTTGAATAGGTAGAAAGATGGACATATCCATAGGGAATAATTCTGGGAGGTAGAAAAATGGACCCATGCAATGCAAGATGACAGCTAAATAGACAGTGGCTATTAAACATTTACCTAGAACCTTAAAAATTTATATAAATTCAATAGGAAGCATGGCTGCAATTCATATTTTTAAACTTTAATTGGCTCATGAGGCTAATCCCTGACCATATCCCTGGACTCTATCCTAATCTCAATGACCTTTCTTTGACCTATTGAGAAAATTTAATCTAAATTCAGGGCCTTCTTTCTACCTCCTTCACTTAAACTCAGCAAAGGCAAAATGGGCACATCACAACCTCCTGTGTGCTTGGCCTTAAATGACAGTGATTCCTGATTCAGAACTTTACCTCAGCTCCAAAATCCGGTCTCAGAAATCAACCATCATCCTCTGCTTTCGGTTTTTAAGATCTTCTCCATGGTATAAAACATCTTTAAACTAACTTTCATGTGAACAAAGACTGGGTTTGAATTCAAACTCTACCATCTGCCAGCTGAGTAATCTCAAGTAAGACATTTAAGTTCTCCAAATCTTAGAGATATTTAAGTGTTTATTTAAAGTGTTCTTATTGATAAAATGAAGGTGATCACAGTGCCAACCTGAAAAGGCTGTCGTGAGGAGTAAATAAGACAAGGAATAAGAGGTTCTTAACACTGTGCATGATACACAATGGAAATCAATATGTCACTAAGATCTGTCAAAGACATCTGTGTTCTAACAGAGAATGAGAGCAGGGCCTAAAGATTAGGCAATGGCAAAAGTCTTAATTTGCAAGAAATGAGAAAGCATGGATCCAAAAATATATGCTGTAAGATACACAATAATGCCCAGCAAAGTCATAGGAAATATCTTAACGAGACAGTTTATAAGCCCTTAGGAAAAAAAGTGGTAATCCTGAGGACCCAAAGTGGACTTATAAATGACAAACACTTGAGGTTAACCTTAACTCCTTCATTACATTTAAAGTCAAATGCATGCATTAATAATCACAATAACAGCAAACACTTCTATTGTACTTACTATGTGCCAGGAATCATTCTAAGCACCTTACACAAACTAGGTGATTCAGTCCATAAGGAAGCCCTAAGAGGTTGGTACTATCAATATCTTCAATTTACAGATGAAGATACTAAGGCACAGAGGGCTTAGGTAATTTGCCCAAGGTCACACACAACTATGAGACGTATCAGAGCAAAGATCCAAACTGAAGAAATGCAGCTCTAGAGCTGGTATTCCAAGAATTACACTAAACCGAGTATACACACCTCCCCTCTGCTCTTGCATTCCCACAGCAGACAGTGCTAGTCAATCCCAGCTTTCATTGTCACTGAACAGAGATACAACCTCAACATTCTTTTCAGGGTGGTACTTCAGAGGAACCACACCTAAGTTGTGGCCATTATTACACCAGAGGAAACTCCTTTGCTGTTTCTGCCATTGGCGTAACATATTCGAATGGCCATAAGATAGTAAACAAAATCTACTATGATATTCTTATAAATTAGGTGAGGAAAAGCCCCAAGATAGATTTGTAGTTGGTTGACACATGTAAAAATGTCATACATCTCACTAATGAGTCAATGCTCAACTCATCTGAGGAGATCTCCAGGAATTAGACAAAATGATTTGCACTTTAGTTGGTTCTACATAATATGACTGGTCAAGGATTTGCACGAAAGCCTAAAGCACAATATCTGGCAAGTACACAACTGAGTCACACAGAAGAACATAGTTCAAAAGCTCCTCTGAGGCTACAAATCCTAGGGAGTCCTCAGGGGCCAAGTTTTTAGTGTCTAAACATAGTTTCATTGAGCCTGTATATACCCAGGCTTGTGTGAGATCCTGAGGGCAGCAATGGAGGAAGAAGGATCACAAGAGGAAGCAGAGCCCTGCATGGGATGCTGAGAGCCAGTTATATCAAAGTAAACCTGAGGCTCACCAGACAGATCCCAGTACCTAGCCACAGGCTATTAATTGTGTCAGCTCTCTGGACAGGGTAAGTTGTACTCAGAGGACTCGGATTCTCACAAAATGTGTCCATAGCCCAACCGACTCCTCCTCACTTCAGAGTGAAGATGGTCCCAGGATAATAAGACTGGGAACAATGTCCCGAGGTATCAAATACCATCCTATACAAGAGCCCTACCTACATATACATAATGAGGAAAGTAAGTAGGAATAATGCTGGTCAAAAACAGTGAGGCTTTTAAACTGCTGGCAGGAAAAGGCTCCTTGTGCAAAAAGAGGAACAAAATGCTCCAATCCACCATTTTTCTTTCAGCGCAACAATGCAACAGCAATGACACCCATCTGTTTGTTGATTTCTACGGCAGGAAATGAGGTGTCCGCAGAGACCCTGGATGAATAATGCATAACATTTGCAAACAAAATCAACCCTCAATTAACTGTTCCAGTAGAAAGAGGCTACAAGAATCTAAAATATTCGACAATCCTAGAAAAATCCTATTTTCTTTAGAAATATAGGAGAGGTAGATGGTAGGAGTTTCAGTCACACGAATTCATGAACCACCATACTCACATACGCACAACGACATGCAAGTACATACACACAGGTTACATAAGTTCCAATTCATAAAGTGACTGGCCTTCCTCAGGAGAGTACTGCATTCCCTGTCACTGAAGGTGGGTAAGGAAGGGTAGAAAATGCTCGTTGTAGATACTGGAGAGGGGATTCAAGTATCTAATAGAAGGACTCCCTTCAGGCTTCCCTCAAATTCCCTAGAATTTTGCTTCTGGATTTGCTTAAATTTAGCAATAGGCTGTGTCCTACATCGGTGTGCCTTGTACTGTGTAGTATACCAGACAACCCTCAAATATGGTCTCCTTGAACCTGTGAATTGGGTAAAATAACCATAAAACAGCAGCACATTCTATTGCAGTTATCTGTGGGCTTGCTTTCTGACAGATGTTGGCAGACTCTCAGCTACTATAGGAAATTAGGTTTTGTCAGACAGCTGGAATACATATGAATGCATATTTATCCATATATACCCCTATTCCTCACATTAGTGACAGCCCACAGATATTAAAGAACTTGCCAGAGCTCACACAGCTGGTTAAAGGCTTCACTGAACAGGAACCCCATCCTTCCACTCTCTATCCAGTACTCTAGCCACTTCCTTAAATGGTAGGAAAGGAGGCTGTTTATTTATTTAGTACGATCATATCCTCTTTCTTGGGCTCACATACATACCTCTCTGTCTTTTAGTCACCAGGACAGGAGAGCGATGCTGCAAGCATGCATTGGTGCCTCTCTCAGGAGGGCAGATATAAAATATACATGTACCCCACTTTGCCACAAAAAAGGCAAAGAGCATACCAGTTATGCTGACTCATTGAGATTTGACCTCCTATTCCTCTGGGGACATACACAGCATCATGAAAAGTCTACATCCCAGATCAAGAGGACCTATTACTTCTCTTTAGTAAGAGCCTTTTAAAGGCAATGAAGAATGTCTCCCACCAATTTCTGATTTATGTGTCACATCAAAAATATAAGTATCAAGGGTCCACCTTTGATACGTACTGAATGGAGGCAGAGGATCAAAGTTTACTACTTAAAATTTTTTTTAAAAGATAGAAGAGAGAAAAACTCGAAAAAGATTGCTGAGCTCAGGACACATGGATACCAATATTCTCATTCTCTTTATTCCCATGGCTGTGGGCTGCACAGGGATGCCTCTTAGGCAGGGAAGAGAAGACAGGATTACATTCCTGCATTACTCTCCTACCCTGGGGCACAAAACAGTGCTGAGTGAGCACCCACCTGCTGGGAGTCTGGAGCAGTACTTGGCCTCCACCTGCTGCTCCAGTTAGGTGTTTAGTCATTGCAACAATCCTAATAGGCTTGTGGTCTCGGAATAGACGGGGAGAAATACCCTACCCAGACACTAACTCCAGGCAGGTGGAGGGTGGTAAGCAATGGAGGGGGTTACAGGTAGTTAAATGAATCAAACAATTCATAGTTATATCTGCATTCCATATAAGAAATAACAGTAAATAAATAAGCTAATTCCAGAGGGATTTAGTAGCTTGCTGAAAGCCAAAAGCCAAACAGTGACAGAGCTTAATAATTTAACCATCAACTCTCTCTGATCTCGAGAGCAGAAAGATGGTTACATCTAGCAGATCAAAATGAACAAAACTCAACCCCCGCCCCTAACCAAAGTCTTATAGTCTTCCTTTCAAGGTAGTTGAGGAACCACACCTAAATTGTGGCCATTATCACACAGAGGAAACTCCTTTGCCATTCCTGCCATTGGCATGACATATTCAAATGGCCATAAGATAGTAAGTAAAATCTATTATGATATTCTTATAAAGAAAAGCCCACTTTTGAAGATTTCAGAAGTGCTTCTAAAGGAGGTAGCGCGGCATAATACTGGGGCACAGCAGGGAAGAAGGAAGGGAAGGCCATGAGTGGGGGAGGAGGCAGGGGAAGGGGTGAGGAATTTGCTGGTGTGACCTATCAGTGCCTGGGGCTGCAGGAACCTAGCAATTTCCTTTCCCGATTCCCCACTAAATAAAATAAATGCCTCTGCCTCATGTCACAGTTTGCATTTTCAATCTGATTCATGGGGAAAGCATTGGCAGGTAATCTTTATCCGTTTCAAGTGTTTAACTTTTCACGCAGAATACTAACGACAAACAAGCGGAAGGAGAAACATCAGCCTTGGCATTAAGAACAGAATCGTTCCAAACAAAGAAACAAATGAAACTTTCCAAGGCTTTCAACACTTTTATATTTCCTATCTTTTCTTCATTGTTCATTTTTAGTAGTGTCTCGCCAGCCATGAGGGATATGCCCTAAGGGAGAAAACCCAAAACTGACAAATGCCACTTTAGTACAAAATGTCCCCCACTGGATGTCTCTTTTCTTGCAGAGAGCCATCACTTTCTCCAGCATCTTCACCTTTTGTTCCATTCTGTCATCAACAGAAGCTTCTTCCTTGCTTTTGGAGGCCCATTTTCTATTAGGAAATTATGTGTTTGTGCCACCCTTAGATTACTGTGCTATGGAGCTGAGGATGTGGGAGGTCAGCCAGCCACCAGCCACTCCAGAGACTCACTTGTACACACAGAACTTCCAGCATTCTTACAGTGCCCGAATCAAAGTTGTGCTTTGTAAAATTACTACCTGATAGGCACCTTTGACCTTATTGCACAGATGAGGAAAAATAGGCTCAGAGAGTTAGATGTCCCACAGCTGAGAAGTGAAGTGACTGGAAATCTTCCCCACAGTCACATCACTGCACTTATCCTCTGGCACACTTGCACTCATCTTATTCTTGTGGCAGACCATGGATGTCACCTAGCCTCTGTGGGAGAGCACAGATTTTAGGGTTTCTGGAGTGGTGGCTTCCTGGAGGCTTCATTGGTAGAGAATGAGCAGATACAGCCAAAACACTCAGGAAGCCTGTGAGCTTGTGGAAGCCTGTGAAGGAGGCAGCACCTTAGACAGTGGAAACATCCAGAAGAAAGCTGGGGTTAGGTCAGGGAAGCTGAAGATCCTAGTAGACCAAAGGAGTCATGGGCTGGAAGAACATTTGTCTTCATGAAGAAAGGAAGGGAAGGAAAGTGAGTTGGGATGAACATGAGACCAAGCAGGAAACTGCATAGATAAGTTGAGACCCACCATGGCTCAAAGAAAAGGGTTGAAGCTGGACACCTGGTTGCTGTCTTCCAACATTCACTCAATGTTGCCCAGGTACCCAATATGTGCCAGCTGCCCCAGGAAGGTCCTGCAGGTCCAGAGATGATGAGCACATAGTTTTTGCAATTGTGGAGTTCATTCTGGAGATAAGGACGAGTGAACAGACAAGCACAATACAGTGCGTTAAGTGGGATGAGGACAGAAGATACAACTGCTGTCAAAGCCTAAGGAAGGGCTCTCACTGGGCCTAGGAAGGGAAGAAATTTCAAGGAAGATTTCCGAGGTGCCAATATCCTCTCTTCCATAAGGCAGTAAGAAAGAAGACCAAGAGACTGGAATGTGAACCCCAGCCTCACTACAGTTCTGCAACTTGAGTCTACATTAAATATTTTACTCTTAATATCCTCATCTGTAAGATGTGGAGAACATGCCTCATGTCGCTGAATTGTGAAAAGAACACATATAATCATGTCTGCCGCAGTAAGTATATGTTAATTCCTCCCTGCCAAATAATCAGGAATACTCAAACTTATATGCTCTGGGCCATTTAAGAAGCTAAACATGAAAACCCATATATTTTTCCTCAGATTTTTTACCAGCTTTTAAAAAAAATAACTATTCAAACTTCATTTTGTAAATATCTATTACTATTTATTTTTTTAGAGAGGGGAGGAGAGTAAAAGAGTATGAGAGAGTGAGTGCAAGCGGAGGAAGGGGCAGAAAGAGAATCTCCAGCAGACTCCCTGCTGAGTGCGGACGATAACCCAATGCTGATTTCTGGACCCTGAAATCATGACCTGAGCCAAAATCAAGGGTCGGACACTGAACTGACTGAGCCACCCAGGTAGCCCTCAAACTTCATTTTTTTAAAAAAAACAATCTATATGTAAACTCTTATTTCTTCTTTCTATCCACCCTAATAATCTTTTCTATAATACCTATGTTATATCAACATTATACCTCTGCTTGGGTATTTCTAGGGCTTACTGTTAGGTTTTGAAGGGAATTTCTAGGCCTTTTAAAGGTTTGAGCTCATCCTTAAACTTTTGTGATTTTTTGTTAACCAACAGATTCAGAAAGTCACATATACCACACAAGTCTTTCTGTGCTTGTGGCCCAGAGGCCATTGAACTGGTGACTGCCATGAAGTATGAAATACCAGGATGGTGAAAGTGTTAGCAAACCATAGCCTTGGTTCGATGAGTAGCTATTGCCTAGTAGGTCCTGTGTTAGACACATTTACAAACATGCATGATGCTATTTCAGCCTTATAACTAGCTTGGCTAGGGAGATATACTTAACCTGTTATACAGATGAGAGAACTAGCCAATAGTTATACAGCTAGTAATAAGCAGAACCAGGATTCAAAAAAAAAAAAAACAAAAAAAAAACAGGTCTTCCTGACATTAAAGATCACACTCTATTCCCAGTATACCCTGACTTCCTCCATCTGCATATACATTCATTTCTCAGTTCACCTGTTTAAAGGTTATGAAAGTAAGTCTTAATTGACTCAACATGGCTGCGGTGTCTAACAAAAAGTTGGGAGTTTTTTCCCCCAAATTCCCATTTTCTCCAACCTATAAACTAAAAAGAATATCAAGTTCATAACCAGTTCATAAAAACCATCCCAGAAATAAATGATTGCATTTATTATCATGACTCTGCTAATGCTATTGATTTCCCCCCTACACACCATTTCCCTCTTCTTTGCTCTCTTTATAGACCACTAGCAGCAGGAAAGCTTGCCATTAACCCCACAGACAGCACTAATAGATCACTGTGCTGTCACTTGCCCTCTTTTGTGAGTGAGCATAATAATTCCAGGCTGTGGTGCAGCTTCTCACCTATCAGTCATCAAGGCCCCCTATCGAAGACAATATACTCATTACATGGAGCTCCTCAGATAGGCTGCTGTCAGCTTGCAATCCTGATTGAAAAGTCACCTTTAATTTTCTAGTGCTACCAGCAGTATATTGTATCACACTTTGGTTCTGTGTTAGCAAAACTATGGGTCAATCCTGCCCCAACCATCTCTCCTAAACCAGGAGACAAATACTGTGCTTTGGGGTAGTTCCAGATTCTAATCACCAATTCTTCAATCAACCAACCAGCAAAAACTAGTTCAGTGTATCTGTATTTACCTCCTTGTTAAGGAGATAAACCAAACACAGAGGCAAAGTTAAGAGTCAGAGTTCATTATTTGCTGCTGCAAGCCCCTCCTGATATTGATTTGCAGGAGGATGGGAGAGGGTGTTCTGTGAGTATGGAAGATGAGCTCAAGTGGACTAGAAGGAGTCCCCAAATGCCACTAGAGTACACGGTAATCCCTACTCTCCCCACTTCCATTGTCCCTCCTTCCTCTTCAGCCCTGTTACCCAAAATTGAAGTTCACAGTTGTTCCTTTGCAGAAGAATTTCTCCACCAAAACTTCTCAGGGTTGGTTCATTTCCCTCTAATTCCAACCACTTCCCCTGAGTTGGAGCTGCAAGCTTTAACAGCCACAATCAAATCTGGATGGATGCTAGGACAGTCCACCTGTAAATTATCAAACAGCTATGTCCCAGGAGAGGAGCAAGTCAGCCACTCCAAATGCTGGCAGCTACAGGTAGGCGGGCATTGGATATAGGATGAAAGGACACAAGAAAAAGGGCTTTGTGGCAGTGGATAGAAGAATCCTTCAGGGTTGAGTATTTTCAAACCATGAGGACTGAGTGGGTTTTTTCCCGTCTCCTCTAATTGAAGGAGAGGCTGAGAAATCCCTCCCACTATAGCATGATGGTTTTTTACAGAAAAGCCTCACCAGCTATGCAGGACAAGCCCTTCTCCTGCTCTACCCATGGCTGTCTAAGAGAACTTCAGGTTCACTATCACCATGTGTAGTTGATTAGATCTTTTTTTTTTTTTTAAGTTTTGGTTCTTTTTTTTTTTTAATTTTTATTTATTTATGATAGTCACACACACACACAGAGAGAGAGAGAGAGAGAGAGAGAGAGAGAGGCAGAGCCACAGGGAGAGGGAGAAGCAGGCTCCATGCACCGGGAGCCCGACGTGGGATTCGATCCCGGGTCTCCAGGATCGTGCCCTGGGCCAAAGGCAGGCGCCAAACCGCTGCGCCACCCAGGGATCCCTTAAGTTTTGGTTCTAATAAGTTTTCTGTGCTTTCCTTTTCATTGAGGGAATTTGGCCTTTTCCACTCATCCTAGAGCTTGTTGTCATTGTGAGTTCAATGTGGAAAATGCAACTCAAGCATCAAATACTGGGGAGCCAGAGCAGAGAAGACAGGTAACAGGAGCTTCAAAGCAGAGTGCCTGGCTGAGCCTCGCTGGATGTGTGGAGCATCACACCAAAGTAAGCCAGCTTTGTGTAAGGCAGCATTTGGAGCTGTGAACCCACAGATGCAAAAACTGTGGTTTCCATTTTCATGGTGTTCTCACCCTTCAAGGTGTCCTCGGTCAAGCTGGGGAGGCCAGAGAGAGCTATAAAAATATAGAAAACAATTCACACTGCATAGGCTAAGTGCCAAATAAATCATGCAGGCGTTCACTGCCGTTGAGTTCGCAGGCAGCACACTGTGGCCCAGGGGGATCAGGGACATTTTCAGAGAGAATCTGGGACTTGAAGGGTAGAGAAGCCACCACTGGGGGGAGGGCAGTCACTGACCACACAAGCGCATTTCCATGCAAGCTCTGTGAGAGCGTGGATGCTCACGGAGGTACCCCTAGTGCCTAGAAGAGTCCCCAGCACATAGTTGGCCCTCAATAAATATTATATGAATGAACAATACAATTTTTACTGAGCTCCTACTAGGTACCAGGCATTGGAGTTATAAAGATAAATAAGAATTCTTCATCTCAAGTAGCTCCTAGTACAGCTGGAGAGACAGAAGAGTAAGCAAATGGGTTCAATTTAGAGTGTTAGGTGCTACGGTGAAGCTGTACTCTGGACATGCATAACCACCAGCCCTGAGAATATTCATCCTTTTGTCTGTTATGTCATATATTGGGAATAGAAAACATAGAGACCCTTCACATTCAGACTATGTGAGTGAGAGCATGACAAGTTCAGATCTAATAGCATGCTCTTAGGCCCTGCAGATCAAAAGCATTGAAAAGAAGGCCTACCATTTGACCCAACAATTATTTTAGAGATTTATCCTAAGGTTATAAAGAGTAAAGATGTGCATATCAAATGAGCTCTACGGTTACTGCAGCACTGTTTATAGCAGAAAGGAAAAAAAGAGAGAGAGAGGAAGCCCAACAATACAATATTGGCTAAATAAATTACGGTACATTCATACAATGCAGCTATTAACATACTACACCAGAATACGTACTAACAAAGAAATATGTCTCTACTACATAGTGACTTGAAAATGTAAGATTCAAAAGAAAATGTACATGGTAAGATCCATTTTGTAAAATGCATTTCTCCTTGGGAAAAGTCTAAAATAAAATGTACTTAAGAAGTTAAAGTAAGGGACACCTGGGTGGTTCAGCAGTTGAGCATCCGCCTTCAGCTCAGGGCGTGATCCCAGAGTCCTGGGATCAAGTCCCCCATCGGGCTCCCTGCACGGAGCCTGCTTCTCCCTCTGCCTGTGTCTCTGCCTCTCTCTGTGTCTCTCATGAATAAATAAAAACAATCTTTTTTTTTTTTTTAAAGTTAAAGTGATTATCTATAAATGCTGAAATTGTAGGAGGGTTATCCAGGATGAACATGCATTAATTTTGTATAAGAAAAACCTATTATTTTAATTTTTAAAAAATGGACAGTCTCTCCCACTTCATACATGCTCTGACCAAACACCACAAACTAAACTGGCTGCCTAGCTTCCGTGAAATGAGTGAAGATTCCATGGCAATTGGGGCCGTCTCCCCTGGGGACAGCCCTACAGCTGGGATCACCCGTCCCAAGCCTGCCTCAGTCCTTGGCCAGCTGTAGATTTAGCAAATTCCACCAACTGACACCTGGCAAGTTAGATCCCTAACACTCAGAATCTCTGGACCATATCTTCTCCCCATTTCTCCTCTCACTACGTATCCTCTCACTACCTCAAGCTCAAATGACCTCATTATAAAACAGAAAGCTCTAGAAACTCTCAAGTTTATTTATTATTTATTGATGATCTCTGGAAAGGACATGTGCTGGAGCAAATTCTCTCTCCAGCTGACTTGAGTAATTTGACAGCAAAGAGATTACCTCCGAGCGGGCAGAGAAAAACATGCTGCGGGACAACACAATAATGAAAACCTGTGTGCCAAATCATGACCAGCGTCCTCATTTTTCTCCTTAATATTTGCTAAGGATGAACCACCCAGATGGGCTTGTTTTATGATGGGAATCATAAAGGGGCCGCTTACCGACAGGTCTGCCCGTCAAGTGGAGTGTGGGAGGCTGGCGCTGACATCCATCGGCTGCTCAAATGACATGTCACTCACATCCACAGGCAGGCCCTTCCTTCAGGCTATTTTTGCATTTTTATAAGTCATTTTTGCCACGCTGACCATAGGCCATTGCTCCTTGTGGTGGGTGGCTGAAATGAAGAAAGCTAGTGACCAGAGCCTGGGTTTGTTTTCAAAACTCACCCAGGAAGTCTGGAGAGGGCACTTTCATTCGTGAAAATGAGCACAAAGTAGGAAGTGAAGGTATGACTGCAGGGCAGCAAGCGCTGGGGCCACTGAGTGGTGATGACACAGGACCCCCCTCCCTCTGCTGACACCACAGCTCCCTTGTTCACATCCCTTGTGGCATGAAGAGGAGAAGATGGCAGAGCTGAGCTTTGGCACTGGGTTGGGCTGGGTCCACCCTTCCTCCCTCTACGCCCACAATTCCAGCACGCAAATTGTGTGACATTGGGCCAAGTCTTTAGTCTCAATTCCTTCATCTGTGAAATGGAGAAACAGACACAGCCTGAGTAGGGAGGGTGTAGGGAGCTGCAGTGATGAGGGGTCAGCTCCTGCCACAAGGTCAGGAGTGGTCAACAGGAGCCTATCTCTCCTTGACATCAGAGTATCAGGATTTATGGAGAAATCAATCACCAAAGGATAAACCACAGAAATCCCTCATGTGTGTGTAGAAGTTAAGATAACACACCTCTGAATAATCCATGAGTCAAAAAAGAAATAATACAAGCAGAAAATATTTTGAGTCAATGATAATAAAAAATATACAGATCGAAACATGCAGGATGCAGCTGAAACAGAATTTAGAGGAAAATGTAGAGCCTCATGTGAAAAAAGAACGAAGATTAATGAGCTAAAATGTCCATCTCTCTAAACTGGAAAAAGAAAAGTAAAATAAATCCAAAGGGGGAAAAAAAAGGAATAAAGATAAAAGTAGCCATTAATGAAATAGTGAGCATAATTTAGGGAAGGTCAAGAAAGCCAATAGTAGGCTCTTTGAAAAGGCCAATAAACATGATAAGCTTAGGCAGCCCCGGTGGCCCAGCAGTTTAGTGCCACCTTCAGCCCAGGGTGTGATCCTGGAGACCCGGGATAGAGTCCCAAGTCGGGCTACCTGCATGGAGCCTGCTTCTACCTCTGCCTGTGTCTCTGCCTCTCTCTCTCTCTCTCTCTCTCTCTCTGTTTCTCAAGAATAAATAAATAAAATCTTAAGAAAAAAATGATAAGCTTCTCAGAGCACCTGGGCGGCTTAGTCGGTTAAGTGTCTAACTCTTGGTTTTAGCGCAGGGCCTGATCTCAGGGCCTTGAGATTGAGCTCTGCATCAGGCTCCACACTCAGCAGTGAGTTGGCTGGAGGTTCTCTCCCTCTCCCCTTCCCCTACTCATTCTCTTGCTCTCTAAAATAAATAAATGTAATCTTTTTAAAAAATGATAAACCTCTTGCCTAGCATGGCACGATTGAAGTTCCCAGAGTTGAAGCCCTGGCCTCTGCTCCAGCAGGAAGAAAATGAGGGGAGAGACATATGTCCGTGAAAAGTAAAAGAGATTTGGGGCCAGTGAGCACTCCAGGCAGGAGGTACAGAGGAGAAAGAGCCCCCGGGCTGAGGAAGCCAAGGAAGCCACTCTGGTGGGGTTAGATGTAAAACCTGTAGGCTCCCACCATGACAGCTTTTATTGTCCACAGGGACTCAGATGACCTGAGAAAAGACTGCATCTCATAGTGGCCACGAGTGCAGGGTAGCGAGTCAAATGGAAGTGAGCTTGCATTCCATCTCTGCACTAACTAATTTTGTGACTGTGCAAATTGCTTACCCCCTCCGTGCCTTTATTTCCTCATCTGTAAGATGGAAGTAGTAAGAGTACCCCCTTTACAAGGTTGTCATGTGCATTAGAAGAGATTGATACAAAGCGCATGCCCAGTTACCTTGAGTATTACTATGAATATTATTATTTTTACATTTCTACGAACACAGTTGAAGGAACCAATTTGCACAGGGAGACAGAACTGCATTTCTGCAGCAAGGCCCCCCCAAAATCAGAGATCCCTCACCCCTCCATACCCTCAGCAGTCATTTATGAAATACCTCCTATGTGCCAAGAACATGACCATTCCCACCCAGGCTGTCGAAGAGCTGCCCAGTAGGGACAGGCATCTTTGGTCCATACCCAGGCCAGTGTGTGCTCCAGACTGGGCCTTCTGTCTAATACCATCCTGGGCAAGGGGTAGGCAAGGTAAGAAAATACCTCTCAGATGCTCAGATACCGAAGAATCAAGACAAAAATGGGTAATAATAGCCCTGAGAAGAAGTGGCAATTTTTTTTTTTTTTAAATAAACATGTTACCTAAGGAAAATCAGAGGTCAAATGGCAGATGGAAGAAAACCAACAGTGAGATGTGGCTCTGACATCAGTTTTCATGCCAAGAGCTTCGGGGCTGGTGTTCGCAGGGCCAGAAACGGAGGAGGCCAGCCTGAGTCACCAGCCGCCCCTGGGCAGCAGGGCCAGCATCTCCGCTTCCTCGGGCAAGGGCACATCCCCTATGCCTTGCTGAGTCTCCAGGGAGGGGGCCTGCTTCACACAGGGGTACAGCGGGAGTGGACTGAGTTCAGAGCTTTTCAGGCGAGTTCTCTCAGGCCCAAGCACCATAAATCACAGAAATGGAAAACAAGAGTGAGAAATAAAACCCCTGGCTTCCCTCGAACTGCCAGCCACTTTCTTTGGGCTGTAAATAACCACAGTTAAACCAAGCACCCTTTGCACTTCTCAGCAGGGAAGTGCATGAAAACATCTGATGTAAGGATTTTAAATGCTTAAATGCTCTCTGCCAACATCTACTTAACGGCCCAGGGCTGCGTCATCCCAATCTTTGAGGAGAGCCCTGGTGCTCCTCTCCACCATCCTTCTACTGCCTCAGACCACTGCCCTAGGTGCCCCGGTGACATCGTGAATGGGGAGCAGGGGTCAATTAGCCCTGGCAGAAGGAAGTGAGTGGCACGGAGCTGAGGGCCTAACTGCCCACAGTGCCAGCCCTGGCACTCGCCATCCTGTAAGCTCCAGATCGCACAGCTGGTGAGTGGGTGGCGAAGGCCAGACCTGAACCCCTGTTGTCCTAGTTCCAAAGCTCAGGCACGTTGTCAACAGGCACACTACAAGGCTGCCCAGGAAACCCATCCTGTGACTGTGACTTTGGAGTCACAGCCCTCACCCTGCCTTCTCTCTTCCAAACTTCGCCATATTACAGCGCACCTGGTAGTCCACTCAGGCTTCATGAATTCTGTGTTTTCATTTTGATGATGATATCTCCTGAGTAAATGAGTAAAATTCATGTTTTGGATCGCCTGGAGAACTACCTTTTAGCAAGAACCACCCCAAGTTGCTGCACAGTTATTTGTGTTTGTCAGGAGAGCCACTGCAAGTGAAGATCCCACCACATCACAGTGGTCCATGGAAACAAAGATTTCAGGGTAATTTCAAAGAAGACAAGTTGAGGGGGGAAACTGAGTCCTCCAGGTAGAATGGGGCAAAAATAGAGCTGAAGCCATACCCTGCCCAGCAGTCTATTCCTGTGCCTGGACAGTGTGCCTCAACTCATTAGCCACAAGCACAGCAGTACATACCCCAGGATGAATGTTTCTGCCCTCAGTTCCAGTGATAATTAGATCAAATACTATTAACACACATCTCAATAAGCCTCGATGCTGACTATCTTTGAAGAAATTGGGTAGCTTCATGAGATTATCAATGACACCATTTGAAGGGTTTTATTAATCATGGATCTGAATACCCTGAACAAAGACACAAAGCTTAAATGTATTAAGATAGTTTTAAAGCCTATTTATGTAAGCAGGATTAGGTGCTGAACTGAAAGTACAGATTTTACATATAAAATTGAAACCATGTCTATATAACCCCACTGTTAACATCCACAATTATTTTCAGCAGAATATACTGCACTTTTTTTTTTAAAGATTTTATTTATTTATTCATGAGAGACACATACAGAGAGAGAGAGAGAGGGGCAGAGACACAGGCAGAGGGAGAAGCAGGCTCCATGCAGGGAGCCCGACTTGGGACTCGATCCCGGGTCTCCAGGATCACGCCCTGGGCCGAAGGCGGCGCTAAACCGCTGAGCCACCCGGGCTGCCCTACCGCACATCTTCTAAACTTAATATTATGAACCTTAATTGTATTAGTTTTGGGTTTTTTTGTATGTACTTTATGCATTTGATTTTAATTTACAGAATTACAAAACTATATACCTATGAGGTTTGTACTTAGTTCAAATGTTCCACATTTTGGAGAAACATCATAATAAAAATAATTAAATTCAACAGAAAAGGTTTCTGAGAATTTCTTTTTCCCTTAACTGGAATCAATACATTACTCAGGTTTGAGAAACACTGACACAATAAAACCCTAATGATGGGTATTTAGATCATTTCTGGTTATTTTAAGAATATAATGTGCAATTAATCTCCTCTTCCAAATATTTTTGTGTGTTTGAGCATACCTGTAAAATAATCTAAGCATGGCAATGCCAGGTCAAAGTGTAGGTGCCTTTAGTGTTCATAAGTGCAGTCAAATTACCCTCTGACAAGACTGCAATTACTCTCTTCCAAACTATATATGCAAATGTCTGCTTCCACACACCCTTGACACTTTTCATCTTTTTGCCAATCTGCTAATCTGACAGGTACATTAAGATATATCAGAGTTGTTTTAATTTACACTTCTTTAATCAACAGAAGAATGAGTATTTTTCCATATGTTTATTTGCTATTTTTCATTTCTTTATTGTGTATGACTGAACTGCCTGTGGATGCTCTTTGCTGATATTCTATTAGATTGTTTTATTATTTTCTCATTGATTTGTTGGCTCTCTTTGCATTCAAGCTCTGTCTCCCAGGACAAGGTTACTTTGTCTTGTTTCTCATGTGCCTTTTGGCTTCACTATAGTAAATTTACTGAGTAGGCTTTTTAAAAAGTTTTTAAATAAAACACACAAACCGTCTTTCTTTTGTAGCTTTTGTTTCCTTACAGTTTTTTTTTAGGATTCCATTGATCATCATTTAATACTGTATTCATCTAGAATTTCCTTCATTTAAGGCATAAAGATAGAATTGAGATTTTTTTCCTTTTCCTAGATATCAACATTGATTATGGAATAGTCCATCTTTTCCTGCTGAATTGAAATGTCATCCTATCATATACTAGCTGTAAGTTACCCCAATATTTGGACTTATTTCTGCATCCTCTGCTGCACTGAATAATTTTTAATCTTATGCCAATACCAAACTAATTTAAATAGTATGTATTTATGAAACCTTTTGAAATTTGGTAAGGCTAGTCTGCCCATATCAATTTTTTCTTACGTTTTCATAGATATTTCCATGTGTTTAATTTTCTGGGCCAGAAGTCTGCAAACTTATTCTTAAAGAGACAGTAATTATTTTAGGCTTTTTGTGGGTAATAGTCTCTAATAACTACTCAGCTCTGCCTCTGTAGCTGGAAAGCAGCTACAGGTCATGTGTAAACAAATGAGTATGACTGTATTCCAACCAAACTTTTATTAAAAAAAAAAACAACAGCAGTCGGCTGGATTTGGATGAGCCATAGTTTGCCAGCCTCTCTTCTGAATGAACCCTAGTATCATTTCTGAAAGTTCTCACACCTGAAATTCTTATCAGTTAGAATTGCTTGGAATTTAATGATTAATAGTGGGAGACTTTACATTTTTATTTATTCATTTTTTATTTTTTATTTTATTTTTTTTTAATTTTTATTTATTTATGATAGTCACACAGAGAGAGAGAGAGAGAGGCAGAGACACAGGCAGAGGGAGAAGCAGGCTCCATGCACCAGGAGCCCGACATGGGATTCGATCCTGGGTCTCCAGGATCGCGCCCTGGGCTAAAGGCAGGCGCTAAACCGCTGCGCCACCCAGGGATCCCATTTATTCATTTTTTAGACTTACATTTTTAAATGTTGACTCTTACCATCCAAGAACATATTCATGGCTATTGTTGCTTCTTCATAAGATTCTGAAGTTTTCCTCAGAACTAGTGCATATTTCTTGTTTTATACAAGGTATTTTATCTATTTTTATGTTTATTTATTACTGCACATGAAACTGTTTCCATTTACTCCTGTTCAACCACCAATACAACCTACTAGATTAATGCAAAGCTTATAACCAAATATATAAGACTTCCCTGGGATTGATGGGTAAATCCCATGGGACCTAAGTACCCTCTGAAACTGCATGTAACATTTATGAGGAAGTATATTCTCATAGGAAGAGACCATAGCTTTCTGCAGACTCTCAAGATCACTAACCACTCACTCCCCTACCACTAATACGAGATCCCCTGACTTAAGGTGGGTGAAGGCCAGGTCTTTGGCATTGAAACAGAATCCAAATATAGGTAATTGCAGAGCCAGAGAGAGTAGGAGCCACTGACCTGACCTGGTTGCCTGAGAATAGGAGTGATACCCAGGTTTATGGAGCACCTTCCTGCTGTTATCCATGGGGGTGGTACCACTGAGAGCCCAAGCATCCTAGAAGGCCTGCGATCAAATTTGCCCTCATCTAGCTTTCCTAGACTTTCAGGCTGAGGTGTTCTCTTATCATGGGCTCTCTATACCATGCCCAATCTCACTTCCTTCCTATGGGGCCTTGATTTCCCTAATTGCTTACTGGTATCATGAACTGTCTGCTACCAATTTCTCTCTCATCCCCTGCCAGGACCCTCTCCTGGCCCTCTGATGGTCCTATAGTCCTATCATCATGGACAAAGGCAGTATGGGTGCACGAAGAATACAGGCAAAAGGGTTCAACAAACACAAATCTTGTCTTTGCCAACATGCTATAAGGCAAGATGTGAACTTCTCTGACCTTAGCTTTCTTATGATAAATTTTTTATACCTCCCTAGCATGGCTAAAGGGATCAAAAGAGATAATGCATAAGAGCTGAGAGTCACTCTTATGGCAAAGAGCTTACTATTTAGCAATGGTCAATTATAACCCACTTCTCATACAGCCAACTGGCATCAGTCAAGCCCATGAAACCTATGGAGACTAAAATTCTACCCTTTCCTACTAGTGAGTCTGCTTTCTGTTGGGGTCTTACCAGTTTATACTTAGCAGAGATCTACTGTGGCCCTGCCATTAGCCTGATCTCAGTGTCATGCTGTACTCAGGATGGCCCCGTGGGCATTACTCCCATTGAGTGGGAGGCTTATGTTCTCACATTGCAAAGAGCTGGCTTGAACTGAAAACGAATATAGGACAATTCTGAGATCCAGAACTGGATCTCAGGCAAGATTTAAATTTGAGTTTTCCTCTTGAAAGAGAAAGACTGCCTCACTGTCACTTCCCAAGCCTTGGTTTCTCTGTCTACAAGATATGGATAAAAATAAGGGCAGCTAAATGTTATTGGACTATGTGGCAGGAGACCATTCTTCCCCTAAACCCTATGATAGTGATTCTATTACCATCACAGAAACATATAGTGGTTAAGTCACATCCTGAAGTGGCAACAGTGAAATTTGAACCAGGTAATATGGCATTAGAAGCCAGGCTGTTAGCTGCTGCCAGTTATGTGCTGGTTTCATGGAAGGCTTTAAATCCCATATAATTCATACATTCCCTTTACCAGCTCAGGTCCACAACAGAGGTTTAATAAATGATAGCTGCCCTTTCTTGAAGCAGAAATTAGCCCTCCCACCAGGAAATGACCTCCTACCAACTAGACATCACTTTAAGAATTGGCCAGAAAGGGAGATAGAACATGAAGACTCCTGACTCTGGGAAACGAACTAGGGGTGGTGGAAGGGGAGGAGGGCGGGGGGTGGGGGTGAATAGGTGACGGGCACTGAGGGGGGCACTTGACGGGATGAGCACTGGGTGTTATTCTGTATGTGGTAAATTGAACACCAATAAAAAATAAATTTATTAAAAAAATAAAAAAAAAATAATTGGCCATACCAGGACACCTGGGTGGCTCAGCAGTTGAGCATCTGCCTTCAGCTCAGGGCATGATCCTGGGTCTAGGGATTGAGTCCTGCATTGGGGTCCCTGTGAGGAGCCTGCTTCTCCCTCTGCCTGTCTCTGCCTCTCTGTGTGTGTCTCTCATGAATGAATGAATGAATGAATGAATGAATGAATGAATGAATGTTTTAAAATTTAAAAATAATTTAAAAATAAAATTAAATTTTAAAAAAGAATTGGCCATACCTTCAGACACTGGCCATTCCATCAGGAACCAGATATCCCAGTAGAAATTGGTCATCCAACAGAAATTAGTCATCCCATCAGGATGATTCATAAAGGTCATGCCCCAGTTAATGCTTCTCAGGAAGCAAACTGTCACAAGGTAGAGTTCTATTAAAAAAAATACGTATAGTTCTTCAGTGAAAAGAGAAACAATGCATGTTACTATTTAATGCACATAAAATCCAAGTACTCAGGGAAACTTCAAGTCTATCTGGAAGGGAAGAAGGAGATAAGGGCATAAATTAGAGGTAAGCTGTCCATATAGACCCTCAGGGTACTCTATTATGTGCCAGGCAATGTGCTATAAGCCTCCAGGTGTCAGTTTATCTGAGCCTTTACTCTTGAAAGGGTTCCTTGAGCCTATTTATAGATAAGGATTCTGAAGCCAAGAGAAGTTAAGTGAATTGTCCAGATTATGGGAATTTATTTTATTTTATTTTATTTTATTTATTTATTTATTTATGATAGTCACACAGAGAGAGAGAGAGAGAGAGAGAGAGAGGAAGAGACCTAGGCAGAGGGAGAAGCAGGCTCCATGCACCGGGAGCCCGACGTGGGATTCGATCCCGGGTCTCCAGGATCGCGCCCTGGGCCAAAGGCAGGCGCTAAACCGCTGCGCCACCCAGGGATCCCCAGATTATGGGAGTTTATAAGAGGTAGGGATGGTATTCAAAAGCAGGTGGCCCCAGGCTCTTTCCATCAAGCTTCAATGGGTACAATGGATACCCACAGAAACATATGACCAGAACAAACCTTGCCTCCTGCATAACTGCAATAAGGCTGGCCCTCTGGACCAGAGCCTTTGCCTCTCTTGAGGCCATCTCCTGAGGAGTATCTGAATATGTGTCTACCACTGCCACAGGCATGGGAGTCTGAGCCTGGAATAGAACCAAACAAGTCTCATACAAATAGGGTCAAGACTGTACAGATATCACCTCTGTCAAAAGGGAAGAGCCTTCACATCAACAGGAAAGAGGTATCCAAATGCATGTCACTATTTTACATTGTTTTTAGGAAGGCAGCAGGATGAAGCGAAGAGATTGGTTATTTCAAGTATTTAAGGATTTCAATTACCTGAACCCAGTGAGGCACACATACCAACAACAGAAGCAGCCCCATTTCTTCCAAAAAAGTGCCCTTCCTCAAATGGCCACTAACAGGGAAGCCCTTGGGATTGGAGGGAGCAATGTAATCCAGGCATCTAATTGTCAGACACACTGCAATTTACAATCAAATTTACATCACTCTTAACTATGTGTCATCACCGGGAAATCATTTAGTCTTTATAAGACTCCATCCTTTCCTTCCAAAATGGGCACAATACCTACTTTCCTGGACTACTTGGAGGTTTGCATAAGATCAATTATGTAACACTTGGTGCAAAGTAGGTTCTCGGTATGGTGGTTCCCTCTTAAGACTGAAGCAGCAGTGTTGACATAAGACTGCAGAGACCAACTGGAAGTTATTTGTCCAGAATTGGGGAGTGGATGAAGGCTGTGCCCAACCACTACCACCACCACCACCCCGCCCCCCACCAATAGAGCAGGGATAGCTGGACAAGAATGCGATGGCTATAAAGAAAAACAGCACTAAGTGCTCTAAAAACAAGAACCGAAAGAGGTGAAGAACCCAAAACTGTCCTGCCCCAACCATGTGCCAGTGCATGGATGGCCCTCCAAGGAGGCACAGTTTCCCCGGTGTAGAGAGGAGGAGGCCCAGTGAGCCTACGTAATGTTACCACACCCCTCTGTGATCTGGTGAGACGCCTTCCCATTACCCTACATTACGTTGCATAATCCATCTTGGAGTCACACTGACTGGGGGGTGCAGGAAGCACTGGGGGTTAAACCTCTCCTCCCTCAAGATTGATGAAATGCACTCCAGGCATCTCTTGCTCTGATTAAAATACACGGATGATAAATTACCAAACTCCTTGCCGTGGAAATGTGAGTGATAGGAGGGTTGCTGACAACTGGTCCAGGGCGATCAGCACAGAAGGAGAAAGAACAGCGATGCACAGCCTACCTCCTCTCCATCATTTTCTGACTGCTGAGCATCTGCGAGTGTCTGTGGGTGAAGGGCAATGAAGGTAGCACAGGAGAAGGTGATCTGGAGGTCAGTGATCACAGATGAATGGAAGCTGACAACATATTATACCTTTGGCTTAACTAAATACCAGGAGCCTAAGAAAAGTAAAGAAGTATTTCTTCTTCCAAGGTGACAGTTGTAAAATGGGAAGAGTCTGCCTTGACAATCACCGGCCACTCCTGTTTGCCCCTATTCCCTTTTGATAGAAACATTCCTATATAAGAGGTTTGTGCCTTCAGCCTGAATCACCTTCCTGTCTAGAATTTCTTCCAGGAAAGCATCTCCTAGAAACCAGTCCCACTCTACGTTAACATGCAGCCATTTGTCTTCTTTCACAGGGCCATTTCCTCCCTTGGCCTTTTCTCTCATTATGGAACAAGTTTGATGCCCACAAACAGAATTTCAGGCATCAGAGAAAGATTGGAGAGAGTGTCTTGGAAAAACACCAGGAGAAGGGCTGTGTAGCCTGCCGATAGAAGTAGAAAGTGAGAGACTGCTTCTCCAGCTCACATCTGTTCCCAAAAACAGACAGGCTGCTTCTGGGCTCCCAGACGGGTGCCACAGAGGACAGGATGGAACATTTCAGAAAATCTTCTTTCTGGGCTTGTGCCTACCTGGAAAATTCCAGGACGGTGGAGTAGAAAAACCAAGGACCTTAGACCCAAGGTATAAATCACATCCCTGCCACTTTCTAGCTGAGAGACATTATAAGTTCTTTAATTTCTTCAGTTACCTATTCTGTTCAATGGGCATAATAATGACTCCGATCAGTTGGTGATGGTGAGCATGATAGGGGATAGTGAAGGTAAAATGGATGGTAAATCATGAGAACTTGGTAACTCTTCGCTCTCTTCTCTACACCATAGCTAAAGAGAGCATAGATTAATGCTGCCACAGGATAGTAAAAATAGCCATCAAGATCAAATATTCCCACGCAGCCTTCTATCGCTCAGTGAGTCTGGTGCCCCTTACCCTCAAGGCCACATTTGCCAACAGCATTATTTAGATGAATGGTGGTACATTTATTGATCATGGGGAACTGGGCCTTTAAAGTCCTAATGTCTTTTGTCTCCTGGTTCCAGAGAGAGTCTATGGAGAGTCTGAGAGGCCAGTGAAGGCTAGATGATGACCCAGAAAGAAAGACAAATTTGCATCTCACTCTGCCCCAGCCCTTGTGACATTCACTCTCCCATATGCTTCCCATATGCTTGAAGAACATATCCCATATTCAAGCATATGGGAAGCACCTGAAATCTTGAAGTTATGAACACCATGGCTTTGTAGGAACCAATTTCTTCACCATAACCAGGTAGTCTTTTCCCATAAATCACTGTTAAAATTGCATTTGTCCAAGTGCTCCAGATTTCCAAACCCTTTCCCATTGACATACATGAAACTCAGGGGTGAGTAGGTAGTAAGGGGCTATCTCCCTGGATGACCATGAAGTATAAAGAAAGACAGGACTCAGATGGCCAAACATGAGTCTCAAAAGTACACTGGGGATTGATCTCTAGGTACAATCTGTCCCAAGCCCCATTTACCTGACCTCACCTCCCATACATCTGCCCTCCACCCTGGGCCACCTGCTTTCATTCCCATCCCAGCCCCGCCTTCCCTGTGCCTTCCACACTGATCACTGTCTTGCCTCATCCTCTCAGCTGTTCCAGTTAAACCCTGCCTAGGTCTGTTTGGAGCCTTCTGAAATTTCATATATATTGTTTTTCATTAACATTAAATATTATTCATTAAACATCATTTTAAATTGCTCCCATGGCTGTTAGCCAATTTAACTTTTTCAGTCAAATCCAATATACCTTATCTCTGAATGTAGTACATCTCAGAGACTTTCTAATAGTCTAGTTTAGAGAGCTTTGTTTAGAGCTGTATTATTCTCTTGTAATTTAATTTAATCTATTCCATATCCGTGGTGATATTCCCTTTCTCATCTTTAATCTTGTGTATTTGCGCTTTCTCTCTTATTTTCATGATATCTAAGAAGAGCACATCCATTTTATTGGTTTCTTCAAAGAATCAGCTTTTAGATTCACTTATAAATTCTAATGTTTTTCTATTTTCTCATACATTAATTTCTATCATATTTATGGTTTATTGCTTCCTAATTTCCTCATATTTCTCTTTTTTTAACTTCTTGTGTTGAACGTTTTGTTGATTTTCATTCTTTCTCATTGATCATGAAGCATTTAAGGCTATGGATTTGCTTCTAAGTACAGCTTTGGTCACATTCCATAAGTTTTGGTGTATAGTGTTGTTCTATTAATAGCTTGTAATTGTGGTTTTGATTTTCATTTGTACCCAAAAGCCATTTAGGAAAGCTTCATTTCTTCTTTCCATGTGATTAGGTTTTATTTTGCTGTGATTTTCATTGTAAGTGCTACAACATGAGTCTCCATAGGCAGGGAAGACATTCCTACTCCATTTTTCAGAGAGGAAGAACCTGAGGCATGGCAAAGTTAAGCAACCAGCCTAAAGTTTCAGAGATTTTTACCAATGAAATCAGAAAAGGAAAAATGAGCTTCAAAATCTCTTGTGTAAGTTGATACCCCACCCAGCCACCAAAGTTGACCAAAATGGAATGCTCAACTGTCCGTGACCTTTTCTGGTGCTAGGGAGTGAAGTGAAGGGTTTCGACAGGTAGGGGCAAGGCCTACGACAAAGCATACAGGTCTCCCACCAAGTCATGCTGAGAGGGCACCCACCAGAGCGCTAGCGCTCTTCTCCTTGCTCATGCTCCTTCCTTGCAAAGGGTGTAAAGTGGCAAAAGATGGTTAGTGCTCCATCTTACAGATTAGGTCCAGAGCAGCAGGAGAAAAGGGCCTGGAGGATCTTTGTAACACAAGCTGTCCAGGTGGAAGAGTAGCACCCCGAGGTCACAGCTAGATTATCCAGATGGGGCCAGTGTCCATAACACTTCAGAGGTACTACTCCATAACTGTATTGTTTAATCCTATGAAGTAATTATCAGCCACCTTCACAGATAAAGAAACCCAGGCTCAGAGAGATTAAGGAACTCACTTCAGGTCAGGATTGATATAGCTGGATAGTACCTCCTACAAAAGAGTGACAAGATATTGCAGAAGGACTTGGTGATGATTTAAAATGCCTATTTCAGAGAAGACTTCTGGAGGAACTTTTAAAGATGGACCTGTAGAGTCCTGCCAGGGTTTTGGGACTCTTGATCTTGGGGTTGTGAGTTCAAGCTCCATGTTGGATGTAGAGATTACTTAAATATAAAATTTTTACATGACTTGTTCCCAACACTCTTTTCCTAAGATGAGAAGTGCTTTACCCAGACCTGGGGACTAAAGCGCATATGAAAATTTTAGGGTGTTTGCCCAGCACATGGCAGGTGCTCAATACGTATGGAGTTGGGAAAGCTCCTTTGCCCCTTTCTCCCTTTAGTTTGTGACTCAGGCTGAAGGATGGTGGCCTACTTCTTGCAGAGTCAGACATAGTAAAGTGCCAGAGCAGGAGAAGCCTATCTAGTCCAAGGGTTCACTACTGGAATTCATGGATAGAATGCAGGGGGTACCTAAAATTTGGATAGGAAACACTTGTATCTTTATCCTCACTAATCACTCACAGCAATTTAGAATTTCCTTCATTATGCATGTAGGCAACAGACCACAGTAAGCTGTGGACCTAGGACCTGCGACTGTGACTAATTGAAATCACAGGTGTTTGGCACATCGCAGTTATCACAGACATCTCAAAGTATCAATTATATGCACCACTCTTTCAGAATTTATATGCGTCACTACTTCTACCTACATCTAGATTTTGTCACTTAATATATTAATAAGTGTATGTGCTCCGATATATATAAATATTTTGATAACTATTTTAATATAATTAGTTTCCTTATAGTCTAATATATTTTATTTTACTGATTAAAGAAACATTATTCTGAGAAGGGCTTCAAATGCTTCACCAGACTTCTACAGAGGACCCATGGTACAAAACCAAGTTGAAGAACCAAGGGTCAGGGATAAAGAAATATGCCCAGAGAGGAGAAGTGATCCCCACAAGACCACACAGAAGAGTCAGGACCAGAACCTAAATCTTCCAACCCTACCAGCCTGTGATGATCTTACAGACAGTGGGGGACATGAGGATGCAGGTAGTGAGCACACAGCTCAGTTATATGCCACAGATCAGACTTGTGACAGCTCTGGGAACAGGGGTGTGGTTCAGCCAGGGGGGTGAAAGGGGCAAGGGAAATGGAAAGCCAGACTGCACTGTTTGCAGCCCTGCCTGCTGAGCCAGGGAGGCCTTCTGAGCAGCAATTACAAATATTTATTATTTGTTTTCCTGAAGTCTGCTCACATGGAACCAAGTAATAGATTAAATGATCTTTCAGTGGCCACATGAGAGGGTAGTGGGGCTTGATTTGTCTGGATAGTTAAAACCCACAGCATGTGCCTGTGTTCTCTATAATTGTATTTGAGTAGTTTAGGGGGATAATATAGTCCCTCAATATAATATCTCACAAGGGTTCATGCTTGCCAAAAGGAACAGAAGCTTTCAGTTAGTCCTTTTCCCTGCTACCTGAGACTTAATTAGATGAATAACTTGGAAAAAGAGACAGGGTGCTTCTTAGAGGAGGATATTCTCTTGTTTAGGGAAGACTGACATCATTGCACCTAGCATTTTGCAAACTGGGTGCCTGGGACTCCAGGCATCCACCCACCATTCTCCTGGCCTTCCCTGAATGCTCATTTCATTCACGGTAAGCCCTTGCTTGGAATTTTTTTTCTATATTTCTTCACCACCACCACTATTTAATAACGACAACGACTATAATAATAATTGGGTAGCAATTCCTATAGCTTGGGGTCTTCCAGCAGGCAGGAACTCTCAGTCTATAAGGAAGGCTGTTACATCAACAACGATTTTAAATACTGTGTGATCAATGTTAGGAGAGGTGAGCACTGGCTTCTGGGGCACTTTGCCAAGTCTTGAAGAAATGTATAAGCAAAAGGAGTTCTAGGCTGAGAGAGCAGCACATACAAAGGTACTGTGGCAAGAAACTGCATGGCCCATTCAGGCCTCAGCAAGACTTGCCATCTCCCCGGTGCAGAATGCAACTGTGTTCTTGTCCTACTACGGTGTAACAGTATGGATGGGTTTTCTTGGAGAGGCAGATTTTCTTATGGTCTTATAAGGCTGGAAGATGTTCTGACAGAAAAGTAAAGAGAGTATTCTTGGAAGGGGTTCCAGCCCAGGAGAGTGGTGTAGGGGTCGTTGACCTCCAGCTCTAGGAGAACACCTGCTCCAGACCTGGAGAGAAGCTGGGCTGGTGGTAGAAGTGTAAGCCAGGTTCCTTTGCATGATCCATAACCGTGGAACCCTCAGAGCAATCTGGAGATCCTCCACCTAGAAAGTTAGGAACACCAGATAGAGGGTGGACAAATTGAATCTTTGCAAAGCGGGGCTCTTCAACTGAGACTTTCTTCCCTTTCAAGTCATTGTAGAGCATGGTGGCTGAATGGATTTATGGACCCGTGTTAGCAACTGACTACTGCTTCAGATAAAGGAAACTGTCCATTCACATGCATTTATCCGCCTGCCTTTAATGCCTCACCATTGAAGATTTATCTACCACATTGGCTGCAAGACAAAATCTGATCCAGGAAAGCTCACTTCTAGAAAATGATCATTACTATTTCCATGTGAACCAAGAAGGCTAGTCTTTGAGAACCACAGGGATATTTCACTTCTCGGTCCCCATGCTGAGTAAGGGGTCCCTCCTCCTGTTCTCTGCTCGGGGCTTCCCTCTTCCTCCTATGTCCAGTCACTGCCTGCCTACTTCTCTGCCTCACTATCTGAGCCAGAAATTTACTGAGAGCAGGGATCATGGTCCATTCTTTTCCAGGTACCTCTGGCTTGGTGCAGACCTGGCCCTAAGAGATACTCAGAAAATGTCAAATGGCACCCTCATGCAACTCAAATCCAGAGCTCAGTACTTTTGTCTTGGAAGCTCAAATTTTTTCCTGTGTTGCTCAGCACTGGTTCACACCAGGTACCCAGCTCAGCCACAGGCTTTTTTACTCCGAATCCCACATAGGGAAGCTGCCTGGGCATGCACCCAGCCACCAGTAGGCTTGCTCAAGCAGCCAGACATGCAGCATCACCACCAGGCTAGGTATCCATTAGGCCCTATGACATCAGTCACCCCATCTGGCCCTGCCATTGCAAGGCTCAGGCGGCTCAGCCAGCCAGGAAGGGGCAGAGCTGGAATCCCATGAGGCCCAGGGATTCCCACAGATCCAGAAAAGCTGAAGAGCCGCCCTTGCCTTTGCAGGGCACATTCATTCATAAGAAGACACTGGGGACCATACTGAGGCAGCTCCTTGTCAATTCTGTAAGTTGGCAGTGGGGTAGCCTTGGTAATAATACTGGTCCTCCCCTAAGCCCTATTCCACCATCCTTGCACACCCACCCCCAGTGATGTCACACTAGATTTCACGCTGAGTTTACTCTCCTGTATGTGGAGGACTAGCCTTTCTTACCATCACATTATCCCCTTGGGGCCAGGCACAATAGGACATAATAATGCAACAGTAAATGGTAACAACCCTTCATTGACCTCTTTCTTTATGCCCAGATTCTTGCTGAGCTATTTGTAAACATGCTATCTAATTCTCCTGACAGCCCATGAAGAGGCCCCACCATACTCATCTTACAGATGAGGAAACTGAGACTCAGAGATTTAGCAGTTCATCAAAGACCACGGAGCTGGTCAGTGACACAGCTAGGCTTTGATGTCGGCTCCTCCTGAAAGCTGTCTTAGATGATGTTCTTCTTAGCCTTATTATCAAGCAAAACAACTCTTCTTATGGGAGCTCTGTATAAGTTACTACGAGTCCCTAAGTTTTGCTTAAAATGCTATCTTTGGACATGCTGCTTTCTTATTAAACTGCTTCCACGGGAGATCACAGATCGAGGACCCATGGAAGCAGCATGGGAAGGGGAAGACACAGGCCCACCTCAGCTACTTCTAAGCATGTATCATAAGCAGGTCAATTTCCTTACTGTCTGGACCTCAGTTCCTCACCTGGAAATGAGATGATCATATCCGTCCTGCCATGTCAGAGGAGGCCAGACACGATGGTGAGGGCATAAAGACACATAGGCCTGAGGAGGCAGCCTGGACGGGGCCTTGTGGTCCCCCGATACCTCCATGGGTCCCCAAGTAACACTTACTGGTCCCTTGCTCATGATGAGCACACTTAGCTCCACCAAGAGCATGCCTGTGTCCCAGGTCCCCGCCACACCATGCCTCGTCTTCCAACTCAGCAGTGAACACACACTTAGGGAGCCCCTGTTGTATTCTAAGTACACTCCCAGCCCTGGGGAGCTGACAGTGCACACAGCACCACAGCCCTGCCCTCATGGAGCTGCCAGCCTTCTGGAAATAAGACCTGACACTCCTCGGGCACTCATCATGGGCTATCCCAGGTACTTGAAACTTTGCTCACTTGCTCCTCCTTGGAAAAACTCTGAGAGAGGAGTTGGTATTACAGCCAAGGAAACCGAGGCACCGGAGCGCTATGGAAGTTACCCAGGAGGCAGTGCAGCTGGGTTTGAGCTAGCCAACTGGTGCTGAAGCTCACACACTCTGCTGCCACAGGTCTTTGACTGTTTTCTCTCTAACATCAACTCCTTTCACCTTTCCCTCCATAGCTTCACCAGCCTTCTCCTGCTCTACTTTCTACTATCTCCCCCTCCCTTGGTCCAAGCCCTCACCCTGTCCTTCTGGAAGCACAGCAGCCTCCCTCTGCCCCCTCTGCCTCTTCACCTCCTGCCCAGCTCCTACCTAGCCTCTCATATCTCTACTCCATCCTGCATTCCACCCCAGCTGAGTCCCAAATAATGTCTAATTATATAACCTTGTCTTTTAAAGCCTCCTGTAGTCTGTCCTAACATGTATTTCCATGTTTCTCCCTCCATTCACCAATGCTCAGTTCACAAAAGCTGTCCTCCAGGCCAGCGGGTCTATAATGTTAGTGGAGTCGCTGCCTTTTTTGAGAAGCCAACAAAAGTTATCCCTCCCCAGGAAATTAGTATGTGCAAACTCTTCCCAAAGCTGACACATGCTTCCTGAACTATCCCAACTCACAACGTCACCATGAAGACCTCTGCTATAGACACACCAATCTTGTTCTGTTTTTTAGTTCCTTTAAAATATGTGCTTTTCCCTCCCCCTCTCAGCATCTGCTCATGCCATGTTCTCCATCCATGATGCTTCCTGCATGCTCATTTTCATCTGATAAATCCTAGTGATCCCCCAAAACCCAGTCCCAACATCACTAGGCCAGGCAAGAGCTTTCCCTTGACACTTTCATCCACAGCTCCCTATATGGCACTTCAGTGCTCCCCTGCCAGGAATCTGGGACCACATTTCATTTCCACCAACCCGACCGGACCCCTTGAGGGCTTAGCTGTCTCACAATCTTTCACTTCATTTAGCATAGAGATCTATAAACAGTAGACATACAGGGTTCAGTTTTTGAAAAAGCAGAAGATCCTGGATGCTAACGAAAAGGACTTTCATCATCTGGGCCCTACTAATAAGGCCTTGCAGAAGCTGGGCTTACAGAAAATTTCACCAGACATAAGCATAGAAAAATTATCTCTTGCCTTTGCCATTTTTGAGAAATATAAACATTTCATACCCACTGACTACTGCAGTTCTGGAATTCCTACTTAAATCTCAATTTTGTTAGTAGTGGTAACCTAGTTTACAGGAATCCATGACTTCGAAATAAGGTCAGATCCTGATAATTAGTTGTGATCCATATTTTCTATCTGATAATTAGCTTATAGCTGCAGTGATAATTGGGCCCTACATTTTTGGGAGGTGGCATATTTTAACAAAACCAGGTACTCTTCACGTGCTCTGATCTTCTGTCTGCTTTGTTAAGAGGTCGTTAAAGTGAGAACTATAACACAGGAGAAAAATGAATACATTTGCTCTCGAGGATGCAATTAAAAATAGAATGTAAACATGACTAATGAGGCGGTTAACTTTTCTAGAAATATTATGCGGGAAAATCAATTCCTGCATGTAACATTTCCACGCTTAGAAATTCAGTTTGGTGACATCAATGACCAAAGGGATCTATCTAGGAAGAAAAGACGTTGCTATTGTCAGGGAAAGCCAACGAGAGCAGAGAGACGGCCACGAGAAGCACCCGTTTCTTTCTAGTGTGGTCTGCCCAGCCACGACACATTTGCTCTCAGAAACGCTCCCATCAGTGGCTGCCGCATGTGTGCAGTTCTGAGTCATTCTTTTCAACACGGTGCTGCTAGAACAGCATGAACTCAGGAATCCGGAGCACTGAGTTCAGAGCTCAGCTCCACTGGTCACTGCTAAGTGGCCTGGCTTGGAAGATAGCTTACTCGATTTCTCCAAATGTGAAATGGAAATAATGGTACTTGCCTCATGGATTATGAGGATTATATGAGTTAATGCACATTGAGTGTCTGCTCTGGAGAATAACAGGCCAGTGTGTCCTCAAGAAATTGCTACTGAAGCTGCAGAATGGGGAGGGCATGAGACATCTCTTATTACAGGAGGAGGCTGTGCCATGAGGAGAATTCAGGAGTCAGGAGCCTGGGCCCCACCATGTCCTCTGAGCTGAAGCCAAGTGATCTTGAGCATTGGCATCGTGCCTTTAATGTCCATAAAGTGACAGCATTCACTAAATGATTCCTAAGTCAGTTTTAGGAACCCGGCACTGTTCAGTGCTACAAAATAGTTCACTTTTTTTTTTTTTTCCAAACAGTTTGTAACTAAATAGCCTGAATTTCCTCAAATATGACCTATACTTACTTGGGTTTGGTCCATGGCTGTAAGTGCCCATAATCGTACTGAAACTAAACAGTCTGATTTGTAGCCCTTAAGGGCCTCTGAGTTTTTGCAAACATCCTCCTTCCTCTCTTTCTAGGTCCCATCCAGGAGTGCTCCCTGTTCTTCTGACTCCTGTCTGTGGGCACTGATCCAACCTGTGAGTTCCCTGAGGTAGGCTGAGGATACAGAGCACAGTCTTTCCTCAGGAGGACTGGAGTCAAGTGGGCAGGACAGATCAGAGACAGACTAGGCTAACTCAATGGGGTGGAGCCTCTGATGCACAGGTGTACCTGAGGCCCTGCAGACATAGCAGACAGGTTGGCAGGAAAGTTAAGGAAGAATTCTTGGAGGAGGCAATGCTTGAGTTGAGTCTTGGTCATCCAATCAGTCACCATCCAGCCAGCAGTCAGCAATTATTTATTGAGCCCACGTGCATACCAGGCGCTGTGCTAGATGCTGAGGCTACCCCACCGAATGTTCCCATAGCGCTCCCTAACTCGAGAATCCACGTGGGTCACCCGGGCCACTCACCCCACTGTCCACTCTGCACACTTCTCCTCCCGGACATAACTTCCCCAGTGTGGCTTGGCCCCCTCAGTGAACAGGCTATCTTTCTTCCCAACCACCCCCTCCACTCTCGACTCTCTCTCCCCACCCAGATTCAACACCAAGCCATTAGCACACTCAAGTTCAGCCTCTTCTCAGAACCTATGGCACACATCTCCTCCCCATGGAGCCCGCTTGTGGGGTATCTCAGCCACTTCATGCACCTCATCATTTATATCCCTACTCAGCTCCTTTGAGTTGGGGCCCAGATTCCTTTTTCTTTTACACCTTCCTGTGTCAAGGACCACTCTAGACATGAGCAGACTGGGGGAATGGTTAGCTGGGCACTGAAACTGAGATGTTTCCTCCTACTCATCACCAGTGTTCTAAAATTAGCACTAAACCAGAGCACGTTTTGTTTTCTTGTTCAGGGAGATGGAGAAGAAAAGGAATCATTTACTAAGCAGCTACTACATGCTAGGTGTTGTGCTGGACGCTTCGGTTTTATCCGTCTTTTAACCTCCACCACAACTCTGAAGCAAAGCATTTTTAATTCCTTGCCTTATGTGTAGAAATCAAGGCTCAAGGAGGTTGGTTAACCAGTCTGGGGTCCCACTGCTAGCAAGTGGCAAAACTGGGATTTAAACACAGCAATGTGCTCCTGAAACTTCAGCTCTTCTTCCTCCACCAAGGTTTTTCTCCAGAACATATGCCCTGTGCTACCTCCAAAGACCTCCTTAAATGCTGCCACCTGGAAAGATAAACAGAACTCGTTTGCTGTGTGGTGGTGGCTCAAAGAAGGTGCAACTCCAAGGCCTCCTCAAGGGAGAGGTACAGGCCCCTCCCAGCCAGGGTTTAAGCAAGCAAGATAAGAGGAATAAGAAAATGGTTTCTGGACACTGCCATCCATCTCTGGGAAGCCTCAGATAGGAAGCAGCAGGTGATGAAGTGAAATGAAATTCTGAGGAAAAAAGATGAAAATGGAGGTTTTACACATCACTGAGCTGCCTTCCTATCTGGAGGGAAAACCCGACATTAATAAGATAGAAAACCTCCAACAAATTCAAAGCCACTTTTTCTGTCAGGTTCAGAAACAACAGTATATAAACCTATAGGCATTTGCCCAGTATGTTCCGGAAATAGCCATGTTCCTAAGAACTTGGGTGGAAACCAAACTTGGGGTGAACTAGTCCCTACTACCCACGTGAGGAAGAGTGGCCTTTGTCACTGGGGTGGAATAGGAGCAGTACCTCTTACCACACTGGCTCTATATTTTCCTCCTAAACACATTCCCCTTCCCCACCCCAATCAGGGCCATCCTTCACAGGGAGTTAACAGTAGCCAACAAACACTTAATTGCACAGGGGAGCTCTCAGGGAATCGACCTCTGCTAATAAATTTGTCCGTGGAGAAAACACACACATACACAAACACACACACAATGCAGACTCTGTGCCTTGGCTCTCCTACAGGCAGAACGGCCTACACTCTATTCATCAATAGATGGGGCTTTGGTCTCCTCGCCTGGCCACCACCTAAGGACCTCTGGTGGACACAGGGGGCAGGTGGGTATTTAAGTAGTATGAGAGGTGGCTCCAGCAAAACCTGTGGGGTCGGACAGAGCCAGGTCAGAAAGTCACTCCCACTACTTACTGGCCATGTGCCCTTGGATTTACACATCTTATATTCCTTACTCAGCCCCTTGGGGTGCAATCACCTACCCTCTTGTTATCACCAATATTTCAGCAACTATCAAGGAGTGAAAGCCTGCCTGTTTCGTGGGTGAAGATTAAGACTAAATAAAATGACTGCATAAGGTTCTTGGCTCTTGGCATAGGGACGGCCCTTGATAAACACCTGGCCTCCCTGCTGTGTTCATCCACCCCACATCCGGCCCAGCTTGAAGGGCTGGCTCATCTTCACCTCCTTCAGGAAGACTCGCCTGTCTATATGGGTCCCCAAGGACCTCTCCCTCCCTCCTGTGAGCTCTGTGGTATGGTTGGTCACCACCAGCCCCTTGTCCATGGTCACCCACCATCTTGTCCTGCGAGAGAAGCATCAGCTGAGTGCTTGGAATTTCCCAGGTGACTAGAGCTGCCCAAGGACTGGCCACAGTAACCCAGGAGCGCTGGGCCTGAGCCTCACTCACAGGCAATTAGTAGATATGTGTCTTAAACAGATAAGGTATTCAGTCACCCGAGGCTGGGGCAGAGAGGGCGGTTCAGTGAAGGAAAGGTTCCTCACAGACACTGGGTTCCTACGATGTACCCAGCACTTGACAGTAATCATCTCACCCTCTCTAATAGACCTCTGAGGGAAGTATTTCTGATTCCATTTCACAGATGAAGAAACAGAGGCTCATCCAAGTGAGCCAGTTGTTTTGCAAAGCCTCACAGCTCAGAGCCAGAACTGGAAGTAGACCATGGAGGAAGGAAGGGAAGACAGAGGAGGGAGGTGGTGAATCGGGAAGAGAGAAGGCAGAGAATTAAACATGAAAGACAAATCTAGACTCCTCTCTGCTGAGCGCCTGTTTTGAGCTGCCCCGGCACTGGTCTCTGCCCATGTCCCGACCTTAAGGCTCACCCCCATGCTGGAGGCATCTGCTCTCCTGGGACTTGCTGCCCACTTTTGTTCATCATGCCCAATGAAATCTAGTGAGAGAGCTGCTGTGGCCCTGATCTCTGTCCCTGCCCAGCTGACCAGTGAGTTTATCCTCAGATACAATCCAGTAACTCCAGAGAATCAGAATTGGAACGAGATTGCTTTCCTCTAATAAAATTTACGGTGTATACAAATTCAATTACATCATCATGTGTGCCGATGGTGGCCGGAGGGGCCAAGGTCACTTACACACATCCATCACCAGGGTGCAAAGAGCCAGGGGCGTGAAATTACTTCCTGCCCAGAGCCCAGAGGACAGCAGGGGCACAGCAGGGGCACAGCGGGGCTGCAGACTGAGGGCTGGCCTCTTGGGCGGGGAGCTGCTTGTGCTCAGGCCCCGTGTCCTCCCTGCACCCAGGACTGATGGGGAGCCCAAAGGGATGCAGCGGAAGTCCCAATATCCAGTTCCACCCATGAGAAGGGGCCACGGTTGGCTACGCTTCCTTGATGGCAGCTGTGTCTGGCCCTACACAACCTGCTTCTGCCCTGCACAGGGGAGGGATAAACTACGTGCCATGCCCCCACCTAAGGTATGCTATTTAAACTTCCCTAAATTCTCATTGTATAGAAGTGGAGCTGTCAGAGAAGGAAAGTGGGCTCAGAGAAGTGAGGTAACATGCCCAAGGCCACATAGCTTATGAATTGAGAAGCTGTGCTTAGAATCCAGGTTTGTGAGGCTCCAGAGCCTATGCCAAGAGTTTTCTGGGAGGAAGACAGGAAGGGCTACGCTTCTAAATGGAAGCTCAGAGAGGCCAATGAGTGCCTTACGATGTGTTTCTTTTTTTATATATAAGATTTTTATTTTATTATTTATTCATGAGACACACACACACACACAGAGACAGAGAGAGACAGAGACATAGGCAGAGAGAGAAGCAGGCTCCATGCAGGGAACCCGACGTGGGACTCGATCCCAGGTCTCCAGGATCAGGCCCTGGGCTGAAGGCGGCGCTAAACCGCTGAGCCACTCGGGCTGCCCACGATGTGTTTCTAAACCCACTTCATGGTGGTGGGAGATACATCTGGCTATAAAGAAGTAATTTAAACAAATGCATCCCTTCCTCCATCCTCTCAGGAATTCTTATGATCTGGAAAACACAGGTCTATGAGAATAAACCGAGAATGGAGTGGGCAGCAGATCTGGACCCTGTAGTAATTTGATACCAGAAACATTTGAAGAAAATATTGGCCTTCTGAACAGGCTCACCAAGCCAGGCCTGGAGAGGGATAAAGACTCCAATTCTCCATCCACTGAGGGACATTTGACCTCAAGCAAGTCATTTCAACTCTCTGGGCCTCAGTTTCCACTAAGCAAATGATTCTTTTAAAAAATATTTTATTTAAATTCAATTTGCCAACATATAGTATAACACCCAGGCAGGGCTCATCCTATCATGTGCCCTCCTTAGTGCTTGTCACCCAGTCACCCCATCCCCCCCACCCGCCTCTATTCTGCAACCCTTTGTTTCACAAAGTTAGGAGTCTCTCACAGTTGTCTTCCTCTAATTTTTCCCACTCAGTTTCCCTCCTTTCCCTTGTGGTCCCTTTCACTATTTTTTTATGTTCCACATATGAGTGAAACCACATGATAATTATCTTTCTCCAATGGACTAATTTCACTCAGCATAATACCCTCCAACTCCATCCACATCGAAGCAAATGGTGGGTATTTGTCCTTTCTGAGGGCTGAGTAATATTCCACTGTGTATATATAGACCACATCTTCTTTATCCATTCATCTGTCGATGGACATCATAGCTACTTCCACAGTTTGGCTACCGTGGACCTTGCTGCTATAAACACTGGGGTGCAGGTGTCCCTTCATTTCACTACATATGTATCTTTGGGGTACTCAGTAGTTAAGCCAATGATTCTTGAGTATGGTCCCCAAACAAGCAGCATCAGCACTGTTTGGGAACTTAAGAAAAATGCAAATTCTCAGGCCCCACCCCAGAAGTAGCAGCAAATCTGGGGTTGGGGCTCAGCCATCTGTTTTCAAGCCCTCCAGGGGACCCTAAGGCAGTGGCCCTTGGGTATGGGGGCACACTAGAGTCTCCTGGGGAGGCTCTACAACAATCCTAGAACCCAGACCATACTCCAGATCAATGGCATCACCATCTCTGATGTAAATGAGGTGAGATGCAGGGGTTAGTACTTTTCTGAAGCTTTCCAGGTACAGCCAGGATGAGAAGCACTGCACTCCGGAGATAATCACACAGTCCTTGCAGGGAGTACACAGCCTGGACTAAGATCACAGATAGAGAAACATGGGTGTGAATGAACCCTCCTCATGGCCCCTTGCTGCCAGTGGACAGTCCTGTTATAGCGCCTGCTTCCTCCCCTGCCTATTGGGTTGGGCCCAACAAGCAAGCAGGTGGTTGTGAATGAATGACAGGAGAGCTGTTCAGGGAGATGCACAGTGCCCATGCCAAGTATGGATCAAGAACTGACCAAAGGCAGGAAAGGTTGCCGACTTGGATTTTAATGGGGCCTCATAAAAGTCTGTGATATTTCATCCAGGTCTGATTGTTTTTCATTCATCAGAAAAAGTCCTGACGGCCTGCAAACTTGTGCAAATTGCACATGCTACAAGATTGATGGCTCCTTCGGACAGCCTCTCCCTGGAGCAATTTACCATTGAAACCCCAGCTCTACCAAAGACCTTGAAGCTGCTCATACCATCAGCCTGGCTTGGGCTTTAAATGGTCATTGGAAGCCGAGTCTCCTGCTTCTTGGAGCTGAAGGAAGGCCAGAAGGAAGGCAAGGGCCAAGGAGTGTGTGCCTGTGTCAGGCCCTAGCCTGGGAACTCTGGAGGCTGTGCAGCATTCAGGACAGCCTCCCACGCCCCCTTCTGTTGTGCTGTTTCTTTCTTTGATGTTACTTAACCTTTGCATCCCTGCACATCCCAACTTGGCCTTCCACCCCCAACAAAAATGATGCCTGGTCTCTCTCTTTCAAGTGCAGGAGGATGACATCTAGGGGTTGCTTCATCCAAGCTCCCTTGCCTTCTTGTCTAGCTGTGTCTGACCAAAGGAGGTGCCAGGAGGAAAGTGAAGGGCAGGAGGCATGACAGGCTAGGGCGATCCTTCCTCTGGCTCCCTCTCTGTTGGCTTCAGGGTGGTCCTCTGCTCTTCTACAGAGGGTTACAGCTCCTGCAGTCTGCCTCCTCCCAGAGCCCCAGTCACTGCCCCTGATAATTGCTCTCACTCTTGCCACTCAGCCTGGGGGTGCCAGCGGCATCCACACTGCTAGCCTGGTTGTTTCACTATTCTTTACCAGGATGCCTACATTGCCCATCCTTTTGAACAATGTGAAACTACTGTCTGTAGATCAAAAATAGCCAGATCACTAGCAATTGTATATGGTTCAACCTAGTAAACAGTCCCCTCCTTAAACTCTCTTTAATTAATCCTTCCAAGTGGGTCTCTAAATCCTGCTCAACCCGTGCCTGGTGCAATGCTAGCTTCCATTCAGAGGTGAGAAACAGATTCCAAGAGTGTGCAAATCCATCTGAGGTCTAGCATAAGGTTGAGAAAACAGTAAGGACAGGTTGCATGTTTACTGCGTGCCAGACACCACACTAACAGTTTATACAGAGGACTTTGTTTAGTTCTCAAAACTGAGACAGATGGTTACTGTACCCATTTTACCAATGGGGACTGCGAGGACTGGGGAAGTTAAGAATAACCTTCCCCTGGTGCCTAACCCAGGGTCTTCCCCTGGGGCAGACTCATCCAGAAGCAAGAGGGCAAGGAGTCCACATAGGTAGCCTCCTGGGGCACAGAGAAAACCACAGACAGTAGAGAGTGAGTCTGGAGGGTCATGAGGGGAGCAAAAAGTTCATGTGCTTTTGCTGAAGATAAAAAAAAAAAAAAAAAAAAAGATCTTCTAAGGGCCCAGCACTGGGTACATTGCCTGACTGCAGACCCTTAATCAAAGCCCACTTGTTTCCCCCATGTCTGCTTGCTTCTTCTGCCCCTGTTCCTGCCTGCGGAACTACACCACTTTCACTAGGAGGGAATAGTGCTGCCATCTTGATTCTGCACACTCCCTCCTGCCAGCTGACCCTGACAGATTTAGTACAAGATTAGGTACAAGGTACAGCTTGAGGAGCAATGAGATCATACAAGTGGGGGGCATTAAGCCTGGAGAATGCCAAGTGAGGAAGCTGGAGGGGGGGTCACCTTTCAAGAGGTCCCTGGGGTCACCCTGTCTCGAGGCTTTGTGCTGGGGCACAGCCTGCCTCTCCTTCCTGCGACTGTAAGGTCCTGTCCAGCCACTGGGATCTCACTGTGCTTCTCTCAAAGTTATGAAGTTGATGGGATGCCTGGCACCTGTACCTCCTAACTCTATACTTGATCCTTCACCTGGCCCCCCTCCACACTCAGCATCTTCCCCCAAAGGGTGCTAACAGCCCCCTCAGAGAAGCTGAGAAGATGAAATAAGAGAGCAAAGTAAAATCTGGAGCCCCTAACAAGCATTTGATAAATGGCTGGTTCTGTTCTCTCATTCTGGAAATAATATTTTTAATCTGGAGATTAAAACTGGTGGTTTAAGGAGGGAGGCTAAAACTGTTTATCATACATTGATTTCATGCACCTGGGATAAGAAAATTTGCCTTAAAAGATGGTTCTCTTGATTCCGTTGTTAAATTCCTTGACAACGGCCTTCAAGAAGACAAAGAAGTCAGTTAAAGGCCACCCAGAGGATGGAGAATTGAAGGCAATTTATTCTTCTTTATTCCTCTGCAGAACTGGCCCTCTGCAGGGCCTGCTGGACACTGTGTCCTCCCTGGGGATGTTCTCTGTGCATCGGACAGAACGAACTCCCTGTTCTCCATGCTGCTAGGTCCCTTTGATTGCTGCTCTGGCCCAAACTCCAGCTCCTGGCTGCGAGTGCCTCCCCAGAGATGGGGTCAGTGTACAAGGACCAGCACAGGGCAGGGGTATGGGGGGCTCACTAGTGCTGGCCGGCTAAGCACCACTGGGTCAACCTAGAAAGAGACAGATGTGGTGAAACAGCCTGGAACCAGGAGACAGGTCTGGGTGAGCTGCAGTCATGGGCAGGATCTGAGTCTGGCCTTTCCCCCTGGGTGTGATGGGGCCAGAGGGGCCAACTGAGGTAGTGGGAGGGCTAGGGCTGCAGCAAGAGTGGTCACACAGTCTGCTGGCTCCCCTCTGGCCTGCTCTGGGGCCTTGAACCCAAGACCACCCCCAGAGGAGGGGCTCTGCGCAGCCCCAGCAGGTGATGGGAGAGAAGCCTGATGGGGCAGAGGGAGAAATCCTGGAGCCTAAAGTCATCATGCCCAGCTCACAGTCAGCTCTTCTACTCATGACTGGTGCAACCCTAGGCAATCTGTCATCTGTCTTTGCCTCAGCTTCCTGACATGTAAAATGGGGATAACATGAGCACCATTCAGTAGGGCTGTTGGGAGAACTACATTAATATACGTAAAGCATGTGATCGGTGCTGGCCCCCCAGTTAAGCGCTACCCTGGGTCAGCTGCCATTACTGCTGGCAGATTGCTAGCCAACTCTGAGGTCATCCTGTGCACAGGCAGGACTTGAGGAAAGCCTTCAATCTCACCATATAGCTCACCACCAGGATGCTGGCATGATGCCTGAAGTTCTACTGCAGAACATTCAATCTTGCATTCATTCGGTCATTAACAATGAGCTCAGCCATATTTCCCAGAGTATGTTCCGGGCACAACAGAACCATGAAAGTTGACAGGAGGACTTACACTGCAGAGCACTGTCCTAATTTTAATAGCCATGTAGTTTTTAAATTTCCTTATATCAATATTTAAGGCAAGAAATATCAACCTTCCATTTAAATAAATAATGACAATATCTCAGATAAGTTTATGTCCCTTTAGATCATGTTCCTGAGCTATATTCCTTCCTCCTCCTTTCTCCTCTCAGTCACCATGGGAACAATATCTTTCTGGTCAATTTTTTATGCTTTGTACTTTAATTTTAATAACCATGCATTTCTTTATTTCCTCGCATCATTATTTAAAGTAAGTAATAATTATTTCTCATTTGTAGGGCTGACAAAGTTTCCTTCTTAAATTAATTTACGTAAGAAGTTAAGGAAAATATTATGTAACAAGAGACCAAATGGAATTTATGTGGCAGTTAGAAGGAATGAACTATGGCAACTAGAAGGAATGAACTAGGTCTATGTATCAGCATGGATAGATAGTTAAGACATATAGCTGAATGAAAAGAATATTGCAGAGCAATATATATATATATTGTGGCATCATTTATGGGAAACTTAAAATATACCCAAAATACTATGACTAATACTTTTCATGACATTCATATATGTCATATGCATTCATATATGTACTCATAAAGATATACAAAATGGACTAGAAGGACAGCGTTTCCCATGGATGGTAAAGAGGAAAGGGAGAAAATGGCACGTGACTAAGACTGATGTTCAAAGGGAATATAAATTATTAAAATTATTACATTTCTTTTTTAAAGAGAGAGGAAGGGACTTCAAGGAAATTTGGCACTACATTAGCAATCTGGATTGGAAGCAACATGGATCTTTACTAAATATTCTTGCCTGTCCATTTGTTATCGAAGTCTTTCACCATAAACAATAATATAGACAGTATGCAAATGCACGAAACTCACCAAGGGACAGCTAAGTGGAGGCAGCACCATGCTAGGCCAGCTGCCAAGTTGCAAGAATGTAGAAATGAAAGGTATGTCCCTGCCCACATAGTGGGATATTTGAGTGGCAAACAGAACAAGCGAGCCAGGAAAGGCCTCCTGGAGGAGGCGACACCAGAGCCATCATTAGGAATCAGGGCTGGCATCCATCAATGCATTAGGGGATAAATAAAATATGACGTATCCATACGACAGCATGTTATGTGGCAATAAAAAGGAATGGAGCACTAATATATGCTACTGCACAGGTGAGCCTTAACAGCATTATGCTAAGTGAAAGAAGCCAGTCACAAAAGGCCACAGTGGGTAGGACTCCATTTTTATGAAATGGCCAGAATAAGCCAATCCATTGAGATGGAAAATAGATTAGTGACTTCCAGAGGCTCAGGAGGGAGGAGGGCGGGGAAACAGGGGGTGACTACTAATGGGCACAGGATTTCTTTTTGGTTTCAAATGCATACTGAATCAAATGGACTTAACTGTGAATTGACTGCTAATGTGCATGGGTTTTAGTGATGCTCTAAATGTTCTAAAAATTCTAAAATGTACTAAAATTGATTGTACTAATAATGGCGCAACTCTGTGAATATATTAAAAATCACCGAATCATACTCTTTAAAATGGGTGAATTCTATGGCATGTGAACTCTATTTCCATAAAGCTGGCACATAAAACAGAAAGTACAGACTCAGGGCTGCTGGGATGGATAGAGCAGGAGAAAGAGATGATAACTGAGGTCAGCTTAGTCCCCTTCACTCCACCCTAGCAGAGGTTTCTCTCACCCACTGTGCATAAGCTATAGTCAGGGATGCTGCAGACACAGAGGAGAGCCAGCCAACAAGGCCCCCGCCTCTGTGCAGGTTCCTGCCTGTTGAGCTGAGAGAAGCACCAACACAGATGGCATAAGATGACACAGACGCACCTTTAAAACTTCATAGGAGATGGTTCAGTCCAGAAGGTGGGGAAATGCCCAGTAGGTAGAAGGAACAACAGATGCAGGAGCCTAGAAGCACATGGGAGCGAGGCTTTGCAAGGAGTCTGTGCAGAATGTTAAGTACTGAAGGGATCTAGAGAGACAGGTAGGGCAGGAAGAGCTATAGGCCCCTGAGCAATAGCACCTCTGCCAAGGCCGAGCTTCCCAGCTCTCCTCCCCACCACCTACTCCTCTCCATAAAGGGAAGACTATATTTCTTCTGGGACTGTCTTCAGCAAAGATCTTTCTAAGGTGGAACTGAGTTCTCTTGTTGGCTCCCAACTTTCTGGACATGGAGAGAAACAGAGCATACCTAGAAGCCTTTCCTGCTTACTGAACCAAACGGTTGTGTGGAAGAGATGGCCATCTGAACCATAAGCTAGCCGTACATGGCCAAGTGACCCTCATAGACAGCTGGGAAACAACTCTAAATAAACCTGTTTCAAGTCAGCTAATTAAAGTGACGATCACAGCTTGTACAATCTCAAGATGATAAAAATGAGCACTTACATCTCCCCAGCTCTCTGGATTTAACGTGATAAATGGCAAGGGTAATATACTGCATGGAGAGCTCATAGAAGCTCTAGTGGAAGGTATCTCCAAGGTTTATTATGGGGCCTCTTCTCTACTCAGGCTGCCTGATGTGGAAGGTGCTTATTTCCTCCATTTATCACTGCCACCAGCAACAGGAGTTGGATGTCAAAGCCCCATTTTCTTCCTTCATCCCCCCATCACGCCAGACATGACTGATTCACAGCTGGGCCTGCCTAACAGCCAGATCCAGCACACTCCACCTTGTAATTGTGAAAAATACTCTCTCCCCTTCATTGGGACTGTCACTCGCACTGCATTATCAATAGCCTCCAAGCCAAGACTTTATTCTTTTTCTCTTGCCACTGAGTTCAAGCTAAATAGAAGCAAAGGCACATTTCTAAAGAAGTGTTCCATTTTCTTTAATCTCTTCAAATTGCTTGACTATTCGAACTTTCTTTTCACCCGTGGGGAAAACCACCAGCACTGAATAAAACATCCAGACTACTGGCAAAATTTGGATGCAACAGGATCAGGTTGCTTGGTGAAGAATACTAACAGGTGCACATGTAGGCACATGAGTCACTGGTGGTCTTGTTACACCTCCCAGGCAGAGGAACAGCACACAAGAAGGACACTGGGGTAGAAACGTGCTCAAGTATATAGCACACCTTGTAACAGTTCTGTTAAATAATTTGACCACATTTAATCTAGGCAAAGGAGTGGTCTGCCTCCTTCAAAAGATTCAGACTGTTCCTTGTTTGGACATTAGCACCCCAAAAGTGTTGATGAAAACTTCTGTGATGTATTTCTAAGGAGCAATGGCAAAGAGGAGCTAGAGGGCACATGGACTGAGTAATGCAGTCGGCTCTGGGCAGGGGGTTGGCTGCCTCAGCTGTGTGCAGTGGGTGGGCATTGCTTATGGAAGACACTAAAGCAGATGTACAAGGAAGGGCCCTGCTACAAGCAATGGCTGATGTGCAACACGGGAGGCTCACATCCCTGAGTTCAAAATCTGTAGCATCAGCAACGTTGTAAGCCACGTTGCCAGTCAGTCATGTAAACTCATCTAGTATACTGTCTGGTTTACAGGAGATGAATGATGAACTTCATTGTACAAAATGATATTTAATATCGAAGCTTTGATTTCCCTTAAAATAAGGAAAGAAAAGTTCCAGTTTATCTGACTCAAAATAATGTGGGCATAGTTCAACATTTTTGATTCTTAGTAAGTTATTTTTTTTTAATAAGTAACATCTTTTTTAAATTTTTTATTTATTTATTTATGATAGTCACACACACACAGAGAGAGAGAGAGGCAGAGACACAGGCAGAGGGAAAAGCAGGCTCCATGCACCGGGAGCCTGATGTGGGATTCGATCCCGGGTCTCCAGGATCGTGCCCTGGGCCAAAGGCAGGCGCCAAACCGCTGCGCCACCCAGGGATCCCCTCTTAGTAAGTTATTATTCCTGTTATCTTTTAATGGACTTGGTATTAATTTATCTGTTTATTCTTGTTTAGTTAAGCTAAATACTTTATAGTACACATGCATTTATGTATCTGTACACACATACACAAAACACACATCTACACACACAAAACAGAACTTCTTCCCTGAGCTTAGAATCTCGCCCATAAGTTGTCTCTGCCCCACAAACTACCTGTTGGCAATGGAGAGATATCAGGGCATTGTTGTGAAGAAGGAAATCAACAATGTTTTTAAGGCAGGCCCTAAATCTTAATTACCTATGAAAATGTCATGCACGGTTTTAAAATAAATTAAAAACTCTAATTTATTTATAAAAGTTCGGCATGTTTTTTAATACTGTTAGCATAATAACACAGATATTAATATGCAAAAGATGGAAGTGCAAACTAGAAGCATCCTTGTGACAAGGAACAGAGAAACAGACCAAAAACCTAAGCGTGAATAGTCATGGAAGCAGGAGAGGAAAGTAATTTGGCAAAACGTATCAAAAGCCTTAGAAGGTCTCTCTACCCCCCGACCCAGAAATTCCATATTTTAGAAATTTATCTTAAGGAAACAACCAGAAATTCACAACAAAGATTCAGATTCAAGGATGCTCACCACAGAGGTGCCTGGGTGGCTTGGTCAGTGAAGCGTCTGACTCTTGATTTCAGCTCAGGTCGGTATCTCAGGGTTGTGAGATCGAGCCCCACATCAGACTCCACATTGAGTGGGGAGCTTGCTTGAGATTCTCTCTCCCTATGCCTCCTCACTGCCCCTCATGCTCTCTCCCTCAAATAAATAAATAAATAAGTAAGTAAGTAAGTAAAGTTTTTAAAAAAGCATGTTCACCACAGTCACATTCATGATAAAGAAAAACTGGAATCAAAAAAAAAAAAAAAAAAGAAAGAAAGAAAGAAAAGAAAAACTGGAATCAAAATATCCAGGAATTGAAAACAAAAACAGGGATCCCTGGGTGGCGCAGCGGTTTGGCGCCTGCCTTTGGCTCAGGGCGTGATCCTGGAGACCCGGGATCGAATCCCACCTCGGGCTCCTGGTGCATGGAGCCTGCTTCTCCCTCTGCCTGTGTCTCTGCCTCTCTCTCTCTCTCTCTCTGTGACTATCATAAATAAATAAAAATTAAAAAAACAAAAAAACAAAAAAAAAACCCCAAAATATCTAGAAAAAGTAAATGGGTTAAATAAACTATGGTGTAGGCAAGTGCTAGATTTGCACCCATTTATGCAACCAATTAGTAAGTGAATGAACAAATGAATGAAAATCCTTGAGGGAAGAAGAGCAATAAGTAGGAGCTAGTTCTACCAGATAACTAGTTATCTAGTTACCAGCTCACACTGTCAGGATTGATGAAGTTAAATGAGAGCAATTTCATTGGGATATATCAGTTTGAGCTCAATGTGTTTTCTCTTAAAAATAGGTTAAACAGGGCCTCAGTCAGTGAAGTGTCTGCCTTTGGCTCAGGTCATGATCCTGGGGTCCTGGGATTGAGCCCTGCATTGGGCTCTGCTCAGTGGGGAGTCTGCTTCTCCCTCTGCCTCTGCCATTCCCCTCATTTATGCTCTCTGGCTCTCTCTCTCTCTCTGTGTCAAATAAATAAATAAAATCTTTTAAAAAATAGGTTAAACCATGTGAAATTGCCAATATTGGATCACTTTAACCAATAACATGACAACTTCATACAGTTTAACCAAATACATTTTCCCTATCTTTATCTACTGAAAAGACTAGAAACAACGAAAAACCCAGTAGCAATGAGCACCCCTACTACCTAAAAAAAAAAAAAATTGCCAATAAAGGAAATAAAGATTTCTTAGGAAAATGGCTAATTCTAGGTCTGGGATGGAAGATGAACGAGACTAGCTTAGAATATCTTGCCATGACAGAAAGCAAGGATGTCATCAAAGACTACGAAATTGTGTCTCAGAGAACACAGGCGCCATCCTGAAGAATCTTCCACTGACCAGAGATGGGACAATTTGAGCATTAATAACAGTATTAGTTAAAACAGATTGAAACCCATCAAATAAATTTAAATCCATGCATTCAAAGAACACAAAACATGTATTAGTTTCCTTTGAGTAAGGAAGATTAAGGAACAACTCTTTATTTTGAAAACTGCTAACTAAATAGTTAATGAAGGGAAGCTGATCTTAATAGAAGTATTGCAGCTAATAAGTGCAGAAGGAATTATAAAATTGGAGTATCACTATTCCACAGGCACCAATAAAATAATTTATTAGTCAATAAGCATTACTGATGACCAATATCACAAAAGTAAAGACAATCAGACATTACATACTATCATGGAAATACAGTATACCACACATGAGGTCATCTTGCCAAAACATCAGACCAGAACCTGGCAAAATGCCAGAGCTAGCTATCAATTTATAGGAAGTACCAAGCAGAGAAGAATATGTCATAAGGACACCACCATGACGCAATTTCAGACTGTGAGAAACTCGATGGAACAAATCAACATAAATTACAAGAAAGAAAAATTGAGTCTGTGTGTGTGTGTATGTGTGTGTATGTCTCAGAGGGATACTTTTAAATTAAAAGATGTGCAAAAGACACTTTAGCCAATTGCAGTTTATGGACTTTATTCAGAACCTGATTTGAAAAAACCATAAAAATCTTTTATAAGCCAATAGGGCTTATAAACAGTGACTAAATGTTTTACGATAATAAGGAATTACTATTAATTTTTTAGGAGTGATAATGACAGGTGGATGTGTATTTAATAAGATATGCCCTTATCTTCTAAAGATCCAGGCTAACATATTTATGGAGGCGATAATGTGATGGTGGAGAGGTGTTTCAAAATCCCTCTGTGGCAGGCAAGAGAGTGGCAGATGAACCAGTACTGCTGAACCTGGGTGACAGGTACATAAAGGTTATAACAGTGTTGTGCTTCTTGCTATAGATGTTTGAAATGTTCTGGGTTCAAAAGTTTTTCTATAGCTTGAAAATAATAATTAAGAATGTTAAATTGTGTCCTTAATGTATTCATTTTCAGGGAAAAAAAATGATGCTACGAAATTGCATATACTGTATGATTCCAAATTGGGATATAAATATAGTTGTACATACAACACAAAAGAAAAGACTAAAATTATATATACTCCAAAATGCAAGCTGTAATTATCTCAAGGTGTAGGGATTATATAACATTTTTTTCTTTATAAATTTTTGTATTTTGCACTTCTTTAAGCACATGTTTAATTTAAATTTTTTTGCTGGTTATAACAGCACACAGCATTCAAGAATTAGACTCAATATGCCCCCATCCCTAAATCAATATAATCTAAAATGTAGATCAAAATTAATGACAACCCCTAAATGTTGGAAACATTCTGATGAATGACAGAGTGCCTTGCATTTGATCTGATTGCACAGCCTCCTATAAAAATAGATCTAGCATTGTCACTGACGTGATAAGAATAATGGGGGTGACCAGAGCATTCGGTGCGATGCTGTGATGTGGATGCGGACACTGTGTTCACTTCATATACCATCAGGAAGGAAAGTAGAATCTTAAAGTACAAATCCAGAAATTCCCAAACGTCTTGAGTTATGCCCAGATTTGGGGCTTTTTACCTACATATCTGTATTATAAGATAGTGCCCCAAGACATCATTATTTCCCACTTACTTCAAATAAAAGTATCAACAAGAAGTAGAGATGTGCGGTGCCATCTGATTCTCTAGGGCAAACACTTGGTGAGGTCGTGGGGTTCCTCTAGGCTTGAGCAAGCTGTCTCAGAGCTGGTCCTCATTAAAAGCAGCATAAATCACTCTATGGATCTGGGGCTGGGTTGTAAATGTTTTAGATAATAAAATGGAAACAGTTGTAAAAAGTGTAACAAAGCATAAATATAATAAACGTGATTACTAGTGCTTTATAAGGTAAGTGTTCAACCACTCATTCACCGTATATTAGCCAGCATCTAGTTATGCCAGGCACTGGGAAACAATGACAGGCAATGAACACTGCCCCTGCCCTTACAGAGCTCTCAATATACTGGGAGAAACAGGTTTTAATCAGATAAAGACATGAGTGTATAATTAAAAGCAGTGAAAAAGCCATGAAGCAAAAGAGCAGGATATTTTGAAAGTAGATGATAGGGGACCTGGCCCCGTGCTGATGCTCAGAAAAGACCTCTTCCAGCTGAGATGTGAAAGTCCTGAAAATAGCATATATCACTCATGCAGATAGGGAGATGAGTTAGGAAGAAAATGCACCAGGCAGGAAAGAGTTGTCCTAAGGATAGTACTTCCAGGGACAAAAAGAAAACAAATGGGACTGGACCCCAGGTGAGGAGCTGAGGGTGAGGCTGCAGAGGCAGGCAGAGAGTGGAATTTAATATGGGACTTAAAGGCCATATTAAAACTTACAGTCTTCCAAAAAATATAAGAACACTAAGTCAAAGGGATACATGCACCCCTATGTTTATTGCAGCTTTATTTACAACAGCCAAATTACAGAAGCAGCTCAAGTATCCACCCATAGATGAGTGGATAAAGAAGTGGCCTATATATATTTCAGCCATAGAAAAGACCAATATCTTGCTATTTGCAACAACATGGACAGAGCTAGAGAGTATAATGTTAAATGAAAGAAGTCAGCCAGCAAAAGATAAATATCATATGTAGAATTTGAAACAGGTAAACAAAGAACAAAAAGAGACAAACCAAAAAACAGATCCTTAACTACAGAGAACAAACTGATGGCTACTGGAAGGGAGGTGGGGGGGAAGATGGGTGAAACAGGAGATGGGGATGAAAAGTATACTTATGATGAGCCTCAGGTGATGTGTAGAATTGATGAATTACTATACTGTACATCTGACACTAATATAACACTGTATGTTAACTACACTGGAATTAAAATGTTAAAAACTTCATAAAAACAATTTTAAAAAACTTTCAGTCTTGGGTCAGGGAAGTGTTGTAAGCAGATAACTGACAAAGTAGGGATAAAAGTGTCAATATCACCTGTGAATCAGATGCTATCCTGAGTTTACCAGGATTCCCTCACTTAATCTCCATAACAGCCCTAAGAGGCAGGCACTATTATTAACTGAGGTGGAGTGATGAGGACACATGGAGATCAAATAAGACGCGTGTTCCCATGGCTAGTAAGATGTAGAGCTGGGACTCAAACCCTGACTCCACAAAGTCCACCCTCTTAATCGGAGAAGTCAGAAGGAGAAGGACAAACATTATATGGCCTCATTCATTTGGGGAATACAAAAAATAGTGAAAGGGAATAAAGGGGAAAGGAGAAAAAAATGAGTGGGAAATATCAGAAAGGGAGACAGAACATGAGAGACTCCTAACTCTGGGAAATGAACTAGGGGTGGTGGAAGGGGAGGTGGGCGGGGGGTGGGGGTGACTGGGTGACGGGCACTGAGGGGGGTACTTGATGGGATGAGCACTGGGTGTTATTCTGTATGTTGGCAAATTGAACACCAGTAAAAAATAAATTTATAAAAAAAAGAAGAAAAAACAAAGTCCACCCTCTTGCCACACTGCTCTGTCGCCTTTCCACGCTCATCTGGCCAGTGGTCGGAATGGACAGTGGGGGTGGAATGGAAAAGAATATCATCTAGGAGACTACTGCGTCACTCGTTTCCTCTTGCCCTATACACTTTACAAAAAGCTCAGAGCACCATGGAGAAAGACCATGAAGAAAGGCCAATTCCAACTCGTGAACCACCATTATGTACTTAGTCATTCCCTTTGACAAGGCGCCACCAGGATCTCCAAGCCCTCTCCCAGTCTTGGGACTGATCAGAATTCCTAAGGATGCAGAGACTCAGTGCAAGCTCATTAGATGACACAGGCCTGGGGCTGGGACTCTCGCCAGAATTTAAAACTCCACAAGGAAAATGTTTATTTCAGAAAAGTTCCAATGTGTATGATTAGGCAGAAACAACGACCTTGGTGAGTCAATCATCCCTCAACCAGGTTAAGGGTAGGCTCCTGAGAATTCCTATGAAGACCACTAGGGGCAGAAGAGGATCAAGAATGATCCAGCAAAGCCCGGGGAAGGCGCTGTGCCTATGGATAGGTTGCATCTTACCCAGAACAGGGTAACAGTTCTTCAGTTCTAACTTGTATTATGCACAGACTTTACACCCTGGGCTTTGCATCAGTAATATACCTAACAGCCATCCTGAGGGGTAGGCATTACAATTCTCACTTCATGGGTGAGAAGAGTGCATTTGGATCTAGGTCTTATTTGACTTAAGAGTCTCTACCTCTACAATGAATGAATTGTTGAATGAAGAGTTTGGAGGGGAAAAGTTGATTGCTATCAATAGATATCAAACTCCAACCTCTCTGGCCCCCCACCACTGCCCTTCCTCCGTGTTCCTCGCTCTCTTGGAACTCCAGGGGCTGGATTTCCAGTTGAACAAGATGCTCTGATAAATGAGGGCACAGCAGGGCATCCTCCCTGAAGGCTGCAAGCCCTCTGGGGCCAGCCAGGCCTAGCATTTTTAGGCACGCTACCCAGTGCAATACCTTATGGCAGGATGAGGATCACTTCCCAGGGACAGCACAGAGTACCTCTGTGGCAAGGACAAGCCCCATTTCAAACTTTGATTCTGATTTGGCACTCAAGACTCCAGTGGCCTCTGGGATTTTTATTCCCTTTCTCTGACAGAATGATGACATCCCCATTCTAGGTTAATGACTAAAATATGAGAATTCCCATTAGATGCTTCCCCACAGCACCATCCTCTCCCCCACTACTATAGACACTCTATAAAAATCATTTGCTCCTTTCCACACAGCATACACTTGGATTTAAGGATTCATTCAGTTGCCTCAGGCTGTCACTAAGAAAATTACTTATTAATTTCTATGCACTGCAGAGCTATCTCTAAAACAAACAGTGAGTTGACTCAGGATTGCCAGTGTTAACCCCCATGCTCTGGCGTTGTGCTTTCTGTCAGAGTTGGGGAACGTTTCTAATACAGAGTCGTACACATTTTATCACATTTACAAAATGCAAATTTACTCAACATTAATTGAAAATGTTCATCAGTGAAGTCTCCAAAGTTTGCACCCTTTCAAGCTGTTAAAGGGCTAATGAGAGATGTTTTCTTCCATATATTATGATACGGTGATTTATTTCAATCTCCTCCTGTCTAAAAATAATAACAACTCAGTAGATTAATGGGCTGTAACCTTTGATCTTCAGTCCTTTATGAATATGAAGAGTCCTGTGGACCTTCTCCCCAGTAAAACCCATCATTTTACTCAGGTATACACACTCGCACACACAAAAAAAGATAATTTTGCACAGACATACAGCACATTTGCAGATATTTCCTGGATCACCCGAGAGCCCAGGAACTGTAAAGAATATTCTGCTTCTCTTCTTTTTCAGATCACTAATTTATGAAACTGATGGTTGCCTATTTCATCAGGGCCGTCAGTACTGAATGAAGGAGGCTTGCGGAATGAACGGTATTTGTATTTATCTCTCTGCTCCCCAACAAAATTATCCAAAATTATCGGGTGTTCTGTTTGCACTTTAAAGGTATGCTAATGGCCTATGCAGGGGACACTCAGATAAATGCACCATTAGAATGGGAGGGAAAAACATCTCATGTCTGGCATTCCAGGAAAAGCACAGCAGAAGAGGAAGGCTATTCTCCAAGGCCCAGCCCCTGGCATAAGGTAGGTGTTCAATAAATAAGTTTTGGCTGTCATTGTGAAGCTACTGATTATGTTGACCCCTGCCACCATGTTCTGTCCCTTTGGTCCATGCAGAGGTCTGTGCGGTACCAGCATTCTTTTAAGATGTGTCTCAAAGCATATTTCAATTTTTATATGCTATCTACTATGTGGCAGCCCTCCTATTTCTTGTGAACACTGAAACAACTAACAGAGGGGTCATTATTCCAATTTCACAAAAAAAGAAACTAAGGCTCAGAGAGGTAAAGGGACTCATGCTGGCTTACTGGCTGATACCTGGACCTGTCTGACTCCAATGTCCTTGTTTTAATCCAAGGGCCAGGCTGCCTCTCCCATCCCTACAGCTCTAATACCCTGAGGAGTATCTTGTTATTCTCAAATCCCATTTCATAAATGGGGAACTTGAGGGGCAGTGAGACCAAGTAACTTGCCCAAGGTCACACAGTTGGCAAATGGTGGATGCAGGACTAGAAACCAGATTTCCTGGTGCCTGGGCCACTGCAGACCCTGCACCATGCCCAATGCCCCATTGGCAGGAGGTAGGAAGGTGTGCGCACACCTCTGCAACCCTGTACCAGCTTTGGACAACCCAGTAATGGTACTTACTGGCTCTAGAAATGAGGCTTGATAGGAGCAAAGACAAAGCAAAAGAGTAATGAATTTTAGGCAGACTCATAAAAAGGCTACATGTGAAATATATTTGTAACAAATTAATTTTTCCCTGTGAGTAAATTTATGGTCCTGTTCTCCCCAGCAAGGCTTTTCATTTTGCACAGACATAATTTTCACCACAAGCCCTATGCAATATGTCAAGGGGCAGCATCCTCCTTTTGTCCTCCTTTTGTCTGAGGTATAGGAGAAGGAGGCCAAAGGGTCGCTCTTCCTCCTATGTGGGCTTGCTCTGGGTACAGAGCAGCCTGTCGCAGTGTTCCTAGTGTCACAGAGTGAGAGGCAAGGAAATCCTGGAGTCTAACCTCCCCCATTTTACACGAGGGCCCTGAGGTCCAAAAAGAGGAGGGACTTGTCCACCGTCACCAGTCAACTGTGCAGTGGCTGAGGGCACAGATCCTAGAGTCAGGCTGCCTGGTTTGAATCCCAGCTTTGCCTCTTACTAACCATGTGACTTTGGACAGATTAGTTGAGGCTTAGCACAGAGTTACTTGAAGACATAGAAATCTTCCCTGGCACATCTCAAATCGTACAAGCTGCCGGCCACCTGCTTTCTTCCCAGGGCCAGCTTTTTGGAGGCTCCATCCCATTTAGCTATAGCAGTGGAGACCCATCTCTAACAAAGAGCTTCTGAGTCTGTCTCCTGTCCATGACATCAAATTCCACTCACGTATATTGTCATTATCAAGAGATGCCCAGAAAAAGAAACTACAAATATATCTTTTTTTTTAAAGTGATTAAAAGTTTTATTGTAATAGCTAAACTATAAAACTTTTAGATAGAAACTCATATGTAGATCTTAGAGACCTTGAATTATGCTTATTAGATGGCACTGAAAGCAAAATCAACATCAACAACAAATAGGTAAATTCTACTTAGTCAAAATTTAAAATATGTGTGCATTAAAGAATACCATCAACAAAGTGAAAAAATGGACAGAATTAAAGAAAATATTAGCAAATAACATGTCTTTTAAGAGACTTGTATCAAGAATATATAAAGACTTTTTATAGGTTAATAATAAAAATATAAATAATTCAATTACAAATGGGCCAAGTATTTGAGTAGATATTTTTGTGAAGAAGATACACAAATGGCCAGCAAGCACATGAAAGGATGCTTAACATGATTGGTCATCAAGAAAGAACCAATCACAATCACAATCAGATACCAATTCTACAAATATATCTTGATATTCAGACTTATGCATTGGATGGAAAGAACTTGGATGCTTCTCCCAAATATAGAAGGACACTTAATTATCTGAATCTATTTGTTCCCCAAAGCTGGAAAGCAAAAAAGTAAGAGTTTGGATAGCAAAGGGTACCTGCCCTACCTCTAAATGTTTATCTAAATTATTAATCCAAATTTTCACAGCAGAAGTTCAGGTAGTGGGAGATGCCTACCAGGCACCCTCCCAGGTGGCCACCATGACACAGGCAGCCAACACCACAGCCACCTCAAGGATACGGTGGCTATCTGCACACGTACCCATACCCGCGTACACTTGAGAACTGTGTGTTGTTCCTCATTAACAAAGAACCAGGAATGACCGAGTAAGGCTCTTCATATTTCCACGGGCCAAGAATATCTTCCCTTTATGTGCCACATGTAAAAATCTAGTTTGATTTACAGCATAACCAAACAGAAGCAAAACATGACTCACATTCACTTCCTAGGAATGCCAGCCTTTCGACTGGATTTATTGGAGGCCTTTGAAAAACATTAGCATGTCCACTGAGAGCTTTCAGAAGGGTGTCTTAGCCTTTTGACATGGCACTGTTGAGATTTTCCAAGATAAATAAAAGCAAGAAGAGGCAGTGTCAGAGCTAATGTCTCCCCAACAGAAGACCCGAAGCGAAAAAGGGGGAAAAACTCACCCATTTGTCTGGGGCTCCTCTCTCCCTCAGCCTAATTGATGTTGAAGAGCCGTTATACTGTTTCGCTGGCTCTAATAATGTGTACCACCAAAGGGAATTCAAGGCAGAAGATACAATTTATCTGCCATTTGGGGTACTTAGCGAAAATGTTGTTGGGCATGTATTTCTTAATTAACAATTCCAAAAGTGTATTAAGGAGTTCTGATTTCAGTTAAATGAGCTCCAGTAAGATGACGGGATCCTTTTTCTCATTAAAGGGACTGAAAAGGGGTGTGGAAAAATACTGTATGTCAGGTACCTGACTAGCCCTGTGTCCTGCCCATGCTAAGGCTGTTTCCTCGATGGGAGCACATGGGGGACAGGTTCTCCAAGGCCCAAAGCGCTCTGAGTCTTCCACCTGGATGGTGAGAGTCTGCCTCGTGAGCCCACGAGAAGGAGCAGAGGTTGCAAGGATGAACTGCAACTCCCACCTCTGTCTCCCTCCAGCTTCCTGATGATGCAGCTTAGCATGCACCCAGGTTGAGAGAGTCACGGTTGGGGAAGGAAGGAAGAGCAGGGCTTCTGAGGACACCAGAGGCACAACATGGGGGAAGTTAAGCTGACTTTTCATTTCCATCTCTGTAATGGGTATAACATGAGCTGTCTCCCAAGCGGAGTGAGTATGGGTGAAGCCGGGTAGAGCAGCTGGTGCCTGACACTCAGCAAGCCCTCCAGACAGGAAATGGTGACTTCTTCTCTGTGGTCCTGTCGCTGTCCCAGCAACGCTGTTTTTTGCCGATACACAACCCCTGACAATGGTTGGTGCTGCTGAATGTAGTGCTGGAAGTGTGTTTTGTTATTGAACAGAAAACAGAAAATGTGAGGCCAAGGTAAAATGCTAAGAGAACCCACTGAAGCTGTGACCTCTCAGAAATAGCTTTGGCTTCTCTGAACTCAGCCTTCTGGAACTCTACGGGGCATCTGCTATATTCTGGCAGCTTTGAAATGTTGCTTATTCTTTTCTTTTTCTTTTCTTTTTTATTTTTTTAGAGAGTGAGCACATGTGAGGGGGACGTAGGAGGAGAGATGGGGGGCTAGAGAGGAGAGAGAATCCTAAGCGGGCTCCACCCAACATGGGGCTCGATCTCATGACCCTGAGGTCATAATCTGAGCCGAAACCAAGAGTTAGACACTTAACTGATTGAGCCACTCAGGTGTCCCAGAAATCCATGCTGTTTCTAACTTGAGTCTTTGAAGATCTCTGTGTTAAACTAATAGGGTGATACAGAGGGATCAGCTGGGCAGCAAGAATAAGCAAGAATCCTCGAAGGATTGAAGAATAATTATGTCAACCAAGAAATGAAAATATTCCAAATTCCAGAGTGGCTCAGTGGTTGACTGCCTGCCTTTGGCTCAGGTCATGATGCTGAAGTCCTGAGATCGAGTCCTGCATGAGGGTCCCCACAGGGAGCCTGCTTCTCCCTCTGCCGATGTCTCTGATTCTCATGAATAAACAAATAAAATCTTAAAAAAAAAAAAAAAGAAAAAGAAAATATTCCAAATTCCAGAGCTTTGGAGGAAATTTAATTTTATAATTTATACCATCCAGATACCTACAATATAACATTGCTCATCTCTGGGTTTTGTATTATGTATTTCGTACACACAGGTATTCCCCAAGCTTAGCAAGTTTTTTATTCATGGAGTTAAATAGTTTTAGGAAGACTGTTCTGAACCCTTGACAGTGTTCTTAGGGGAATAACTTCAAATTTCAAACAATAAAGTTAAAAACCAACATGTGGGGCATAGGCCTTGCACACACGAGCCAGATATCCTTCTGTTGCCCCAGCATCCTTTACAGATCTCAATCTAACTGTGAAGACATACCATATGTATACCAGACTTTTAGTCAAAAAAAACCTCCTATTTTTGGCATCCTTAAAATGTAAAAATGTAAGAAAAAAACAACAACAAAGAAGAAAATTCATTTCTCTTCAAAAACCAATGCTCCCTTTCTCCATGTATTCCAGACCACTCCCCCTTTCCCTCCAAACAGACTGAGAGAAACTTCTAGAAAGTCTGAATTACTGGATTCTCAGAATGAGAAGGCCTGGATCCTATGAGAGTTTGGGGAGCAGGCTACGAAAAAAAAGAAACGGAAACAATTTTAAAACAAAACATAGCATGAATGTGGAAGTGACCCACGGTACACATCTTAACAATTCCAGAAGGCAGGCCTCGGGGTTCTGTACAACCTACCCCACACGCATCAGTGGTGTTTTTTAAATGTAACACAGAAGCTCCACCATCCGCTCTGCAGGAGTTACACCCTTCTTGGCCACAGCTTCTGTGATGGTTAACCTTGTGTGTCAACTTGACGGGGCCACAGGGTATCCAGATAGCTGGCAAAACATCATTCTGAACTGTCTTCTGAGGGTTTCCAGATGAAATTGGCACTGAATCGGTGAGCTGAGTAAAGCAGTTTTCCTCACCGATGCACGTGTGCTTCATTCAGTCTGTTGAGGGCCTAAAAAGAGCAAAAAGGCAGAGGAAGGAGGAATTCCTCGCTTTTGGCCTGAATGCTTGAGCTGGGACAAGGCTCTTCTGCTCTGGGAGCTCCGGTCCTCAGGCCTTCAGACTTAGACTCATAACACCACTGGCCCTCCTGCAAGCTAAGCTCCAGCTTGCAGACGGCAGACTGTAGGACTTCACATTCATCCTCCGTAATTGCATGAGCCAATTCCTCATAACAAATCCTTTCATTTATATATTCCTATTGGTTCTGTTTCCATGAAGATGCCTAACACAACTTCCAAGGCAGAAAACCCAGTTTAGAACATTCTCATTTTCTCAAACTCTACCCTCTTGGCTAAACCCCCACACTCCATCTGCCCTCCTCAAAGAGGGAGACCCAGAACCAGCCCTGCTCTAGCTGTTTAGATTCAGGAGCCACAGTGATGTGCCTTACCACCACACGGTGGGTGGCTTTAAACAACAGAAACGTATTCCCTCACAGTTTGGGAGACTATAAGTCCAAATTCCAGGCATCAGCATCATGTTCCCTCTGAAGGCACCGGGAAAGGATTCTTCTTTGCTTCCTCTCTGCTCTGGGGGCTCCTGGCATTCCTTGGCTTGGGGCTGCCTCTGCCTCTACCTGGCTTTGTCCCCTGTGTCTCTATGTTCCCTCTCCTCTTCTTATAAAGATACCAGGAGCTGGATTCAGGCCCCACCTTAATCCATTGTGACCTTACCTTAACCAGTGACATTCGCAAAGACTTTATTTCCAAATAAGGCCACCTTCCAAGGTCCAGGTAAACATGAATTGAGAGGGACACTGATTGATCCACTCTCGAGTCTAAGGCGAAGCTGACTGTCCCACCCCTCGACCTGGCCTGCCGGTCAGTCTGGCCATGATGCAGTCCCTAGGCTGACATCTCAAGGGCCAACACTCATTTTCCAAGTTCTACTAACATGCACAGCTGAAGGCCAGCTCAGCACCAGCCCTGAGTCTCATCTGTGACGCCATCAGCAGTAATCACTAGGGCTCCATTCAGTGCGGGAAAGGCTATCACCCCACAGTGGCTTAGGATAGAGCTCCCATGGTCACTCTCAGGCCTCTGCCTCAGGAATCCAGGCTCTCAGCCAAGAGAAGGTGGTGCCCAGGCATGGGCAGTGTCAAGTGGGGAAGCCTCTGAAATTGGGGGGATCCTCATGTGCTATCTATGGACCCCTTGAACCCATCTGCAAAACAAGGAGCCAGCTCTTTGATCACAGGCATTCCTGACTAGGAACACTGCTAATGAGAAGGGGTGGCCTCAGGAGTGGAAAAGCTCTCATACTCAGCCCGTCCAGCCCTGGAGCGTCATCTTGCAGCAGGGGGCTGAGGGCTCTGAGGAGCCAGACTTTCTGAGATGTAGACTCCAGCCACCACCCTCCCATCCTTGTGACCAATCCAACAAGAAACAAGTGGCAGTTCCATTCCTCAAACTCCACAGCATTCTGTGACAGTGAAAGGAAGCAGAGAAAAGATGGCCCTTTATGGAAAGGCAAATTTTTTTGTCCGTTTAGTTTTTTCTGCTTTCTGAGCCTTGGGACACATTCAGCACATACACACCCCACACAGTACATAAAGGGCGCAGTGATGTATTTGCGAACCCTTCCATATACTATTTATTTTACCTACTGAAATATCATTTCTGTCTGGGTAAGATATTGGGTATGGTCGGCTTTTATGCTCTCGGCACTTTCCCCCCTAACAAAACCCTTCCCTATAAATCTGCAGTCCACAGCCCGGCTTCAGAAAACACTTTAATAGTTCCCAACTCCAATATTTTCCATAGCGATATATCCTCATGTCAAGAATACTGAAGGGCTGAGGCTTGAATTCATCGAATAGAACTCATCAATACTCTGCCAGTGGGGTTAGGGACTTAATCTCCTCCCACCCCTCTGGAGGATGCTGGGGGAGCAGAGATGGTGAAGATGGTGGATCTGTGGTCCCTCCCACCCCTAGGACCTGCAAGACCCGGCACCTGCAGGGAGGGAAGCATCGCCATCGTCACTGGCAGCGAGTGACTGCCACGGTCCCGGATCCCACCTCCCTAACTCCATGCCTGGTACTTCCTCCATTCCCAGGTGTGACTGCCCAGCCCGGCTCCACATCACTTCTGCTCCTGGCCCGGGAGCTGCTTCTGTGCCCAGCCTTATCTCCAGAGAGTGAACCCAACCTCCTGCAGTCCACTCAGCAAGACAGATATTACTAAAGATTTCAGAGAGGGCCGCATTATACATCACACTGAAAATATCTTTTAAAACTTCCTTGGACATCTCTCTGGCCACCAGCTGTCTCATCTCTCTTTTCTCTTCCCTTGCTTTGCTCATGCTTGTCATGTATCAAGCCCACCAACAAGAACATCCATCGAGAGGCAGAGAGAGATTAGAAATAGCCATCTGTAACATTAACAGTAACAGAAACCCAAAATGGTTGAGTTATTTGTTTGTTTTCATCTCACACCGAGGCTCATACGGGATAAGTAACTTGCTGAGCAAGCTGACCTGCTACTTAGCTACGAGGCTAAGCCTCAAGGCTTAGCCTCAAGGCTCAGCCCAGCCTCCCCATTTCTCCACTCGTAGAAAGTAAAAACCTGGATGAAAGTAAAGCACCTTTCTGGGTGCTGGTCATCTCTGTGCATGTGTCTGAAGGCCCACTATTAGATGCGCACATCCTTGGTTTGGGTCAGCATACTCATGAACAAATTTGGCTTAAAACATTTTCTAAAGAACTCAAGATAGTAAATGGAAACAAAACCACTTGAAAAAACTGTGGTCACTTTCAAAGCTCCTGCTTACAAACACACACACACACACACACACTAGGGAGCTGAAGGGAAAGGATCTGTGAAGAGCAAGGCTCCTGGCCAGGGAGACCCTGGACAAATTACCAGTCCTCCCTGGGCCTTCATTTCTCCTTTGCCAAATGTCTCCTTCCAGTTCTACAATTCTTAATCTAGTTCAAACGATTTTGTATGCGATCGCTAAGGTTTACCCTGAAGAAGCAAATCCCTGGCACTGGGTATATTTATTTAACAAAAATAGCAGTAGCTACTATTTATTGAGAAGCAAACACATGCCAGGTGCTTTACCTGCAGCGTCTTAAGTCTTAAAACGATCCTGCCAGATGAGAATTACCATCTCCATCTTATAGATGACAAAACTGAGGCTCTTGAGGCTACAGAGCTGAGAGTTGGGTCTTCCCACCTCTATGTCTACAACATGGGTCTCCTTTACCTGCAGGACACCATGAGACTCAAAACTGATAGCCAGCTGTTTGCTACCCCCACTCAAGTCCAGCCACATGGTGTCTGCCAGTAACCAGCCCTCCACTGGAGCCAGGCTGTCTGCCCAGCTGGCTTAAAACTCACCTGACACCATCAGTGATCTACAGGCGAAAGAGACCCTCACCTCGCAGGACAGAGGACATGCAGCAGAGGTGGGCCCTGCCCAAGGCTCAGCCCAGGTCTCCCTAGTGGAGGGCAGCACCGTTCCCAGGCTGCCACGGTGTGAGGGCCAGACACGAGGTAGGCACTGCAGGCAGGAGGCCTCCCATACACGGGATGTCCATGTGATGCAACACTCCTACCTCCATGCTCAGACTTCACAAGGTTTTATTAGTAATAACCACAAAGCAGCTGGCAGTCAATGGATGCATATGGTGCATCCGGTGTGGAAAGGGCTTCCTATACACTCCCCCACTGACTCCTCACCTTCTACAAATGAGGCACCATGATGCCTATCCTGCAGGTGAGTCCACTGGGACCCACACTGGCTGTACCATACAGTTAGTAGAGCTGGGCTTCAAACCCAGGCAATGTAGCTCAAGAGGCTGAGTGCTTAATGTCCTGGAGGAGAGCTACACTGAGGCTTGGAGCAGACAGGGCCCAAACTCCAGGTTTTGTGCCAGATAGAGGCCAAGAGCTTCCAGCCTCAACTCGTTTTCTTTGGAACTAGACTCCTGCTGAGAAGCAACAATGCCTGAGAGCAGTGGGGCAGGGGAAGTGGCAGAGACACACAGTGTCCAGGGAAAGGCATCTGGTAAACAAGGAGTCTGCTTCAGAGCTCCCTTGGGGCCCCTGGCTGCCACAAAGGTTCCCTGGCGCCCAGCTCGAGCCCCTCCTGGGGCCACAGAATTGGTTCATGGCACCGAAACCTACACCAGCAGGCTCTGTCCTGCCCCATGAAGCCAGGGCCAGGACACCGGGCACAGGGCAGCTGTCCTCTGCAGACTCATTGTGCACAGGTGCCAGGTGCCAGACCAGGAGCCTGCTGAGAGAATGGGGGCATCATCAGGTGCTCTCCACAAAGGGGAGGCAAATGCCCCAGAGCGTCAGGTAGCCCAAGCAGCTCCCGCCTTGGATCATCCAGTCTGTACTCCTGTGAAAATTGGGACACAAGCTCAGAAAAGCAAGGGCCAGTCCAGGGCCAAATGGCAATTTGTCTTTGAGATTCAAGGGAAAACAATGCCAGGCTCCCTCACTTTGAAGAATTTCCATCCGCTCTCTTCAACGCGTCTGCATTTCAGAAAGCCGTCCCAAGCCAAGAAGGTGGGGACAGGAGCCAGCCCGGGTCTCAGGCAGGAGGGCTGCAGCCTCTTTTGAGCTTTGCTCTGGGCCCTCACTCAGAAGTGAGGTTCTCCCCAGTGTCCTCACCGCCTCCTGACTCCGTCCCTTGGTCATAACTGAGGAAGAAATATGACTCACAGATAATGAGGCCCCAGCCTTCTCCAACATGGTGTGTGCCATGGGTGGGGGTGATGGAATCGCTTTTGTGGGTTTCTTTGCTCCTCATCTCCCCCATCACTCAGTTACCCCAGAGGGCCCAGAGGGGGTCTCATAGTCACTGGTGTATCCCCAATGCCTAGCAGAGCTGGCACACGGCAGGCAACTGACAATTTTTTTTCTTTAATGTTTCACAACCCCACCAGAAATTCATCTCACAAACTAACAGTTCTTCAGAGGAGGCCCCTTCTGCAACTGTGCACTTCATCCAGTGACACCTGGCACAGCCTGGATATTCCTTGTGGGGGCTGATTTCCTGGGTCCTGTTCCTGACTCGTGCCACCAGCATCACTCACCTGGATGCAGCACCAGCAACTCTCCATAAGGCCTCCTGGAAGGTAGCTCCCACCCGCAGGACAGTCTCCCGTTTTACTGACCTAGGCCAGGGTCCCCTCCCCTGCAGGTGAGATCTGTGAGTTTTCTTGTCTGCTCTCTGACCCATTTACTTTGGGTGAGTGCTGATGGCCGGTAGCCACCGACAGGTGACTGACAGGTCGGGTGGGGCCTTCCCAGACTATATCTCCTACTGATGGCAGAGGTCCCTGCGGGAGGCTGAAGCCTTCCCCTCCCAATTCTGCAGCACTTGCCTCCTCTACCCAGCACTTCCCAACGCTGCAGGGGTCCTGGTGGGGTCTGGAGGGCATCAGCCCTCAGAGTTGGCCTAAGCAGGGACAAGAGGGCTCTTCTCATGTGTCTTGTTAGAAGGCCCACTTCTGGGCCGGGCTACAAAGGCCCATGACCTAGTTCCCATGGGGCCTGCCTGCCATCACATTAGTAATAAAGTCATCCGATATTCTCCAAGCCACCCCAGCACTTGTCTTCTTTTACAGGGGTCTGGCACTGCTAGGTAACCCCTGCCTGCTGCTGCCACTTTGCAACCCGTTCTGCACACAGCATGTGTGTACTTATGTGGACCATGTGGCCTTCTGCGAAGATGTTGCTTTCCTGCTAAAGACCCCACGGCCCTCCCCGTGACACCTCCCGCCTGAATGTCAAGTGGAACCCCCACCAAATAGCCCTTGCCTAATTCAGCAGCAGCCTCCCCTCCGGTATCTCTTTGTCCGCTTCAGCCTTATAAGCCTTATAAGCCCCTGCTTGCCCACAGAGCCATGCATTCCAGGCCCCCCCACATGAAGCTCTCTCTGCCGGGTACCCTCTCTCCCATGTCTCCGCTGCCTCCATCTCTGGGGTCTGCAGATCCTCCCTGCACACCACACATAGACTGGTCCTGGAACTGACCCCGACACTGTGCTCTTTGCCTGTCTGTCCCTCTCACTATCAGTCCTCTAGCGGTGGGGCTGGCACAACTCTGACACTACCAGAGGGGCCAGGCCTAGGGACAAACAGACTTTCATAAATGTTTGGGCCTCCATAAAATATATAAAAGGCACAGAAAATCTGTTGCATTTCTTTAATGATGCTCCTCGATTTGTCCATGTTTGGTCATTTGATTTATCAAAAAAAAAATTATAAAAATGTCCTTGAGCCCTTTTTGCCAGTAGATCACACGCAGACCATTATATCAGTCCAGGGAAACAACCCACCTGCCCCCAAGGGCCGATCAGCCCACTGGAGTCTACCTCTCCTCTCTTACTTGCATTTGTATGGCTAAGGAGCTGGGACCACATGCAGCAGGATGGGGAGCCCTTGGAAGGAAGGCTTGGGGCACCACGAGCCACGTGGCTAGCTGGAGGCCAACCAAAGAGCCAGAGTACTCTTCATGGAGGTGGAACAGACCTCTCTGCTCCCCTCACCTGGACACACAGGTGGCTCAGGCCCTCTAGGTAGCCTGTGCTCCTGGCCCCTCACCCCTGCAGGCTGCCAGGCTCCTTCTAGCAGCATTGGGAGAGGGAAGGGCCGTGAGCAGAGCACCTGGGGCTCCTCTCTTCTCCTTCAGAGCACCCTCAGGCATCCAGGCTACTACTCTGCCATGGGCTACTCCCCTTCCCACTCCCCTCCACCTTGGAATGGACCCAGAGTTCCCAACACTCTCCCCCATTGAAACAGCCTGGCATGGGCCACACCCGTCAGTGACCTCACGCCGGAAGAACTGTGCCCAGACCCCCGCTCTGCCCCCCCCACACGGCTGGGTGAGGAGCACTCCCTCTCTGGTCTTTGTGCCTCTCGCCCTGGAAGTGAGCGTGCTGGACGGCACAGCCTCATGTTTAACATTCCGAGCTCCACACTTTGATCTGAACTAACAGATTAGTAAAGGAGAAGGGAGCAGAGGTAGCTTTCTTACCTGGACTTTAATGAGAGTCTTCTAGACAGAAATCTCAAAGAAATGCATTGGGTGGAATATCAAATATAGTGGCGAATGGGTGAAAAAAAACAAAACTGGAGGGCTCTGAAGAGAGGACACTTCATAGCACCCCAATTCATCCCAAAGTGGCCTCCTGAGTGCTCCTGGAACAGGAATCAAAACCCAGCCCCCACGCACGGGGACGCACTCGTGCACACAGCCCACCCAGATCATACTAGTACCAAGCACACACCATGGCTCTCACCCCAGGCAGGGTAATTTTCTAACAGGACGAGGGGCCTGAGTGGAGAGAGCCTGGCTCCTGGCAAGGCTGCGGGTACACCGTATAACTGAGTCACCTGTGTTTACCTGGTTTCAGCCCAGCACTGGCACACAGCTGCTCTTACAATCCACTTTCTCCTGGGACTCCATGCTGGAATCGAGCTCTTCGGAAAGCAGCCCAGGAGTATTCACGAGCACAGGGCCAGTAACTCAGGGTACTTAAGAGTTTGTAATAACATCATGGCACTTAAGAGCCTGGGGAGCGTCTGCAGAGCTGACTATGATGCTTCCCCCCCAGGGGCTGAGACCTGGGGAGACCATGGCTCCAGGAAGCATGTGGGGCCTCAGATGGGGGAAGCATGGAGCCCCACGTCATAAAAGTTATTATCTAGCAGGAGAGTAATTTTTCCTCTGATTTGTATCTGAATACGAGGTGAAAATGAGTGCTGGGTGGAGAAGGGAGCACACGAGCATTTAAGTCATTTATAGTTTACATTTTTACGGCACAGCAGAGATCGGCATCCGTTTTCCATCTGCAATTAGAAGCCAGAGCAGTCTGCCAAGCCTCCGTGTAAATTGTGCCTATTAAAAGAGTCTACGCCATGCAATGATTGATCAACACCAAGGATTTATTCACTGAGCTAACAGCGGTTTTTACTTTTGCCATTACCCAGGGTGATACATAACAATTTAGATAATGCACCCAGACAGATGCATTTATAACCCTGGTGTCAGAGTCCTGCCTTGGAGGCCAGTCAGCCAGGGGGAAGAGGGATGCTGTTCCCCGTCACACCAGAGGCCCAGAGCCTGTCTGGCCTCGGATATGCCATCTTGAGATGGGGCCCACAGTGCACCCAAAGGGAGGACTTAGGGCCAAAACTGTTGCCTCTCACCCTCGGAGCATATTGAGCCTTTCTGCAGGCAAGTGGCCCTCACTGTCCCCCCACCCCCGCCCCCATCAGTGCACAATAAAGCTGTCATGGGGGTGGGGGACAGAGGTCTGGGAAGCTGAAAATTAAATACTGGATGGTAGATATATAGAAATTCAATTATTCATAAGTGCATGTGAGCACATACGTGATGGCTCTACCTGAGTATGTGCACACACGCACGGACAACCCTCCCTCTATTCCCTCTAGTACAAGCAATGCGCCTCTTCCCTTCCACGTAGGATCTTCTCAAAGCCTTTTTTTTTTTTTCTTTTTGTTTCTCTTGGTTGGCACCAGACGGTGTTTACCACCTGTGCTGAGTCCTGGTGACAGGTACTGAATGTTCCCTCTTGGCATTATCAACCTGCTTTTTGTCTTGGGCTCCTGGGTGAAGGCCTGGGTATACCTGGCAAGGCACTCAGATGGCTGTCCCATGGGAACAACATTCTGGTGGAAAAACAGACAAGCTCCACACACTCCACAGGGTTTCATATCCCGAGCCCTCAAATCTGTGCCCCTGCCCCAGCACCTCCCCAAGGATGTCCCAGAGGCTAATCTAATTTGATATCCACCACAGAAAACTCAGCATCCTGCCCACCTACTGCCCCAACCTAATTCCCCTCTGTGCCATCAGGCATCAGCATCCCCAGGGTACCCAGGCCAGGAAGGAGACTTACCCTGACTCTCCTGTATCCCTCATCCAAGGGGTCCTGATTCCTCTTACGTTCCTCTGCCTAAATACCTGCCCACTCTGCATCCCTTTCCATCCCATTTCTGCCATCAAATTCACCATTTCCCACCTGAATAAGTACACTGGTTCCCCTACCACCAGTCTCCCACACACACATCTGATCCTCCCCAGCATCTTTCTAAAATATAGATCCAATCATGTTCTTCTTCTGCTTTAAACTCTTCAGTGACTCACACCAAAATCAGGATGAGGCCCAAACTGCTTTACCTGCAAATGAGTCTAACACACATTTAGTAAAAAGACCCAACTATGTTGTCTACATAAGTCAGGACTCTGCAGAGAAACAAAAATAATGGGCTCCTCTGAAACAGAACCAAAAGAACCAATGGGGGTGGGGGGCAGAGATCTTAAGGACTTGACTCACGCAATTGTGGAGTTTGGCAAGTCCAAAATCTGGAGGCTAAAGACCAGAAAAAAGGCGATGTTACAGTTCTAGTACAAAGCCATCTGCTGGCAGAGCTCTCTCTTGCTCAAGGGAGATCAGTCTTTGTTCTAGTCAGGCCTTTAGCTGATTAGATCGGGCCCACCCACATTATGGAGAACAATCTGCTTTACTCAAAGCCTCTAAATGTTAATCTTATCCAAAAACATACTCACACAGAAACACCTAGAAGAATGTTTGACTAAATATCTGGGTACTGTGGCCCCAACAAGTTGACGTATAACGAACCATCGCACCAATTCTTTTCTATAAAGACAGGATTAAGGCTTTGGGAAGCGAGCAAAGCTTATCTCCCTCTTGCACGAGGGCAGGATCCCCTGAGTGTTTCTATGCAGAGGAAATCAGACCTTCAGAGCTGGAGAGAACCCCCCAGGATCATCTGTTCAGAGCCTCTCATGCGGCAATGAGAAGAGAGAGGTCCAGACAGGATCAAGCATTCACAGACACCTAACAATCCATTAATCAGGAAGGCGAGGCATACTGCACACCAATTCAGTAAGCATTTAAAATACGAGTAACTTGAAAGGTAAGGGTCCCATATGATGTAAGCAGAGCCCATACCTACTCAGTGCCAGGCATGGCGGAGGCAAGAAGTTCCTCTAAGGGCAGGAATGCAGTGGGCACGGGCTAGGTGGGGCTAGGGTACCTATCCTGAAGCTGTATCTCCATAGCCAGCACTTCCCTCTTAGGTGGTCTCCTTATCTAGAGTCATGTGGGACAGACGAATGAGAATGATGAATGGAATGAGCCCTTAAGACCCCCCACCCAACTTGGAAGGGACACTGTTTACACACAAACTGGAGCTTATTCCTCAGAGGAAGGACACCAGACATGGATAGGAAGGGCCTGTTCAAGGCCTTGCAGGCAGTGAGTGGGGAGCTCAGCCTTCCCCAGGTCACCTTCTTTCTTCTACCCACCCCTGCACCCTTCCCTGGAAAGCCAGCAAAGCACACTGATTCTCTGGGACCCACAGCTTCTCCCAAAGATCCAGAGCTTCACAATGCCCCCACAGAGCAGCCCTGGAAAAAGGCAATCCTTTAAATCACCCAGATCGAGTTTCTTATTACAGCCAACCCTGCAACTGTCTCACAGGAGAAGGTCTTTGAGCAAAGATAGCTATAAATCATGCTGTTCCCCAAGTTACGGCAAAGAGCATCCGCTCAGACCTGAGGACTTAGAGAGAAGCATCATGGCACAGCTGTGAGGGGATTGCCATTTGGCCATCACGTAAATATGAATGGAAGCATCATGCCAGATTCAAAGCATTTTCTAGATGCACATTTGCAGCAACTACAGCCAATTGTCCAACAGATACAATGGGAAATGAGGAAAGAAAAACAAGTTTTTTCTTTAAAAGTATGGAGGAAAGGGATGTCCTGAAGTTATACTTTATAACTGGAGATCCATTACTCAGCCTCAAAACTTCAAACCACTCTATCCCATCCTTCCTTAAAAAAAAAAAGAAACACAAAAACGAAAACGCTGCGCTCTGCTTGGTCGGCAGAGGCACCAAAGCGACCATCTCCCTCCACAGAGTCATTTAGGAGAACAATCTCTGGCACCGACCCTGTGCTCATAAATATTCCAGGATGAGGCAATAAAGCAGCTCCAGGCCCTGGCACGGACTCGCGCAGAGGAGCCCTTGTCCATACCACTTGCAGGTAGACGGGAAGGCCTGAATCAGGCCTTAGCCAGCCTTTGCTCACCGCAGGAGGCTCAAACAATAAAGAAAATCACATTCCAGGTCTCCTTCCCATTTGTGGCCTCTGGAACGCCACCTCCTTTCCCTTATTCTGGGAAGGAGTCACTTCACGTTGAAGTCCAGGGATGAAAGGGCGCTCCACTCCCCATCCTTGCCCCTCTTGGTGTCTCAAGCCAGAATGGGCCTCCTTGTATGCACGATTCTATGCATGTGTCTAGGAGCTGGGTTGGGGATAATCCCTAGACCCTGAAGCTCTTAAAAGACCAAGCCCCCCCACACCAAACCATACATAGCCCTACCTATCTAGGGACCCCTCCTCACTGCTACACCTGGATAATGGACCAAGTCCCCCCACACCTTCACTGGACACTGTACCATTGTAGGCTGGCTTGGTGCCCTGCTCTGCACCCCCTGGCACAGCCCTGGTGTCCAGTGGAGAACCGAAAGGGAGAGTCAACCCAGTGGCATGAGAAGACACATGGCTTGGAAAGGTGGAGCCATGGCTGAGAGCATCTTCTATCTGGCATCTACCCTCCTGACCAAAACAAGTGGTTCTCCAATCATGACAGCCACTGCTCTGTGCAGACAGGTCTGCTCACTGGCCACAGCTTCCACAGCCTTGCTTTGTGAGCCATCTACAAGCAGGAAAAAACTTGTCGTGCCCAGAACTTCTAGAACTTCTGCTCGCTCCAACCAAACGCGTTCCTCCCACCATGTTCCCCAGCTCAGCTGACAGCAATTGCATCCTTCCATTGCTCAGGCCGAAACCTTGGAGTCCTTGCCCCTTTCCTTTCTTACATCTTCATGCCATCTGTCAGGAAATCCTGTTGACGTCACCTGCAATCACACCCAGAATTTGGCTTTTACTTTCCAACACCTCCGCCGCTGTGACTGCGGTCTGAGCTTCTTCATCTCTTTCTCAGGTCACTGCAACAGTCCCCTGATGGGGCCCTCCTGCTTTCCTGCCTCACCCAGTTTGCTGTCATCCTGAAGTGGAGGGGTAATTCTTCATGGTACTTCTGTTTGTCTCGTGACAAGTTTGTCCTAGACTATGGTTTCAAGGATGTTTCTATACAAGCGTCCCTGGAAGATAATCTCCTTCTTGGACAGAGAGCAGATTGTCTCCTGAACAGGATATAAAAGACACTGATTCTAGGGCAAGTTGGGGCAGGTTTGCCAATAGCCGCTGGCAAGGTCGGAGGTTCCTCTGCTGTGACACAGGCCCACTGTGTGCAAGGCATCCACAGGGGCTGCTCCAAATCACCATCTGGAACATGGGGAACAGGGCAGCAGACGTGAACAAGAAGTTCAAGCTGCACAGTCTGCCATAGTAAAGCCCTTCATCTCTGACCATAGTCTCATGCCTGCCAGCATCTGTGGAACTGGGGTAGGCGAACCCGTTAGCTTGCAAGCAGTCCCTTCACAGTTCTTGATGCAGAGCAGCCAAAGTCCTAATTTAATATCCAAGTCAGGTCCTCTATTCAAACTCCTGCAAGGACTCTCATCTCATTCAGTAAAATCCAAAGTCCAATGGCAGCAAGGCCATGCACGAGCCCAACCCCAACCACCATTACACCTCTGATCCCACCTCTTCACTGCCCTCCTGTCACGATGGCCTCCTCACTGTCCCTCAGACACAGACATGCCAGGCACGTGCCCTACTTCGTATTTGCTGTTCCATTAGCTGGGTACTCTGCTCCTCACAGCCGCACGGCTCACTCCCTCACCTCCTGCACGTCTGTTCAACATCACCGTCTCACTGAGACCATCCTGAGCCCCGGTTTGAAACTGCATCCTCCCTGCCGTCACAGGCCTTCAATGCTACCTCCCTACTCCTGGATCCTCAAAGAGCCACCAGGTCCCCACCTGTGCGGGTCCCTCCTCAAGTATGGCCCTCCTGGGTCAGTTTGCCAAGTCTGACCACTACCCCTACCCCCGGCAAATTGACCTGGTCACAGCTCCTCACGATGACTGACGATCCAGGAGGGCACCCAAGGCTCGCTTAGCTGTGAAATGGGGAAAATGGCACCAAGGAACACAAGAGCAGAGAGAAGGAAGCAGCTCCCTATTCAGCAAAAGGGCAGAGAGGGCAGAGCCCTGGCCTGGTCCTCGAGGCTGGCTGGGGAAGCAAGGGGTGACCAGCTCTGGCTGGGATAAATGTCAGCCTTCCCTGGGTCACTGCACAAATACTTGGGGAGGAAGACGTGACACAGCACCAAGCCCTGGCCAGGCAGCTGGAAAAAAGGCTAGGACTGTAGTGATTTAGGCATCGAAGGTACGCATGGACCCTGCCCACCCCCCACCTCCAGCATGGGCTGGTGACATCTGGAAGAGACCGCTTATTTTTCCAAATGATACATTTTCTACAGCATCTTCTACTCTTTTCGGTTAGGGTTTTGAGTTTGGCAATTATGACAGGCTTGCTCTGCTATTTATGTTTCCGATTATTTTTAGTGTTTTGCAATTAAATTCTCTTAAATTATAACTTTAGACCTAAGCTTCAGATTGTCTGCAATGTACCCCAGTGTGTTCGTATATGCAGTTTATATATTTGGGTTGCAAAAGCCTCCGAAAAAAAGATATTTCAATATTTGGCACCCAAACCGTCTTGTTTCCATATCACCCACCCGTTTCCATGCACTTCTCTCTATTCCCACACACCCGGCGACGCCCTCCAGATCCTTGTGAGCCACAACAAAGCCCTGCGAGAGGTAACTAGGCTCTCCTTCAACGCCAGGCTGGCCGCCTTTCCCCACCGCCTCGGCACCCACTGTGGGCTGCACCCTGGCCAGCACAGCCTACGCACCCTGCCCTCAGCCCCAGGCTCCCCAGAGCTGCACCCCTCCCACTGCTTTCCCCCACCTGAACGCCAGTCCTCAATTCCCATCTAGGCACTCTCTGAAACGTTCTGCCCAAACTCATATGTGGTTTTCCTACCGGCCCCCCATTCTCCCCAGTAGTGCAATCCTGGGCTACTGATCCCATCCCCTGGACAGGCTCTCCCTCCTTCGGCCTCCACCGGGCTGTGCTGCCCTGGCGGCCCCAGGCCCCTCTCCCGCCTGCTGCCTGGAGGAGGGCAGCACTTTTTCCTCTGTGGCTGCACTCACCCCACGGTTGCCAGGGCCACCTCCACATCTCCCTCCAGGCCACCGCCAGGCTGCATCTCCAGAGCCGGCTTTGTTTCTACTTAGATGCACCTGGAAATCTCAGGCTCACCCATTTCCCTGTGAAGTCCCTCCTGCCTCCTCATCTCCCTCACCAGATGAATTCAGCTGCAGCCCCTCAGTCACCCAGGCTTAACCCCATGGGACCAACCGGACCTGCTGTCGCTCACTCCACAGCCTCCTCCAGTGCCTCTGACTCACCTCCCTGCACAGGCTGCAAACGCTAATGACTCCTCTTTGCAGCTGGCAGTATAGTCAGGAGAAGCAGTTCTGTCCAGTGACTTAGAAACAGAAGTCTGCTGGGATGTCTGAGAAAGCTTAGCTTTTCTCAAAAAGGTGCAGTCCCCCAGCCCCGCCCCCCCATGCAGCTGGTCTCCTGCTCTCAGCTGCCCCTCCCCCTATGTCCCCCAACACTGATGTGTATGTGGAGCTGCTGTAGCAAGAGAGGAACTATGAGGGGGGAAAGCAGGGGAGGAAGAAGCTGCCCTGCACATTGCAGAGGCACTGCTGAGTTGCCACGCAAGCTCTGGACAGGGACAGCCTGCCGCCAGCCAGCTTGTCCTGAGGGATAAACAGGTGTTTGTATTGTATTTTCCGCGCTTGTAGCGAAAGCAGCTTTACCATACACTGCATTCGTTCTCATTTCTCCCCTCTGCTCTCCCTCCCATTGCTCACAGCCCTTCTTGCTCAATTGTTCTCTTGCTCTGTTCCTCCCCTCACCCCCCTCATCCTTGCTGTAGCAGGTGCTCGCCTCTTGAGCACCCACTCTGCACCAGCTCTCGGGGCTCTCCGCAGGAGAGAAAGCAAGAGCCAGCCCCACGCTCGCTGTGGGAGCACCCAGCCTAGGCTTCACCTTGTGCACCAGGCAGTGCGGAGCCTCAGGCCTCCTGTCCCTTCTCTTCACCTTCTTGGAGTGTTTCCTGCGTACCCCCAGGGAAGTCAGAACTGCAAGGTTCTCCCTTGAGCTACCACAATGGCCCTCCAGTTTTCCCAGCGCTGCTCTGGCCTCAGGCTCCTGACTAGGGCCCTTCTGCACCCCCGAGCTGGGGTCCTCTCCCTCACAGCTCCCCCCTCCCAAGCCATACCCTCAGCTCAGCACTTAGACCCTACTCCCTGGACACTCATCCCTCCTGCATGACTCTGAAACTCTGCCATGAGGGGGACAGCAGCCAGGGAAAGGGGCCCCAGTAGTCCAGAGGTTGAGAAAGGACCAGGGTTATATTCTGGTACATCATCCAGAATCAAATAGTTCTGTGGGGAGTCATCAGAAGGACCAGCCAGGGAGGTAATGAGCACTGGGTAAACTTAACAGTACATACTAAGCCCTGGGCCAGGTGGTATCCATGTATTATCTCATTTTGAAGTACACAATTGGGATAGTTTTATATAGAGAATGGATTCCAAGGTTCAGATAGATTCAGCAGTGCAAAGAGTCAGCAGATCAGCGGTCGGAGGTAAAGAGAAATGAGTTGCAGGAGCTGGTGGTCTACAAGTCAAGGTTGCTAGCAGGCGTATTCTGGAGCAGGGGATGGCCATCTCCCCCTGCACTCTGCTACTAGCTCCTCAACTATGCCTAGACCCCTTCCTAAAGCCAAGTACCCACTCAAACACCAACAGAACAGTAGTAACAGACCTACGGCCATGCCATCAATCAAGGGATCATAGATTCTTAGAAACAAACTGTCAGCTTAGCAGCATCATAGCCCAAGCCCAGAGCTGGAGAGGGGGTGGGGGTGATCCCTGGGTCTGTCCAACAGGGTCTGCATATGCTCTAACTGCAAGGAGATGCTGCTCACCAGGTGGTAGAGGGGACCTGGCTTCGTCCAAAGAGCTCAGTCTCCAGCCCTCTAGCTGACACCCTCTGTAACCTCTGTAACACACAAGCCACTCAGCTCCACCTGGGAAATAAGACAAAGGTATTTCTAAATCTAGAATCTGAAGAGATCTTCTTTTTTCAAATTGTGTTATGACTGCCAGAGTGCCTTCACAGCCAAGACTTCATTGGGTCCCCATAACAATAAAGCCAGCATCACTTTTCTAATTTTCTACATCAACAGCATCAACAACAACAAAGCAAGGCATGCTAAAGAACTCACAACAATTTTAGAGTGTCGTAGCTGGTAGTAACTATCAGTTTTGTTTCCTCTCTTCCCTCTTGGTTTCCTAGGGGACCCAGGGGTCCAGAGGACTCCCTTTCCTTGGGCATAATAGAAAGTTCAGAAAAGGGCCTATGACCCTTGTCAGGCCACTCAGAATCCTCCCTTGGATGTTTGATGGAAGTCTCAGGAAAGACCAAGATGCAAACCTGGAACAGCCAAGGGTTCATCGCCCTCACCAGAGGAATGCCTGCCAGAGGATGAGTTCAGCTTTCAGGAAAGCCCCAGAATGTCAAGATGAGTTTCTGAGAATATCATTGAGCACACAGATCTAGCAATGCCTGAAGCCAGCCCCACTTCTAGAATTTTCATGTTTGTGAGTCAATATTTTCTCATCCCTTATAACAGCAGAGTCTCTACACCAACCCAAAGAGTAAAACCACAGCCTCCTACCTGGGCACAGAAATCTCCCAAAAGATAGTGAGAATCAAAGAAAAGCATAAGATAACCACAGACAGTTACTTTTCCTCATTTGACAAAGAGTTGTGAGCCAAGCACCATGCTAACTGGTTGCACAGACAGTGGTGAGCCTAATAAACAAGACCCCTGTCTGCAGTGATCTTAATAGGACAGGAGAGATATAGACACTACTGTACCTGGGGGACAGCAAAAATAATACAAATCCAGTCTGATGGAGAGTCAGGAAGGACTTTCTCAGGTTTAACTGGAACTGAAGGACGATCAAAAGCAAGGCTCATGAAGCAAAGTCTGGGCAACAGCATAGGTGAAAACTCATTGCTGAGACAGTAATTTCATTACCAGTGACTCATGAATATTGCTGCATTTTGAGGGTAGGGGATATAACTGAATTGGATTCTAACCTTCTTTTATAATTTGGATGTAAATTCACATGAAAAGCCTTCCAAACTAATCAGACAAGCATGCAAAGAAATATTTACAAGGACCTTTGCTGCAGCAATGTTTATAATAACAGCAACCTATAATAGTTGAAACTTAAAAACAACAACAAAATATGTCATTATGCCCTTGCAACTGGATAACATTTAAAAAGACAATGTAAACACACATTTATTGACTTGGAAAGATGTACACGTCTAGGAGAAATAAGCAGGTCTCAAAGAATATATATAGGATAATTCCATGTATTGAGTATAAAATAGGAATTCAATAAATATTTGCTGAATGAATGGCAAGTAAATATATCTGAACAGATAAACACCAAACAAAATGTTTGCAGTCATTATTTCTCGGTGATGGGATTATTGGTGATTTTAAATTGTTTTCTATATCTGCTTATCTGAACTATCTAATTCTTTGTACAATACACATGAATTACTTGCACAATAAAAAGGAATAAATAAGAAATCTTTCCAAAGCAAACAATGACTCACCAAGGTCAGTTCTAAATCTTATGACTTCTAATTAGGAAATAGGACCTTAAGAAAGAACCGAAATAGCCTGGCTAGATAAGTATAATGGATAAGAAAATATTCCTCCCATAAACATTGGAGAGAGACAACCCTTTCGTCAATGTCACCGCCAAAAACTGTTTAGCACAAGTCCACTCCATATCTCATATTTATTCAGCTATGTGTAACACAGCACATTAGTTAAATATTAGAGAAAAACACATTGATGCAAAAATAGAGTCAACGAGGCTTATGTTTGCATGATGCCAAAAATTTCACATTAAAAGAAGTCTATGTATGCCAAACATCTAAATATTTGGGAAAATCTGCAAGACAAATGCCATGTGGATTGATTTCTAGGGTGGCTGAGTACATCGTCCACATTTCTCCCAGATGTTTCAGCCTAATAGAGAATGTGGCCTTCACCAACCATGCCAGTGGCCGGGCAAAATCACAGACTGCTACGCCGTCACCATCACTAAAAGCGAGTGCTGGGCAAATAACACTCCCGGCTCTCGGATGTCCTTTTGCAGCCAAATTGTAATCTCTGATTGTTCACATCATTAGGACAATTCTGTTAACTTTGAAATTCTGGAAGCCCTGATGGAGGCAAAGCACTGGCTCTGATCCTGGCAGATTTGAAGAAGGCAGACAGCAGGTGCTATGGAGAGTTGGCCAAATGGTGGGCTCTGGGGCCCTGGAGACCCCCCGAAATTGCAAGAACAGCTGCCTGTATCTTACACGGCATAGCCTCCAGGCTCCACACAAGCAGTGCAGTTCCCACCTTCTTGGAGTTGCCCCACGTACCATGCTGCCCCTCCTCAATCAGCGCGACATGGAAGGAGTTCACCTAAGGCTGAAGAAATCAGGAGAGGCATACTGCAGAAGGGGGAGGTGAGCTGGCTGAGCCTTAGAGTACTGGCCAAAGGGAAAAGGATGCCAAGGGCATGGTCACACCGGATACTGCAAAGATCTAGACCCATAGCTCCTGGGGACAGCTCGACAGCTCAAAGCTGCTACCTTGAAGAAGCATGGAACATTTATGGGATAAGCTCAAAGACTTGAGAAAGAAGAGAGGCCATCGCCCCCACAGAACCATGCCCTCAATACCATTCCCCTGATACTGGAATCAGCTGTTTAAAGGTAGTCATTTTCTACTGGAACATGAGCTCCTGAAGCTGGAACCATATCCTACTAGGCTTGGCATCCCTGAGGCTGGCACACTATCAGACCAAGAGTCCTTAGTACCTATTGGCAATTAAATGAGTGAGTTGATGAATGTATAAAATACCAAAACTGTATCTCATCCAGAGGCTGGGTTTCTAAGTCAGCATATGCTTTGAAAGTCATGGATAGTCTAAGTTACCTCTAAGAAATCCCTTAAATTGTCTAGAAAGTACATATGGAACCAGCCAGCATCTGTCCTCCACTACTAGACAAAGTTGGTTCTTCTGTTGAAAGCCAGAGGAACAGCTACGCAGCTCACACAGAGTTAGCAGGTACACAGTCTCACACATGCACACACAAGTACACAAACACAAGGACATACAGGGTATCCCAAGGTTTCACACCGCAGTGGTACACAGGAATGTCAGCCAGGCCAACCCTCCCACTGCCCCCAAGCATGCTCAGTGTGGGGCCCACCTACTCAGAGTGGAGTGGTGGATGGAATTCTCAGCACTATTTCAACTGTTCTCTTCTCTCCTTTTCAAATTGCTGGTAGCACAAATGAACAAAGGAGTTAAATTCATGTACAATCCAACTCAACTGCACTCCTTGAACTGAATCACCATAAACTCAAAAAGCAATTAGGGTGGGATGGGGTGGGATGGGCAAAGGGGAAGGACTGCCCCATTAGAACACAGCCCCGGCCAGCAGGTCCCATGTCACTACTCATGGCTGTCCTAACCACACCAGCTGCCAGCACACCCATCTCGCCTGATACCCTGTGTCCTGTTTCTACCCCTGCCTACTCCAGCCTGGGCTTACTCTCTTTATTATTATTATTATTACTCTCTTTATTATTCAGCCTCTACTCAGGCCTGCCTACTCCAGGACACACAACCATGGCTTTCTGAACACTATTTCTTCAGCAAGCCAACCGCTTGGCAAAACCACTCCCACAAGATGGACAATCCCTCAACCCATTTCATCTAATTTTCAGATCCCTAGTAAGCAACAGAGCAAGAGGGACTTCCTGGTGGAAAGGGGCAGGAATAGCCATGGACTTATAGTTACACATCACTACCACTGCCATGCCAAGCCATATTGGAGCCAAAAAGAAAAACCAGAAACACGGATCTTATATTTACTTAAAATTTCGACATTTGTCATCATGAATTTTTACATTAATGCTGACTTTCTAAAATACTGCATTAGAACATTACTTATCTTTATTTCTGAGGGATTTTGATTTGTGTCTCATTCATTTCACTCTAGTCCCTATTGATAGAGCTACTATTGATTGACTATAAATAATACACCAGACACTGCACTTAAAAAAGTTACATAGAAGTCTCACAATAGTCTCATCAGTAAAGTTGAGAATGTGCTTATTTGATAATTGGGGAAACTGAGACATAAAAAGAAAACAGCATATGAAGTGTCCCACAGCTGGTAAGAGGCGATGAAGACACAAATTCAGGAGGCAGTGGAGTGGACCACACTTGATTAGAAAATACCGACTGTGCCTCTGATTTAGGGGAGAAATGGCATGGGGAAGCAAGGGGAAGCACTCCACAGCCACCCAGGAAGATTACACGAGTGGATCCCATGCTGGCCACAGAGGTTCAGAGACAGTTGGGGTGGGGGGCAACCACTTTTGTGGACATTTGTGTAAAGGCTAAGGAAAGGCTTCCCTTGCCAGAGGATTCACATACTGAAGAAAGCTGGGTAGGGATTTTAAAAACCAGGCTTTGAATTTTTCATAAGATTATTTTAGATTTGTGGGAGGAAGACTATTATGAAATCTGTGGCCCAAAGTATTTTTCTTGCGATTTAAATTTTTCAGAAAGAATAAAACAAAATATCTTACAGGAAAAATGTCTAATTTGATGTAAAGCCATTGGTCAGCATTCTTTATCTGCTTATGAATACCACATTCTCATTAACACCCAGGATTCCATGGAAACCCCATTGAGAAACCATGAAACCTCAATGTGGATTTAAGTAAGAGCTGTTTTTTCAAGAATGTGTATGCTATATTGAATATCAATATATCCACTTTGGCTCCTGATCCGTAATTTTGCTAATATTAGCAGTAGCATGAATGAACTTAGATAGTGTTAACTCTAGACTAGATCAAATATGCACTATTGTTCAGGCTACGCTGTCAACATTACAGACTATGAGTTATCACTTTTCTGATATGTGTGGATTGGCACCTCTACAATTCCATTTATCATTTCATTTCTTTTGTCCTTGTTGCTTGCCAGACACTTTGCCGACTGGTGATGACACTGGCCAAGGTCCAGAAGTAGGTCAGAGCACACACCCCAGGTCAAGATCTACTTTTCCTACCACTTAAAACTACATTAACTTTTCTCTCATCAGATTTTCTCTAACACTAATCAGCACCACACCATTTAGCACATAATCCAATACAGGCCCATCTTAAGAATTGAGATAATTTTGTCTCCTCAGGTGGAATGTAGCTGCTTAACAGCAGGAATTTTGTTTCACTTACTCTTCACTCACTGCACTCAGCTCAAGAATAAGTACATATTAGGCTATCAGTTAGAAGGCTCACTAGGACCAAAAGGAGACACAAAGAAAGGCAAGTGGGGCTCTGTGTGCACATCCTTGTGGGCAGAGGATGAGAAAAAATCTAGAGGCCTGGTAGGACTGTTTTAGACAGCCTGGAAAAATGTAGCCAGAGGCTAGATTAATACCAATGACAGGAAGAAAGGCCAAGGTCATCATAGGGTAAGCACAGACAGGAAGGACTGTGAGCAGGGTAAGCAGTAATCACAGCACAAGCTGGGCAAATCTGGAGTGGAGGGGGGATGCAAATAAACCCACACATGTGGCTTAGGACTAAGACCATGCCTGACACGAGGGCATTGGAGGTCACCCTGATGGCCAAGAAATCATGGGACACTGGTCTCCTCAGAAACACTCTACCAAAAAGTCCTCTCACGCCCAGGGCAATGTCTGTAGGGCTGAGCATTTTTGTCCTTGGATTCCTGGGACCCAGCTTAAGCTCCACCTTTCCCAGTTGGGGTAATATCCAGGGTTAGCCACTGACCACCATTCTCTCTTTTCTAGCCTTCTCCAATGGCCATAGGAGATGGAGGCTACCAGATGTAATGGTATTTGCTTATAAATTATAAACTTTGATTCCAGTGGACCAATAGAAGGGGTATATTATATGGCCATATTGTGGAGAACTGAACAACAGTAACTGCTCTAGGATGGAGAAGAGTTTTGTTTTAGATTTCTATAACTTGCCCCACACTCAAAAAGAAAACCATGGATCCCCCAACAAAAAAATCCAGTGGGTCTTTTATGAAATGGCCAAAGACTATAACCAAAATAATATAAGAAGCCCTTCACATTCAATTTTATTTGTATTGTTTGAAGGGGTCACAAATGAAATATTCCTGACTATAATTTTTTTTTGTTTTTCGAATTCAGACATCTTCCCCAAGGATTCACTCCCAGATGAAGAGCCTCATTATGCTAGTGAATTACTGGAAGGTCATGAAGACAGAAGGCTAGGTTCCTGGGAGAGCCCCAGCATCAAAGAAGGTCTCCAAACAAAGACCTCATAAATATTTCCAATGCCTCATCCTTCCTACTGCCCTTTTGGGTGGCTCTTAGTGGTGATTGCTCTAGAGTTTCCCTGTTGGGATCTAGATGGGCAGAGGCAGATTTATCGAATTTTCCCATGTCCCACTTCATCAATGTCTGCACCTCCCCTGGAGGGGCTCTCCAGATGGCACCTGTCATAAACGGAAACTGAGGTCAGATTAGTCGTGTGCTTACGTTAAGAAAACCACCTTCCAACTGATGGACTCTTTTGGTTTAATTTTATGACTAAGCATGAGGACTGCACGTTAATGAAGGTACTTGTTTAATTAATTGGTATTAGAGAAACTGCAGCTTCATCCTTGCAAGGAGGAAGATTGCTTGACTATAGAAACCTCAAAGAAGCACTGGGCACTGGTTGGTATGTAGTATGAGAGTGTGTATGCTTCATTGGTTGAGGTTTCCTCACCCTATGTACCTAATAGAAAAAAAGAGGGAGCTCCCTCTGATAGAAGATAATATCATAGTCTCTATAGTTAACAACCAAAATATAATTAAAACTTGCCAGACATATGAAGAAGCAAAAAAAGAAAAAAAAAAGAAAAAGAAAAAATCTGACCAATGATCAAGGGAAGAAAGATTCTAGAAACAGACCCACAGATTACCCTGATTTTGAGTTAGCAAAGACCTCAAAATAATTACGACTAACATGCTGAAAACAGAACACAAAATGAGGAAAATGAATAAGATAGAGTATTGCAACAGAAACTGGAACATGTAAGAAGGAGTTTAAAGGGGAATTTAAGAATTGAAATATGCTATGTATCAAGGTAAGAATTCATCAGGACAGCAAACTGGACAAAACAGACAAGATTAGTAAAAACAGCCACATTAATGTGCAAAGAGAAAAAAATGGGGGATAAAGAGAAAACAGCATAAGGGATCATGGGGAAACAGGTCTAGCATACATGTAATTAAAATTGTACTGTGTCTTGACTTCAGACAGACCTGTGTTGAATCTTACCTTCCTCTGGGCTTGCTTAGTGGATCACTTAATTGAGGGAGTAAATGGCATGCCTGGTAGGTGGCCTATATCCTCTGAGCTTCAGTTTCTGCATGTACATGGGAACAAACGAGCCAACATTGAAGCTTTTTTTTTTTTTAATGGGGAAGAGTATTTTAAAAAATTAACTGTGTATGTGCTTCGCTCAGTGATCTCCACCCCAGGATCAAGATGCAGGCCTACAACTGCAGAATCCTGGAATAAAAGCCCCTAATATTGGACTTCTAGGCTCATAAGCCCTTGGTTCACGTGGAAGATGGAAAAATAGGATGCAGACTCATGGAGTGGCTTTTCCTATCTCTCAGGCAAGATGAGAGATGGCACAGGATGGGAAACTGGAGAAAAGAGATAATGTAGGTCAGGGAAGCACAAGATGTAAATCCTAGACTACTTTATCAGAGCAAGCACCATCCTCTGCCAGTACCCAGAGAGCACACAAAAAGAGCTCAGTTCTTAGACATGCTTCACACTGCCATCATCAGTGGATGACTACCGAAATGGGACAATCTACAGACTAAGGTAGGAACAATGCTTATCTGGGCCCTGACACTTTGTTAAGTCTCCTATCTGACCCTCTCCATTTGGGCAACCCCTGTTTTGTGGATTAACACATGGATAAAACAAGGCAATAATTCTAATATTCAAAATATTATGCACAATTGTACTATTTGTTATGACCTACTGTATATTATTTCATGCATAGCTAATATTTAATGAAAGCATACTATATGCCAGGTCTTAACATTTCACATGTATATTAACTCATCTATCATAACCACCTTCTAAGATAAGTGCTAATTAAATATCTTCCTCAAGGCTACCCAGCTAATGAGGTTCTTCATCAACCAGAGATGGGTAGTATCTGTTGAGTGCCACTATATATTAGGAATCGCTATACTTGACCTAACTAAATTAACTAAATCTAAACAGTAATGTATGGAGTTCAGTTTCTCTTTTACAACATGGTTATGTTGTTAACCATCACTACCCCCACATTGTTGCTGTGAAGCTTAAAAGAGATAATTATATAAAATGACCACCACAGTAATCAACACATTGTCAACACTCATTAAACATGCTGTCTCTTGCTTGCTTTTCTGTGACAACAGAGATCTCAGAAAAACAGGAAGACTGAGTTTAAAATGTTCCATATATATAATTTACACAGAGAATGAAACTTAGGAGCATTTACTTTTTTTGTGCTTTTCCATGTATTTAATGCAAGCGAAGTAAATAACAAATGTATGTGTCTCTAATTTGGTTTAGGGTTGTACGCTAGGACATCAGAGATTACTTGGATCTATCTTAGTGTTAGGGTCCCATTCTTGTCAGGCATATCTAAGGTCAATTTGAGGCCCCTAGAACAGCTATCCTTCTCTGACCAAAGAACTAACCACAGGGGCCCCAGTTCAAGGCTCTGATTCCACCTTAGAGAGCTGCACAGGTGGAAGAACACTTGCCCTGGGGCCTGAGGGCAGGTAGGTATGGGATGCAGGATTTATTCCTCATCCTCAGAGTCCCCTGAAGTCTGGATCAGAATACTCAGAATACTTCCCGGCACCTTGGGCCATCACCACAGAGACTGCCCCAAGTGGCTGATGCCTGGAGACAGCTCCAGGGTTGGCACAGTAGTGTCTGTCTGGCCCAGGCAGGCCAGGCCATGGAGACAGGTAAATATAATGGGGCCATTGGAGGATTCAAAATTAAAAAGGAAAATAATAAGGTCCAGGCAGAAGAGGAAAGCTGAGTCTGAAGCACCTGCTCTTCCCATCAGAGCTAATCTCATTTTAAACTTGGCCTCTAGCTTTCCAGAAACTTATTTATATTTTGTGTAGCCTCTGTGTGTGACTAGCATATAAGTCAGAAAGTCATCTGAAGAAATAGGGCTGTCAGCTTCTGAGATCATGCTGGGCCAGACCAGATCAGGTAGCAGGACTCTGGGTGGAAACGGCCTGTGCAGGTCCTGAAGTTGAAGGGAGATGGTCAGTGGCCTGGCCTGGCCTCAATTCAGAGAGGATAACCACTCTTTACCGAGTTCCTACCTTACACCAAGCACCAAAAACTGAACTTCACACTTGGAAGAACCTTCCCAGAAGTCCTGTGTTGTAGATACTACTATCCTCAATTTAAATAGAGGAAACTGGGATTAGATGTGCAGCTCCTACCTCAGACCACTTGGGTGGCATGTGCAAAGATATAATAAAGCCAGGTCTGTCTGATTCCTAAGCTCAGTAAGGTTTTTTGCTTTGTTTTGTTTTGTTTTTTCCTGTATCATGCTCTAATTACTGAGGTAGCCCCCTGGACCAGACACTGCACCAGATCCTCTACAGACATGCCTTCATCCGAATTCTCATAATCCCCCTGAGTAAAGGAAAGAAAATTTTTGACCAGCCTAGATGTCTATTAATATTTTTTGTATTATAAGACTACAAATTTCTAACTGGAAGAAGAAAGAAGGTGGTACTCTCTTTTAAACATGTGCTTTGTAATTCCAGGGTCCTGAGAAAGCTATAAACTCCAAGCCTCTTCCTTATGGAGAGATATACCACATTCATGGAAAGGAACTTTTAATATTTACAGAAATGTCATTGTTCTCCAAATTGACCTATAAATTTGATGCAACTTCATTCAAAATAACAAGTTTTAATCAGCTTGATAAATTGATTATAAATGCATAATGAAGAGAAACAGACAAAGAACAGCCACACTACTTCTGAAGAAGAATAAAGTAACTTACCTTACCAGATACAAAGACTAAATATAAAGATACAATAATTAAAACAGAATGGTATTGGTATACAACTAGAAAAAAAATGACCAACAAACCAGAATAAAGAGCTGAGAAAGAGATCCTCACATTTCTAGAACTTTAATATATGAAAGACACAGCATGATCACCACAGGGGAAAGTGAAGATAATTCAATCCATAGAGCTGGAAAATGTGGTTCTTCATGTGTAAAAATTGAAATTGGATCTCTAACTCATCATTCACAAAAAATCAACTCTGTGTGTGTGTGTGTGTGTGTGTGTGTGTGTGTCTTTCTGACCTTGGCATAGGAAAAGATTTCTTAAAGAAGATTCAGGAAGTTCTGGCAACAAAAGAAAAAAATTATACATTTGACTTCATTATTCATTTATTTATTCATCAAAGGATGACTCAAGGAAAGAGAAAGATCAGGCTATAAGCCAGAGAAGGTATGTGTGAAATTAATGACCAATATAAATAATCTATAAAAAGTATATACAAAAAATAAGAAAAATACAAAAAAAAAACTGGTAGAAAAATAAGCAACAGATACTACCACATATTTTCACAGAAGTGAAAACACTTATAGCCCATCACATATGAGGAAATGCTACAACTTAATAGCAATGAGGAAATAGAAAAGTCATGATCATGAGATTTCATTGCCATTCACTCAATTGGAAAAATATTAAGTCTGATAATAATGTCCAAAAGAATGAGGTTTAATGTGGATATTTTATACATTGCCAATAACAATGTAAAATGATATAAGTATTTTGAAAAGCAATTTGGCATCATCTTATAAATTTGGACAGTCACCAACCCAAAAGCCCATCAATAGCATAATGGACAAATTAAGTATGGATATTTCACACATTGGAATATTATACAGATATTCACAGTAATATCATAAAGTTGACTAGAAAAAAGAAGTCCGTTTTTATCTTAGAAGATACACAGTAAGATTTTTTTTATTAAATTCAATACAAGTGAAACTGGACAATTAGGGTTTAGGTATTATGTGTGATTTTAAAAAAATTTTAAGATTTTATTTATTCATTCATGAGAGACACAGAGAGAGGGAGAGAGAGGCAGAGACACAGGCAGAGGGAGAAGCAGGCTCTCCATACAGGGACCCCGATGTAGGACTCGATCCTGGGACTCCAGGATCACACCCTGAGCCAAGGACAGAGGCTCAACAACTGAGCCACCGAGGTGTCCCTAAAAAAATTATTTTAATAAACAAGGGAATAATAATCACAACCTTCAGAATCATGATCACCTCTGTGGCATAAGGGAGGCAGATAGTAGGATGAGGGGAGAGCACATGGGTAGACCTAAGTTATTGATAATATACAATTTTTCAGTTGTAGGTTTACAAATGTTTGTTATATTAAGAAATCAAAGAGAACCAATGATAATATAGGTCATAAAAAAACTATGATTAATCCAATTTGATATACGTGGGGTCCAATTTTTAAAAATCTGGAATACAGGCGCAATTGCATATTGGTGATTGCCAAAACACTGTCATCTACTGCGGCAGACTGGTAACATGAGCCAAAGATTCTCCATCCCCTCTTCACACTGAACATTGGTGGCAAATAGATATGCAGCCATCTTAACCCTACAACATTTCTCCTACTCATGACCATGACAGACATCAACATTGGATCTGCTAAGACTTCCAATCTCTCCACATAGCATCCCTCATACTCACTTGAGAGGAAGCACATATAAAAAGTAGGTGAATTTTGTACACAGAAGCCCAGTTAGGATGTCCAAATTGCAGGCAAGGCAGAGAAGGAGGATTCATGGGACCACAGGCAAAAGAGGAGAAAAGTCGGCTGCCGGAGTAGGATGCAGAGTCCATAAAACAGCCACATGACTCCCTGGTTGACAAAGCCCTGAGTACAAGCCCCTGCCTGCTTGGTTCCTGAGAGGAAGAGAAAATCAGGATAGACAACAACATATTTAACTTGACATGTGGGAAATATGCTATGCTATGAGGTGTGGAGGCTAGAAATGGAAACCAATTTCCCAAAGAAATATCTCTGTTCATGGGTGACTGGGTCATTTTGGGTCCCTGAGAGAAAACTGGATGTTCAGAGCTCAGGAAGGAAATGTGATTCCTCTAAGGCATCTCTGGATGCTCACCACAAGCAGGACCTCAAACTGGAAAGCTGGATGCTGAAAAAGACCCAGGGGCATGGCTGATATCACCAGTCTCCAGCTCTCCAAATGCCCCCAAAACTCCTCAAAGTCAGAGCCAGAGTGCAAAACAGGCAGCTAGCAAATGTCAGACAGATGAAGGCCAAGACATAAGTAATGCATGGTTTTCTTTTGGTTCAAAGCCAAAGTCTTCTGAGCTTGAGAAGTGAGTCATTTAGGAAGATCATCAATATTCTAAGGAAGAGAAGGGGGGTTAGAAATCATAAAAAAGGGAATCATCTCTTCCTTATAAACTATAGTGGCAAAGGAAACATCTCTCAATTCTTACATCATCTCCATTGCCCAGCAGTGTGTGGGGCAGAGCATATCCTAACTGCTGTTGATTGCCCAATTTCTGTAATCCAAGAGGCTCCAGAAATATGCACAGAAAGGATGCGATGGTGTTAGTATCATACAGGCATTAACTAGGAGCAGAGGCCAGAGGAGGGAGTGGTGAGCAAGGGGAAGGCAGGAAGCAAAGGGGGGGTGGTCCCCCTCAAGGCACTACACATTCTAGAAGGGTTGCCTGCAGCCTAAGATCTCAACTACAACAGAGTAACAAAAGTAGTAAAAGCTCACAAAAAAAATAATAATTTCCATATAAAAAATAGTGAAAGGGAATAAAGGGGAAAGGAGAAAAAAATGAGTGGGAAATATCAGAAAGGGAGACAGAACATGAGAGACTCCTAACTCTGGGAAACGAACTAGGGGTGGTGGAAGGGGAGGTGGGTGAGGGGTGGGAGTGACTGGGTGATGGGCACTGAGGGGGGCACTTGATGGGATAAGCACTGGGTGTTATTCTATATGTTGGCAAATTGAACACCAATAAAAAATAATTTCCATGTAGTAGTAATAAAAGCCTGATGTCAGATATGGCTTGAAACAATGGAATAAAACCAGGAAATCTAATGTAAGATCTCGTGTCTCAGTTTCCTCATCTGCCAAATGATATAACAACGTCTATCAAGGCTGTGTAAGGGCCAAGTGATATGGATGTGAAAGTAGAAGGAAAGGAATGAAACATTATAGAAACACAAGGAAAGGTCACTGGCAGTTTCTAAGCCAACCCAAAGACGGGATTGGGGGTAAACAAGCTGAAAGTTCTTAGAGACAAACACACTTCAGTCCAGGGAGACACAATCCCCAAATCCAAGACCTGGACTGGTTCAGGCATGGCATAAAAGGATCTGCCCAAGGACCTCCGTGAATAAGCTTTGCTCTCTTCCCTACCAACACTTAGGTACAAAAAGCAGATGAGCCATTATCCCTGGGGACTGAGCTTAGGCTAAGTCAGTGCTCTGCTGGGAGACTTTCCCTGGATCCCTGTGAAGATCTCATCACAGGAATTCTGTGGGTTGTGCAACAGCAAGCACTGGGGGCCTTCCCAGGCAGCACCCCCATAAGCAGCTCACAGGGACCAGCCCTACTTCTACAGACTCATCATACCAGTCACAGGACTCACTGATGGAGCAGCCTGCTTTTACCATTTGCTTGTCACCTACTATCATTGATTTCCCCCAACCCCACCAGGTCAGTACTTTTATCCCTATTTGACAGGTGGGAAAACTGGAACTTAAGTTGGCCCAAAATCGTACAATGGTTTGTGGCAGAGTCAGGATTTAAACCAAAACATGCTTGTCCACAAAGCCAACACTTCTGTCCACTATTTTGGGTATTTATATTGATAAATTAATCAGTATGAATGAATTAACACTCAAGAAGATGTAGGCACAGGACATCTAGGTGGCTCAGTGGTTGAGCGTCTGCCTTTGGCTCAGGTCATGATCCTGGGATTGAGTTCATCAGGCTTCCCACAGGGAGCCTGCTTCTCCCTCTGCCTATGTCTCTACCTCTCTGTGTGTGTCTCTCATGAACAAATAGATAAAATCTTTAAAAAAAAATGTAGGCACAGTTTATAAGTTTCTTTTTTGGGGTGTGGGAGAGATGAGAACCTTCCCTTTGGGTATAATGCCCTTCAGGAGAGGGTGTGTAGGGGTTAAGGTGAGGTTTTGGTACCTATTTGCTCACTGTCTATAGACCCAGGACTACCCAGGCTGGCATTTTTCACCCCTCCTCTTTCTTAGGTTCCAGGGGAAGAAGCAGTGGTAGTGGGAAACAAAGAGCCCCAGGTGTCCCTCAGTACACACGCTGTGGTGCAGGCTGAGTTGGGATGTGAGGCACAGGCCACATGGATCTGAATCCTGGGACCAGTGTGTTCTAGAACCTCTGCAGGCAGAAAGAGAGAGACCATCAGGCTCAGGAGGAGGGTTTGGCCTAAATTACATGCAAGTGGTATGCATGGAAAAGAAGGAGGGACTAGATTAGATCTCCCTTGGGAGCATGAGAGAGAAAAAAGACCTGTGCCCCGGCCTCTCAGAGCTCTTGGAAGCCCCCATGTATCTCCTTGCCCCTGTTTCTCTTGCCTGATTCTCCCATGGTCCCTCATAGGCTCCTGGGCACCCCGGAAGTGCTCCATACTTGGTGGTGTAACCGATAAGGGCCAGCAAAGCTCTGATTTGATTAGTGAGCCTGGAACATAGTAGGGACTCAATAAGTACTCGTTGGCTGAGGCTGTATTTTGCCTACAGAAACAAGAGTACAAAAGGCTGGCACTGCTGCTGGAGAGCTTCAGCCCTGGGGAGCCCTCTCTTCTGAGCTTTGTACAGGCAGATTCTGAACCTCCAGGCAAGGCTCCATGCTCACTGCTCCCACTCCCACCCTCTCTCAGAGGGTAAGAATAGGGAGCTGTCAAACAGCAAGACACAGTCTTCTAATTTCCAGGAGATTCTGATATGACTACATCGTATGCTTCTCCATCCTTGAGAGTCACTGTACCAGAAATCCCTGATTTTTAGTTTTCCAAATGCCTCATCCCTACTCATACCTTCATGTCTTCTCCTGAATTGCCAATGATCCCCTTAAAGATAGAACATTTGTTGTCTGTGTCCGAGCTGGTTGTCAGTACCAGAAGGACCTCACCTCAGTCCACATAGGTGATTCCATCCTCACCCCAGGAAATAGAGCAAGCAAGCACCCTGGCCAATGAGTTTTAGCTCTTAGAATTATGTCAGTTACTATAGAATAAAGCTTTCTGTTCCCCTGAAACCAGTGGCTACTTGCCTCAAGTTGTTAGGGGCTACTACATGGAGAGAACCTCGGAGAGTGAAGAAGAAAGCAGAGCTGCGAGATGGATAATACTGACTGAGCACCTAGATTCATCCATGGCTGAAGTCCACACCTAGACTTTTCATTGTGTGAACCTATAAATTCTTGGTTAGATTATCCGAGCCAGTTTGAGTCAGGTTTTCTATCACTTGCTCCTAAAATGATCCTGGCTCATATAAACATCACCACCTCCCTAGGGACCTAATAGAGCACCTTACATAGTAGACATTAAGTAAATATCAAATTAAATTCAACAACTCTGAGGCAGCCTATTTAAACACTGGCTTTCAAACATACAACTTAACAACAACCTGTGCCTTCTTGGAAAGAAGGAAATTTTCCTGTTCCACTTTGACTTCTGATCTCATTGAGACATCACTTTGGCTCCTCAGGAGCTGTTATGGGGAAAGGCTTATTGTCTTCCAACTTCTAGAAGAGCACTTCTAATTAAAGCAATATTAAACAGTAATAACTGTCTTATAGTTTTATGGCAATGCCCATGATCACATAAATAAGGATTTTATATCCAATTAGCATTTTATATTTATTCAATCCTAAAACAATCTAGCATTTTTATTAATCAAATAAAATAGCATTTAATAGATATGGTTGTTTTAGCTTCTGAAATTAGCCACATATAAAACAGCACTACATCCAATTATGCGATATATTGCCCCAAAAGAACAATATGTGCTTGCCAGGATTTTCATCAACCTGACACCCATATTTACCTAAATAAGCTAAACCCAACATTTTCTAACATTTCATCATTGAGTAATACTCTCACGATTTCTGCTATAGCCATGTGCCACCTGTACTATTATTTACTTACAATGTTTCTTTAAATAGGCCCATTTTGTTCATTTAAATAATTTTATTTTAAAAACTTTGTATCGGGAACCTGGTGGCTCAGTGGTTGAGCATCTGCCTTTGGCTCAGGGTGTGATCCCGGGGTCCTGGGATCGAGTCCCACGTCAGGTTCCCAGCATGGAGCCTGCTTCTCCTTCTGCCTGTGTCTCTGCCTCTCTCTCTGTGTCTCTCATGAATAAATAAATAAAATATTTTTTAAAAAATAAAATTAAAAAATTAAAAAAATAAAAAATTTATGAGTTTGATATGCTAGCTATGCTTTAAGACAATATTAAAAATAAAGTCATAAAAAATAAAAATAAAAAATAAATAAAAATAAAGACATAGCTATTAACATGAAAATGGTTTATCTCTACCAATTTCAAGTTATCTTGCATTCCAATAATGGTAGTCATGGTACATTTGGGGGAAACTTGTGAGCTAAATCCGTTCCAGTGAGAAGTCCAACGGCGTCCTGTCTGGCACCTTCCTGAGTCGACATGTGTTACACAGCATCTACCTGTTTAACAACCAGGTGGGGCCTCCCTATAGTGAGATACCTCCCTAGAGTGGGTGAACTTACTCCTCTTTATTAAGCATTTGGTTTTGTTGCTAGGTTATGAACCTGACAGTGAAAAGTTAGAAGCAACTTTTACACTATAGATGATGACCTTTTTGATCGTGCAGGGCAACAGCACTTAAGCAAAGGATGAAGTTCTGAAGGTGTCAGACAATTTAAACAGGTACATTTCCAGACTTAGGGATAAGTACAAAGTAAAGGGAATGAACCCCAGAAGCCATAAATCTGCAAACACTCTCACATGCTTTATCTCAAAGCTGCTTTTTATTTCCTCAGCCTCGGCCCTAATATCCCATGGAGCATTCATACCTGCATTACTGTGCAGCCTATCATGGTGGTGGTCTGGCCTCCTTCATGGTACTTCATCAGATCTACCCTCTGGACCAAACTTACTGACCTTCAAGTATAATTTTCAGGACTAACAATGCTTCATGAACACTTGAGTGATTATTTCTACCCCTATAGGGTACAAAAAGAGGATTCCAATGATAATAACAATGAATGTTAAAATAACAGCACAACAGTTACCAAAATGACTCACAGCCTGCCAAAGCATGCGAGCCACAAAAGGATCCCCAAGATGGGAACAAAGAATGGGGTATTTCTGTTTACCAGTTCAAGGGTGAGTGAAGTTTATAGTTCAGCCATCTGGCTTTGAAATCATGCAATTTGTAAGGGGGAAAAAAAACGGGAGGATCAAATTATTTCCAAATTTGTGCATAAAGGGACATTCTTAAAACTTGTATATTACACTTTTCAAATCTGCTCATTCAACTGCACACGGATTACACTGTGGCTGGCAGGGATCTTTCAGAGGGGAGGACCACCAACTGGCAGGGTGGGTGGGAGAAGCCTTGTGGCAGTATTTTGTAGGGCATTTGATGATCGCAAGGTAGATAGAAGGACCTTGCCACTTGTCAACACCCCTGAGGCAGTAAGGCTCAGTGCAGAACTACTGAATATATTATCCCAATTGCTTCGCACATCTTCTCTTTAGAGGTAAAGAACTGGCAGGCCTAGGTAGGTTCCAGACTTGCTCACCTGTGCAATTTCTGAGAGTCCAGACCCCAAGAGAAGGAGGCCCCTACTTCAGGCACAGGGAAGTGAGGGCAGACAGAGCAAAGACAGGCTCAGAGGGATGGACAGTGGAGGAGCTCTGTGACAACCCATGTGGAGGCGACAGGCACAAGCCACATGCAGAGGGCAACTTCTCTCTGCAGATGAAGAACAAAACCCATACAGGAGTGAAAACCCTCTGAAAGACAGAGGAGGAAGGAAGACTGCAGCCCCAGAACATGGAAGAATAGTGACTTGGAAAAGGAAGCATGAGTCTGTGATGATCTGTAGGATAGGGACATTGAGACCCTGCAGGGGAAGGCGGGGGTCCCAGTGGCTAGGAGGCAGCCTGCCAGACCCATGCCAGGCCTGATGGCCAAAAAAGCAGGGTGCTGATAGGGGTTACATTATCAGATCTGAAACCCAAAAAGTTTTGAACACAACCTTCTCATTTTCACTCAAGTGACCTGGGCTGACTTTTGGCTCTTCCCCTCAAAGGCTACTTTGAGAGTGGGCTGACTGACCCAAGATGGTCCAGTGCTCCCCAAATTATAAAGCAGATGAGAGTGCCTGTCCTGGGGTGGAGAGCTTTCCCTGTGCCTGCTGGGGAGGGAATGTGACCAGACTCCTCTCCATATCATACACACAAGATGACATGTGTCTGTCACATTCTCTCCTTAAGCTTACCAGGGGTGCCTAAGTAACTACCAAGCAAATCCATCTGTGTTGCAAGCCCCAGACTCATGAATTTATTAATCTAGAATTTATTTATATAAAATTTTCCAAATCCAGGCAGGCCCCCCACCAGGCAACAGTGGACTTTTATTTGCACAGGGATAATACTTGGCCCCTCACCAAATACTCCAGCACTACCATGCTCTCTGATAGCTCTTTGCAACTTTCTTTGCTTGGACATCCTCCCCACTCCTTGCTCTCACCCAAAGAGCATCTCCTTGCCATTCCAAGAAGCCTGCCTAACCACACAGGCCAAGTTAGCTCCCACAGCTCCTAGATGTCTGTTTACTTCTTAGCCTCCCCATGAAGACCATGAATTCCTTGAGGGCCAGAACCATATCTTATTCACCCTGTATCTCACCAGTACACAGAAGATACTTAATAAACATTTGATAAGGGGAAATTAAAGTGTGACCGACACTCCACAGACACTGTGGGATATAGAACAAAGAGTTGCCATATTTGAATGTTCCCTTCATTACCCTAGGGCTTTGTTCTCAATATAATACTTGAAAATTCCACCAAGCTGGAGCTTGCCTATCTTGGTGAAGATGGCATGATTTGCTAATCTTTTTTTGTTGTTGTTTCTTTGTCATTTGTTTTTGATACATTTAATTTAAAGGGTAAGTCTGATTGGGTCCAACAAGGTAAAGGAAATGTTTGCCATCCCTGCTGGTGGCTCTGAGTCAGGGCTTCCCTGAAAAGGAAAACAGAGGGTGGTGAGAGTAGGAGCTGCATCAGCTCCATCCTCGTTCAGCAAATGTCCCTAGATCCCCCAAAGCAGCATTCCCAGTAAGATGTCTTTAGAAAACATGCCAGCTGTACACTGTTAATACCACTAGAAAGGCTGGGTGGTATCTACCATTAGCCTTCCAATACTATAGAGGAATCCAGCCCATTCTCTGGTTCTGAGAATTCCAATGGGCCATCCTCATTCCTTGGGAGAACTGCTTCCCTCCTCCTCACTGGTCTGGAGTTCAGAGTAACACCTTCAGCTGCTATACAGGTAATACAAGTTTCCAAGAACAAAATCAAAAGCAACTTCTTTAACTTATTCTAGCTCCTACAGTTTACAGGCTGAACTCACCAGGAGTTTGGTGACTACCTACTGCTCTCAAGGTGCACAGCTTGAGATTTCATGTTCCTGGCACCTCAACAGGATCACCAGAGGATCAAGGGAGCTGGAAGCAAGAGACCTAGTAACCTTCTACCACCTGCGGTGGATAAACTCCACGGCGAGCAATGGCATCCCTGTGCTGTTTGTTGGTCTACAGAAAAACAGGTTTAAGAAAGCACTTTTCCTCTCTATTTAATATCTCTCTTACCTATGGGACAGACACCTGGGTGGCTCAGTGACTGAGTGTCTGCCTTTGGCTCAGGGTGTGATCCCGGGGTGCCAGGATTGAGTCCCACATTAGGCTCCCAGTGCATGGAGCCTGCTTCTCCCTCTGCCTGTGTCTCTGTCTCTCTCTGTGTGTTTCTCATAAGTAAATACAATCTTTTTTAAAAAAATATCTCTCTTACCTATAAAATATAAGCACCCTGCCACCAGCGGTTTGTAAGGACCCAGAACCGGGCATGGTCATTGCTTAGCGTCTTTTCAAATGACATAATGGTATAAGGAAAGGGCAGTTATACTTTCAGTGTGCTTTCACTAGATTATTAAAAATATTTGACTCTCCAAAAGATGTAGAAACTGAAATTAATAAGGGTGCCTTCTCCTCTTAGGACTGCTATGCCAAGGAGAAATATTTTAGTTTTTTTGTTTTTTTTGTTTTTTTTTTTATTTATTTATGATAGTCACACAGAGAGAGAGAGAGAGGCAGAGACATAGGCAGAGGGAGAAGCAGGCTCCATGCACCGGGAGCCCGACGTGGGATTCGATCCCGGGTCTCCAGGATCGCGCCCCGGGCCAAAGGCAGGCGCTAAACCACTGCGCCACCCAGGGATCCCGGAGAAATCTTTTAAACAGCATCAAGCCAGATAACAGATACGTACAAAACATCATTAAGTCAAGGAGGGTGCGTAAGAACAGTCACTAGTGTAGCTTACCTTGTGGATACCCAGCCCTCATACCAAACCTGCTTCTTAGGCATTTCTGCCACCTTTCAAATATGGCCCAGTCACATCAGACCACCATCAACCCTAGAGTGTGCAGTGGGTGCTGCTGACAAACCCAGCTCTCTGGAGCTCCATGGTCTGGTGCCGGAGCTGTGCGGATCCTGAGAGACATACCTCTCCTTACATCCAGGCAAGAACCTATCAAGAGCCTATCTCTGCTCATCTTGCAGGGATGAGCAAGGTGGAGCACTACAGGAATGCACAATCCATAAAGAAAAGTAGGGCTAGTAGAGACCCACCCAGAGCAACAGAGAAAATTCAAGTTAGGGTCTGAATAGCCTGGGCTGAAGGGCCGGGGAAACCAGAGAAAGTCTCTACTATGAGACATGACAGACAGAAAGCTGAATGTGCTCCTCAGAGGGTGGGCTGTGGGGGTTGGCTGAATAGATCCTGTCCCCACAGTATGCTGGACACTGCATCAAATGAAAGGGTATTGGGCTAGGGGCTGTCTGAAAGAGTGCAGATAACAAGGGGTAGATGCCACTTACAGTGAGCAAGATACTGAGCCTCTCTGGAACTGAATCACACTCCCTCAAGGGACGGGGACAGAAGTAAGGGATAACAGAGCACAGTATCTAGGAGCAGAGAAGCACACAATGAAGACATGCAATAAAAGGTAGCTGTTATCATTATTAATTACAGTAATGATTCACAACAAAACCTTTGTGGTGAAGGTTTATGCACATGCAATAACTTAAAATTTTCAGTACATCCTGGAACTTTTTCTATACATACTCAGTTCCATTCCTAGAAACCCAGACAAATTGTGCAAACATGCCCATGTTTTCTCAGTAATACTTTAGAGGAAAACATGCTCAATCTCCCTCCCAGGATTAGGATGACGTGGGAGAAGAGATGTGGGGGAGCCTGGAAAGCTCTGATGTGCTACACAGCATCGGGAATAATTAACTAATGCCTACCACACGCAGACAACGACTGGAGTTTGTGTTGTCCAATGCAGTAGACATGGACTATGTGTAGCTATTTCCATATTTCCATTTAAATTAATTAAAATTAGATACAGTTTTAAAATTCGGTTCCTCAGTCACACTGGTTACATTTAAAGTGTACATGTTGCTAGCAGCTACCATCCCCAATGGCACAGACACAGAACACTGCCATCGTCAAAGGAAGTCCCACTGCTACAGTGCTAGTTTGGATAATAGGAACAGGACCTCATGGCAACAAGGCCCTCAACAGAGACCTCAAAGGAATCTCAGCAACCAGGAGTCATTACATTCTTTCCTCAGCTTTATCCCTAAAACACTATATTTATTTATTTATTATTTTTATTTTAGTTCCAGATAGTTAACACACAGTATAATATTAGTTTCAGGTGTACAATATAGTTATTCAGCACTTCCATACATCACCCGGTGCTCATCACAGTAAGCACCCTCCTCAGTCCCCATCATCTATTTCACCCAACCCCCCCACCTCCCTTCTCTTAAATATCACTTTGTTTTCTATAATTAAGAGTCTGTTTCTTGATTTGTCTTTCTCTTTTTTTCCCTTTGTTTTGTTTCTTAAATTCCACATATGAGCGAAATCATATGGTATTTGTCTTTCTCTGATTGATTTCACTTGTCATTATATATGATAAGTAGCAAGATTTCATTTTTTATGGCTTAATAATATTCTACTGTATACCTATCATAATGGCTAAAATCAACAACACAAAAAACAACAGGTGTTGGCGAAGATGTGAGGGGAAAGGAACACTCATGCACTATTGGTGGGGATGCAAACTGGCTGTGGAAAACAGTATGGAGGTTCCTCAAAAAGTTAAAAATAGAGCTACCAAAGATTCAGCAATCGCACTACTGAGTATTTACCCAGAGGATACAAAAACACTAGTTAAAAGAGATACATGCACCCCTATGGTTTTTTTTTCACCCCTATGTTTATTGCAGCATTATTTACAATAGCCAAGACACTGATTGATGAATGGATAAAGAGGATATGGTATGTAAAGCACTGTATTTAAATAAGTGATTTTAGTGGCAGCTACAGGCCTCTTTGAGAAGCTGATGAAAACAATAGATTCTCTCTCCAGAAAGAAAAAAAATGATGCATATAAGAACACAAATACATAAACACACATGCACACAATTTTACAATGTCAGAGTTTCACGATGTACATAGCCATGGATATCTCTACCTAGAGAACAACCCAGAAGGCCTATTTATCAAACACTGATGTAAAGCTGGGAATAATACCTGTGAGGTTTTACAAGGAACAAAGTTCAAAGAGCTCTATTTCTGTTACACTTTATTTGTAGCATTTTCATCTTATTCCTTAGTTAGATAGAAATGGTCAGTTCCTCAGTGGTGGCAGTGCGAGGCTTAGTCCAATCCACTCTGCTCTTGTGAGCCTCCTACATCACAGCTGAGTTTGGATTTCAGGCAGAGTACAGTGAAGAGCTACTGGAGACTTTCAAGCAGGGATGTGATATGGTCTTATATGTCATAAAAAAAAAAATTCTGTTCAGTGGAGAATTGCCTATGGAGGGCAGGGAAAGCAGAAGCAAGAGAGCAGGTAACAGGTGATGTGGCAACAGTGACAAACAGTGACCCATACTTGATTGTGGCAGTGGAGATGGGCACACTTTGGAGACAAAGCTGAGGACACCGTTGCTGGTTTGGATGTAACATAGGTAAAGAAAAGTTTTTTGGCTGGAGTAAGTATGTGGTGCAAGTATGAAGGAAAAGATTTGCCACAGATTGTGGATGGAGAACAGGAAAAGGAGAGTTATGTTTTGAACTTTGAGATACACAGCTGGGACCCAAGTGGAAATTCAAGCAGAGACTTGGACATACTAGCCTGAGGTAAGAGGTGCGGCTTCTGGAAACAGTCCTGTTGCGATGGTATTTAAGACATTTCATCCCAGGGCTGGATGGAATTATCTAGGAAGTGATGCAAGGAATGCTGCTGAGAAGAGCATCTTAAACAGGGCCAGAGGAAACCACATGATATGGTCAGAGGAGGTGGACAGAGGAAAGGTGATTAGACAGCACGACTTGGGAGGAAGGAGGAATGGAGAGGCTGGTGCCCCAGCAGTGAAGAGAAGGTGGTGCCTAGGAAGGAAGAGGTGGCCGTTTGTATTAAATGCTGTTGAGAGGCCCAGGAATAGATGCATGATAAAGGGCCCACTGGAATAGGCAGTGAACAGAGAACACTGTCTATGGTGAGCACAGACACCAGGAATGGGGTAGAGGGACAAGAGGAGCAGAGCATCCACCAGATATATCTCTTGCTGGTGGATGATGCTCTACTATCTTGAAGAAACATCTCTGATGACACCACCCTTGTTCATGAGGGATACTGATCACCTATGGCCTCCATGGTTCATCCTAGAGAATAGTTCTTGGAGTAAGAACTTGAGTTTTTGTCTAAGAGTAGAATTCACTAGTCTCTTCAGTTACCATGTAATGGGTGTCTGGTCCCCACTGCTCCCTCAAACATGTTTCCTTACAAGTTCCCCCTTTTTCCAACTCAGCTCCCATGAGGAATATTTTGACCACACCATTGTTATAAAAAACCCATTGCTCAGCTCATTAAAGACATGGATCAATTTATGGACTGACTCCACTAAGTTTCACTTTTGGTTCTAACGAACAACCAAGAGAGAAAAAGAGAAATGTAATGAAATGAGTACATTTGGTAAGTTTGAATCAAATTACAAATGATTAAGAAATAATACTGCTTTATGTATTCATTATTTTAGAAGCGTTAGACGGCTGGATTTTAATTTCATGTTACTACAAATATGCAAAGTTAATAACATGCCACTGATTGGGTAAGCTCCCATTTAAAATGCCAAACACTTTACACAAAACAAAAGAAAATACATAGTATCTCCTAAATAACCTGGAAGTTGACTTTTAAAATATATTAAATATTACATATTGAATAATTATACAGTTTAATACTATCATGCAGTGAGGAAAAATGTGACCTCTTGATTCTCCAAGAAATTTAAATCACACGGGTATTTAAAGATTTAATAAAAATAGGCTCTACACATAAAATTCTCTTTTAGAAATCCAATGGATAACAGTCTTAGTAATATCCAATAATTCCTCCTATCACTGAAGTTCATAATATAGTAGCATGTGGATTCTCATGGCTGTAAGGGTAAAATAGGGGATTACTTCAAAGCCTTTGGGGGAATACGTGAACCAAGTTATGATAGTGAATTAAGAAAAGAATTAAGAGTTTCTCTCTTAGCAGTGCTCTCAGGCATATTTCTCCAGATGAGACCCACAGCTTAAAATTTCTTTTTTAATTAAGATTTTAATGCAGTTAGATTATATTAAATCAGATAAAAACCATCCTTCCCATCTTCTTTTTTTTTTCTAGTTCACTCTCTGTAAACAGATTTCCACATGAGTAGCTGCTTATGAAAGGTGAGTAACACGCATATAATCAAGTTTCACCAACCAAAGCATGCAGAGAAAACATGCCAACACCAACCCCAAGACCCGCCAGTAGTTTTAGGGGGGAAGTACTCAATTAGACACACACGCTACATAGGAAAGAGCTAATCTCTGAGGGCTTTTTTTTTGTTGGCTTTGTTTCTAAACTATCAAAAACTGCTTTGGAGTTTTGTTCATTATGGACCACTGGTGTATAGATATCAAGATACATATTCTTCTTTGAATCAGTATCTGGAACCTGCCCAATATCAACATTAGCCAACTTAATATTATTTAGTTATATCCAGTTCCTATTAATTTTTATCGAGTCCTTCAGGATTCCTCTTGTGCTCATGTATACACATTTCATCTTCTCAGAATGCAACAAAAGCTGGTTTTAGACTTTAGCCATGATGTAAATAACTTCCCAGAAGGATTTTTAGTAGCAACACTGCAAAACTATGAATGGACCTCTGTTCACGAATGGTTCTGAATCCTCCCACCTAGTGGTGGGACACAGTTGGCAAGCCTTTACCCTGGTGCAAGCTTTCATAGATCTATGGAAGTTTATAAATTGCAGATACCAAACAAAAAAGCCTCTCCAAGCATTGTCAAAGACCCAGCATTTCTAACTATCAACAATTAGCACCAAAAATTAAGCCCCCAGAGAAGCATGTTAATGCCAAGGGCATTACATTCACTTAGAAACCCATGAGAACTTTTTAACTAAAAAAAAAAAAAAAAAAAGTAAGGCATTTTAATATGATATACTATCACTCACAAGTATAAACATATTAAAAATACTGGAAGACAGGGATCCCTGGGTGGCACAGCGGTTTGGCGCCTGCCTTTGGCCCAGGGCGCGATCCTGGAGACCCGGGATCGAATCCCACATCGGGCTCCCGGTGCATGGAGCCTGCTTCTCCCTCTGCCTGTGTCTCTGCCTCTCTTTCTCTCTCTGTGACTATCATAAATAAATAAAAATAAAAAAAATTAAAAAATAAAATAAATAAAATAAATAAAAAAATAAATACTGGAAGACTTCTTTAAAGTACCATTGAAGTATGTGATAAGTTCATTGGTTCACCTGTAATCTAAAAATACATTAATAGTACGATAATATCTGGGAAAAAAAAACCCAAAAATTTAACCAGAAACAAACAGGCACACAAGAAATTTGTAGCATATTTTAATTTGCTGATGAACACTTAATTTGGTTGTGAAAGCTGCCCACAGTGCATTTGGCTTCTCCCAAACAGCAAATAAATTATTATTGGCTGAATTAGTAAGTTCCTCATCTCTTAGGCCTACTCTTCCTCGCTCTGCCAACAGAAGGAAGGGAATGCACAAATCATGATGACTCACCTACCAGCCATGCTTGAATACTGAGGGTAGATACTGACCAGCAGGAGAGGGAGGAGCCAGGGTGGAGCCTTGGAAAAAGACAGAATTGCCTCTTCCACTTGTGAGTCTCTCCCTGGAAACCTACCTTTGCATTTGTGTATCATACACCGAGAGCCCAAGGGAGGCAGGTACTCCCAGAGCCACGGGGTGGCTCCAAAGCAAGGCAGTTAGTGGGAAGAACAAAGATTATCTTGGAGAAGGCAACCATCTTGCTTCCCACGGCAGCCAGACAGCTTTACACAACTAATTGAAATTGATTTAGCAATGCAGGGACACAGTCTGGAAGCCTGAACTCTTTCTGTTCCTTTGATTTAGTCTGCCTAACCTCTCTCACCATTTAATTCTAATTAGATAGAGCCAGAAAATTGAGCTGGCAGGAATAGTCATTGACATTTAATTAATGTCTGGTATTCCATTTGTCGAAGAAGAAAGTCCAAGTAATGGAAGTCTGGCATAGCCATCTTGAAGCATGGGCAATGACAAAAGCGACACGAGAGGCCTATACTTTCAAAGGGCACCACTGCCCACAAAGACATATGCTCTTTGCCGTGGGTCACCCTTGCCCCCGAGGAGAGACCTAAACTCCAGGGCTAATGTTCCATCTGTATCCCTATTGCCTAGTACAGAGCTAAGAATACAGCAGATGCTCAAAAATATTTGTCAAATATCGCTACATTTGCACAGAGGGCAATCTGGGGGTGGAGGCTGTATCACTCCCCATGCACAGTGCCAAATCTTCTCAAAAAGTCAGTTGAAAGGATGACATTTTCCAAGAGGCTGAGAGAAAGAGATGATACCACTGAGATACATTAGTAACTCAAATATGTACAGGTGACCCGTAGACAGAGGTCGCTTTGATCTGCCCAATCAAACACACACATAAAAGTTTCCTAACTGCAGGGAATTCACTGCTCTGTTCTCTGCCCCACCCCCCTCCATGCCACACACCATTCATTCCAGCCTTCCAGGCAAGAGTTATAAGAGGGAACTAAGAAGGCAGGCGGTACGCTACCTCCACAATTCCTGCTGGAAGTCAGTATGGGCCACTCCCTGTGGTCACATAACCCTCCATGGGCGTGACAAAGCTGATGCAGGCACAAGTCCAGTGTCTCTGCATAGTCGCTGGAAGCGCGTGGAAGCAGAATTCATTCACTGGGACATTCGGCAATATCTCCCAGGTGCCTACAAATGTGATGGCACTGTTCTGGGGCTATGGATACATGGGGATCAAAATGACAAATGCTCTTGTGGAAATTACAGTCTAAAGGGGAAGATAAACACATGTATAATACAGTGTAGAAATGTCAAGTGCTATGAAGAAATATAAAGCAGAAGGGGACAGACAGGGGAAGACAGGTAACCATTTTACCTAAGATAGTCAGAAAAGGCTTTTCTGGTGACCTTACATCTAAGTGGCAACCTCAATGAAATGAAGGAGCAAGGCATGTGGCTACCTGGGAGAAGAGTCTAGCAGGGAACAGCAAGTACAAAGGCCCTGAGGCAGGAGCAGTGGTCAAGGAAGTACAAGAAGGGCAGTGTGGCTGCAGCAGAGAAGCTGGGGTCACAATGATGGGAAATGAGGCCAGACAGGTGGGCAGATCATGTAGAACCATGCTAACCATTGTGAAGACTAAATTCTACTGCAGGAGCCCCCGGAAGGCATCAGAGTTTAAGATTTGCTTTTCTAAACTGTAGAGCCCAGGGGGAGCAGAGAAACTATCAGGAGCCTACTATGGTCAACCAGGCGAGAGATAATGGTGGCCAGGGTAGGACGGGGACTGTCTGGGGAGAGAAATGGACAGACTATGGATACATTTTCTTTTTTTTTTTTTTTTTTCACTTAAATTCTAGTTAGTTGACATACAGTTCAGTATCAGTTTCAGGAATAGAATTCAGTGATTTATCACTTATATACAACACCCAGTGCTCATGACAACAAGTGCCCTCCTTAATGCCCATCCCCCATTTAGCCCCCCCCCCCCTCATTTCCCTCCACGACGGTCAGTGTGTTCTTTGTATTTTTATCATCTTTGGGTAAAAATCCAGCAGTGCAATTGCTGGATCATTGGGTAGTTCCATTTTTAGCGTTGTGAGGAACCACGGTACTGTTCTCCACAGTGACTACGCCGGCTCACCTTCCCACCAATGGGTGCATTTTCAAAGCAGAATTCACAGGATTTCCTGGTGGATGAGGACTGGAGTGAGAAAAACTGACAAGAGTCAAAGATGACTATAAGATGGCTTGAACAAGTGGGGGAATGGAAGTGCCCCTAACTGAAATGGGGGTCAGTGGGGAAGAGGAAGGATGAGCTGGAGAGGGAGAAGCCAAGAGCTCAGTTTGGGAAATAAATACTAGCCAATGATGACAATGATGATAGCAGTGATGGCGATGCAGTAGAAAGCAGAGCAAATAGGTCCTCTTGATTTAAAAAAATTAGAAAGGTATTCCTCACAGAAGCAAGCACGAAGCCTGCTCTGGAGCTCTCTACACGAATGTCATCTCAGCTACTTGCATGCGAGAAAGAAATGGACTAAAGTTATTTTAAGTTTCATGAGCAAGGAAATGTAAAGGGCAAATGACAATAGGACTGTCCTATATCCACCCTGGACACCCTCAGTGAACTTGTGACAAATCTCAGGGGCTCTGCTGTGCTGGGCAGGAATCACTGCTACTAAGCCCCTCACAGAGGACACAGGAGTCCAGCAGTCAGCGCAGACTGGCCTGCAGCCTTGGTCCATTGTCGCAGATCAGAGGCCACTGTTGCTTGGGCCTCAGAGTCAGAGGTCAAGCGCTCACAGCTCTGGAAGGTAGGCCGCCGAAGCGGGCATAGACACCCTGGGGCGGGAGCAGAGGGATCCACTTGGTATTACATATCCACTTTTTAATATTATCCTTTCCTTAAAATCTGTGACTACTTTTTATCAAAGTTCTACATACACATAGTTAGAAGAATCAAATAGTTCTACAGGGCTTGTTACAAAAAATAGCAGCTATCCTGAATCTTCCCTGTGCCCCATTTCCCACTTCCCAGAGGCAACTGCTTTTAACTGTATTAGATGGTTCTTTAATTATTTACCTCTGTATCTCTAAATAAACAGGTTTGTGCTGCTACCTCATTTTTCACCTCCAGCATTATCTATTGACTTTTCACTTGGGAAGACGAGGATTTAGCTCTTGTTCTCTCTCCCCTCCATATATCTAAGCACACATACACACATGCACACACACACACGCCTTTGTACACATACATGTATATACACACATAAACACACACCTTCACATAGGCATGCATGCACACGTTCATGCATAAATACACCCACACGCACACACACCCACACACAACCCCCAGTCCTTTCAATAGTTAGCTATGTTACATCTGGTTAGCGCATTCAGTGTTGACATGGCTATGATTATGTAAATGTCACTCACATCTAAGTCACACAGATGCCTTAGTCACCTTCCTCTTTACAGTGTTTTGTGTTTTCAAACTTTAATAATCATCTTGATTTCTGTCTGTCTTGTTCCCTGTGCGTTGTGCAGAAACAATATAAGTAACGGAACAGAATCTAAACCTATAAACTTCAAGTGTATGTAGTCATTCTAACTCTCTATGCCCCGTGCACTATCAGAGAGTTTTTAGGCAGAAAGGAACTATTATCCCCAGAGCAATATTTCAAAAACAAATTTAGAACTATCCCATGTAAAAAGAGTTACAGAACGAGTAAGGTTAAGAAAGGCCTAGTGTAGCGCCTGACGACAGCAGGTACTTGCTTTTGTTAAACTCAAGTGTTTTTGAACTATTGAACAGATGAGTTCAAAGGATCTTTTGCTATTCTCTGCTTCCTAGTTCTGCTAAGACAAAATGTCCCTTTTGGTCCTCCCTACCTTGCACAAGCCTTTTCTCTGGTGTTTGAACTCAACAAAGCATTCCCCAGAAGCTGACGCCACTGTTTGGGGGGACCTTCCTCAGAACTGGCCCCCTCTTACTGACAAAATGAGAAATACCTAAATGCCTTCCCCTGTCACCACATGTCGCAGAAATAGGCCAGCAAGAGAAATATTAAGAACATGCTGAGCAGAGAACATGGGTAAATAACCTCAATTCCAAAGCTCTATTTTCCTCAGCAGGGGAAGGATAAAAACTAATGTGATTGACCTCTGCCTGGGCCAGTATACAGAAGCACCAGCAGGTCTGTTGCATGGCTGCAGTGGCTTTTCTGCAGTGCCCATATTGCTTGGTCTGGGGCATTGCTCCTACCCTGCAGGCCAAACAGACCTGGTAAAATGTCAGTATAAGGGAAGAGCCTCAAATTTTGCAAAGCATGTGAATCAGAATGATGTCAGCAGAAACCCAGTAATCATGACACTGGAATACTTAATCTATCAGGGTCCACGGAGACTCAGGTGAGGGGAAAAGGTATTAAAATCCACACTAGTTGACATTGTTCATAGTCAGTGCTGTCACTTTACTCAAAAACAGTCTGGGACCATGGAGGGAACAAGAGAAGAGAGAGGCAGGCTAGTAAGACTCAGGAGATCTTAGGGAGGCAGAGCCCATGGATGCTTGGCAAGATCATCCCCACTTGTTGGAGGCTTCCCCATCATGCACTGGAATTCTCAGTGGCCCTTCCTGGTCAATCTGTCTCTTATCCTGCCAGACCATCAGTTGGCTGGCCCATGGGGCTGTGAGGCACTGCTCAAGCCTTTAGTGAACCGATAGGGTGGGCATGAGCGATCAGATAAGGAGCCAGGAAGATTCGAGAAAATAGCAGAATAGCACTGACTCCCTCTCACCTATAAATCAAATGTTATTGCTGCCTGCCGGGCAGGCCCAGAAAGGTTTAAGGTTTTCTCTTTTCCTGCCCACTGATTCTTATTTGCAAGTGGCTGCGGGTCCATCCCAGGGCCGAGGGCCCAGATGGCAACTGGCTGGAGCAGGAAGAGGAAGCAGATGGAAGGGGCGGGCACTTCATTAGTGGAGGTCTCTCCAAAGGAGCAGACTGCATATTTTCCTTCTAGAAAGTATGATTGCCGAGGAGGTTTGGAGGTCTGTAGCTTGCCAGTGTACACATGTGTGTGCATGCACACACACACACACACATACGCTCACATCAATACCCACATAGCATTACATGAACACCCCAGGGCATCAACCCTCACCATATTTAGCACCTATCACAGATGTGCAAGGTAAGATGACTTGTCCAAGACAGGCTACACGCTGAGCCAGGACCCAGGACCATTGTTCTATCTTCTGAGCCAGTATCATATCACTGTGCTCGGCACACTGGGGTGGGGGTAGGTGGAAAAGGTAGGACTTCGGGCTCAAGCAGACTCCATTTGAAATTTGAAACCTGGCTCTATCATTATTGGCCGAGCGGCCTTGGACAAGTTATTTAAGCCCTCTGAGCCTCAGTTTCCTTCACCTGCACACCAAGGAGAGCGGTACGTACGTACTCCCTGCATTGTGTTAAGGATTCTGTGAGAGTCCACATGTGCAGCACCTGTCACAGGGCCTGAAGCACAGCAGCCGCTCCCTTAAAGTGGCAGATGCAGGGCAGCCCGGGTGGCTTGGCGGTTTAGCACCGCCTTCAGCCCAGGGCCTGATCCTGGAGATCAGGGATCGAGTCCCACATCAGGCTCCCTGCATGGAGCCTCCTTCTCCCTCTGCATGTGTCTCTGCCTCTCTCTCTCTTTGTGTGTCTCTCGTGAATAAATAAATAAATCTTTAAAAAAAAAAAGTAGCAGATGCTAGTAATTTTCATCTTAATACTCAGACTTGTGGCAAAAGTAGATAGCTCTGCCCATCTTAACTGAGCCTTAATCCCTGGGTGGCCCCAGACAAGGGGACCAGGGGCCAGGAACCAAGGGTACAGTCACACAAGAGATTGCTTACCCTAGGGTAGCAGAACAGGCTCTTTCCGAAGTTTCCAGGGTGTTTGGCTGGCTATGGCTGTTCTGCTGAAGTATTTGGTGGCAGTCTTGGGTAGCTTCTGAGGCATCAGCGATTTACACACAGGGGTCATAGTAACTTGGTTAGTTGTATTCTTCAGCCTTTTCACTGGAACTCCCGCCACAGAAAAGTCAAGTCAGTGCTACCCTTAAACCTCAGTCTCTGCCTCCGAGTACCTGCCTCCTGTTGGAAGACCCTGGCAAGCACCTGACATGCACTAAGCACTCAATAGGGCAGCTCCTGTGCTGTAGCTGCTGTTGTGATGACTGTGCCCATGAGTGAGCCAGAGCCCTAGAGGCCAAGGAGAAGGGTGCACACACATGACGCTGGGGCCATTCTAATCCATCTGAGGATGCATTCTGTGTAGAAAGGTGATGGAGAAATGGCCCATTCATTCATCTATTCACTGGACACATACACACTGAGCCTGTGGGCCAGCCTGGCCTGGATGCTGGGACACACGAATGAACAGGACTCGCCTCCTTCATGAAATTGTTTCCAGGAGCCTGTGGCTTTCCCTCCTCAGCACATGTGTCTAAGAGTCAGATACCACAGGTCCTTTCTTACAATCACGATCTTCTAAGGCTTATTTTTATCAGGCTCCCTTTAGTCCCTTAATCCTGATTAAGTTGAATGACCTCTATCCATGGTCCTAATTAATGCTAGGGACAACAATATGATTCATTCATTCATTCATTCATTCACATTCAACAAGCAGCTACTCCATGCTCTCAGGAGCCAGTGGGCCATGACAGACAGTGTTTGCCTTGAAGGAGAGCACAGCCAAGCACAAACCCAGCAGCCTTCCTGCAGCCCTATCCCAGCACCTGAGGGACCTCACTGGGCTGAGTCTCCCCTTTGGCCAAGGTACTGCCTAACAGAGACTCCCTCAGCCTTCCTCCTGCTCCTGTCCCTCCTGCTCTAGTTCATGAGGCTGTTCCAGCTCCCCCCACCCCAATCTTCAATTAAGAATCTAGGAAGCTACAGCTCTCACAGCTAGACCCAGAGATGAGGATACCACTCTAAGCTCTCTCTCACCAACTGAGAGGCATTTCAGGAAACTCACTCAGAGCTTCAGCTTCCAACTCTGCAGAGTAACAGTGTCTAGGGATTAAATGAGATAAAGCATGAGCTGTGCCCTGCATATGTTCAAGGTAAAGGAGCACCCTAACTTCTCCTTAAGGCCCCACTCTTAGGCCGTACCATTACCACCCAGCTGAACCTATGCAACGGCGCACCCCACCCCCTCAGCTCATATCTCTAAGACAAATATCTGAGACCTCTGTATGGGCCAGAGGGCTGCCAGCATGACAACACCACTCAGGCCTGGTTTCTTGAAATACACTATAGCACAAGACATTAGGCTCGTTAGCAGGGAACCGGCAATTGATTTTATACATAATTTGGAAAGAGAAGAGTATTATTGTACTTTGTTTTCCTATGGCTATTATCCCCATAAGAGCTCATTTCTACCTCTTAACGGGTTTACTTGGATGGATAAATTGGTTAAAAACCTTCCTGCCCAATTTCAATTTACTCAGTGCGACACAGGCTGTAACACATTTAGCACAAATGTAAATTCGGCCAATGCAGCTCCCTAAGGGATATTGCTACTCCTCCAGGAACACCCTACCTTCCCTTTGCAGGACTCTGGGGAGATCACACAGTGGCCTCTAGGGAAGCAGAAGGAGCAGGGTAATCGGCCTGGGATATCACTCTCCCCGGAGTAGGAGAGCTAACAACATAGATGGGGCCCCATCTAGATATGGGCCGAACTGCAGGGAGAGAGTCTCACAGCCTAGGGTGTCTTGGTTGAGTCCAAAGCACCAGAGATTTTAGTACTTGCCCCATGGCTCCCATTCCCAAACTGGTTCTCATCGAACAGGTGGTCTCACCCTGAGGCCCCACACCTGCAGCTTCACCCTGTCATAGCAAGGTTCCTCCAGAACATTTATATCAAATTGCTTTCTCTCAGGCTTACAGTACCCTGGGCTTGGAAAGATCTACAAAACCGGCCATTTGGGACAGGAACAACAAAGACAGGGGTGTAATGAATCATTCAGTGGCTTCTACCCCAATCTCAGCACCAGACTTCACAAATTCCATGCTAAGCTCTTCCTCATGACATAACCACAGTCCCCATCCTTTCCCAGAAACCTGTAAGAACAGGCCACATCAGCTTCCTGAAAATGCCAGACACATTCAGGCCCCAAGTTCCCAGCTCCCCTCTGCCCCATAGCCCAACCTCAGGTGTTTCAGACCAGCTGACAGCCCCTTGTTCCTGAGGATAAATCCTGCCCCTCCACTCTAGTTCTCCCAATGTCATGCCTTTAGGTCAGAAAGACACCCCCCACCACCACCAACCTCTCACCTCTTGAAGCCATCATCTGAGATGATCCTCCAGTCCTCAGCTGAGTTTCTAAGTCCAAGTCACTAATCCGAGCCAACTACTAATGAGGCTGTAGCTGGAACTCTGCTTGGCCACATACGTCTTTCCAAGCCAGTCAGAGAGATGTGGCCCTTCAATGATGAAAGAAACTTAGCCAGGGGGATGGCTCCTGGCAGACCACACCCTGCCAGGGGCTACCTCAGGGCTACAGCCCTCTGGGTCACGGGCCCCTGGCATCAACACCTTGCCCCTCATGTACATCAGTAAAGTACTTAGCGCCCAGCTCACAGTGAGTGCTGAACAAGGGCAGGTTCCCTCTCCTACCAGCCTCACTGAGAACCGGACTCCAGACAGGTCACTCGTATGTAAAACTTCACAGGAATCCTTTTTACTTTCAAGGTAGACTAAAGGAGCAATTAATTTCTAACAATAAAGACAGATGCACAGACAAAATTCCTAGCTAAAAATAATAGAGTGGCAGTTCTGTTTTTTTTCATTCATTCATTCGTCCACCCACCCAGTCATTCATTCAACAAACACTGCTGAGGGCCAACTGTGGGCCAAGGCAGGAGAAAGCAACGGTTCTCCAATCCTCACACTCTTGGTCCTGGACTGAGGCAGTGCCACGTGCCACCAGCGCTGCACCCTACATTCCACCTCACGCATCCCCCTCACTGTGAGAAGTGACCATGATTTACTGAGTGCTGGCTATGGACTGTGGCATCTGCTGCGAACTTTCATAGAGATCTCATGGAATCCTCACAAGCCTTCAAGTAATAGACATCACCCTCATTTTACTGATGAGAAAGCAAGACCCTGAGAAGGAGCTGGGTGGTGCTGTCAGCAGCAACAGAGCTTAATGAGCAGCCTGCTGTGGGGATCCACACCCCATGCTTTTTCTTATCCTCTAGACATAGAACTTAGAAAGAATTCATCTCCTCAGAGAGATGCTCATAATAACACCATTACTTCCTTTGGCAAGCAGCCCCTGCCTGCAGCCTAAGGGAAGGGCAGACCAATGAAATGCTCTTAGGAGGCATGAAAGAATAAAGAGGGACCCATCAAGCCCCTTCCTCCAGGAAGCCTCTGTAGATATAGCCTCCCTGACCCTCTTCAGCACCTAACCTATGGTCAGAGGCTATCAGAGGGATTCAGAGACTATCAGAGGCTGCACTGGGTAGATGCTGGCACTGGAGCCCAGTGGGCCTCAGTGGCTGATGTCATACACAGGCATGGGGCAGAGCTGGGGCTACAGTCTATGTCTCCTGTGCTCCTGACTCCACTGCCTGCTGACTAAGGGGGCTTTGTCATGTCCGGCCCTAGCCTTGGCATGAGCCTGGTCTGCATTCTGCAACCATGTGTGAGCTGAGAATCCAGGGCACCTTATCAGGAAGGCAGTGCTGCATCTCTGGGTAAGCCCAGCTCATGGGGACTTAGACCCCTTACCCTGCTCCACAACTCTTCCCTCCTGAGTAACCCCTCCGCTTCCTTCAAGCCTGACCTAACCACACCCCCTCCAGGAAGTCTATGCTGCTCTCTACCCTCCACCTCTCTCTAGCAGACATAGACCTTTCCAGGGACAGTGACTGTGGCTCAATTGCTCTGTGTCTCTCTAGCCCCTCTCCCAGGGCCTGGCATAGAGAAGTGCTCAATAAATGATTGTTGAATAAATTTTGTTGGATATACCAGAAATGATACAACAGCCTCAGGCTCAAATAGATATTTCATTATCCAGAGAGGAATTAAAAGATGCCAACTCATCTTTAAAATAATTGACTACTCTTTTATGAGGCCTCCCCTCCCATTTCTTTTCAGCCCTGCAGAGCACTGAAGCTCTTCAATAACCTTCATAATCAGAGGTACTATTTATCCCATAAGCATTTCACTTAACAGGAGTAAGATCCCAAATCTTCAGTGGTCATTTCTTTTCTCTGGCCTCAGAAAGGACTACTAATAGCTATTTGGTTCTGAGAAAAACAAATGAATACCAAGAAGAGAGCCTGATAATTCTAAACCATATTGTTCCCTTTGATTGATTTCCTCCAGGCAAAAATTCATCATTAAAGGCAGCGTTGCCTACTCAAGTTTTCACAATACCACCAACCCCCTCCCCATAATGTTGTGCAGAACATCTGATGCAGGCAAAGGGCAGGTGGACAATGGGTCTCATCATCACTCCTTTAGCTGAATTCATCATTATGTTCCACAGCTACTTTTTTTTTTTTTTTTTTTTTTTTTTCTGTGCAGCTACTTTAAAATGTGTGTCCTCTCGCAGCCACTGGCCCCCTCACGACTTGGTGAAGAAAGAGGCCATAGATCCCCTTTGAAAACAACAGTGTCAGCACCTAGTCAGCTCCGCCCAGGTGGGGCTGCAAGAGGCAGCCTCAGGTGGACATCCTGCACATGCCCATGGAGGCGGGGGCCTGCCACGGCTGACTGCAGCCATGTTCAGGATGAACAACACAAAGTGGTTTATAGACCAGTGCGGCAACCACTGTCACCAAAATGGTCAACAGAGTTATTGACAGGTCACATTTCTGTCACAAAAGCACACACTTTTCTTATGTTTCATATTTGAGAACGAGGCTTGAAGTACTTACTATGTTTGGGCCTTGTGTTAGGTGTCGTGGAGGCTACAGCATTGAATCATACTTATAATAGCCCCCATTTATGGGCAGCATATGGAGAATAGATACTTTATGCGCTCCCTCTCATATGGTGCCAGGAATTCTGGGAGAGAGGTGTTTTATCTGAGAGTATGTTTCAGCCTACCTACTCAAGCAGATTAAATTAGTGACTCTCAAATGTGTTGTTCATCAGAATCAACCAAGAAGCTTCTAAAAATTCTAATGCCCAAGACCATAGCCCAGCCCAAACTAGAGCAAAATCTCTGAGAGGGGGATGTACATATTTTTAAGTCCCAGGGGTGATTTCAGCAATGGTATAATGATTGGCTAAAGTTCTCATGGCTGGTGGTAGGGGAAACAGAGTGGCTTGACCCTATATGGGTCTGGTTCCAAAGCTAGTGTCCCAACCTTTATGTCACTCTATCCATAGATCCCTGCCTTCAAGTCATTAACAGACTCTAACAAGAGGAACAAGTCTAGTCAACAGTGTCACAGGACAGAGTCAATCAATGTCATGGTGTGGGTCCAAAGGGCCATAAAATTCAAGGGAGGATAGATCCCTCCCAAATTCAATCCCTTGAATTTGGGGCAAGAGGATATTGTATCTTTGGGAAAGTCTCATCTGAAAGGGGCCCAGAGGCACAGATTCATGGCATGGTGATGCAAGCTGTTACAGGTGGAGCTTATCCATGAGCAAAGCAGGGAGGCAGAAGAGCAGGCAGGACCAAAGTGAAGAAAGTCACTCAGTTGGGCTGGGGCTTTGAGGATGCCCAGCGAGTTGGTGGAGGCAGGGTAGGAAGACAGGTAGATGTGGGAAGGAAGTGATGATTTACGTGGTTGGCAATGGGAAGGAAGCTCCTAAAGATCCTCCAAATGGCAGACATGACTGTGGTTATGCTCTAGTGAGAGTCATGTGGCTGTGTTCACAGGAGGCACTTGAGGATTACTATAGGACAAGAAAATAATTGAGATGATGTAGATTGGGGTGGGAGCTCACCTAGGAGGATGGAAGTATCCCAAGAATTAATAATTGACCTAGGGCAGAGCAGTAAGAGTGGAAGGAGTAAGAGCCATCAGATAGCAGAATGGACTACACTTGGCAGCAACTGGCCTTGCTTTTGTCAGCAGCCCTGTCCTTTAACTAATTAAGTGACCCTAGCAAGTCACTTAACTCTCCATGTCTTAGTATGCAGCTCCAATGAATGGGAATAACAAAATCTCACAGGCAGGCTGGGGGCCTCAAATGAGAGAATGCATGTGAATATGTCCAGAGGGGTAAAAAGCATTATATACAAAGCCCTACACAATTTCATCATGTTATTAATACTCTGCATGTTCTCTTTACTTTTCCAAGCTCTTAAACTTGAAGGCTATGCTACCATATGAGAAAAAAATGTTAATAATGATGTCTTTTATAGCTCAAAGTTATGAACAAATTAAAAGAGTTTATGTCTTTTGCTGCTGCTGGAGAACAGACTTACCAACATGAATTTGAATTAAAATGTCAATAATTTTTCATTTGAGTTTCTTAAAATATATTTAATTTCTTTTTACATTTTCCCCTTATTTTATGTGGCAATATATTCTACATACTGAGTTTCTGGAATACTTCAAGATCCAAACTAACTAGCGCACAAAATCGTAAAAAAGTTGCCTTCTGTCTTCCTCTTAAGAGAAAAGAAATTAGTTATGGGAGTTCTTGGAAGATGGTGGTCATGAGGGTCATAACGTTTATGCCAACAGTCTTCAATCTAGTGTAGTTCTTGAAACTTAAAACACACAAAAGGGATTATAAAAGAGAACAGGTTTGAAGACTAATATACAATTATCCCTAGAATTCTATTATCTGGCATTCCATAGTTCCAAGGGGCCCAGTCCCTGTGGCTCCCATGTGCTAAATTCTCTAAGGGCTTCACATTGTTCAAAAAAGCATAACTGACATTCAGCTGAGAAGCCCATTTGGGGTTGTGAACCTATTGTAAACCAAATAACCAATTATTAGGTATTTTTATTATGTCAAATATCTGCTTGCTGCTACACAGGTAATATTATGTGTGTCTTAATATGTGTGTATTTTATATATATACATATATATACATATATATACATTATATATATATAGAGACATACACACATTTTATATATGTGTGTCTGTGTGTGTATATATATATATATATATATATATATATATATATTATACACACACACACTCTTATTTTATCTTCACAACAAACCAGAGTTATGGCCTGTTGCTGCATGCATATTATCATGAGTAAATCTCCACATGAGTGCAGATGTGTAAAAACATGGGGCTGCGTCATCATTTTTAAATAGCCATTTGCCATAACTTGTAAATATCCAAAACAACTGGGCATATTTTATTCTTAGGAAACCAGGAGTTCTCATCTCTCATGAAAAAAATAAATTGGCAACCACTTTTGATAATAAAACAGTCCCTCCTAAAGCAAGAGAGAAGACAGAAAGGCACCCATAGTCTTGGTGACAAAATTGTACAGAGAAAATACAGTTTAGGCTCCCAGGAAACATATGGGATTTTTTTTTTCCTGTAGCCACCTTGAGTCCCATGTGCCAAATTCCCTTGGCCTGTTCCTGAAGGGCAGACATGGATGGCTGCCATGACCTTTATCTGGCAGTACATCCTGGGAAGCCTGGTGTTGAGGTTGGAAGATGATAGTGCCTACTGCTAGCAACTTATCTGACCTCAATGCCCAGGTCAGATGGAGGCATAGACAACTGAATTAATCACATCCTAAGGAGCACAATTTAAAAGACATGGCCATCTTGCAGGTTATTGTTGGACCAATGATGGAAGAACGCAAAGAAATGGCAGGAGGTCTTCTACTCACAAGATACCTCAAAAGTAGCTCTATTCCATTGCTCCTGAAATGCATCCCATTCATTCACCATTCCTGTGGCTTCCAAGTCAGTCCCTGACTTTTTCTAGGATCCAGCGCAAGTGTTCAGGAACACTTGTATGAGGGCCAGCCCCATCAAGGTCTTTTACCATGGATAGTGGCAATTTTTTAGGCAGAGCCTTATGAGCTGCAGGCTTCTTCCACCTTCAACATGCTGACACACATCTATCCCCCTGCACATTTTCCTCTCCTGATTTATACTTTGGCTTCCCAATGGTGAAAGCCTAGGATCTTGCTGCAGGATGAGGTGCTGACCATTGCCTCACTCTTACTAGTAGTGACCCTTCTCCTTAATACCCCAGCCTCTGGCTTAGGGCATGCCACTTCACACAAATGGACCCAAAAATGATTCAGCCACAGGCCTGCTTCTAAGCACCTTTCCTTCATTCATTCAGTCCATCAACAAATACATATATACTTACGAGGTTCACAATGGTTGACTTCAATTATCTCATGTCCTAGTGAAGGAGACAAATTAATATACAAACCATAAGACTGTACTGTGGTGCATGCTCCAATAGATAGCACAGTGCTATGCAAGCTCAAAGAAGGAGCTCCAACCAATTAGCAGAACCCTAGGAGGGCTTCCTGGAGATGGGGAGGCCTGGTCTGATGAGTCTGAATAGATGAATAGGAATTAGCAGGCTACTTGGGTGGGAGGCAGGGAGGAAACGAATGGCCATCCCAGGCAGAGGAAATAGCATCACCAAGAACAAGAATAATAGCTATCATGGTGTTTCGTGTGGGAACAACTAACAACCACAGGGTCAAATGTTAATGGGGGCTGGATTATAAAGGACAATAGATGCAGGTTAAGGAGCTTTGACTTTATTCTTAATGCAACTGGGGGGGACTGAAGGGATTTAAACAAAACAGTGGCACAGTGAGATCTTGGTTTGAAGTTGATGTCTCTGGCTGCAGAGCAAATGATGTAGACTGTGGGAGATAGCACAAGTTATGGACAGGGTAATGGGCTGCCTCACCCCAGGTGGAGCGCTGAGACTGGAATTCAACGTCATCCCCACCCACACTAAGACTTATTCGGATGGTAACACTGGCCCTGTAGAGCCCAGGTCTTCCTCTGTCATTTGTTAGCAAGTCAGAGCCAAGGGTATCTGGGCCTGGCCCTGGTTCTTTCCTTCTTGTCCTCCGTGGGTCAGCATTGATGAAGTGCCAGCATACTCCAGGGGTAAAGAGGCAGTGCTACTTCAATAGGCCAGTCATCAGACTACTGTCCAACAGAGGTTGTCAGGGCAGTTGATCTTGAAAAAGAGGCATGAAGAAGGATGTGGGATTTACAAGTAGTGTGTAAATGAGCAGCCTCAGAATATGGCTGGGGCACACTGGAGCTTCATGAGGATGCAGGATGATGCAAGGGGATGCTGGAGAATACAAGATTATATGTAAGGGCTCTGGGCTCCTGTAAGATGTAGGGACAGATCCCAAAATGGAAGAAAGCTAGGCTCTGGTGCCTTACCTGATTCTCAAGAAGGCTGGGCCAGATGACGTTGGCACCCTGAAAAAGGAATGGGTTTGCCTCTTTGTCTCTTGATATCATTTAACAGAGCTGGCCACACTGCCTCGTATGTGGACAGAGTATTTGCCATTTACCTGCCTACCTTCTCCTAACACCATCATACAGAAGCCCAAGCTTCAGGCATGTAGGATGTCTTTACCACTCCACACCAGGGAGGGCTTAAGAGTAGAGATAGATCAACCCAGTCTCTGCCCAGAGCTGCACGTGGCTTGCTCAGAAGTCCAAATGTGCCCTTCCTACCCCTCTTCCTCCCTTTCAGCCCACTGCAATATTTGTAATAGTATCTGATAATACCAAAGTAGAAAGGACAGTTTAGACAGCTCTGTTGTCAAAGGATCAATCGATGCCAATCCCTTCCTACAGAACCAGTTCCCCCAACCAGACTTGGGCAAATGATAGAGTCTTTCATTAATTCTTTAAGTAGCCTTCGACTAGAATCGCAGAAAAGCACCTTCTTCACCAATAGACACCATGTAAACTTTCTGGGGACCAAGAAAGGTTGGCACTAAAATCATAAACACATGAGATAAAATCAGTGAAGGAAACTCGCAAAGTACAAACATCAAAGGAATGGGGGTGCCTGGGAGGAACATCAGATGGTATTTGTCAACTTACTGTTCCGCAGGACAAGGCAGGTCGTGCCCCAATCTGAGAGAAAAAGGCACCTACAATGGACTCAAGACTGGAGCTGGGAGATGCAAATAAACCTCCTAGAAAACACAGTTTACAGCACTAGCAAAATATGTTTCATTTTTGTTTAAATAAAAAGGAAGAAAGAGAAGAAAGGTTCTCTCAGGAAAGATTTGGGGCTGCACCGCCAGCAGGTTCTGGGGAAGAAGACACTGATGCAGCCCTTCAGTCCAAAAGCCTGACTCCCTCCCTTTTCAGAAGGCAGCCGAGGCCCCAAAATGCAGGTTCCACCCAGCTGCAAGCCTCCCCTGGCTCCTCCTGGGTGGCTTGGCCCCGTACTGGGTGCTGAGGCATGACAGCATCTTCATCCCTGAACACAGTCTCCCCTCCTCCTCGAGCTCACACTTGGAGAACAAGCTCCCATGTCGCCTCCACCCAAAGCATCCTTGGTCCTCAGGTTAGATTAGAATATATGCTAACAGCATACCTTGCACCTGCTTTATCCCACCACACACTCTCTTTGATGCATGAGCTCTTCATATGTCATGCATAACACCTGCCCTGACCTCCAGTGTGGCCAAGGCTGGATTATATTGTGATTGCTCTCGCCCTAGACTAGGAGGGCTCTGCAGGGCTCTATCCCTAAAACAGAGGACCCTGCCAGCACCAGACAAACACTGAAGTGAGCAGAAGGAGGCCCATCATTCTCAAACTGTGAGTTTAGGCAGCATGGGGAGCCCCAGCAAACTCAGAGAAGCCACTGGATCGTTGAGATTTTCAAGGGAAATCTGATCCGTCAGACACCACACAAAGAGCTAGCTCCAGGTCGTTCAGTTTCTGCATTAGGTCACTGCATTCTTTCCATGATGCCACATCTTTGTGACCCTTGGGTTTCAGGTTTGCTATGATAAAAAGACAAGTACAGTGTGAAAATCAATATGAAACAAGACATGAGTATGGCAGTGTCCTATGTGATTCCATGGTTGGAGACATCCTTCAGTACCCTCTAGGTACCAAGCTGTTAGGATATAAATCCTTATGAAATGTTGAGAATCAGTCTATTTATTTCTTCATTTTTAAAGATTTTACTTATTTATTTGAGAAAGAATGAGCACAAAGGGAGAGGGAGAAGCAGGCTCCCCACTGAGCAGAGAGCCTGACTGGGGCTCCATCCCAGGACCCCAAGATCATGACCTGAGCTGAAGGCAGATACTTCATCAACTGAGTCACCCAGCCACCCCAAAAATCAATCTATTTAATAAGACCACTGTTGGATATTTTTTTTTCACCTAGAGATACTGTAAAATATTTACCAAGACCCAAAGGTATGGTGAGCTGAGAAAGCTGGGGAATCTGTGCCCTTAGGTGAGCTAGTGGAGACAGCATGGGAGACAGCTCCCAGGCCTGTGCTGGTGGCAGTGTGCATGCCAGCCTGCAAGACTCTTCATTCCTGTACCTGCTGAGTGCCTGCCAGCTGTGCCAGGTACCATGCTCAGCACTGGACCATGCAGATGGGCTTCTCAAGGGCAAGGCCCTGCTCCAGCAGCCAGCCCAATACCATGTAAGACACTGCCTAGGAAGAGCTCCTTGTCAAGCTGTATTGAAAGACACACAGACCACATCCACTGTCCTGCCCATAAGGACAGGATGTGAAGCCAGGAACCAAAGACCTTCTGGATAGGACTGCAGTTCCCAAACAAAGAAACAAACAAAAAACAGTTCACAGAACTCAAAAAAAAAGACCTTATCAGATACATCAGAAGCTTGTCTCTAGGATCGATGTAGTGAGACAAGAAGATAAGAAAAAAATGAAGACTGGCACAGGAACAATACCATTCTCTGCCTGTCTTTTTTGGCTCCTAAATAACCAAGATGCTGGGGTCCAGGGCCCCAGTGTAAGCCATATATGAGCTGGACATCCTTGGGCAGCTTCAGTGGACAGAGGGAATCATCACAGCCCCATCTTGGCACAGAATGTGCTCCCAAGAAGAGCAGAAAAGGAGGTTCAGGCCATTTCAGTACATTCCTCTGCAGAGCACAGGGGCTCATGTTTCTAGGACCAATGGATAAAGAAGAAGTGCCTCACACCACTCAGGGGACAAAAATGATCTCATCCTTTTTCTCATCCTCATCATGTCAAGGCCTATCCCAGTCCTTCAAAGAGGGTGTGCACTCCTTCAGCTCTCTTCCTATTCGCTGGGACCTTGGGCAGACTTCCCAAACTCTCTGAGTCTCATTACCTCATCCAAAAAGTGGAGATGATAATCCAGCCCACATGTTTACTGTAACCACGAGATGTTATGGTATATAGAGAGTTTCTGGAACAAGAAATGCAGTTCCCTCCCTCTGCTGCCATCCTCTGAGCCACACAATAGAAGGTTTTATATTGTATCTTATACTGCTTTCTCACAGAGTGCCATATGCTTCAGAAAGACTTCTCCAACTGCCCAAGGCAGGCAGGTTTGATCACTCCCTCCTCTGCCTGCTGATGATGCTTAGTTTTTCTCTTATTATGTAAATTCATTTGTTCAACATTTCTTTGTTAATGGTCTCTTCATGCCAAATGAGAAGCGAGAAGCAAGGCTGCCTTCATGGAGTTCCTTACCTAAGCCCTCCACCACCACTCTTCATCCTAGGAAGCCTAGGGAGTGTAGACAAGGTGAAGGGGATGATGTGACTGGCAGAGGAGGACTAGGTCACCTCATCACAAAGTACTGTAAAGAGAAAGGAGGTTGAACCCAAGAAGGATGCTCCAATCAGAGACCAGAAGGACCTGTGTCTGTTCTGAGGAAAATGAGGAGTCTAGAGGTATCATGAACAGAAGTGGGGGTACAGACCCAGTGTGGGGAGCAGGGGTTGTAGAAAGTATGCACAGGTCATCCCCCTTGCTAACTCTGCTGAATACCTAAAAGTGGGGCAGAAAGGAGGTCTCTGTCCCCCTTCTCACTTCCACTCCTCCCCCACTTCATCTTTGATCAGGAAACCAGTGCAATGTCCAATGAGCCAGTTAAAATCATTTAATAATAATTACTACTATTTCTATCATGATAATGCGTTTATGTTTTATCCTAAGAGATAATTACTACTAACAAAAGATGCTGGTTAGTTAAACATGCAAGTACCATATGACTCATCCATTCCATTCCTAGGTATTTGCCCAAGAGAAATTAAAGCATATGTTCACTAAAGACTTGTAAATGAATGTTCATAGCAGCTTTATTTGGAAACAACCCAGATGTCCATCAGCTGAATGGGTAAACTAATTGTGGTTCATCTACACAACGGAATACTATTCAGTAATAAAAAGGAATGGATGATTAATATATGCTACAACAGATGAATCTCAAAATAATTACGCTGAGTAAAGAAGCCAGACAAAAAGAAGAGAGTACAGATTGTGTAATTCTATTTACACATATTCTAGAAAATACCAACTAACCTACACTGAAGGAAAGCAGACAAGTGCTTGTCTGTGGGGAGGGAGTATAAAGGGGATAAGTGAGGAAACATTGGGAGGTGACAGATTTACTCATTATCTTGGTGGTGGTGATGGGTTCATGGGTGTATATGTATATCAGAATTTATCAAATCATCCACTTGAAATATGTGCCGTTCATTGTATATTAATTATACCTGTTAAAAATGATAGTAAAGGATAGAGAAATAGAGGGATATAAATAGGAATATAAACCAATGGGTCCCTCTTAGAAAGCAGTTTGGCAAAACATTTCAGGAACCGTAGATGTCCTTATCCTTTTAAATCTCTTCTAGAACTGTATCCCAAGACATAAAAAGACACAAAATTTTCACTGCAAGATTATTTATAATAAGAAATGGAAACCACTAATGTATCTGACAAAATGACTGCTCAAATAAATTAGGGTATGCTCACATACTGAAATATTACGTCGTCATTAAAGGCAATGCATATGAGGAGTTTTTAATAACCTGAAAAAATACTTATGTGATGTTAAGTGAAAAAAGCAAGATATAAATTGTATATATGGTATAAACTAAATTATGTAAAAATATGCATAGAAAAATCTCTGAAATATTTTTAGGATTATCTCTGAGTGATGGGGAATATGGGTAATTTTTCATCTTTTCATGTGAATTTTTAAACTTGTTACTTTTTATGTATTTCCTTAAGTTTCTACAATAAGAATGTATTTTTTTAATTATAAAATAAATGAAATAAATAATATTCAAGGAAAACCTCTAGTCTTTCTCATTCCTTGAAAAAGCAAACCCTGCAGAACCAGATTGCATTTCTCTAATCCTTACATCTGTGAAAATGTAGAAATGTCTTCACTGCAAGTTGCCACTCTATAACTCGAATCCATGTTCCTTTCTCTACTTTTAGACCACCTAGAGAACAAACTGGTGCGCGCCATATGTTGTCACCTAATTTTATTCTACAATTTGTTTAAACTCCATTTGAATCCACATTTTGAGTGTGATCCTCTTGAAAGGCAGAGGTGGGATCTTTCCTTTCATTTTCACCTCCCCTGTCACCCCATTCCACCTTGCCATAATAGGTAGGAAAGAGGTATGTGCACATGTGCACACACACACACACACAAGGATGATACAAATGAATAACAATGCTATATCATGTTCTTAGATGCTTTTCAGAGTCATCTATTTCAATCAAAACCCCAACAAAACAAGAGCACTGGGAAGTGGGTAGTAGGGTTGATGGCACTTTGGCTCCATGCATAAAGAAGATGAGGTGAAAGCACTAAATGGCTGAGACTAATTTCAGGAGTCTTTCCCTGACTTCCCTATATGAACAGCAGACAGAAGTACTGGGACCCCATGGTCACTCACTAGCCTGTGAGTTTCTTTTTTTTTTCTTTTTTTAGCCTGTGAGTTTCAGCTATGTCTTGCTTATCTCTGTATCTCCAGGGCCCAACCCACACACGCATTTGGTATACTGTTAGTTCTTAGAAGAAAGGGTTAGCAATTAGGCAGAGGCACAGCTTGCATTTGAATCTGTTTTCTCTAACATAACACATATCCAAGAGAATCTTCAGTTTCTCATGACCTATTTAATAATTTCCCAAAGATGTGGCCCTGTAAACTATAATTTGTCGCATGAGAGTTTTTGCAGCAGCCCAAAATGACCGACACATTGAGGAGACCTGTCCCCTGATCTCAAAAGTCCTCTAGCCCCATTCCCAGGCCCCAGGTGCAAAGCTGAGTCATCCTCTGGCTTTTTTCATGGTCATCAATGCACAGCCCACCAAGCAAATATATGGTTGCATACTTAAAACAGCTAGAGTGATGAAAGGCACACAAGGAAAATAAAAGTAAAACACCAAGAGAGTCAGGTCCTTAGTGACTCAAGCCCAGTGTTAGGCCTGGGAGGAGAGCAGACATGGCCACATCCTCCACAATCAAGGCCAAGAAGACTATCTCTGGTATGCTCCTAAGCAGTGGGAAACTCCTAAAGCTTCTCAGGTAGGGGCTGATGTGCTCAGGTCTGGTAAAGGACGCCTAGGAAGAAAAGAGACTGAAAAGGCAGCAAGAAACCATCTCAACAGGGCCTGGACGAGGCTGAACCAGAGAAGATGGGATAAAAGAATGACAAGAGTGCACTGGTACGTGGAGCAGGTGCATACCAGCTCACAAGAACTGATTGTGCACATCTCTTGCCAAGCCCGTGTTCAGTCATATCACACACTGGTAACTGGAAACCACATCCGTTATGGAATATTTATATACATACACACACACACACACACACACACACACACACACAAAACCTGACAAGTGCCATGAATCAGAGAGCTCTTCCCCCACTGCAGAGAGCTGATTGTTAAATATTTATACACACCGTTGGGCATACAATTTGGAAACCAGCTGGATTTAGGAGGTAGAGAGTAAAGTCCCAGATGACCTTCTGATGTTTCTAGTCAGGATCTTAGGATGGATGAGGCTCCATTTTGTGAGGTAGTGAATAAAGGGGATTGATCTGGTATAGGGTCAGAGTATAGATTCCCTTGAATCACTTGAAAGGAAGTTCAACCAAGGACATTTTGAATTTGGGAGATAAGACAACCCAAGGAGAGTGGTATTCTGTGTCTGAAGCTTGGGATATAGTTCCATGCTGCAGAAACGTTGTATTTAAACTGTGGGTGTGGGCAGGTGGAGTGAGAAAAAGGGGCAGAGGAATCTTGGGAATCTGCAGAACCCAACATTCGAGGGAATTGCAGAAGAAGTGTCTGGGAAAAGAAGACTGAGGAAATTCAAGAAGCAAAGGGAAAGAAGGGGTGGATGCCCCAAGAAACAGGGGAACGGAAGAACCAACAAAAGGGGAATAGCTATATAGTCAAGTGCAACTTGACAGTGTAGACAGTATAGGCTTCAAAGAGTCTTCTGAGACTGGCATCAAACAGACCCTTGGTAACCTTAACTTGACCAGATTCAGTAGAATATAAGGATCTGGGAAAGAGAAGTAACGGCTCCTCGGCGCTTGATCTTATGATGATGTACCATTGTGTTAAACAAGATCTAACAAGGAAAACAGTAACTACTCTAGGTACTTTAAGGAAAGGAACCTTAGTGCAAAGAATTGGTTACCCACGTGATGGAGTACAGCAAAGCTCAACAGCAAATGACAAGACAGGAAGGCACGACCATCCCGACTGGAGGGACAAATGGAGAAGGAAGGGTCACCAGAGCCCAGGAGATGGGGCCACATGGCAACACCTAAAACCCTGCCAGGTCTCCCCTGCAGCAGGGAAATTAGCAAGGACAGATGTATGGCAGCAACGAGATCGCCCCAGGCAGAGAATGGGAAGGAGAAATACTTTGTCTTCTCCCTTTTCCACCTTCCCCAGTATCCTACCAGTGCCTCCCACTGGTTGTACCTAGCCAGAAGCAATTGCCAAGGTAGCTGGAGAACGTAGTTGGCTACCATACGGAGTGGAGCAATGGAAGAACAGGAAGAGATCTGACAGTAAATAAGCCAATGAAAGACAATGCCATTTATCGCATTTCATGACATTTAGGACATTGATTATAATACTCATCCTGCTTTTAGAAATGTTAGCATCTGAAAAAAAAAATCATCCTAGAATTGATGAATATGGTATAGCTATGGAGACATGATGCACAATGCTTCACAGAGTACTGCTTTTCCTAGACATGCTGGGTTTCCTTTGCAGGAGACTGCTGCCCAAGCTTGACTCAGCAGAGACAAATATCAATCGCTTGAAGGAGCATAGGCTGCCAGGTGTGTGTTTGTGTAGATTCCTAATGCATCTCCCTTCCCCAGGGCTTAATCCTTCAGCCCACCAAGTAGAGCATGGCCAGCTGTGTCTCCCAGGTTCATCATGCCTCCCTAGGCAAAAATCAAATTTATTATTTTATCCATTGTGCCCCATCACACAGTATGATGGACATCAGTCTTTTGTATAAAAATGCATCCTGTGCCAAAGGAGAAAAGTAATGGAGGCACAGGAAGGAGAGAGATGAACAGCAGAAAGATAAAGATCAGAAAAAATGAGGACGCATCACTTACTCCCACACCTCTTGGACAAGTGCTGGAGGTGGGCCACCTACACCATGTGACCATTAAGCCCTTGCATGAGTGGACCAGCTTTATTGTTGATCTTCATTGGCAGTACTGCACCCCCAAGATCCTAGGAGACATCACTAAGGGGCAAGGGTGCTGGTGTCCGTACTCCGACCCAGAGCAACAACGCATTCAATCATGCTGGAACAGTATTAGCTCTGGCCAGCCTTCTGAGTGAAAGTTGGCCCCAGGCTCCCTTTGGGAAGGAGACCAAGCGGCCTCGGTCCCCTGGCTAAGCCTGGTGCCTGTATAGCCCTGGCTGCATCTGCAGTGTGGATCAACATCAAACATGGGATCCCCCACTGATGGGTAGAAAGTGACTTCTTAGGCAGTAACTCAGCAGGAAAGAGAATCAGAAAAACAAGGGAAAGTGCTTGCCTTTGATGAATCTGACACATGGCCTCCCTTGGTATTTCTGAGATCTTGAGTGCCTGAGACATTGCCTTGTGGTTGCCCAGCCCCCCTAGCTCAGGGCTGTAGGGAACCAACAATAGAAAGGGGTGCCTGTTCTTCCCAGACCTCAGATGGAGGCCCAGGGCAAACAGGCTAGGCTTAGCATGTATCCGACATGGCACTTGCTCTCTCCTGACCTTGGGACGTTTCACTGACATCACTTCCTTTCTCCAGAACCCTCAGAGTCCCACACACTCCAAGGCATCTGATTGAATCAACATCCATTCATTCCTTTGTTTACTCACCCAGCCAACGGTTAGTTATCAGGCTGGGAAACAGGGATGAATTCAGACATGAGCTCTGCCTCTTGACAGACCTCACTATCTGGTAGGTAAACTCAGCTTTTCAAATTAAAAATAAAAAGGATTTCATGAACTCTATTTGAGGGATGTGCAGGTTAGAATCACAGCACAACTGTGGGAGGAAAAAGGTAAAGCTTCATAGAAAAAGTCTCAGATTCACCAGTGGAGATCTGGGACGAGGTTGCTCCCGCAGGGAGGAGAGGAGGGCATCCAATCCTACAGGGAGAGGAAGTGGTGCTGCCTGGAGGGTGAAACAGCTGTTAAGTGTCAGGTGTGGCTAGCAGGCACCCCTTCCCCATCTCACCTTCCCTCATTCCCATTGGCCCTGACTCTCCAGCCCCCCTCACTCTTGTGTTGCCCGCCTGTCCAGAATCACTGCTTAATATTTTAATGTCAGCTGGTTGGTTTCCCCACTAAAACTTACATCTTCTTGAGGGCAAAGAATTGTCTTTCTGATCATTCCCCAAGTCTCCTATGCTCCAGGCAGCCTGCCAAACTCAGGAAGAGGACAGGGGTGGGGGTAGGGGTGGGGGGGGTGCAGGTGGAAGGCATCAGGATGAAGCAGCCCCAGCCTGGGTGAAGTTAGGTTCAGGGAAGGCAATAGTATAAGCCTGAGTAGTTCCTCAGGCAAAAGGATACTTACCAGCAAATATAAATTATGTGGTCTTTCTTTTTAATTAAGATTTTTAGCTTTTCAGGGAATGCTATTACTGGTGAATGACAATCAGCATTGTGCTCAGGTTTTTGTCATGTAAATTCCACATTTATCCAGCAGCTTTAACCTGTCAGAGCCATTCACAATATTCTTTGGAAGATTTTCTTTCTGTTTGCTTCATGGTTATTGCTTTTAACTTGAAGACAGGGAGGAAAAAAATAGAGCCCATTCCAAATGGGACATCCCTTTAGTAGACCTTCTGTGTTTCCATTTCAAAACCCATTCTTCAACAATAAACTAAAACAAAATTTCCTTTGGAGACGAGGATATAAGCCACAATGCCTTCCCTGCTCTCAACCCACCCGAGCCTCGAGCCTAGCTGGTGTGGCTAACAAGACAATCATTTCGCTGGGCCCCTGAAAAGGGATGGTAGTAGACTCTTTGCCAAGCCCTGGTGTTATTTTCTCAGGGTCTCCCATGTGCACAGGAGGGGAATATAAGAGGAAAAGACACACTGTTGCCCTCAATGAGCAGAGAATGAAGTCAGGGAAAATGATGAATGCACAATAGAGAAAAAAATAAAAAATGTGTCACCGAGTGGGAGACTATATACCACGATGATATTAAGGGTATAGGCTCTGAAGTCAGACAGATGTGGCTTCAAGTCCCAATGCCAGTACTTAGGGACTTCCTAAAGCTTATTGGGAGACTCAGTTTCTTCCTATAAAATGGGGAGGTTAGGAGACCCACTCACATAGTTCCTGTGAGGATGATGTGAGCTAATGTGTGTGAAGTCTCCAGGACGGGGATGACTATCCTCAAAGTCTTATCACCATCACCACACTTCCCTTTGGCCTCCGCTTCCAACCTCCTATAGGGACCTGTGTCTCCTCCAGAGTTCTCACCATGCATGCTGCCCCCCATACAGGGTGTGCCCTGGGCTTGCTGTGTAGGAAATAAACATCCTCCATCCTTTCTCTTTTGGGCCATGGGAGAGTTATGACCATTCTGGCTAAGGCCAAGGTCATAGACAAATAGAACCAAGTTAGAACTATCTAGCGAGAAGCACACTTGAGGTGAGAAGGGTCTGCTTCTAGACGACTCAAGAGAGGGACTGAGCAAGAGCCTTGCAGCTTCCACTTTGTGCACTGGAGCCCTGAGCTACCAGGTAAGAGGTATGACTATCCCAAAGTCTTCATGCAGGGAGGAAGCCGAATATGGTAGAGGTCATGTCATGCGCAGGCTCTGGTCAGTAGCCCCAGCTGAGCTCAGACCTTGAGTCGGTCAGGCCCAGGCACCATGTGTGAGTAAAGAAACCTCCAGGTGATCCCAACCAATCCCCAGTCGTTTAAGGCTGCAGACATCATGGAACAGAGGCAAGCTATCCTCCCTCCCTCCCTTTTATCTAAATTCCAGAGCCATGGGATCTATGAGCATAATACAATGGTTGCTTTCAACAGTAAGCTGTGGGATAGTTTGCTGGACAGCAATAGATAACCAGATCACCAGACTCTCGTATGCCAAGTGTTTTTTGTCCTTGGGCTCACTTTATCTTTAGAGCAGCATCTTGAAATAGGACTTAATATACCAATCTTAGAGGGCACCTGGGTGGCTCAGTGGTTGAGCATCTGCCTTCGGCTCCAGTCATGATCCTGGGGTCCTGGGATCGAATCCCACATCAGGCTCCCTGCAGGAAGCCTGCTTCTCCTTCTGCCTTTCTGTGTCTCTCATGAATAAATAAAACCTTTAAAAATATATATATATATATATACACACCCATCTTAGAGATGAGAAATCTGATGCCCAGAGAAGTGAAGCAACTTTTCCAAGATCACATAGCTTCCATGTGATATAATCAGAACCAAGTCAGGATCCATATACTATTTATATACCCTACATCAGTCAGCCACCCAGAATTAAGAGAACTTCTTAAATAAATTAGATGTTGTATTCAGCACCTGAAATGGCCTATTTACATATATTTTATATGCTGATAACACCTAAAGTCATTTGGTTGTCAAAAAAATAAAAACTACTACATCCCATCCACTTGAGCTAGGCCATGTAAGAAGCTAAGCTGAGGGCCTGATTCACATCCGACTGTTCAGCTGACAGTGGCTCAGTGCACTGAGGCTCTCAGACAAAATCAGTCAGCTTTTGTAGCACCTTACCTGGACTAAGAGAATGATCATGGTAATTCAGACCAGTGGGCAAGCTGGGGTGAGTGTAGGGGAGAGATTTTTCATTCTGTCGGCTATTCCACATCATGAAAGAAGTGTCGCCGTCAGAGGTAACTGCTTTGCAAATTCACTTATAGGTGCTCTGAGAGAATGCTGAAAATAGACACTCGAGAAATCTGGCTGCGATCAAGGGCCAGATGTTGCCCCAGACGCGTGAAGGATTGTGTGCTGCAGGCACTCGGCCTAATTCAACTCACGTCACCTCTGGAGGGTGGGTATGTACCTCAGCCCAGAACTTGGGCAAGGAGCTGGGGCTACCCTTCCCTCAAGGAGCCTTAAGAGTCCTGGGCCCAGAGTAAAAGCTGCCAGCACCGCCAGGCCAGCTGCGTGCCCTGGTTGCAGAGCACTGCATAGGGCATTTGTTGCAGGGAGGCCCTCTAACCCCAGTGCATTTGAAGGAATGGGTGTGTAAGTGCCACACACGGGCATTTGGTGCGCAGTGAAGGGAGATGCCACCAAAGGAGATGTCCTTGGAGACAGCAGAGCTGTCAAGTCTGACCAGATGTGCCAAGAAACTCCAGTGTCCAGATCCTAAAATATAAGACTTACCCTGGGGGGCGGTATGGAGAAAGAGCTCAGCATGCACCCCCTATAAAATATCTTCACTTCCTCTATCAGTTTGAGGTCCCTCGGAAGCAGGCCCTGCATGAGTCAAGGATTTGGGTGCAAGTGGTGTATCTGGGAAGATGATATAAGGAAAGACCAGTAAATGTAGAAGCCAGTAGCCATTGGGGGTGCATGGAGCCCACGCCTCAGTAGGACCTCGAGGAACTGTGTGCAAGGCTGCAGATGTTCTCTTACCAGAGAGACAAGGGTTTTGGGGTACTGATCCACCAAGTCCTGTCAGTCACTGGCTGAGGACCATTCCTGGGGGCATTAATTCCCTGGTCTTCTGACTTGGCACCCATACAGCCAAAGAAAGGTCTCATGGCCAGAGAGAGCCACAGGCAAAGCACCACTGGTGCTGGAAGTAGGGCCTGAATGCATGAAAACAGCAGGAGCAGAGGGAATGTGGACAGCGCCCTACTGGCATCTGTTACAATCACAGTCCATGGCCACGTAAATCCCCTCCCCACACACACCCCCATGGCTACTGTCAGGTCTCCATCCAACCTGCACCTCACTGAGTCTGATGACAACGCATGCTGAAGAGGGGGTCATGACCCGCCATAAGCTCTGGCCTACACTGCACATCCCCTCTGGGGAGGAAGCCCCTAATTCCAAGCCACTGGTAACAGGCTCCACCTAACTCAATAGCTATTCTATTACTCTAGCCCTGCTGAATGGGTAGATGGAGGAAAGAGTTTGCTCTTCTTCATCCTAGACTGGCTCTTGGTAGAACTGGGGGCCATCAAAGACTTGATTTTGCGACCACCCTCTGGTGTAGGGAGGTCTGCTCCTGAGCCCCCTGGCAAAAACAAAACAAAACAAAACCAGTACTCCACAAAACCACTGCCCCCTAGGACAGCCTAAGTATAACCGCTGACCTTAATTGCTGCCAAAGACCATCATACCTGGAACTTGATATAATCCATTTAGGGCTTTTTTTTTTTTTTTAACTTGGAGAGTGAGAGGATGCTCAAATGGGAAACAAATAAGTAGAGAAGGTCTGAATTTATCTTGAAATGCCAGAAAAATAACAGAACACCATGCCCTAGACACTTGTTTCACTCCCCAAGTTTCCTGTTAGAAATACTTTTGTCTGGCTGGCAGAGGTATTTCATACAACCTCAGGCTTTTACTGCCATGATTTTACCTTTCCCAAGTTCAACCATTTCAGGCAAATCGCTATGTAAATTCCTCATGAAGTTAGAAAAGATTCCGCTTTCAAAAAAAATCCCCAAGGAACCAATGTTGGGGGGGGGGGCCAGGATGGGCGGGGGGAGGGGCTACCAAAGCCATCTCAGGGAAGGAAGCATTTTAGTAATAAGTTGGAAGAGTGGGTGTAAGAATTCTCCCTCCCACCCAGGCTCTTCTCTTTATTCCATACAAGCTGGGTCTGTGCGGGAGCTTGCAGGGAAGCTGCTTTTAAATTCACAGCTTATAGTCCATTATAATTGAAAATATGGTGACGCATAAGAGATGATGTTGATTTTAGAATCAGAATGTCAACCAGGTCTTCTCATTTCAGAAATACATACATCCCTTAGTGCCCTGAAGTTACTGTTGGGCTGAAATTTTTATAAACTCCACTCCAAGTCAAATATTACAGAACTACCAAATGTCACTGAACTACTTATTGAGGGGATATACCATTTCCTATTAAATCAAAATATTAAAATGCATTTTCATCTCAAAGTTACTGAAGCTCTCCTTGGCAATTCAGCCTCTCTCTTAGTAACACCTCAAGCTTATGTGAAGGAAGGAAGAAAAACAAGACACCTAGGGATTAAAAACAAAACACAATAAAAACCCTCATCCTCTACATTATGAAGGAGAACACTAAGGAAGAATCTTCCATCCAAGAGACCAGTGTTTTAACGGTGAAATATTAGTATTGACCATAATACATACTCTGTCCTGTGTGTTGGGAGTTTAATTCATTGGGTTATAAACATAAAATAATGTTATTTCTGCCCCCCTACCATGCTATATCAACCTCCTCTTTCTCACTGGGTAGAAACTGCCTCAAAGATACTCTGGCCCAATTTCACAGCTTTTCATTCCCTTTCAATTACTAAGGCTCAATCCAGGTCATTTTTAACATCAATTTCCTATCTTCTCCAAATATCTACTCTCTCTGCCCCCTCCAAAGGCAAGGCATCCCCAAATCTCTGTTGGAGGGGCCAAGTGTGATCTGCCCCCCTTCCCTCCAGCCTGCTCTTGTGCTCACATAGTGGAGAAGCAGAAGAGGGGGAAGACCAGGGGATAGCTCTATACTTAACAAGGCAAAGTAGCAGTTCTCCCTTCCACTGGTCTAAATAATGTTCCAGTACATGGTTATTGGGCTTCATAAGGACTTCCAATGCCTCACTGGGAAGCCTTATTCTTGAGAAGACCTTCTTGTGAAATGTGACAACTTCGTTCAGTCGTCCAGGCAGCATTTTCCCATTTTTCCCCAAAAGGCACCCAGAAAGACTGTAGTTCCAGAAATTATCTACCCTGTAAAGCAATTTCAGCCTGCAAGCACATATGGGATCCATCTTTGGTGTCTCCTATAACTGGGAATGTGTAAGTGAGTGAGTGAGTGAGTGAGTGTGTTGCAGGTGTCCAGGCATCTCTTGGGCTGAATGCCCCCAACACATCATCTAGAACTCTACAGTCTCTTCCTTATGCCAGTGGTACTGGACTGGTTCAGCTAAATATTCTTTGTGTAGCTTTAATAAACCCCAAGTTTTCCAGGAATACAGCTATCCTATAAATTGAGGCCAGAGTGTACTTTGTCTTGCTCAGGACTTCACCAGAAATATCTCACCATTTCTAAACATCACGTCACCCCAATACTGCCCATGACATTTGAATTGCCAAATACAACGCACCTAGATCCATGTGCATTTATTGCGTGGGATTCACAGCAAGCATCTAACTCACTACTTCCTCCCACAGAGTTGGGCCCAGGGCATTACATAGTATTTTATTATATGTTTTCCTTTGAGTTCCTTTATATTTCAGTTAAGGCATTACACTGATTTGTTAAATTATGTATACTAGCAGGCAATTACATCACTAAGTTTCATTTCAGGATAATAATGGGAGCAGTACAAAATATTTTTTGTAGAAAGGGGCCATTGGTTCTGACAGGGATGACAACCAGTGGTCTAGATTCATAATTCTTTCAGTTTATTTCCCTGTTATGGATCCTCAGACTTTAGTAAAACCCTGATGGGTCCAAGCTCTAGCCTTGATTTGGGAATAAAAGGAAATGCTCCCACTTGAGCCAGGGCTACAGGAAGATGGTGTCCCTCTCCGGTCTGGATCCCTAACCCAGCCCATGTGGGGAGTGGCAGCATGATCCACAGAAAAACCTCTGCTCCTAGAAGGGAGACGTCAGGATCAGAATCAGAGCAGTTAGCCACCTGCCCTGCCCCTGCTCCACGGCTCATATCCCTGCCCCAACCCCGAGAGCTTTTCTTCCCAATGCCAGCCTCAGAAGTTTTAGGTTTTGGTCTGGATAGGGAAGGTGGGGTTTCCCTGTGCACAGTGCCAAATCTTTAACGCTCAGTACAAACCAGTATATCCTTAGATCCAGAAGTAAATGTTTTGACTTTGGAGAGATTCCCACTTGCTCATTTTTTGTGGACTACATGCACAGCCTAGAAATTTCAGCACATCCAGAAGTCTATACCTCTTCCTGATTGCCTGCTTCCCTAGCTGTGGGGGGAGAATTTCATGGGCCTCATCCCATGTGGCCATCCCATTTTAACTGATGACAGCTTTTCCTACTTAAAACCTCATTCTTGCCTCTACATATCCATGCATCTGATTCCATATCAAAGTGCTCTTAATGATCTATTTGGAAATGAAAGCATGCTTTATATACATAGGACTTCTACAATCTAGGGTCTAAGAGAATGCTGACGGGAATACACAAGATCCACAGGGCAACACAGAAGAGTGTAGTGGGGAGAGTATTAGCCGATGGTCACAACTAAATTCTCATCAGTGCAGTCACAGAAAATGTTCTGCCAACTGTGCAGTGTTCAATGCTACAGATTAAAGACGGAGCTTACAACAAAGCTATTTCACCGATGGGAAAGTTACTTTACATTACTTTTCTCAGAAGATACATTCTGACAATGGCCTCCAGCATCATCAGCACCTAACCTGTCTCACACCCAGCAGGTCACCCACCTCCAGCCTGGCTCCAATTCCCCATCGTGGAATGCGCCAGCACATGCCAGGGAGAGCCAGTGCCCCGCCTGTGATGCTGACCTTTCCTGATCAAATCATCCTACCGCATCAGCCCTACTCTGGTATGTCTGCACTGGGAAGATGGGCAAGACCCAGGGGGATGAAGGAGAATGCTGAATCAAGGAAAGCTCCAACCCAACCCTGCAACCCCCACAGGGCAAAGAGGTGGGTTCCTGGGAGCTCCAGCCGTCACTTATCCACCCATCCTACTCCCTAAACTTCTGGGGACACAGGAACGAGATACTGGGGACACAGATACTGACCTTGCATGGTTGAGTGAGGGGCAAGCAAGCAGGTGACAATACAATCTGATAAGTGCCACTGGGGGAGGGGGGGTTCTGTATGACAGCCGTGTAATAGGGGAGGAAGAAAGGGGCCATTGGTTCTGACACCCCCTCCTTTGGCCAGGGGGTACACAGGGATGGATTCCCAGAAGAGGTGCCCACAGTGAGGGCTGCTGCCTGGCAGGGCAAAATTAGAACAGCAAGTGAGGCATGGTACGCAGCAGCACAGAGGCAAAAGAGGGCCCCATGAGGCAGGGAACTGGGGTTCATAACCACAGAAGCTGTCCACAGTAAGCATCAGGTTTTCTCATGCCAGGACCCAAGGCTGAGAAGACACTCAAAACCCACTAGCACTGGCAGCCAGCATGGTCAGGAGCCCAGTTTCCTAAGAATCTGGAAAATTTGTTTTTGAATGTGTCCAGCCACTATCAGCTTTTAAATGACAGAAGGTATATCTTATAGACTCATCCACACAATTTGGGCACAGGAATTGGTATCAGTCTGACATGGTTTGAGCATGACGACAGAGATCCATCTGCTTCACACATTCTCCACACCCTCCAAATGTCCTACTATGCTGCCCTTAATGCCACCAATGTGTGACTGCTTAACCCTATAGGTGGAGCAGTGCTCTCTCTTTCTAAAAGCAAACATCACCAAACAAGACCATGTATCATGTCTCATTACCTTAGTTTACTGGAAAGTTACATGTGCTTCCTCTCTGATAGATGATATAAGTAGAGCTTTAGGCACCAGTGTCATATTGACTTGGGGCAGGAATTATGGTGGCCCCAAATCTCCTATATAGGAGCCCATTTGGTTGGAAGTGTTCCAGGTGACTTGTTTTGGAACTGTGGCTACATAGTGAGTCCTCAGTCTTTAATAAGAGTGAGTAGTTCTGATCAATAGCAGTGGCAAAGTTTTCTAAAAACACTTTTCTCACATTTTCCCACTGGACTGAGAAAACAAATCGTAATATGAGGTTGAGGATGATTTTCATCATTATTCATAATATTTTTTTGTACTCATATTTATCAGCTGCAATGATATATTTACATTATATATCATGTAACATATAACCATTACTGTTTTACACTTTCACATTTAGAAAATGATTCTTTTTTTTTTTAATTTTTTTTATTATTAGAGTTCAATTTGCCAACATTTAGCATAACACCCAGTGCTATTCATAGTATTTTGAAGAGTGGCTACAGAGAGTAGCCAACCCTACCTCCAAAAGCAGATCTTTGTGACCCTAAGGTCTTGATAAAAGAGACCCCAGCATGGTGGGGTGAACAGTAAGGGTTATTGCAGGGCAGAGGAAAGTAAAATGATATAGGTGCTTAAAGGCCGACTCAAATATTTCGTCAACCTTTCCCTTTTCCCCCATGGGCTCTGTAACAAAGGAGTGGTGGGACATGTCTGGAAGCAAAACCCCAGGAAAAGCTACAGTTTCAAGAAAGATCCTTGGCTGGTCTCTGACTTGAATTCCTCTAGGTAGGAGGGCTGGGATTACCTAATGGAAAATTAGGGTGGAGAAGAGGTAGGCGGTTGTTCAAAGAGGAAAAAGATGCAAGTGCAATTTTAAAAAATGCTATATTCATGATATCTAATTAAAATAAAAACAAATCACTAAAGAGTCTTAAATTTTAAAATAAATAAGCAATATATAACCATCTTGATATTTCTGATGATGGTGCAGTAAAGCAGAAATGATTTACTTTTCTTTAGGAAAAACAAATAGCCAACATAAAAGCCAGGAAGGTAAAATCTAGATCTTGAATGTTAAATCCTTTTTACTCTTATTATGAATAATTTCAGCCTCCTCTCTCCTATTCCAAGGATCATTCACCCTCCCACAAACAAAAACAAGCAAAAATAAAAACACCACCAAAAGAAGAAAAGAAAGGAGAGAAAGAAAGAAGGAAGTGAAGGAAGTGAAGGAAGGGAAGGGGAAGGAAGGGAAGCGGAAGGGAGAGGAGGGGAGGAAAGAAGGGGAGTAAAAGAGGGAAGGAAGGAGGGAAAGGAGGGAAGAAGGGAAGGAAGGAGGGAGAGAAGGAGGGAGGGTAGGAAGGAGGAAAGAAGGAGGGAGGGAAGAATGGAAGAAGGGAGGGAAGGAGAAGAGAAGAAGAGAAGGGAAGAAGGGAAGGAAGGTAGGAAAGAAGGAATGAGTGGGAAAGAAGGAAGGAGGGAGGGAGGGAGGGAGGGAGGGAGGGAGGGAAGGAAGGAAGGAAGGAAGGAAGGAAGGAAGGAAGGAAGGAAGGAAGGAAGGAAGGAAGGAAGGAAGGAAGGAAGGAAAGTGGGTGGGTATTAAAATCCCATGAACTTCAAACTACTTCCTTTCATTCCCCAGAGTTTCTGTGAATGTCCGAGTGATGGCCTTTTAGCTCTTGGCTCTAAGTCCTGATTGTTAATCCCAGACTGGGTCTGGAGGGAAGAAGCTGGGACAGTTCACAGCAAAGAGATGTGTGCCAAGAAGTGGGGGCGGAGCACAAGGAGCTGAAATTCTAGGGCTGGGTGGGCTTAAAGTGCCCTTGCATGTGGGCCTAGAGGATCAGAGTAAGTGACTTCCAACTCCAGAGCCGGAGAGGAGAATCTCCCACACCCCAAACTTGTTCTACACTCTATTTCCTGTCTAACCATTAGTGATTCTCATTCCTTTGGGTTAACATTGCCCATGGTAGGTTTGGAACCACTAGCTACAGGGCAGACTGTTATCTGACATGAATTGCATCTCAAAACGGTCTGGTTTGGGGAATATAGTGAGAATGTGCCCCCTAAGAGAGCACTTGTGGATTTGAGAACTTGAAAGAGCAGAAAGAGTTGGAAAAAGAAATTCAGAACCTCAAGCAACTAAACACTCAATCACACTAAGCAAATTCTTAGAGTCTCCACCCCTTATTCTCTGAAAGCTTTCACAATGCAAGCCCCCATCCTCTTCCTCTCCCCTGTGTGCCTATCTTCAGGAGGCCTGGGGCAATGACAAGAAGTCCTGCACACAGGCACGGCCCCCGCAACACATGGGACATTCCTGGCGTCGAGCTACAGCAGAAGACCCAGATCCTCACTCAGGAAATTTTCCTGGAGAAACACGCTTTTAGGTAGACAGAGAATGAATCCTTCCTCTCTCAGGGTCTCCATCTCCATCCCAGCAGGTGAAGAGACAGCAGTTCCTGCCATCCATCCACCAGATGGACCTGAAGAGACACCCCAGAGGAAAGGTTAAATCCCATTTCCATTTCCCTGTCACTCCTGTTTCTTCTCCCATTCACATCCCATGTCTTGTTCACTGGCCCATCCTCAGTGTCTAGATAATCAAGAGGAGGGGGTTAAAGATGGGATAGAAGCCAGCCAAGACCCTCTAGATGCCTGGGTGGTTACTAGGGTCTCATCACCCACACCCACTTGGAGATGCCCTGTTCACAGCCAAACCCCCGGCTGCTGGGGTACCTATTACACAATAAGGCCGAAGTTTCCTTAGAGCATTTGGCCTGAGCATCAGACAGAAGCGTCTCTGGCTTCAGGTAAAGAATGACATGCTAAGCGTTTCCTGGCAGCCCAGAGAGCGAGCCTGAATACCTACCCATGTTCTCAAGCTACATAAGTCCAGGATAAACTGTACTGCCGCAAAGGAAATCATAAATAATGCATCCTAAGACCAGGACTTCAATATCTTTGAAGGGTTTCATTTCTCCTCCCTTCCAACTTTGATATATGTACTTACTTAACAAGGGTCTGGGGAGGGTTAATTGAATTAATATATGTAAAGTGCTTTGAGTTTGAAGAGAATACGCAATATAAATGGAAGTGTCACTAAAAAGGTTAATCTAATTTATATCTAACACTTTCAGTTCACGGTGTTAATGAACTATATCCTTTTAGAGAGTGATTAATTTATAGAAATGTGATTATTTTTCCTAATGCTATATATGGGTCAGCTTCTCCTATTACTATATCTAACTTTATAGGAGAATTCAGCATTTTATAAATTAAAACAATAAATCAAACACCCCTGTAATGGCTATATTTCATTAATTACAAGGAGACATGCATTAGATTAACATTTATCTGTTTTAATTAATTTGCTGCAATGCAGCTATCCATGCAAATTGGAAAACGACACATCAACTTGACATAATATTAACAGTTTTGACTGGTTCTTCCCGGAAAATTTATGGACCTGCAGCTGTTGCATTCTTGGGTAACCATGGTGACCACCAGCTGTGTGACATATGCAGGCTGTACATCAAAGAGCTGGGAAGGAACTTAACACTAAATTCAAACTTCTCCTGAAAATATACTTAACTAAATAGGTAAGGCAGTGTAAAAGAAAATGATGCGGGGTTCTGTTTGGGGGAGTTGAGTCTCAAAGTCTCAAAACAAATTTCTTAAATCTGATCACCTTCCTTTCGTAGACACTTTATCCTTGCAAAGGGCATTCAGAGCCACTTCCATGTGGATACTCAGAACTTTTGTGGGTAGAGGAGGGAGGGGGCACAAAGCCGACCCCAGAGGAGTGAATGATTTGCCCCCTAGCTTCACACTGATCAGTGGGTCCAGGTCACAAGACGTCATTCTCCACAGTGACTTCTGTCAGACTTGTTTGAAGACTGCAGATTTAACTATACACTACAACAGACATCATGGACATGCGAAGTGGTGTAAGTCACAAAAATGATACTTTTTTTTTTAAAGTCAGTCAAATTTCAGCCATTCAAGCATTTTTATTTTTTTTAAAAATTTTATTTATTTATTCATGAGAGACACAGAGAGAGAGAGGCAGAGACACAGGCAGAGGGAGAAGCAGGCTCCATGCGGGGAGCCCGATGCGGGACTTGATCCTGGGACTCCAGGACCATGCCCCAGGCAGAAGGCAGCACTAAACTGCTGAGCCACCCAGGGATCCCCAAGCAAGCATTTTTAGGGCAATAAGAGTAGCACTTATAGCCTTTCTCAGTGAGAATTCCAATGGCATCTGCCGGACTTGACGCCCTCACACATTTTGGTGTGGTTAATGTTCTCCTAACTCATCTGTAGAGCTCAGTGTTTTCAACTTTTAAAGTGAATGCCATTAATTGGTTTGGAAAGTCAGATAACTAAAAGGGGGAGGCCTGATGAACAGTTCCTACCAGTGCCCAAGGGCAGGAAGGGGCACTCACCAGGAGAAATGTGCAAGAGCAGAGCCCTGAGGGACTCACAGCCTTCATGGGTGGCACCACCCAGCACACATTCACCACCCCCACACTCAGCATTCACTATGAACCTTGGGCAGTGCCGGACACTGGTCACACAGAGGTGACCGGGATTCTTTCTCCAGGAGGGCCTCACAGTCTACCTGGGGAGGCAGGAAGGCAATAGGCCTTTTTTTTTTTTTTTTTTTTTTTTTAAGATTTTATTTATTTATTTATTCATGCAACACAGAGAGAGAAGCAGAGACACAGGCAGAGGGAGAAGCAGGCTCCGCGGGGAGAGCCCCATACAGATCCCAGGACCCAGGACCACGACCTGAGCCAAAGGCAGATGCTCAACCGCTGAGCCACCCAGGTGTCCTGGCAATAGGCACTTTGATGGGGGAACTAGAAGTGGTAAAATATGGAACAGGTCACCACCTGGAAGCAGCTTTGTAACCTACGTTAAAGAAACAAAGCATTCTTTGGGGAATTGTTAGTAGCCAATGGGAGTACTTCTCAGATTTGGCTGGGCATCAGAAATACCTGAGAGCTTTGAGGCAACCTGGTGGCTCAGTTAAGCTTCTGCCTTTGGCTCAGGTCATGATCCCAGAGTCCTGAGATAGAGTCCTGAGACAGAGGCCTGCATCAGGCTCCTGGCTCCATGAAGGTCGGCCTCAAGGTGAGCTTAACCTTCCTGGCCTTGGTTTTCTTACCTTTAATAAGAGCATACTTATTATCCCCATTGAGTTGAGTAGCTAGAAGGCTAAATGAGTATTAATACCTATAAAGCACTCAGAGCAGTGCCTAGAAATAGTCAGCTCTTGGTAGATGGCTGTATTTGCTATCTGGAAATTGCTGGAAAATTCTTTGAGAAGAGAGGAGGCCTGATGAGAAGTGAGGGGAAAACCATCAACTTTTATGGCAGAGTTTGGAACTATCTTGAGAGGTACTATCATCAGAGGTGAGGCTCCCTGTTCTCAGAAAGCAAGTGGGCCTTCATGTACCCCTGCTTCAGAGGCGGCTTGGGTTATAAAAGTGCAGGCACAAGTTCTCTGCAGATGCTTCCTGTCCTAGCCTTTGCCCTATGAATATGTGAGCTGCTAGAAGGGGTTAAGGTAGGGATGGGAGAGGCAGAAATGTGGGAGAGAGCCTGGTTTCCTCTAGAACAGGAACTGGTGTCCTCCTCCCTCTCATAACCCCCACAGCACCCCTTCCAATCCCAGGGCAGTGGCTACAGCATGTGGCAGAAGGATTAGATTTCCAGTACTAGGGTCCCCATGGCAGCAAAGATCCTGCTGTCTCTGGAAGTAGAGAGTCAGGGACATCGAGGGGCCATGCTGTTCAGATAGTGGGCATCACAAGTGGTAGCCTGTGACAGAGAGAAACTTGAAGCCATTCCAAGAGTGCAAAGCTATTCTCAAAACCCTGGGGCCCTACCAGCCCCTAGTATGAATGGTGCAGGATGGATTCATGAGGACTAGGATGGAATTTCCTGTAGGCCTGGTGAGACTGGAGTTAGTGCTACCCTTCCTGATAGCAGTGTGAGGGAGGGGTGAGGAGGAGGTAAAAATTAAAATTTAGCACTTTCATTGCAACACCTGCTGAATAAGGTAGTAGCAATGAGCACAGAGAGACATGGGAAGGATTCTAGATATTCTAGATATTCTAGATATTCATGGATAGAATCAACTGGACATGATGAAGGATGGGGTGTGATGGAGGAGAGAGAAGCATGCTGGAGGAGTCCTGGGGCTCTGACTTGGGTGAGTGCACATCCAAATGAAGGCCACAGACAGAGTAACAGCAGATTCCTGGAGGGAGGTAAGAGGTGGGGCATACATGGGACTGATGGTCCCCCAGAGCATCCTAGAGGAGGCAGACATCGATGAGCCTCTGAGCAGGGCTCAAGATGAGCTAGAAAAATTGGTCAGGGCCAGAGATGACCCTGGGAGAGCTGATGCAAGCAGAGGGCATTGAGCTGGGGACAAGCAAGGTCCTGAGAATGTGTAAGGACAAGAGCCGGTTCCAAGGATTAGAAAACCACTTAAGGGGGCAGCCCCAGTGGCGCAGCGGTTTAGCACCGCCTGCAGCCCAGGGCGTGATCCTGGAGACCTGGGATCGAGTCCCACGTCAGGCTCTCTGTGTGGTGCCTCTTCTCCCTCTACCTGTATCTCTGCCTCTCTCTTTCTCTGTCTCTATGAATAAATAAAATAAAATCTTTAAAAAAAAGAAAAGAAAAGAAAAGAAAACCACTAAGGGATAGCAGAAGTGGGCTTTGGGTGACATCGTCCAAGACATCACTTGGCTCTCTGGGGCAGGATTACAATCACCTACAAGCAGTAAGACCCCCTGGTCTGATTTCTGGCTCTGTTGCTGCAGGCCCTGTGGGGTTCCTTTACCAACCCATAAACTGGGTATTTGTGAAAAGAACAATTGACATATATAATCATGCCATGCCATGAGAAGAAAAGGCAGCCTTATGAGTAGTCAGGCACCTGCTACTCCATCTACACCATCTCCTCCCACTCTTGCCATGTTCACTTTTCAGCATCCCCACCTCATTCTCCCCAGCATCCAGTCTAATATATTTGAAAGCGTTCATGGTATCCTTTATTCATCCTAATGAAGGAGTCAGAAGAAGGCCATGCTTAACCCAAATGAAAGACCAGCTACAGAGCTCTTTCTGGTGCAGGAGACCCCTACAAGCACATCTCAGGCCACGCAATGCAGACAGCTGCCTTCTCTGTGTGGGGCCAAGCATGACTGTGATGGGAGGTGAGAAAGGCTTCGAGCTGCCTGGACCAGAAGCCAGAAGCCATGCTTACTCCTCATGGCGAAGCGAATCAGAGAAAGGCTTGAAAAGAAACGGACTCTTTTAGCAATTTTGTGGTGAAGCCCAAATGTTCTCAGACAGTGAGGAGATGCCTTTTCAAGGTAGGAAGAGCCTCTCTGACTCCACTCAGACCCTTCCCCGAGCAGACATCACATCACTCTGGTCGGTAAGCCCAGGTGATGTGGGAAATCCATGTCTATCACACTGTTCTGGGTTCAAATGTCAGTTCTACAACCTCTAAGCTGTGAGACCATGAGCAAGTTACTTCACTTCTCTGGGCCTCAGTTTTCTCAGTAAAGATGGGATAGTCAAAAAAAAAAAAAAAAAAAAGATGGGATAGTCATTCTACCTGCATCACAGGGTTGGGGTTAAGACCAAACTAATGGACGCCTGTGAAATGCTGAAAAAAGTGCCTGGCACACAGTGTGCATTCAATAAACATTTGTTCTTTTATTAGCTCTGTAATCTGTATGCAGAAATGTATTCTCTCTCAAAAAAAAAAAAAGGGAAAGAAAGAAAAGAAAAAAATGGGGTGCCTGGGTAGGTCAGTCAGTTAAGCGTCTGACTCTTGATTTACACTCAGGTCATGATCTCTAGGTCATGAGATCAAGTCCTGTTTCAGGCTCTGCGCTGGGCACGGAGCCTACTTGGGATTCTCTCTCTCTCCCCCTCCCCTGCCTTTAAAAGAAAAAAAAAAGGAAAACAAAGAAACACATTTGGCCAAGGCTGAGCTCCCTCTTGACTCCTACCTGTGTGCCAATCATGTGCATTCTTACCAGCCTGCATTCACCGTCCTGCCCCCCTCCTATCTGCTTACCCAGCTCCTACTCACCCATCAAGCCCCCTTTCATTTTCTCGGTAAATCTTTCCTGACTTCTCCCATCCTTGCCAATTTCTTCTTTTTCTCCAAGATTTTTCTGAGGTCTCTAGTGCACAATCTACCCTTTCCCCGTCAGCTATGAAGTTCTCCAATAGTTCGTGTCATGTGTGATGTCTGCCCTACACAGAGTGTGAGCTCTTTGATATCTGGAACTTGCTTTATCTTTTTGTTCCCCTCACGGAGAATAACAGAAGACTAAGAAGTAGCTCCTGGCTGATAAGGCTAAAGAACAGGGCCCAGCGCATGTTTGCATTGGCCTCTCACCCAAGGCACCCTTCTCTGTCACCCCCCAGCCCCGCCTTCTGCTGATGCTCCCTCAAAGCCCACTGCATGACCGTTGTGGATGAATGTCTGCGTCCCCTCAAGATTCATATGTTGAAACCCTATCCCCAAAGTAACGGCATTAGAAGGTGGGGTCCTTGGGAGGTGATTGCAGTAAGAGGGGGCCATGGGGGTGGAGCCCCCTATCAATGGGATTAGTGCTCTTATAAAAGTCAGGAGAAAGCCTGCTTCTTCTCTCTGCCCTCTACTCTTTGTGTGGGTACAATGAGAAGCCGGCAGTCTGCAACCTGGAAGAGACTCTCACCAGAACCCAACCCTCCTGGCATCCCGATCTCAGACTTCCAGCCCCCAGACTGTTAGAAATCAATTGCTGTTGCTTACAAGCTACAAAGTCCCCAGGATTTGTGTCACAGCAGCCCCACCTGGTTAAGATGATGTCCCTCCACCCTACACGGTCCATGTCTTGAGCTCAGCAGCCTTCCCCCAATTCAATCCTCTCCTGGCCCATCTCAAACTTACCATGCCAACAGAAGCACTTCCACAAGGTCCAGTTAGTGGTGGGCCAGACAACCAATAACAAAAATAATCTGTTTCAAGCTGCCATTTGGTTTCGTACCTTGGGTTACCTTCTTCTATATAAACAGGCATCATCAGAGAGGTTGTCTTAAGTAAAACCAGAATGTGTCTCTGCTTCCTGGAATAGCAGGGCTCGGAAGAAAGTGCTAACTGGGTAGGGAACTCTCCTAACAGCCCCAACCAACCACAGATCTTTCCTCCGGAGACCAGAACCCGCACACCTCCAGATCTGGCTCACCGAGACACGTTTATTTACTTATACAGCACACATTGCTGAGTCCTTCCTCTAGGCTCTCCCTACATTAAGTACCAGGGCTTTTGAGATGAGTGAGAAGGGGGCCCTGGCCTCGAAGGTGTCCACAGAGTAATGAAAGTGGTAAATGTTTTCTTTTTTTTTAAGATTTTTTTTTTCATGAGAGCCAGAGAGAGAGAGAGGTAGAGACCTAGGTAAAGGGAAAAGTAGGCTCCTGAGGGGAGCTCGATGTGAGACTCCATCCCAGGACCCCAGGATCACAACCTGAGCCAAAGGCAGACACTCAACCACTGAGCCACCCAGGCATCCCAGTAAACGTTTTCACAATTCAAGCCAAACGTGTATAAATGTGCACTTACATTTATATACAGTATTTTCCACACATATGCACATACACACAGAGAGAAAATAGAGCTTGGGCTGAGAAAAGACATGAACAAAGCTACTGAACTGCCAAGAGGTCAGCAAGAGGAGGTTACACCAAATCTCAGACTCTAGAACCGTGTTTACGTGACTAATAATTACAGTCACTACGTATTTAGTGCCATTTGCATGTCATAAACTGGGCTAAATGATTTCTAAGCCCTCTCCAGACAACCACCTTGCAAGATAAATTTTTTGTATCCTCCTTTTATAGATAAGGAAACTGAGGCTCAGAAAGCTTAGCTAGTTTATTCAAGATTATCTAAGTAGGAAGCAGTAAGACCAGGACTAGAACCTGGGTTTCTCTAAGTTCAAATTTTACTCCATACAGGAGAGGAGAAAGCATCTCAAACATCTACATCAGGAAACAACAGCACCTCGACTGCAAACAGGTGGAGCCACTAAGCCCATCACTACTGACTGCTCAGCTTCCACCTGCAGACCAGGCAGCAGCACGGCCCTAAGAGGCAGGATGAGATTCCAGCCCTCAAAGCTCACAAAGCGGTGCTGGGGACAGACGAGGAGCACAGGTGTGCCAGAGCGAGAGCCACAGTGTGCTGGGGGTGACCATTCTGGGAGATCAGTCTGGAAAGGTTCCTAGGGGAGGCTATGTCTAAGCCTGACCATGTGATGAGTAACAGAAGGGATCAGGCTGAGGAAGGTGACCTTTCAGTCTGAAAACATAGTCCAGAGGATCCATGAGCACATCCTGGTCCAGCAACCAGAGGGTTACATTCGGGATGAATGGAAGCTGGTCTTTTCAAGGAATCCAAGAAGTGTTCATCTTTTTTGAATAGCCAAGACAGAGAGGAGCAGAGGGAAGTGGTTATAATCACTGTCTGGGCACCAGATTATTTCAGAAATTGGGAATATGTTTGCACTGCAAGTTCAGTGGTTCTGTGAAAATCCCAAATAGTTGTACGGCATTAGCTGCTCAAATCCCTGCAGCAAGAAGCAAGGAATACAAAGGCCAAATGAGCCGTGCACCACAGACCTTACAGGAGCCCAAAGCTGGGAAGGCATGTTTCCAGACAGTTGTCCGGAGGGCACATTCAACTCTTGCCAGCCACGCTCCCTATTTTCTTCTACACGTGATACAGAATTGTATGCAGGAAGAAAACTATGTTTTGTTCAGTCTTCTTCACACGTCTCCTGACTTCTCTCTTTCTCAATGACGGGAGTAACAATGCTACGAACCTTAGAAACGGCAGTCAGGGGCAGTAGGAAACATACCTTTACTATTTATTGCACATGTTCTTCAGAGATTATGTGAGATTTGGGAACGTAAAATGCAAGTGCATTGTCATAAGGAAAGTCAGTCCTGTAAATACCGACTAAAGTGTCATAATGAATGTCTCTGTTTTGATCAACTATTACACATTTGTCTTTAAAAAAAAAAAAAATGCAGCTAACAGCGCTCTTTGCAGCCCCCCAGTGGTTAGAAGGGGAAAGAAAGAAGAAGGGGGACTCAGCAACTCTCATTCCTCTAGGGTCAATCAACTTTTTACATTGGAAAGACAAATGGCTTGTTTTCACCGCGAAATGAGTATATTCTAAGTGAAGGAGATGAAAAATGTTGGTTAAAATGCAATAATTGTACACATAAACAGTGAATCACTGGTAGCTCGGATTTTTTTTTTTTCTTTTTCATCTTCCTCTCTTAATCTCTGCAAAGCTTTCTATTCTGACCTGAGAACTCTGCAGTGCATAAGCACACCAGGTCCTTTACCCAAACAAGCTTTCCCTTTTTCCTCACTTGAGGCAAGCTCTCCTGTTTGCAGACATCTGCTTATAAATACACCCTTTGTTCTACTACAAAGTGATGAAAAAAATCTTTAAACACATGTCATCTGCCTGTTTAACAAAGTATCTATATGGGAGAAGGACGGCAAAAGGTTTGGAAACTCGTTGTTTTTAATTCTTGTTTTTACCAAAACGGCAGTCTCTCAGTATGATCCCTCCTATCAGGGACTCCTCTACCACACTTTGAGACATTTTCCTAATGAGATTTTCCTTGTCTTCTAAAAAAAAAAGAAAAGAAAAGAAAAAAGAAACTGCTTCTCAAGAATAGGGGTGTCGTGGCCGGATTGCTGAAAAGAAACAGGATGTCTGCTCGTGAATTAGTTTCAAAAACCATGTCACCAAAAATGTAAGGTTAAAGGATCAGCAGGAACTCTCCTATTCTTCTCAAATGTATCATTCACAAGTTGTGGGAGAAGCATCCCTGAGGTCCGGGGGTAGCAAACTGTCGACCTCTCGCTCTCCTCACCCTGCAGGTATACACACACCCCTCCCTGAGCCCTGGTAAGCTGCAGTCCAAAGCTCGCTTGCAAAACCAGGTTGCCCCTAATCGGGAACCTGTTTATCTACAGGTGCAAACCCCTCCGTGCTTGGACGACGGTCAAACAAGATTTCAGCGACCCCGTTCCCGCCTCTTGGTTACCTGGCAGGTCTGGCCACAGCCCCCAAACCAAGCGCACACCGGGCTCGTCAACAGCGCGAAGAATCAACAAGTTACCACCCAGCGGGGCGCTCCTGCCTCCCCAGCGCCCCCCGCCACTCGGCTCCCCCTGCTCCTCCCTCGCCCCTCCCCGCCCCGTCCTGCCGGCACGTGACCGCCTCTTTCGGACCCGCCCTCCGGCCGCCCCTACCCCGGCGCCCCCGCCCCCCTGGCACCCAGGCAGCTGTCAAAGTCCGCCGCTCGCCAGCCTACCGTCTCCCCGCAGCGCCGGGCGTTCCCCCGGACCCGGCTTCGCTCTGGGAGCGAGCAGCGGGGAGATCGGGACCGTCCACCGCACCGGGTGGGCGGGGGAGGGGCGCCAGGTGGGCACCAGGTGGGCGCCAGGTGGGCGCCTCGGCCCGCAGGTGCCCGAGCGCGGTCGGCTTGGCCGCGGGGGGGCTCGCGTTCCCGGGGGAGCCTGAGGCGAGCCAGAGTGGGTGCTTCCCCGGAGCCTGCAAGTTTCCACCCACCTCCGGGCTGGGGACGCGCTCAGCTCCGTCCTCTGAAGGTGCCGCCGCGGATTCCCCCTCCGTCGGGGCAGGAGCCGACAACCGCCCCCCCCCCCACCCCGGCGCCCGCGCCCTGCTCAAGCAGTCCCCGGGCTGCAGCCCGCGACGCCCCCACCCCTCGCCACAGGCAGCCCCCAAAGTTGTCCAGACCCCGCAGCCCTCCCTTCTCCTCCGTCCCCGGGCCCCGCCCAGGCTTGGGCCGGCGTCTGCAGGTGCAGCCTCTCGGGTCCCGGGCGCAGGGCGCTCACTTCGGGGACCCCGCGCGCGCCGAGGCCGGGGCAGCTGCGGCAAGGGAGGGCGTGCAGACGCGGCGTGAGCCCGGGCGCCCGAGCTGGCACCCGCACGCCCGCCCGGCCTCCCTCCTCCGCCAGGAGGAAACTTCCCCAGCACCCACCTCTAGCCGCGAGGAGGCGGCGCCGCCGGCTGCCCCCGCCGCCGCCGCCGCCGCTGCCGCTCCCCACGCCCAGCGCCAGCAGGAGCGGCACCCAGCACAGCCTCCCGGTCAGCATCCTCGCCGCCGCCGCCGCCGCCGCCCGTCTCGCCCGCTCTCGCCCGCTCTCGCCCGCTCTCGCCCGCCGCCTCGCGCTGCCTGCGGGTGCGCTGGGGGCGCCGCCGCGCTCGGCCTCCGCCGCCCGCCGCCCGCCGCCCGCCGTCCGCCAGCAGCGGCGCTCACTGGCGCGGACCCGGAGCGGCTCCGGCGCTCACCCCGGGACGGCCCGTGACGTCACGGAGGGAGGGAGGCGGCTCGTGCATATTCATGAGACGCGGACTCGGGCCCCGCTTCCCCGCCTCCGCGCTCCCGGCGCCGCGGCCCCGACCCCAACTTTCCTCCCGCGTCTCCGCGCTCCCGGGCGCTCGAGCTGCAGGGGACTCGGCTCCCGGGGCCGCGGCTGCGGGGGGGGGGGGCTCGCCTGTCCCCGCTCCGGCTCCCCGGGTAGTTCCCGCGGGGAGGGCGGGCCCCTCGGAAAGCGGTCGCCGGGGCGTGCGCGTGTCTGCGGGGCTGGGGCCGCCCCCGCCACGCCCCTGGAGCCGACGCCCGGGCTGCGGCCCTGCCCTGGGCGCCCGGGCTGGGGAGGGGGGGCGGGGTTGGAGCGGCAGGTGCGGGCTCCCCGAGGCTGGCGGAGCAGACCCGCACAGGCAGGCTGGGGGTTCCGGGCCGGCAGTGCGGACCCAAACTTCCCTGCAGCACGGTACCTCGAGGCAAGGAGTTCCCGCCTCTCTGGGTCACCCCACGTATCTAAGGCCAGGCCGCCTGACGTCATGCCTCGTAACGTTTTATGCCATTAACTGTCAGTGCCCGGAGAGCAGGGGCGACGCGCGTCGGGGCATCCCCTCCCACCCCAGGCCACGCAAGGCTCGTAAAAGCACCCAGTTAACGTTAACGGCTCAGAATAAACCCTTGCCATAGTTGCAGATATGCGGTGCCAATATCGCGCACAACCCGGGATTCGTAAGGAGTAAAGAAATACAGAAACAAAAGTTAGTTATTCACGGATTCAACACATTTACTGAGCACCTAGACAGGTGGTATTACCTGCCACTGGGCACTGGGCTCGACAGACATCGGAGGTCCAATGGCCAAAAAGAGTTGTCTGTCTTCTCCCAAAGCCTTTGTTTCCCCTCTGAGAAGCGAGAGGGCAGTACAAGGCAATTACAGTGCTCTGGAAATGTTATGGTCCCGCACATTCTTTATGTTGCCAGATACGAGCCTATACAAATCAATTAACAAAATGTATATATTGCAACAGTGTCTAAACAGCATCCTATAATTAATAACTGTTGTTTGGGGTGCTCAACAAAGCCATAAAATCCATTAACAGCCCTCCTGCTGCTCAGGCTTCCAGCACCGCCCTGGCAGCTCACCCAGCAGTTCTGAAGGCCAATTCTTCTGCATCTCCCTGCTCGGGCTGGCAGGGGAGAGAGGGGCGGCACCCCCCCCCCCACACCCCAGCAGTGAAGCACGGCGGCTGCAGACAGGCTCAGACCAAGCAGGGCACTTCACTGCAGGTCTCTTTAACCTGCACAACCACCACTCCGCGCTATTATTATTTTCATTTCACACATAAGGAAATAGAGGCTCCGGTAAGTTAGTAACATCCTTGCTTGCCTAAGATCAAAGACCTAATAAATGCACTAGGCCAACACCAGAATCTTGCATTTTGCCGACTTGGTATCCAGATCTAGAAAAGATGGCAAGGAGAAGGGCAAGCTGACCCAGGCAAAATCGAGGAGACCAGCAAATACAGGAGAAGTATAAATCTGTCTCATTTCCTTCCATTTACACTCCATCCAATTGCATATCTGCCTCGCCTTCATTTTCCCTAACCATTAGACTTCCTTTAATGACTGATCTGCGCTGTCCCTTGATATCATTCTACGGGGTTTCATTAGGACCCGTTGGTTATGGTTAGTCTCAAAATTTTACATGAGATTTCAAATGCAGACTAAATAATGAAAAAGAAGAGAAAATACAGCTGATTGGAAAACATCCCCCACCCAATGTAGCTGATCACCAAGAAAGAACACAACAGAGAGACACCAAAGAGCAGGCCAGTGACCAAGAGGCACAGTATTACTGGCCTCCATCTCCTCCTCTACAAATGGGGTTAGAAACAATGCCTATTGAGGGAGACAAGTACACTAGTGCCCCCCCCCCATTTGTTCATGTCTCCCTAATTCCATTCCCTTCAGATATGCTGTTCTATTTCAACTTAAAGCTTGGCCATATGACTTGCTTTGGCCAGTAGGACAGTCACACGCATGTTTCCTTTTCCTTTCCTTGGACCTCTGCCACCATCGTAAGAACAAGGCCAGGCTAACCCTACAGGAGGGTGAGAGACCGTATGGTGCAGAGCTGAGCTGTCCCGCCAGCCAAGGCCAGCCCAGGCTGGTTAGTAGCAATTGACTCCTGGCTGAGCACAGTTACATGAGCAAGCCCAGGAAGATCAGTCACACCTTGCCCACATCAGAGCTGCCCAGCTGACTAAAAGGTTCTTGTATTAAGCTGCTACATTTGGGGCAGGGGTTTGGAGGGGGGTTGATTAAGAAGCATTACACCTACTTCATAAGGTCATTACAAGAGAAAAATGAGAAAACGTATGTGAAATATTCAGTATGTTGCCTGGCACAGTGTCAATGTCCAATAGATATAAAAATGCCCCCCCCCCATCTCTATTTCTCAAGTCTCTGAAATGCCACTCATAACTCGGTTTTGTTTGGGAGAAAGGCACCAACCTGGCTGAGGGGATGAAAGTAAGTTCAGCCCTGGAAATACTCCGGCCTCAAGAACTTCAAGTCCACGTCAACTGTGTGGAGTACTGCTGTGCCCGGTGCTTCTTCTGGACCACTGCAGATGCAGAGAGCGGGCAAAGCAACCCAACAGTTAATGCATCACATGGTGCCAGGCTTTGCAGTGGAGGGTTGACATTCCATACTTCCCTTAATCCTTGCAACAGCAGGTATTATTTTTCCCTATTTTATTATAACCAGATTACTGGCTTAGAAAGTTTGAGTAACTTATCTACATTCATGTAATTATGCAGAATATGAATTCGTGTCTGCCTAATTCCAAATTCCATCTTTCTCCCACACATCATTGTTTTGAGAAGGCGTGTAGAAAAAGTAAGCAGTGAAAAATAGTTTTGTATCAGAAAAGGTAGCTTTGGCTATTTGATTTTTTTTTTTTCGTCTTTATCCACCATCACCTCTGAGTAATAAATAACCAGCTGTCACCAAAGTAGTAATACAAATCTCCAAATTTGTTGAGGTCCTACCCTTTATTTTTGACTTACTATTGGCACATGTTTCTTTAAAGACCAGGCTCAGAATATGGTAAGCAGGATAGTGTAAGGCCTTGGTCACTTTAAGCCCCAAGCCCAGGGGTCCCACCTGGTGGTGCAGTAATGAATTTCAAACAATTTATTTGGGTCAATAGATTTTAATAAATAATTTTCCTGTTCCAGAAAATACAATCTAAGAAGAACAGGCCCAACATAAGACCACCCAAACCCTCTTGTTTTCACTAAGGTCATTAATGCTTTGCCCAATTAAGCACCAAAATACAGCCCCTGAATAATTTAAACTGGGTAAAAGAAGAAAATAAATAAATTACAGCAGCTTGTGGAATCTTCTTTTTAAAAATAAAATTAATCAGATGTTTTCTGTTTTTAATTTAATTCAATTAAAAGTATTTAACTGTAAAAGAAAGGTTGAAAATCTGATCCTTGAAGACCTGAGGCCGTTAATTGTTCCCGTCCCTCATCTTGGCAGGTAAAGCCAGGTTTTCATGACCCAAAAGCAATTGGACAGGTTACAGAATTTCTAACATCTCTCAGATGTTTTGATGCTAGTGCAGACACTGCTGCTGCCAAAGGAGCTTTTTAAAGTTTAGGCATTTCTCTTCAGGAAAAAGCAAGACAAGCTTGTTCGTGACCAAATCCAGCTCATGTTCAACACTATTTAGACATGAGTGTTTTATGCTTGGCAAGCCAAAGTGCCCCGACTAAAAACAAATATGTCATTGATTATAGCAAGGAATTAGTCCAGTATTCTCTCCTATACTTCCCTTGGACTTGTGTACCTTGAGGCAATTAAAAACAAAACAAAACACAATCATAAAATCCAATGACACTTCTCCCATTGAGGGATAGAATCTATCTCTCCTGCCCTTGAATCTGAGCAGACTTGTGACTGCTTCTTCCCACAGAATTCAACTGAAGTAATGCTTTGTGACTTTCCAGCCTAGATCATAAAGGTGATGCAACTTCTGCCTTTCTCACTAAGATGCTCACTTTTGAAGCCTAGGGCCACCAGGTACAAAGTCCGACTACCCTGAGGCTGCCATGCTGTGTGGATCTCAGGCCATGTAGGAAGGCCACATGCAGGTGTGCTAAGAGCCCCAGCTGAGTCCAACATTTGAGTCATCCTGGAACCTTCAGATAATTCCATTTCTTAGCTGCTGACTCACCTTCAGCTGTTTGGATCTTGCCAGTTGAGTCCTCTGACATCATGGAACAGAGTGAAGCCATTTCCACTAAGCCCTGCCCAAATCCCTTGACCCACAAAATCCATGAGTGCAATAAAATGACTGTTTATGCCACTAAGTTTTGGGGTGGTTTATAATGCATCACGAATAACTAGAACATACTTATTTTCGTTTGTTCCCTACAATAAAGACAGAGGACAGGAAAGAATACTGAGGTAAGTCCTGTTATTAGTCCCATTTTGTAGCTCAAATGTGGAGACTTGTGAAGGCCAAGAAGAGTGACCAATAGAGCTCCGTGTGAAGAGAGTGACTTCCAGAATCAAACAAAGCTGGATTCCAAACCCAGTTCTACCATTTTCTAACCACGTATGACTCAAGAAAGCTACTTACTCTATTAGGAACTCAGTTTCCTCAGCTACAAATGGACTAATGTAACAAGGTTGTTTTTAAGGTTAAATGAGTTGCAAAGAGCTGAATCTTTTCCCTGCTGGATAGGAGAGGTACAGTAAATAGAGCTATCCACAGTGATAATTCACCCAGGGCTCTACGGGTTGTTGGTGGCCTTTTTCCTGATCCTTAGTCCAGTATTTGGTATTTTTCCATGCAGGCAAAATGTGGACCCGTGGACACACGTGGAGCCATGCCAGCTCAAGCCTCACCAGCACCTTTGCCAACACCGCCAAGGAAAGCATCAGCCCACAGGCACTGCCGGAGCAGTTCAGATATGCTGTGAATACCTACACCTAGCTTTGTTCCACCAAAGGGGATAGGAAAGAATCTACTACTTATTGAGCACCTACTATGAGCCAGCCATTATATACATCACCTCATTTAGTCATCCCACAGCTCTGGAAGGTGATTTATTACTCCCATCAGACACTCATGGAAATTAAGGCTCAAAGAGATTAAGTTATACTGTGCATTAATCAGTGCTCACCAAAGAAGTGGAACCAATGGGAGAGAGACAGAGAGACAGATATATAGATACAAATATCTTTATATCTATATCTGATATAAAAATGATTGATAATAAATATGAAGAGAAAGAGATTGACTTATTATAAGGCTCATGCAATTACAGGGGCTATAATTATGGGATCCTAGACCAAGATCTAGGTCCTTGACCCCCAGGAGAGTCAATGGTATACTTCTAGTCCTAGTCTGAGAGCCTGGGGACCAGGAGAACCAATGGTGTAGTTTCAGTCCAAAGACAGACAACCTTGAAATCCGGGAAGAGCCAACATTTTAGTTCAAGTCCAAAAGTAGGAAAAACAAAAAACAGCATCCCGGTTGAAAGGCAAGAGGAACCCTCTCTTACTCTGGAAGGGTCAGCCTTTTTGTTTTATTCAGGCCTTCAACTGATTGGAAGAGGGCCACCCCAGTTAGGGAAGGCCATATGCCTTATTCAGTCTACTGATTCAAACGTTAATCTCATCCAGAAACACCCTCAGAGGAACACACCCAGAATACCCCATGGCCCAGACAAGTTGACACATAAAATTAACCATCACATACTGCTACAAATGAAGGAACTGGGATTTAAACGGAGGTCTGTCTGCTTCTGAAGTTATACTTTTTTGCAGCCAAATGAGACAATCTGTCCAGCTGCCATCATGACTTTAGGTGCCAGGTTTGGATGGAGACCAAGGTGGGTTGCCCTGAGTCACCCCAATCATAACACCAGTGCAAGTTTTACCCAGCAGCCTTTGTCTTTCAGTAAGCTTTCACAGTTTCTCAGGATGGAATCCTGTCACCCTGCTGCATGAATTGTCACTGGCAGGTCTTCCCCAGAACGTTCCTTCCTACTTCTTTCCTTTCTGTATCTAAGGGCCGGACTTGAGGCCCCTGCCCCAAGCTTTCAGCTGTTTCCACCCTCTTCTACCTGGTGTTCACACAATTAGCTGCTTCATCCCTTCTCCACTATTAGGTACCCTCCAAGGGTCCACAAGACCTATAGCAGAAGGAGGATGCCTGAGTGGCTCAGCGGTTGAGCACCTGTCTTTGGCCCAGGGTGTGATTCCTGGGATCAAGTCCCACATCGGACTCCCTGCATGGAGCCTGCTTCTCCCTCTGCCTGTCTCTCTCTCTCTCTCTCTCTCTCTGTCTTGCATGAATAAATAAATAAAATCTTTAAAAAAAAAAAAAAAGACCTATAGCAGAAGGCCAAAGTTCCTTACCTATATTCAAGACTCTTATCAGCCTGGCTTTCACCTCCATTGATAACCTGACTTTCATTATGTATAAACTATGCTTCTGGCTGCTGTTGACACTGTCAGAAAGCTCTATGCCAATCACGTCTCTGTACATTTGCTTACACTATATCGTCTACTCTGTGGGTTAAACTGAACCTTCCACCACCCCAAATTCGTATGTTGAAGTCCTAACTCCCAGTACCTCAGAATGTGTCTCTATCTACAGAGAGGGTCTTTAAAGAGGTAAATAAGGTAAAATGAGGTCACTATGATGGGCCTTAATCCAATACGACTGATGTCCTTATTAGAAAAGGAAATTTGGACACACACATAACAGAGGGAAGCCCCTGTGAAGATACAGGAAGAAGACAGCCATCTACAAGCCAATAAGAGATGTCTCAGGAAAAAACAACCTTGCCAACATCTAGATCTCAGACTCTAGCCTCCAGAATTGTGAGCAAATAGGTTGTTTAAGGCACCCAGTCTGTGGCAGTATGTTGTGGCAGCCCTCGGATAGGAATACCACTGCCTGCAGTCTCTCTTCCCTCCCCATCTAGCCTACTCTGTCCTACCGCCAATAGATGTTTCTCCTAACTCCCCAGCACGTGTTTATCTTAAAATCTTCCAGAGACCCTCCAGTATATTTGAAGTAAAACAAAATAAGGGAAGGGGGAAGAAATGTGTGGGAAATATCAGAAAGGGAGACAGAACGTAAAGACTGCTAACTCTGGGAAACGAACTAGGGGTGTTGGAAGGGGAGGAGGGCGGGGGGTGGGAGTGAATGGGTGACGGGCACTGGGGGTTATTCTGTATGTTAGTAAATTGAACACCAATAAAAAATTAAAAAAAAAAGCAAAAAAAAAAAAAACAAAAAAAACAACCATTCTTAACTGTGATAAAAAAAAAAAAAAAAAAAAAAAAACATTGTAGGCTAACTCACAAAGCCCTATTTGATCTGCTCCTGCTTGCTTCTCAGACCATCTCCTTCTCTACTGGCCTTGGCTCTTTTGGACATGACAAGGTCTTCTCTGCCTTGGGGCTGAACTCCTTTCTGGGATTGTACTTCTGACCTTCCTGGGATTGTACCTCTGACCATCACATGACATTCAGGTGTCATCTTAAATGTCACCTCTCCAGATATTTTCTTATGAATTTACTTGCTCATTTTTTTCTTGTCTCTTCCCAGTAGAATATAGATTTTAGGAGAGGAGAGCCTCATGTGCCTGGCACATGGGTGCTAGATAGTTATTGAATGAATAAATGGTTTACCTTCCTTGAACAGAGTAATTTTTTCCTCATCACTCTTTTCTATATCACCAAACAATGTATTGCAAAACCACTTAAATATACACTCTTCTTATAAAAAATATAGAACTGATATTTTCATGTAGCTTGAGTATTTTGCTGGAAAATTTAAAATATCCTTACTGGTGGGGTGGTGGTAGAGAATAAAAGAGTATCTGAGGAGTTGGTAGGGCAGATATTGTTTTCATTTTATACAGGAAGAAATGGAAGCGAAGATAGGTCACACCCGACTTAAGGTCACACAGCCTGGGCTAGGTTCTAGTTGTCTAGAGTCCTGGTCCAAAGCTCTTTCTCTACATCATGTCCACTTATAATGGGGGTTAATAAGTATATAAATGCCAGTTGCTTAAAACACCTTGAACAGACTGAACTAGGAGTCAAGAAATGCCTTCCACACAAAACATCCCAATGGAGAGCTCTCCTCCATGAAAGAGAAGTGACCAGATAGCATTTCATTGCTTTCCCAATTCAGAGAAAGAGACTACCCATCCCTGCTCCCTTTTTGGAGCCTTCCAGTCTAAGGGTGACAGCTGACTCTCTAGGCTGCTCCAAGGAAATCATTCGACCTAAGTAATTTTTAAGTTTTATGTCTCAATTTCTCAATATTTAAGAAAATTTTTTCCAAGTTGGCGTGGCCATGTATAGTGAATCATGTGTCCAAAGGGGACAGGATATATTGTATCACCTTCACAGGATGTTCTACAACACCCGAGAATGTCAAAAAAACAGTGTTGAGTGGATGGCACATGATAAATGGTATGTATTCACCGGCAGAGGAATTGAAGGACATTAAAACCCAAGCCTTGCTGAAATGGCAAAGTGGGGGGTCTATTCCTGCTTTAGTCAATGAGCAGCAGAATACTGGAAAGTGACTTCACTGTAAAAAAAAAAAAAATCTTAAGCTATTTTTTGGATTTAGAGTTTGAGGGTGAATACTCTTAAATCAGACTACTAAAATCCAAACTAAGTACATTTCCCTAAAATTGGTCTAAAGGTTGATTTAATGCTGCAACTACTGAGAAGAGAAGAAGAGGGGACAAAGGGTTTTCAGAGAGGAGCTACACAAACAATGATTAAGGATTCTGAGGATTTATACAACACAATGCACATATGAATATGGAACTGTGTACTTTATAAACGGAGATTAGACCTTCTCTTAAACTCTCCATAGATACGACCCAGCAATTGCACTGTTGGGGATTTACCCCAAAGATACAGATGCAATGAAATGCCGGGACACCTGCACCCCAATGTTTATAGCAGCAATGTCCACAATAGCCAAACTATTGAAGGAGCCTCAGTGTCCATCGAAAGATGAATGGATAAAGAAGATGTGATTTATATACAATCTTTTGTATAAATCAATCATTTATATACAATGATTCCATATACAATGGAATATTACTCAGCCATTAGAAATGACAAATACCCACCATTTGCTTCAATGTGGATGGAACTGGAGGGTATTATGCTGAGTGAAATGAGTCAATCGGAGAAGGACAAAACATTATATGTTCTCATTCACTTGGGGAATATAAATAATAGTGAAAGGGAATAGAAGGGAAGGGAGAAGAAATGGGTAGGAAATATCAGAAAGGGAGACAGAACATAAAGACTCCTAACTCTGGGAAACGAACTAGGGGTGGTGGAAGGGGAGGAGGGCGGGGGGTGGGGGTGAATGGGTGACAGGCACTGAGGGGGGCACTTGACGGGCTGAGCACTGGGTGTTATTCTATATGTTGGCAAATTGAACACCAATAAAAAATAAATTTATTATTAAAAAAAACTCTCCATAGAAACTGATCACATGCTTCTATCTCCAAAGTGCTTAAAACATGCCCATAATTAATAAATTCTTTAAATACCTGAACTGTAATTTGGGAGTGAATATGAAATACAGACATTTTTAGACATCAAGTGCTAGTTTACTAGTGGGCCCTCATGAAAGGAAATTCTAAGATAAAAGAAGGAATAGAGAACAATAAAAAAAACATGTGGAAAGATCCAAACAAGATTTAAACCAGAAAATAAAAACATTAGCTAAAATGATGGGTAATTTGCATGGCGTATAAACAAAATTGCAAGAAAATACTGGGCAAAAATAACATGGAAACTAGAGTGGAGAGATCAGATTAAAAAAATTCTAGCCTCCATGTATTGTTCTGAAGTAGAATGGAGATATAGATGGCATTTAGGGTGCTCACCAAGAGTTCTTGTTCAAATTTAAGTGTAAAGCAGTTAGTTAAAGATTAGATATAGAACAAATAACTTTTGGGATGCCAGGGTGACTCAGTGGTTGAGCATCTGCCTTTGGCTCAGGTTGTGATCCCAGAGTCCTGGGATCGAGTTCCACAGCAGGCTCCCTGCAGGGAGCCTGGTTTTCCCTCTGCCTATGTCTCTATCTCTCATGAATAAATAAATAAAATCTTAAAAAAAAAAAGAACAAATAACTTCAAATTATTCAAGAAAAGGAGGGGATGGAAGAAAACTCAATTCTATAAGTGACGGTAAAAAAATTAAAAATGTGTATAGGAAAGGCATATTTATTAGAACAAAATAAATTGATATAGCAAACCCAAAATATATCATTACTAAATAGGAAAAGAATGAACTTACCTATTATTTTTTTAACTTACCTATTAATAATAGAGCTTCAAAATTAGATATTTTTCAAATGTTGCCGTGAGTCATTTACAAGCAAAACACCTAAAATATAAGTACACAGAAAAGTTGAAAATGACAGTGTGTGTATTTATATTTATATGTGTGTTTAAAAAAGCTTTGCTAAAGCAATGAGGGTCATTGCATAGAGATAAAATGTTAAATTTGGCAGGAAGATTTAATAATTCTAATCCTCTGCATACTTAATAACATAACCTCAAAATATATAAAGCAAAAATTTACAGAATTACAAGAAGATTCATAAATTCACAATCACAATGAAAGATGCTTCATTTTATAATTTGTAGGTCAAGCCTGCAAAATTTAGTAAGAATAGAGAACATTCGAATGATACATCGAGCAATTCTGCTCTAACGGGCCAATTGAAACCCAACAATGAACAATTAGAGTACATAATTTGACTTTCAAACACAAATTATGTATTTGCAAAGCAAGTGTCAACAAATAGTAAGGTATCTACATCATGTAGTCAACATTTTTTATCACCATGATGTTAAAACACAGTAACAAAAAAAAAGTTTTAAAATGCTCACATATTTGGAAATTGAGGGGGAAACTTCTAAATGGTTAATAGCTCAAAGAGAAAATAAAAGTTTAAATTAAAAAACATTTAGGAATAAACAATAGTGAAAATACTACATAATAACACAGAATGGTGCTAATGTGGTATTTTGAAATAATAGTATTTAATACTTAGCTTGGAAAAGAAACAAGTCTGAAGACTTTTCAGTGGCTCATGCAACACAAATGCTAGACAATGCACAATGATAGTACCTAGGATTGCGTGATACTGCTGAAACGACAGACAAAGAAATAGGATGGAGTAGAGAGCCCAGAAATAGATGAATACATGTATAAAAACTAAATATGTGCTTAGAAGTCAATGAAGGAAAGGATGGACACTCTATAAATGGTAATAAAAGAACTCCAGATGCACCAAAGTCTGAAAAATGCAAAATTACAAATTTTAGAAGAAATTTAATAATATTTTTATGGCTAAAAAAATATTTTTTATGGCTTACAAGTAAGGAAAAATCTCTTAAATGCAAAACCAAAAGCACAAATCATGAAGAAAGTATTGATATATTCAGTACATTAAAATTAGGAACTTTTGTTCATTAGAAGATACCATAAATAAAGTGAAATGTGAAACTGTGCCAGGAAAATTGATATTTGCAAGCCCATAACTAACAAAGGACTGGTACCAGAATATATGAAGAATTCCTACAAATCAATAAGAATAAACTAAGCAATTAAGAAACCAGGGGAAATTTATAAACTGGCAATTCATAGAAAACTAAATCCAAAAGGCAAGTAAACACACAAAAAAGATGCTCAATCTTACAAGTCATCCGGGAAATAGAAATTTAAAACAATAAAAAGATACTGCTCTGGTCTGAATGTTTGTATCTCTCCAGTATTCCTGTGTTGAAATCTAACCCCTAAGGTGATGGTATTTGGAGGAGAGGCCTTTGGGTGGATTACTGGGTCATGAGGGCTGGGATTAGTACCCTTATAAAAGAGGCCCCCCCTCTCCACTGAGCTCTGGAGCCCCTTATGCCAGTGAAAATAGGAAGAGACAGCAGCCCAGAAGACCTTCACTCGAAGGTCTGATCTCAGACTGCCAGCTCCAGAACTGTGGGAAATAAACTTCCATTGTTTGTAAAGTGCCCCATTTGTGATATTTTATTATAGCAACTCGAAGAGACCAAAAGAGGTGCCACTTCGCATACATCAAAACTAAAAACGTTTTAAAAGTGTAATAGTACCATGTACTGGTGAAAATGAAAAGCAATGGGAATATTCATACTGAAAGTGGGAATATAATTGGTATAACTACTTTAGAAAGCATTAAGTAGAAGCCATGAAAACAATATATGCATATTTTCCACAATCTAGTGTAGTTTCCCAGGGCTGCCATAGGAAAGTGCCATGAACTGGAGAGCTTCAAACAACAGAAATTTATTCTCTCACAATTCTGGAGCTTAGAAGTCAGAAACTGAGAGGTCAGTAGGGCCATGCGCTCTCTCTCTCTCTCTCTGAAGCTTCTAGGGGAAGATCCTCTCTTGCACCTCCAGGTTTCCAGTAGGCTGGAGTTTTCCTTGCCTTGTGGCAGCAAACTCGAATGTCACCACTGTCTTTGCATGGACTTCTCCCTGTGTCTCCACATCTTCACATGGCCATCTTCATGTCCAATTGGATTAGGAGCCTACTCTACTCCAGTACGACCTCATCATAACTGAACTAATTATATCTGCAAGCACTTTATTTCCAAGTAAGGTCGCATTCTGAGAACTGGAAGTTAGGAGGACTTCTTGGGCAGGAACACAATTCTACCCATAATGTCTAGCCATATTTGTTGGTTATATATTTAAAAAACATATATGTGTGTGTATATATATGTATATATCTCCCTCTCTCTCATGAATAAATAAATAAAAACTTTTTAAAGAAAAAAAAAGAAATAAAAGAGAAGCTTGGAAATACCAACCAAATGGAAGGAATAGAATACATCTTTAAAAAGTGGGCAAATTAATGGACAAATTAATCCACAAATATAGGTAGCTGCAGAGAGAAATTGCAAACTGCAAAATGGATTCCAATAATTACTCAAAATTCCAGCCAGAGAGATGATGAGATTAAAAAATATAAAAGGAATGTCAACATACAGGGAAGAAAGAGGGAGAATCCAATATAATTGGAATTCTAGAAGACAAAAGAGAGAAAAAGGAAAAGATATTGTAAATACAATTTCTGAAAATATTTCAGAATTGTTGAGAGTTGTCAAGTCTCCAGTACAGAAATTCTAATAAATGCAAAAATGGGTAAATATTTCTAGAAATCCACATCAAAATACATCAAAGGGAAATCTGAGAACGTTGTGGAAAAAGAGATCTCAAAAGCAACCAGACAAGGAGCGGTTTGATGATGACTTTTCTATAGCAACAGCAAGAGCCAGAGCACAAAATGCTGAAGAAAAGAAATGTCAAGCTCTAGTTCTATGCCCAGCAAAAATGTCTTTCAAGAAAGAAAATAAAATAAAGTCATTTTCAGACCCAAAAAAGGGAAAAAAGTCTGATCACCAAAATCACTCCTGTTAACAGAAATTATAAAGGAATAGGGAAATAATCCCAGATGGAAATTTACAGTTGCAAGAAGAAATGGTGTGGTATGATAGGTAGAATAATGACCTAAAGAAGTCACATCCCAATCCTTGGGATCTGTGAATATATTACCTAACGTGGCAAAGGAAAATTACAGTAGCAGATAGAATTCAGTTTGCCATTCAGCTGACCTTAAAATAAGGAGGATGTCCTGGATTATTGAAGTGGACCCAGTTTAATCACAGTGGTCCTTAAATGTGGAACAGGGAGGCAGAAGAGGAAGTTGGAGAGATGGCAGCTTGAGAGAGACTTGGCCCAACATACTGACTGTGAAGATGGAGGAAGAGAGTCCAGAGCCAAGGAACGTGGGCACCTTGTAGAAGCTGGAAAAAGCATGAAGAAATGGATCCTGCTTAGAACTTCCAGAAAGGAATGCAGCTCTGCCAACACCTTGATCTGGACCCCAGTGAGACACACAGAACTAGACCAGAGAACTGCAAGATAATAAATTTGGGCTGTTTAAGCTACTAAGTTTGTAGTGGCAATGGGAAACTAATGCAGATGGGGAGCAAGGGTATTAGTACATACCTGTGCAAGCATAACAAGGGTTACAGTATAAAATAACAAGAGCAATGCCAAATTTGAAGGAAACGGGATAGAATTTAAATATTGAACCATAATAGCATACATATTATAGAGAATATATTAGTCAGAGTCCTGTCAGGACATTAGAAAGATCACAGTGATTTGAACACAGAAAATTTAATATAAAGAATTATTAATAGCGACTGAAGTAATATGGAATTAGCTAGTGAGAATGAAAGGGATTTATAAATAAGACAAGAATGGTAGATATAAGGAACAACCACTATGTTTTGGGTGGGTTAGAGTACCCAAGGAAGAGTCCTCCACACTTCCCCCAGAACTGAGATCCAAACGTCTCTGGAAAAGGCAAAGCTTGGCTCACTGGACAGCAGAGAATTCACTGAGGTGCAGTGCCAGTAGGACCTGTTAGAATCTGCCCTCTGGGGTGCCACTAGAGGCTGCAATCAGGTGGGCATCAAGCCTCAGAATTTGAGAGGTGCTAGAGGAAGCTGCTGGCTGCTGCTGGAAAGAGCCACCAGAAAGGCTACTCTCTATGGAAAGGTAGTTTACTTCTCCAAGCAGGTAGGGTCAGCAGTTCCAGGCCAGCTGTGTAGAAACAGGGCACGTAGAAAGATCACTAGAAATTGTCATAATTCATTAAGTGTGTGTGATGAAATAGCAGTGTGAGCACTGAAAGAGTAAACACAGAAGATGTAACTGCCAAGCAAGTATCCTGAAAAATAAAATTAGAAGAAAAACAATACTAGCAACAGCAACTCGATCAATTCAAAGAAGACAAAAGAAGAGTAAGGCGGAACAGAAACAGAAACAGTGGAACAAATAGCACATAATTAGCACTCAGACATAAGCACGACTTTTTAAAAATGTAAACTCTTCAGTTAATAACTCTTCAGTTAAGAGACATGGATTGCCTGATTAGAAAATAAATCTTACTATATATGTCAACTTCAAGAGATGTAATTAAACATATTGTCTGAAACAGAGGGACTTAGTAAGATGAAATTCAAAGGATGTATAAAGAGAGATGAAGCAAATACTAACCCAAAGAACACAAGTAGTTCTATTAACATCTGCCAAAGCAGGCTTTAAGGTAAGAAGGTTCACTACTTCAATATCAAATATTCAATTCACAAAGAAGATAAAACAGCTCTAAACTTCTGGTTTCTTAATAACAGAGCCTCAAAATCCATATGGTAAAATGTTGAAAGAACTAAGGGAAAAACAGAAATTGTACTGTTCAGAGTAGGGAACTTTGCCAGACCTCTTTCAGTAACTTCTTTTAGACATTAATAAGGTAAAAAAAAAAAAAAAAAAAAGTAAAGGGATAGAAGACATACAGGAAAATAATTGAGGTGAATAAAAAGGGCATTAAAGCACATCATACCCAACCAATGGAGAATATGTGTTCTTTTCAAATACACAGAAACCATTTGTAGTAGTTAATATCGCTAGTCTCAATTCCATGAAAAGTGTGACCTATGCACTGTGTTCTCTGTCTACAACACAAGTTATAAACAAACAAACAAACAAAATATAAGAAGACAAAGAGCTTTAAACTTTTTATCTTTGGAAGCTTGGAGACACACTGAAAACAATCCTAAATCAAAGAAGAAAACATAGCAGAATTAAAAACCAAGCAGAAGTATTGAATAGCAGACATTTTGGGCACAGCTAAAGCAGCACTTAGAGGGAAGTTATATCCTTAGTGGTTATATTAAAAAATAAAAATATTCACATTTAATGAGCTAAGCAAAGGACACTAAAATAACTTCCAAACCAAGCAAAATAAAAGGAATAATAAAGATAAAAACAGAAAACCATTAAATAGAAAGAAAATGATGGAAAGAGGAACAATAAAGATAGAATTTGGTGTTTGAAAAATATTATTGAAATAGGAAAAACTCTTAAATAATCAATCCAGAAAAAGAGATAAAACATAAGCAATATTAAGCAATGTTAAGAATGAAAAGAAGGACAAAATTAATGTGCTAGAGACATTAAAAAGATAAGAGGATATGCTAAACAATTTATACTGATAAATTTTAAAACTGATGCAATAAATTCCTAAAAAGCTGAAAATTGTCTTCAAAATGTCAATGTTCTGAAAGATATTTCAAACAGGCTTGGGACTAAGTCTAGCAAGAAGGAAACTAAAGAAAAATGGAGAATGCAACATAGGATTATTTTCTTGGAGCCTAGATCAATTTAAAAAAATTTAAAACCTATAAATGATACTACTAGAACATTAGGGGAAATATGAATGTTATTGAATGTTAGATAAAATAATAATATCAGTGCCAAAGTGCCAAATTACCCGTGAGTAGTACTAGGAAAACACTACATAGTGAAATATTTACAGGTGACATTTTTATATCTACAGCTAACTCTTAAGTGACCCAGAAAAAAGATGTATGTGTATCTCTAGTTATGCATTGTCTGTGTGAGTGAGTGGGACAGAGAAGAGGAGACGGAGCGAGAGTTCAAGGAAGCAGGATACAGATGTGGCAAAATGTTAAAAATCAGCAGATCAAGGTTGAAGGTATATGTATGTTCATTGAGATATTCTTGAAACTTCCAGTTGGTTTGAATAATCTCAAAATAATTTTAATACAAATTAACAATATAAACATTATATACAAAAGAACTATAATAAAAACACAATTAGGAATATTAACTCAAACAATACAGGAAGTGATCCAGTAATTTAAATCTTCTCTCATAAAAAACACTAGGCTAATATTTTCATAAACTTTTAAGGAATTGATAATTCCAATCTTACATAAAATTTTCTAAATTATAAAAAAAGCAAGAATGACTCCAAATTCGTTCTGTGAGTGTACATAATCTCGATGACCAAATCTGACAAGGAGAGTCTAGAATAGAGAAAATTACAAGATAACCCCACTCATGATCTCAGACGCAAATGTTCCCCTCCTTCTGAAAACAAAATTATCAAGCTGACCTAATGGAGTATTAAAAATTGGTGCTTATTTCAGAAATTCAAGGTTCATTTAATTTTAGAAAATAGAGTAATATAATTCACCACGTTAACATATTTAAAGAAATAACTGGGATGCTAAATTAAAATATGCAGAAAGGTGTTTTTAAAATTCAATATATATTCATGATTTTTTAAAAGTCTCGTAAAACCATGAGTATAAAAACTATGGCAGAGGGCAGCCCAGGTGGCTGGGCGGTTTAGTGCCACCTTCGGCCCAGGGCCTGATCCTGGAGACCCGGGATCAAGTCCCGCATCGGGCTCCCTGCATGGAGCCTGCTTCTCCCTCTGCCTGTGTCTCTGCCTCTCTCTCTCTCATGAATAAAAAATAAAATCTTAAAAAAAAAAAAACTATGGCAGAAACTTCCACATTCTTATCAAATGAATATATGTAATTTGTATACATATCTATGTAATATATACTATACATGATATATATTAGTACATGTATTAATCTTGTGTGCTAAATGTCATATGTAATTGTGGAGCTGAAAGCTTACCCTTTTTTAACTGATAATAAGGTAAAGATGTTATTCTTTTGTTCAGTTTTGCACTGGAGGACATAGAGCATGATTTTATTTATTTTTTAAGAGTTTTTTAAAAGATTTTATTTATTTATTTATTTATTTATTATTTTATTAATTTATTCATGAGAGACACATTAGCCAAAGGCAGATGGTTTACCACTGAGCCACCCAGGTGCCCCAGTGAGCATGATTTTAAAAAATAAAGAAAGAAGAAGAAGGCATAAAGATTGGGGGAAAGAGGAAATGAACAATTATTGTTTGCAGATTATATGACTGAATGTGGAAGTAAAAAAAATCTATAGAAAAATCATTAAAGTCAATAAGAGCCTTTAGCAAGATTATTGGACACAAAAAATATGCAAAAATCATTTGCCTTTCTGTATACCAGCCACAATAATTAAAAATATTAAGAAAACTATCAAAAAATAACTAGGAATAATTACAAGAGACCTCCACAGAGAACACTATAAAACATAAGAGACATTAAATAGACTGAAATAAATTAGAGAAACCAAGTTATGAGTCTGAAAGTATTTTTATTTTAAAGAGGTGATTTCTCTCTAAAAAAAGTGTTATGTCAATTCAATGCAATCCCAATAAGAATCCAAAAAGTCGTATTTATCTGTTTATTTGGTGGGACTTTGTAACCTGATCTAAAATACATTCATAAGTATAAAGTGCCAGTAAAAACCAAGACACTCTTGCAGAACAAGGTGGTAAATTTTGTCTTACCTTGTATCAAGAATTATTATAATGTTATAGTAATTTAGATAAAAAGCTATTTGCTCAAAGACAAACAGCCCAGTGAACTAGAATAGAGTATAAGGAAACATACATGCATATATGGATAAAGAGATTTTGGATATAATGAAGACATAGTATCTTTTCAATGAATTGTGCTGGGACAATTAGATATGCATAAGGAAAAACCAATGAAATTCTGTGCCTACCTTATACCAATTCCTAGTGCATTAAAAAACCTATATGAAAGGTGAAACTATAAAGTTTTTAGAAGATAATATAGGAGAATATCTTCATGACCTAGTGGTAGAGTAGTTTAATATATATTTAATATATATATATACACACACACATACATAGATACATATGAAATACTAACCATAAAATAAAAAATTAATAAATGTGATTACATTAAATTAAAAATGTGTATTCATCTAGTATAATAAAAAGAGTGAAAATAGGAGCCACAACTGGGAGAAGATATTTGTGCTACATCTAATTGAACTAGGGTCTAGTATCCCAAATGTATGTAGGTGCTTCCTAATTTACAATGAGAATTATAGCCACCAGATTGTACAAAATTAAAAAGCCTACTCTTATCAAACATTAATGACAACCTGGAACAATGGGAATTATATTACTAATGGGGGTGTAAGTTTCTGCAATTCTTTGACAAACTGTTTTACATAGCCAAATTTAAGATATACATCCAGTGACCAATAAGTACTACTGTAGATATTTACCTTGGAGAAAGTGCACACATGGACCAGAAGACATGTATAAGAGTGCTTATTGCCACACTGTTTGGGATAGCTCCCAACTGTAAACAGCCCAAATGTTAATCCACAGTAGAAGGGATAAGTAAATTGTGACATCTTCACTCAATGGAATACAACAAAACAACCAAAATGAACATACTACTCCTATACACTCAAAAACAAAGCCATGAATACACCATGCATACAACCCAAAAACATAATGTTGAGCAAGAGAAGCCAGACACAAAAGACTGGCTAGTTAGGATATTATTCCATTCATATAAAATCTCAAACCTAGGCAAAAAGAAATTGTATTTCTTATGGGTGGATTCATATATGGTAAATCTATAAAGCAAAGCACAGGAATGATTATGACAAAAGCCAGGAGGGGCTTCCTATGGAGCTGTAAGACCCTGGAGGGCAGGAACCAGGTATTTTTATGTTTGTCCAAAACATCTAGTGCAGACCAGACAAACAGTTGGCACTCAAGAAATGTTTATTAGTTAGATGCTACAGTGTCTACAATATACGTTATTAAAAGTTAATTGTTAAACATTTTGTGGCCTAAACTTCTCTCCATCTCAGGCCACAGGTTCCAGCAACACAATCACAAAACATCCCCTGCTGTTCATGACTCTTCATGCAATGTTTGCAGAGAGCTCTTGCAGACAACACTTTTATTTTAGGCAATGGACACTAAAAGGAAGGAAGGAGGGAGGGAGGGAGGGAGGGGGGAAGGAAGGAAGGAAGGAAGGAAGGAAGGAAGGAAGGAAGGAAGGAAGGAAGGAAGGAAGGAAGGGAAGGGAGGGAGGGAAGGGAGGGAGGGAGGGAGGGAGGGAGGGAGGGAGGGAGGGAGGGAGAGAAGGGAGGGAGGGAGGGAGGAAGGAAGGGAGAAAAAAGGAAAATACCAGACCCCCCCAGAACTTCCCCACAAGGATCTCACATCATGATAGGGAGGCACGAAAAGAGACAATGACAGAAGAGGGTAGGTCATTAAAACATTGCTAATGATTAAGTATGTTACATCTCCTGCGAAAATGAATTGCTTTTAATAGGACATTCAATCCTCCAGCCAGCACACACCAAAGGAGGTTGGAGGGAGAAATTCTGGCCAGCAAGGAGGGAAGGGAAAAGAGATTTGAAAATAACCCAAATCTTACCACTTCTACTTACCTCTAGTGGTTGCTGGTTACTTCTAGAAGAAAACATGCTGAGCTCACCACCACCCCCCCTCCCCACTCCCATCATGTTCCTTAGCATACACAGGAGAGGCTGGGAAACTTGTGCTGGATTTTGACAATGAGGATGAGGGCCAGGAAACCTGAGAAAGGTAGTGAAGGGCATCACTCATGGAAGAAGGTGGTCATCTGGTAAGATGTTCTATCTTGGAAGGAAGCCAGAGGAGCCTGGAATCCAGGGATTGAGACATGCTGGCCAGAGCGGTAGGTGGAGCTGGCCTCTGGCTCAAGGAGGTGGTCCAGGGGGCCTCCCAGAGTGGCCCTAGATGGACTAGTGGACTGAGCTGTCAGTTATCACATGTTTATTTCTCTAGCACTTGTAGTGGAGTCTCGGTTAAATATTCCTGCCTGTGCCAGCTGCTGCCCACAGGGAAATAAGCGAAGAGCTGCAAGTCTCTAGGATCAGAAGAGGAGTGGAGCTGCCTGAGGCCGCTGTGGTGATGCAGCCTGAACTGGCCAGGAGTGTCCCAGGAGAAGCTGCCCAGGGGAAGACAGGACTCAGGGCTGCTGAGCCCAACTCCCTCCTGCAGCTCTCCTCCCAGCATCTCAGCCCCCTGCCCACGTGACAGGCCCCTTTGGTTTCACTAAGGGCATCAGCAGGTCTCACTTTGCCTGGGCTAGCGCAGGGTGGCAGAGGGATTCTGTTTCTCCCTAGGAGACTGCATTTCCCCAGGAAGCATTAGGACGTTGGACAAGTTGTGCAGTGGATGATCACAAAGCAGGACAGATGGGGGCTTGCAAAATCTCTTTTCCAAATATATCTCAAAGGGTTTTTGAGACAACTGTCAGTGGCTCCATAGGACATGGGGTGCCTGGTGGAGACACAGGGTGAGAATGGCCTAAAAAGCCAACCTTTCTCTGAGGCCTAATTTGTCACTCTCGGGTCGGGGAGCAAGTAGGGGCATGTTCCCGATTTAGTCTCTGTCTTGTCCCGTTCTGAGGGAGAGATATCCCAAGGCCAGCAGACCGGGCTGCTCTGTTTTCACAGCTGTGCACTGGTTGCTGTTACCAGTTCATGGAAGAGAGACCTCCAGCATAGACAGGACTCCCAGAAGAACAGAGAGTGAGCTAAGTTCCCAAAAGAGTTTTTAGAGGCAACAACAAATAAACAACTCGGATGTGAAACCTGAGGACAGGGTCTTCTGTTAGCAGAGGCTGACTTAGAAGAGCAACCTCACTTCCAGACTCCAGGGGCTAATGTCCTGGAATCAAGCTCAATGTGTAATCAAGGCTATGAAAAAAGGAGATCATCTTTGCCTGCCAGTTTTAATTACATTGTGGGGAAATAATGATTAACTAGAGCCCAAGACAGATAGCTTCTTAAAATACCAAGGAGAGCAGCCACATGCTATTTGAAAGTATATTGCTGCCATCACAGCAGAAAACAAAGGCATGTCAGATGTGGCTTCCTGTCTACAGATCCCAGATCTCCAGTCAGGTTTCCAATCCAAGAAATAACAGGGAGGCGCTGAGATTCCAGCTCCAAATTATTCCTGCAAGCACTGCCTCTCCAACTTATCCAATTACAAAGTGGAGTTTTAGGAAAATGAATGCTCGTACAAATCTGGAAATATCCAAAGTGGCACATTGTTTTGAGACATGTCATTACAGTTCTGCTTAAACCCCGGGTTTATTTCTGCTTGGGACATTTGCACAGGCAAGAGTAGATGAGTCAGGGGCAAGTGGAAGGCTCTCAGGGCTGTGTTGAGGAGAAGAGAGTGCGGTAGAATGGAGTGGGTGTTGAGAAAGTCCACAAATCCACTTGATTTAACTCTTTACGCATCACCTCTACAGTTGGTAAGAAAACTCCAAATCTTCCACTTATCCAAAGACTGGAGAGGAAAGCATGCATCCATGGAGGAGAAACACACTTGAAAGAACCAAAGAATTTTCATGTCTAATAAAAATAAAATTGGACTGCCACTGAGGGAAATGGAAATGGACTTCTGAAAAGAGATGAATTTGGTGGTTTCCGACCCATGGAGTGTAGTCCAATAGCTCTCATGGAATAGGGCATGTATCCTGAAGAAACTGGTAACAAAAAAAGATAAGGGGGTTATGGACAAGCTGTGCTCCTGTGATTTGGACCAGAGATTTCCAAATTAAACTGGTTAGATATTGGCCATGCTGGAGGAAGTGCGGGATTTAGCCATTTCCACCCAAGCCCTCGGTGGTAGGCAGTTTGGAATCCACCCTGTGCCTCTGTCCTCAGATTGTGATGTGCTTTGCAGACCACCGATGCCTCCTGGCCTGGTCTGGGAGAGCACCCTTTGCCAATCTCTAGGCTCTCCGCCCACCCAACTGTGGAGCCCTGCCTAGCCTGTGACCAGTGCATTCTCTGTGCCATTTGGCAGCTTAAAAACAAGTAGAGTATACAAATGGCCCGTGTGGGCAGCTGGCCTCTTCCTCTTCCTAACAAAGAGGTTATGGCAAAAGCTATTCGAGTTTCTCTCCAAATGAAGCTAAAGATGACATGTAAATCTTTCTGCTTGTTGGAAGGTTGCTGCTTTTCGAAAGAAATTCAAAATTAAAGATTCTGCAGTATAAATGTGTGTTACAGAAAGTAGTAAGATGACCATTGATTGGATGTCGAAGAAAGAATCACATCTCAGATATTGCAGAGCCTCGTATACACAAAACTCCCAGAGAATTTTGAGAATTCCCCACAAAGTTAATCCCCCCACAAAGTTAATCCCTTCAGCCTTAAAATACTCACCATGCATACTGCATACACACAAACTATTTTTTCTAGGCTATGCAAACCTTATAAAAAACTGAGATTTGATTCACTGATGTAGAAATAAGCATGACTCAATCCTGCTCCGTAACAGAGTACCACATGTGAAAATGGCTTCAGTAGGAACAATAAAGGTATTATGATGATTTTTCTTATAGGTTAATCTTCTGGGTCTCACAGGGAGTTTACCCTACCTGGATGCTGGGAGGCTGAGCCAGTGGACATCGTACACAAAACCCCTTCTGAGAATGGCTGGAACATGCCTCAGCAGGCTGGACAGCAAATCACAGGTTTCTGCTTGCAGGATGGTTTTCAATTGAATTCGGCAAGTATTTATCGAGCTCCTTGCTGTGCCCAAAGCCCAAGCTAGACTAAGCTAGGATAAAAGACAGAGAGGGAACATACTGATGGCTCCAGCCAGAGAGGAAGATGATCTAGGCTCAGAGGAGATGCTTCCGGCCTCGGCTGGGTTGGGATTTGGGACATGTCAGGCTGGAGAATGTGCTTCCAGCATATTCATCCAGAGTCTGCCCATGGCAAGTTACATTAGAAGCCCTTCAAGGGAGGCAACATGGAAAGAGAGGGCATTTCAAGACCCCCATCTCGAGACAGAGGGTGGGGGTGAGGTGAGTCATGGCTGGACACGAACTGAGGGGGAGTCAGGTTGGTAGCCCAGGAGTAAGAGGGGGGCCATAAATGCAATCAGTTATGTGGTGTCAAAGGCCATGCAGGGAAGACCCTGAGTCTGACCTCTCCCCTGTATTTTATTTCCAGAAGGCAGTTGCCCCACAGTGATAATTCCAATCCCAGTTTGGGATCCCAGCCCTCCTCATTGCAATAGTGGAGCACTTCATTTCTAACCAAGAATGCAAGCTCCAGAGTAGATATGCTTGGGATTAAATTCTGGCTCTGATACTTAAACTTCTAAACCTCCATTTCCCCACCCATAAAGGGGGTAATAGTAACAATACCTCCCTGACAGGGGTAATGTGGAGGCTGATGAGATCATTTCAGCACAAGGGCAGGCAGACAGGAAGCATTCCATACATGTTGCCATTGCATTCATTTCTCAGCGAATATAAATTAAGTGCCCATTAAGACTGTGTCAAGCCTATGCCCTGGGCCTCACAGAAATAAACCCAACAGAGTCACCATCCTATGTGAATGTATAAAGAGATGAATGAAGAGAAAACAGTTATACCACAGGCGGCAAATGCTATGAGAAAGGGAGCCAAGAGGCTGTTGGAACATGAAGGAAGTTCCCTCTATCCAGCCTGGGGAAGGGTGAAGCTTCTTGGAAGGTTTGATACCTGATTTGCCTTGAAAGGGGAATAGTAACTAACTTGGTGTAAGGGAGTATGGGAAATCAGAAGGGCATCTCAGAAAGGGGATCCAGCATGAGCAAAAGTAGGAAGGTTGTAAACAAGCAAAGCAGTGTTTGGAGAGAAAAGATAATTTGCCCAGGGTTGCAGGAACATTCTGCACAGAGCAGAGGGTGTAAGAGCCAGGCAGAGGCAAAGTTTTACAAGAGACACTAAGTGACTTGGATGCTCTCCTAGGGGTGGGGGTGGGGGAAGTAGGGAGTCAGGAGAGGGACCTGCATTCCAGAAGGGTCCCACTGGCATTATTGACTAGCTCCCAACAGAGAGAGAGAGAGAGAGAGAGAGAGAGAGAGAGAGAGAGAGCCTAAGAAGACCTAATAACCAGGAGTTCTTGGCAGTAATCCAGGGCAGAGATAACAGGGGCTAGACTGAGGGCAGTAGAATCTAGAAAGATTTAGGAAGTAAAATTGTTGCATGTAAACTGTGAAGGGAGAAATCCAGGTCAGGCTTCTAACATGGGAAGCTGAATGATGGTGGCACCAGTGTCCAAAGCAGAGCAAGCAGGAGAAAGGCAGGTTGGGACAGGAAGGTAAGGAGCTTGGGTCTGAGGCAAGTTGAATTGGGCTGGCTCAAAGGGCCCAAGGTGAGACAGTAAGGAAGGGAGGGTGACATTGGTGATGGGGCTAAAGCAGGTGTCTGGGAGACAGCACCCGAGCAGGAAGGGCTGAAGCCTGCTCCTGTCAGGGCTCCTGCAGCATACCTCGCCCTCTACCAGGCTGTACAGGCCCCAAGTATAGCTGTTTGCAGCAATGAGAAGGTGTCATGACTCTTCATGACTCATCTTCTCTTGCAGATGATCCTGGTGCCATGAAAACAACTTCTTCACTGGTGCTCTCGTCTCCTGCCTCTCTGCCCTCAAATGCTTCCCCCTCCCCTCTGCTCTTTCTAAAGGACTACATAAACCACCACTTACTTCCTTGTTTGGTCTTGCATGGTTCCCCACTGGCTTCACAAATCCAGCAAATCTCTTCAGCATGGTGGTTTGATAACTTTCTACTCATATAGTATCTACATGGTTTTCAAACAACTAAACAGAGAAAAGAATAAGTGTAATTAGCTACCTGGATATTTTAGAACAGATAGAGATGGTCTCAGCACCCTTCAGGATCTTTAGCCCATCCATTCTATCAGGTAATACCTTGGCCCCAAATATTGCCAACTTCTAGCTTGTCCTAGAATTTCAGAAATGGCAGGGCACTTAACACTGAAGATTTCCCCACCTCCTGCAAGGCCTTCATGTATAGTTCCTATTGCCACTTCTCAACTATCCTTCCTTTCCACGCCTACTGCCTTTCTTTAGGGAAATACATATTAAAGCATGTCTCTGGTGCTATCCTTTCTCATGTCAGACTCCTACATGTGCTGTACCTCTTTTCCTCTATCCCCAAAGCCTTTCATCTCCCCTCCCTTTGATTTTTGCCAGACTAATTACACAGAGACTCAGCATGGAGTAGGCACCCAGAATAGACAAGTTAATTTCTCTAAAAACCCATGACTAAGTTTGTTTCCCCTTCACGAGCTTCATCTAGATGCCAGACAACTGCTCAACCCTTGCCTCCTCCAAAGAGTCAGCGAGGTCTGCAGTAGCATCGGTTTCTAACCATGAGGACTCATTAACACACCAAGGGGAAGCCACTGTAGGAAGGATCGTTTGCTATCTTGTGGCAGGAACATGATTATAAACTGGAGCAAGTGGCCTTTGGGGAGTGGCACCATTTAATTGTTATCTCTTGCCTTCTCCATTATTCTAAGAAGCTGAGGTAGAAAATGAATATGAAACAGTTATGTCATTCCCCAAAGTAATAACTTTCCTTTTAGACAGTGTCTACATGGTTTTTAAACAACTGAATGGAAAAGTAGAAAGTGAGTCCATTGCTCAGCTGTTTTATTTTTATTTATTTATTTATTTATTTATTTATTTATTTATTTATTTATTTGCTCAGCTGTTTTAGACCAGGTAAGGATGGTCTCAGAATCCCCCAGCATCTTCAGCCCTTCCATCCTGGTGTGTGACACCCAAGCCCCACATAGCCCAACTTACCAGGGAGCCTTCGCTTGCATTTTAGGACTAGAAAATAATCTCAGAGGCCATATAATCTCACAGTGTCATTACAAATATTAAGGGAATGAAATCTCAGGCCCACTTATAAGTCTAGATGTACTGCATCCAATTAACTGCACACCTAAAACTTCAGGGAACAGGAAAAATTTCCAAGAAGGTCAAAGCACTAAAAATGCTCCATTCGGAGCATGAGGTCTCTCCTCTAGGAGCTGATGAGGAAAGAGATCATTTAAATGGGAACAAACAGATAATTAAATGGGAAATCATAAGGAGAAGTACTGGAATCTGTGTAAGCACTGGTGGGAGGGGGCAGTTAACCCAGAAGGGGGAAAGCAGTGCCAGCCTCTTATAGGAAAAACTGGACTGAGACCTCAGATACGAGTTAGTGAGGTAAAGTGGGGGAGCAGTACAGTGATGTAGACAAGAGAAACTGCATGTACAAAAGCCTTAAGGTGAGAACTCAGGGCAAATTTTGTAGATGAAAAGTGGTTCAGAAACATTGAGCCTTGGATTTCGAGATCGGGTAGGGAATAATGATGGGGAAGCTGGACAAAGAAGCCAAGGCCAAGCTCTGGCACATCTTGTATCGTAATAGTAATGCATAGTAACACTGAGCAATTTAGATCTTCTCCTGAGGTCAATGGGGAGAAATTGAAGGGGAGTGACATGGGCAGATATGCTTTTTAAAGTGATCGCTTCACTCCAGCTGCAGGGGAGGGAAAGGCCTGGAGAACCAGTAGGGAGCTACAGCCAAACAAGAGATGAAATGCAGAAAGGGCAGCAAGAATGGAAAATGGGGGAGGGGCAGAAATATTTAAAAGGCGGACTAGAGAGTTATTGGTTATTGGTTAATGTGGGACATTAGGGATAGGAAGGAATCAAGGGTGAGAGCAGGTTAAAACTCGGGGGACTGGGTAATGGCATCCACTGAATGAAGAACCCCCAAGAGGAGGCACCAGTGTGGAGCAGAGACATAAGAAGAAGTGTCTCACTTACTACTTATTGTTACTTATTTATTACTATAGGCCAGGCATGAAGATCAATGTTTTTCCTGTTAATACCTCATTTAATCCTCACTACAACATTATAAATTAGGCAATACTATTATGCCTAATTTACAAATAAGGTACTGAGGCACAGAGACATTAAGCACTTTTCCCCAATATCTCACCACTCATGAGGGGCTGAGCCAAGATTCAGACATAAGATTGAGTGGAAATCAACAATACTGTTCAGCTTGGGATGCTAACTAGAGACAAGAATGGAGATATTAGAGAGGTAGCCCAAGTCTAGATTTTGGGAGAAAAGTCAGCCTGGTATCCCGTAAGTCAAGTAAAGAAAAGGTTTCAAGAAAGAGGGAGTGATCGACAGTGCAGATGTTACTGAGAGAGGAGCCCAAAGACTGGAACTAGATTATTGGACTTGGCAACATGGAGGTGATTGATCTCAACATGAGTGGAATCAGTAAAGTGGTGAGGACAAAAGCTATCTGGAGTAGACTCAGAAAAGTGGGAAGTGAGGTGTTGGAGACATTAAGTGTGTACTCTCCCAAAGAGCTTTGCTTCACCACGGGAGTAGAGGAATAGGGCATTGGAGAGGAATACAGGATCAGGGAAAGTTTTGTTGTTAAGACTGCAGCAGGCTTGGGGCATCTGGGTGGCTCAGTTGGTTAAGCATCTACCTTTGGCTCAGGTCATGACCCTGGGGTCCTGGTATCAAGCCATGAGTGGGGCTCCCAGCTCATGGGGGAGTCTGCTTCTGCCTCTGATCCTTCCCCTGCTCGTGTTCTTTCTTTCTCAAATAAATAAGCTTTAAAAATAAATAAATTAAAAAGACTGCAATAGGCTTGTATGCTGATGGGAATGAGTCAATAGAAAAGGGCATTTTCATATTATAAAAACGAGAGAAAGGAAATCCCTGGGAGAAAACCCAGCCTGCAGGTGGAATGGTCGGCTTCAGATAGGACCAGAGGAGTGTGTCACAGGGAGAAAGGAGAACACTTGGACGGGAAAGGCCGATGGGCATTCTGGTGGGAGAGTGAAGCAGCTTTCTTCTATTTTCTCAGAGAAAGAATTGCATGATTATAAACTGACAGTAAGGAGATGCTGGAAGCTTGAGAAAAGAAGGGAGGTGTGGAACACTATCTAGATCCGGGGACCCACTTGGGATCTGTGATGGTAAATTTAAAGTGAGAACTGATGTGTTTCTCCAACCATGTTTATCTGCTTAGTTGCTTGTGTAGAATGGATGGAAAACTGGCTTTAAGCACAGGAATTGGGTTTTTCCAGGAAAAGGACAATGAAAGGAAAGAAAAGCAAAGGTGTGTGTTCAAGAGCAAATAGTAATGAAATACACATTTGAGAATAAAGGAAATAGGCCTGATGGGTAGTGGAAGTTGGCAGGACTCAATCTTAGGGTCCCAGGGAGTCCAAGAATTGCTAGAGTGAATTCAGCGAAGGTAGCACAGGACACAGATGGGAAGCTGGCAGTGGTCAGTTTGCTGTGCTCTGAGTTAAGGCTTTGCAGGTGTAGTTATTGCTAATGAGGACGTCTTTGGTGTGCCCGTGGGAGGGGGTACTGAGGTGGAATGGATGAAAATATCACCAGAGGTGGGCAGGTAAGCAACTAAGAGGTCAAAAAGTTGGGTGCCTCATTCCAGGAATGCCCAAGCCACCAAAAATGATGGCAGCAATCATGGAAGACAGAAATACAGTGAGCCACAGGACGCCTGGGTGGCTTAGTGGTTGAGCATCTGCCTTTGGCTCAGGTCATGATCTAGGGATCCTGGGGTCAAGTCCCACATCAGGCTCCCCACAGGGAGCCTGCTTCTCCCTCTGCCTGAGTCTCTGCCTCTCTCTGCGTGTCTCTCATGAGTAAATAAATAAAATCTTAAAAAAATAAAAAAGAAATACAGTGAGCCAGAAATAAAAACTTCTGACGACTAGTACCTGAAGAAGACGGAGTAAGACAGCATATGATTGCACTGAACGAGGCTAGATGGCATCTCATCCAAGGATATGCAAGTCAAAGAGGATGGAGGCCTGTCTCAGAAGAAGGAAGAAATGATCATCGGGAAATGGAATAAGGGCAAAGAGGACATTGAGCTCGAGTCTTGGCTCCAAAGGAAAGACAGCCTCTGCTTGCAAAGACTGCTGAAGAAGCCAAGTCCTTGGGGGAAAATCAAGTGTCAGAGAGAGCAGGAAGGTGGAGGGATCCTTTTGAGAAGAGGGCTCTGCATTCCAGGGGCACAAGGGAAGCATAGCGGAGGGTGGCCAAGGGGGAGCTTGGGCCACACAGAGCTGATAGATGATGTGGGTGAGGAAAGAGGCCCGCAGCGACACAGGGCCTGATGAGATGACTCCTGGTCGTCCCTCAGGCCTGCTGTGTCACAGGTTCTTCTTTGGGGTACACTTCAGGTCACTGACATCTGGTGGGTGGTGGGAGCTGCGGGTCTGAGAGAGAAAAGAGGCCACACTCGACACACAGCCTTGGGAGCTGGAAGCCTGCAGATGGAACGTGTGAGACCATCCAAGGATGGGGACGCTGCGATGAGCAGAGGACCGAGAATTCCCAGCAACACCAACCCAAAGAGGTGGCAGAGGTTAGAAAAGTCACTCAGAAGGACAGAAGGGGCTTCCAGAGGAGATGGAGAAAAACAAAACACTGGGGCCATGGAGGCTGTAGGAAGATGCTGAAGGCAAATGCTGCAGAGAGGTCGGCCAACGTAAGGAAGGGATGCTTTCCATGGGATTTAGTAAAGGTCACTGGTGGCCCCAGGAAGAGCCATTGCAGGGGCGCATGGAGGAAGAAGCTGGGCTGCCATGGGACAAAGCATGAGTGGGAAGAGGCGGAGACACTCATCCCCAAGGTGCAACTTCCTACCTGCCGCCCCTCTGAACCTCCATTTTTTTCATCCAGAAATCAGGATATTAATACTAATCATATGGGGTTGTTGTGATTAAGTGAAATTAGGTAAGACTATGTGTTTGACCAATCGTCGTGCAATAAATAGTGACCAAGACACATGTTATGGCTGCCACTTGGCTGTAAAGGATTTGAAAAACAAGATTGGAGCAAGAAAGGGATATGGGGTTAATGGAATTATTTTTGTTGTTGTTTTTTAACATGGAACAGATTCACTGGAGCATGTTTAGAGATGGAAAATATAGCCAGAGAAAGTGAGGAACACTGTCCCCCTGTTGAAATGAACCTATGACCTTGGCGGTATCAGCTCTGGTTATAAGGAAACGGAGCTGACTTGAAAATCCTCAAATGTATTTGGAAAAGCCACTAGGGTTCCCAGAAAGCATAGCTGTTCAGAAACCTCAGGAAATGCCATCCGTGGCTTCAATAGGCCTTATCACTCCAGCTATAATATGCTTTCTGGAATGAAATGTTGTTGATTATACAGCCAGGCTATGATTTTCTGATTTGTGCAACAATATCTCTCTGGAAGGAAGATAGATTGTCATGCATTGAATTCCTAATCTAATGCCTAATTTTGTCCAAGGTACTATAAATCTTGATGTGTTACCTGAAGGGAAACCTTCGATTTCCAAAAAAAATGAGTATTACAGAGTTTTCTATGACCCAAAGAGACTCGTGCAGCAGGCACAGGCCACGCAGCATGGATTTTTGCCAACCACATTAAGATGCTGAATATAGAAAGCAGCAAGTGCTGATCCTGACCAACTGTCACCCTGTGTCCGGCGGTCTCTCAACTTCCGCAAACACAATTTTTCGAAGTCTGAATTAGCACCAGAAATAAAGGAGGACACAACGCTGTTCTCTAGCAAATAAAGTGCAGAAGGGTTAAGTATGCATGTAACTGTCACCGGGGCATTTTTGGTCTATGAAGGGGTCTGCAGGAGAACCATCCGAACTTCAGTCACCTCTTCAGACCTAGTAGGAGAGAGCAGGTGGGGTTGAAGACCACAAAGGCAGTTAAAGATGGGTTGCCAGGAAACAAATTTGCCCATAATTTTCTTTCTTTTTTTAAAAAAAAATTATTTTTTTATTCATGAGAGACACAGAGACACAGGCAGAGGGAGAAGCAGGCTGCCTGTAGGGAGCCTGATGCGGGACTCGATCCCAAGACCCCAGGATCACAATCTGAGCCAAAGGCATATGCTCAACCACTGAGCCATCCAGATGCCCTGAAATTTGCCCATAATTTTCAAACTTAGTTCAATTGGTTTCTTCCAGGTAGAAGATATCTTCCTGATATCCTTAGGTATAGGGGTTGTCTCTGTGTTCCCATCGTCTGCGGTGCTTAAACTGTTGAGGTTCTTATTTATTGAAGACTCCAGAATGTCTCGACAGGAATGGACTAATGGGCTTCCACCTGATGGGCAAGGGCCGCTCGAAGCTGTAGTTTATCATCCTTTTACAAAGGATTGAGGAAACACCAATTGTCCATATCCGCAATTTGGGGGGAAGGGGCCACTGGAAAATAAAGGAAAACCTCAGCATCAACCAGTGTCTACTATGTGCTAAGTACTCAGGAAGAGTTCATTGGGATTATTTCATTGATGCAAAGTCATATTTGTGGTCTAAGTAGTAAAGCAAGTCTGAGCAAGATGAGGAGAGGAGGCTAGGGTGAGATCTGCTGTGCCTACGGTAGGAGATAGGAGAGAGAATGAAAAGGACCCAAGGCCATATTATGGGAGGGCTTGAATTCAGCTCCAGGACTTCAAATATACTTTGAAGGAGGAGCCACTGAAGGTTCTGGAACAGGGGATTCTGAAAAAAAAAATTTATCTACAAGATGTGGTTTCCCAAAGTTTGCATTAAAATAACTATCCACTGTTTCAATACTAAGGGTTCTTAATAATAACCACTGTTTCTTGAAAAATGTTATTGATGCATGTGGTTCTCTTTGATAGATAATATAAATGAGGTCATGTGGATATGTTATTCTAGTATGAAGAATCCACTCATTAAATTTGTAATTGAATCCCTACTACCTGTATCACACTGTACTAGGCACCCTGAAGATACAAGGATGTGTGAAATCCTAAAGTCCTGTCTGCCGGGAGCTTAACGCGCCAAGGAAAGATGGGGTAACTATAATACACTACACAAAAATCCAACTGAGTCAGGTTTGTGAGGTCATCAGTAGCAGAAACCTGCTCAATTAGTCTAGAACGGGTTATGGACATAAATCCTGGAAGTGTCCATGGTAAGGATTCAGATGTGACTGGGGTCCAGGAAAAGGCAGAGCAGCTGGGCCTCCCCAAGTGCCAGTTCAAGAGACTGGAAGCAGATCCCCCTTGCCCTTCCTTCCTTCCCTGCCCCCTCGTTCCTTTCTCTGGGCCAACACTCCCTGCAACACAGGTCACATGGCTGTCCCATGTGCCTTGGATCCAGCCACATCCCAAAACACTGCCTAAAATCAAGGTCTTTCAGGCCCAAAGTCAGAAGTCCCATGTTGGGTCAGTTGTCCAGCCTGGTCCAATCAGCTGTGGGAGAAGATATGTGGAGATGAGTCATGTGGTATCACCAGTTCCAGACCCCTCACCCACGGCAATGGGGTGGCACTCTGTCCAAACAGAAGGCAATTGTGACATAGAGAGACACCCCAAAACATACCTCCCTTGCCAGTGTGATTGGAAGAGCTCAGGGGGCAAGTGGTCTAGGGGTTCAGAGGAGGGTAAGATACCTCACAGCTGAGGAATGCATGGAACCTTCCTGCCATCAAGGATCAAGGATTTCCAGTCACACGGGAGGACATTGTAAGTAGTACGACACACACGTGCACTTGCACACACACATACCAGTAAAGGTAAAGACAGATAAGGACTGTGAAGGAAGCCATTGAGATACCAGCCGTTGAAGAAAGCAGCAGGGTCTACTTTAGATGGTCTTGCACTAGTGAGTTGTCTCTCCATTCTCCCTGAGATGGTGAGACGTAAAGTGAGAACTAAATGATAAGAAGCTGGCCATAGAAAGTAGCATTCCAGGCAGAGCCCAGCATGTGCAAAGGCCCTGAGGTTAATGTGAGTTTATGTGTTGAGGTGGAGCCCAGTGACTGAGGGAGGATCACCTGAGGTGAGAACAGATGGGCAGGAGCAGGTCATGTTGACCTAGTAAGCCTTGGTAGGAGCTGGATTTTGTACAAAGTGAAAGGGGAAGCTATTAAAGAGGATGGTAAGCAGAAGTATATTGTCAGACAATTTAAATGTTCAGAGGAACCTTCCAGCAGCTGTGTGAAGAATGGATGAGAAGAGGCAAAAATGAAAGCAGGAAGTCTAGTTTGGAGGCTGCTATGGTAATCTGGTGAGAGACATGGTGGTGGCTAGACCCCCACCTCCAGGAGGTGGACAAATGTGGATGGATCAGAGACACAACTAACTGGAAAAACTGGTTGGCCAGAGGGGCTGAGTGAAAGGGAAGAAGCGAAGGTGGCTCCTGTATTAGTAGGAACACGGGAAGGGGTAAGGTGTTGTGTCCTGGAGGGAACAAACAAGAGTTCCAATCTAGACGGGTTAGATTTGTCACGTCTTTGAACTTCCTAGGTACGGTCAGATTTGTGCAAAACTGGAGTGTGGAGGGGACCTGTGGGCTGGAGTGTGCATTTAATGTCAGGGAGAAGCCCCTCAGCAGAGCTTAAGTAAAGTGGGATTTGTTATGAGGATTCTAAGGAAGGAATCTCCCCAAACCTGAGGGCACAGGTCAGCCCGGCAAGCAACGCGCACACCAGAAGCTGAGGCAGCCTCTCTGCCTCCGTATATTGGATGAACCCCTTCAGCCCCACTGAGTCTGAGACTCCAAGCTGTCTGTCTGTCTCCTTTTCTCTGTGTCTGTTGTGTGTGTCTCTGCATCCTTCTCCATGTCTATCTGCATTTGTGTCTGTGCGTCTGTCTCTTTCTTATTCCAAATGCACGGCTATGCGGGTGGGCCTGTGCCTCTCCCTGTGTCTGGCATCTCCACGATCATTTCTCCCCTTTTCCCTCTTCATGTGTTGGGAGTATCTGTGTGCTCTTCTCTGCCTCTGTCCATGTGTCTTTCTCTCCGGCTGCACTGTCCCTTCCTTACGCTGCTGCCTTTGACTTGCTTGTTTCCTTCTCCCCCTGCTTCTGTGTACAAGTGATGACACTTGGCTGCTCCTAGTCCACTTTTACAACACCTTCCAATTCCCCTGCCTAAGCGGAGGCTGACCACCGACTCAGAATTCCAATTCCAAATTCCTGGGGGAGAGGAATCTGATTGGCCCAGCTTGGGTCAGGCCTTAATTTCTAGTTCAATTCAGCTGCGGCCAGGGAGGCATGAAGCAGGGGCAGGGAAGTGTCAAGAACCATAAAAATGATTGTATGCTACTGATCAACAGAGCTCGAAGGTCCTGGCCAGTGGAAAAGAAAAAGAGGTAGAAGACTTTGAAAAACAGATAAAATGCTCACTATTAGGAACTATTATAAACATCTAAACTAGAAACATAAGAGAGCTTGGCAAAATTACTGGGTTTAAGGGCAATCTCAGAAAATCAGTACCATCTCTCTACACCAATTAGCCAGTATAGTAGGTAATAACCAATTAGCAAATATTAGTTTTTAAAAGATATAATTCACAATGGCAACAAAACTCATAAAATATATAGGAATAAAAAAATCCTATAGGAAGTAGAATTTAAAATTCAAATAAATACAGGGGCGCCTGGGTGGCTCAGTCAGTTATGCATCTGACTCTTCGTTTTGGCTCAAGTCATGATCTCAGGGCCGTGATATCACGCTCCACGCTCAGAGGGGAGTCTGCTTGTGATTTTCTCTCTTTCTCTCTGCCCCCCCTCTTGCTCATGCCTACTCTCTTCCTCGCTCTCTGAAATAAATAAATTTTTAAAAATGTTTAATAAATGCAAATATGTGTATCTATGACTTGAATGAATGAATAAATTCCAAGGGTTTGAATGGGATAACTTAATATTACAGGAATATCAATTCTCCCCACATCAGCCTAAATTCAAGACAATCACCATCAATTTTCCAAATGGAGTTGAAAGGAACTTTATAGACTTCCTACTTGCGATGGAAGTAAGAGACTTGAAGGAATTCCCTCTAAGGAACTCTGGGCCTCACAGGCAGTGGCGGCTGTCACTGGGAACAGGGCAGAAGGTGCTTCACCAGGGTTTAAGCCTCACCAGGTGCACCGCAGCCACCCTCTGAAAACTGGAACAGGGCAAGAGGACACGAAGACAGGCTGATGATGGAGACCAGTGTGACTCCCCACAGTGCAGAGCTCCCATGGTGCAGAAAGCTGGCAGTTGGGCTGAAAAGTAGAAGTATAGAGGGCCCTGGATCTTCAGATCCCCATCCCTCCTGCAGGGGAGGTCTTGATTCTACACTCACAATATTCGAAGCCAGTGATAACGGAAGCAAACTACAGGCACAGGGAAGCCAAGAACTCACTTTAACTAAAGGTTAAACTGATTCAGCCCTTCCCACCCACCAGCAGCCTGAGAGAAGGACCACACCTTTCCTGGGGGATAGCACAACTTGCCCCAGATTTTATTGGTCTTTTTCACATCATTGCTATGATATAGTTATTTTTTTAAGAATATAGATATAAAAAATAAAGAAAGAATCTAGATATAAAAGAATATGGATTAACTCCACTTATGGGAAGTTCTAAGCCAACCATGGTGGGGGGTGGGATTGGCAGAGAGCACAAGAAAAAATATCTGGGGTGCTACAAGAGTCTGTATCTTAAGTTTGTCTTAGCTTACTTAATTCTGGACTTTTTTTTTCTTCCATATACTTTTTTGAGATATAATTTTACGCATAACAAACATGGAAAGATCATAAATATTCATTTAAATAAATGGTGAAAGTGATCATATAATTTTTGATATATGCAAGTTATACCTCAATAATTTCTATGAGAGAATAAAAATCTAGTTAAAAAAAATCTACAGTTAATTGGAACAACCTTAAAAAGGAAGAGTAATGAAGATAAGCTTGCGTTAGCACATAATAAAATATGCTATGAAACCCTAGTAATAAAAACAGTCTGGTATTGCTTTACAAACAGATAATGGACCAAAAGAACAGAATAGAGAGCCAAGGGAGACTCATTATTATACCTCTTATATACTCTTACTCTTAAAGTAACACCATAAATCAAAGAAAATATTGCTTAGTAACAGTGTGAAAAACTGGAACAAAAGAAAAATAAAACTGGATTCCTACCTAATATCACTTCATTCCAAATGGTTAAAAGATTTAAGTGCATAAGATAAACATATAAAATAATTAAAATAAGATATAGAATATTGTTGTGACCTAAGAGGTAAGCAGTTCCTAAACAATACCTTGAATACGTAAACCACATGACAAAAGTTAGATGGATTTGAGCATATCAAAATTAAATATTTTCCAATTCAATGAAAGAGATTTTGGAGTTAATAGGTGGCAGAATGAAAAAATGTATTTGTGGCATTTAATATCAGCAAGGAATACATTATTTAGAATATACAAGAAACTCCTGTGAATTGAAAGGAATATAGCCAATAACCCCAAATTAAAAATGTTCAAAGGATATGATTTAGCAATTTTATAGAAAGAAAAACTCAAAAAGCTAATAAGCATGTGAAGAGATCCTCAAACACATTAGTAATCAGGGAAATTCTAATTAACAAAGTGCCATCTCTTTATGTTTATTAGACTGGTAATATTGGAAAACTGGATAATGCCAAGCGCTGGAGGGGATGTGGGGTATGCAAATTTCCATGTATGGCTGCTGGGAATGGTGTAGCCATTCTGGAAAGGTTCAGTGAATACTTAGTCAAATTAGGTATGCAAATACCTATGACCTAGCTACCCTGCTCCTCGGGTCTATATCCCGGGAAATTCTCACACAGTCCACGAGACACAAGTGTGGGGTTGTTGAGTTGTTTCAGGTTCCAGGGGGTTGGAAGAGTGTCTAAGTAAATTGGGGTGGATACACATCATGGCATGGGTCAGCAGTTAGTAGCAACAAGTTAAATAGGTACCTGGCAGGAAGGATGGATCTGGCCAACAAAGAATTCAGTAAAATAAGAAAGAAAATAGAATGTATGACACAATACTATTTAGGTTCACTTAAGACACATACACACAGAAAGAACACCACTAGATCTTTGTAAAAGGACCCTCGTTGAACACTAGAATGATTGGTTGGGGTAAAAGGGAAGGAGAATAGGAGCATAAAATGGAGAAGAAATAAATAAATAAGACAATGTCGGAGATTGGGGGGCATCTTGCGTGGGCCATGATGGTTCTAGGCTACTCATTCTTCGGTACTAACTCAACCCTCTGCACCTGAGGCTTAACTCTGGTTGTAGGAATTCCTTCTCACGGAGAAGAAGGACAATGTCCAAAAGGAAGAATATAGGCTTGTTATTAAGTTCCTGAGGGCCTGCAGTGAAGCAAGTGATTGCAAGAAGGAAGTGTCTTCATCCTTGATTTTCTCAGAAGAAATTGAAGTTCAGAGAAACTAAATAACTTATCCAAGGTCACAGTTTGTAAGAAGCTGTGCCAGGATTCAGACATAGTATCAAAGTGAGTCATCATTCACCAGCTACTGCTCTGGCCCAAGCACACATGGTCGCTCATCTGGACAGCCGCCACCGCCTCCTCACTGGCCTCCCCAGCCCATGCACCCCTATCTACACACACAGCAGCCAGAGCAGCTCTGCGGAAATATGAGTCAGATCATGTCACTTCCCAGCTCAAAACCCTTCACAGCTATCTGTCCCACATCATTCAGAATAAATCTAAAATTCTTACATGCCCCCAGATGGCCTTGACCCCATCCTAGCTTTCCAGTCTCACTGCTGATCACTCTCCATCTGCTCTTCCAGCTCAGCCACTTTGACTCCTTGCTGTTTCTTAAATACTCCCAGGAAACTCCAACCTCAGGACCTGGCACTAGCTTTCCCACATTTCCACTTGGCCTATTTATCACTTCACTCAGGTCTCTGCTCATGTGACTTGCCAACAAAAGCCTTCCCTGCCCATCTTAACTAATGCACCATCTTCTACTCATCATTTTTAATGCTTTACTCTGCTTTGTTTCTAGCACTATCCTTACCTGACAGCATATTACCTATATTTTCGATTGTTTTCTTTTTGTCTTCCACCTTAGAATGTGGGCAGGATACTGCTCTGAATCATGTGCTCTGTACAATCCCTGGCCCATGGTGAGCCCTCATGCAACGTACATGGATGACTATTTGAATGTCTGAGCCCAGAACCCATGTTCTTTCCATTGTGGCACCACCCACAGCTCCCAAACAGAATTTGGGGAAGGGAATATGGTGCAAATAGAAACAACAACAAAGATCAAAAGTGGCCCTTTGCTAGGAAGGAGGTGTGAGGGCCAGAGAGACAAAAATGGGGCTGAACAAAATTGGGGCAAGAGGAGGAAACAGCAGGTACAGGAGATTTTAGGGTTTCAGTTTCTCTGACCTTTCTGTTTCTGCTTCCAGAAAAGATGACAACAAAACTGACCGACCAGTTCTTCCACCACCAGATCAGCCAAAGCCTGATTTTCTTCTTGTGAACCTCATGGAGGAGAAATTTCACAACTGCCCTACAAAATCCCCTTCCCAAGTCTGATGATGATCATCACAATATGAAATCAACCCTTATTATAGGCATAAATGTCTCTTGCTGCAATTTTATCCCATTTCCTCCTGGAAATAAAAAATGGGGTAAAGTGCCATATACACAACTCAAATAGGAGATTTCCCCCTGGATTGTAATTATGTCTCTTGTTAATCCCAGTTAGCTCTCAGAATCTAGCTCTTAAGGCTGACTTGGCAATCAGCTTCCCTAAAAATGTCACTTATTGTAGGGCTCTCCTAAGAGACACCATCGAAGAACCATTAAGAAGAAAGACTCCTTAGGAGGAGGAGAGTAAAATCTTTTCTCAATTTATTGCCCTTCTCTAAAAGCACATGCACTATTCATTTTTACTCCTCACTAAATGATGTTCTTAAGAGCACTGGAGGAACTCTGGCCTGGCCATGAAGCCCATTTTGGCCTGCAAAAGGAGAATAAGCCACTCTCTCCAGCACCATCTGAAACGCCATCCTCATAGATTCATCTCTTTGAGTTGAGCATTGCTCTCTTCAGGTTTGCATATAAAATGTCAATAGCTGGGACACCTGGGTGGCTCAGTGGTTGAGCGCCTGCCTTGGGCTCAGGGTGTGATCCCGGCATCTGGAATCAAGTCCTACATTGGGCTCCTTGCAGGGAGCCTGATTCTCCCTCTGCCTATGTCTCTGCCTCTCTCTTTCTGTGTCTCTCATGAATAAATAAATAAAATTTTTTTAAAAAATGTTGATAGCTGAAGATGAGATACAAGTCCTTCAAGTATCAGCCTAATGGGCATTTATTGTTTTTGCTACCTGTGCTCAGCCATCCTTCTTCTGGATACTGCACCCCTCCCATACACACATCCCAGTTCACTTGCAGTAATCACCCTCAGTAACAGTTTTTACTATGCCGCATAACAAACAATCCCAAAACCTTAGTATTCATAGCAATAAGTGTTCATTGTTCACATGTCTGGGACCAAGTATGTGTTTATCTTGTCTGGGTTACCTCATATTTCTGGGGGCCACCTGGCTGTTTACTAATCCAGGTTGGCCCCTGCTACACAACTGGGGTGACTTGACTCTCCTCCATGTGTCTGTCATACACCTAGATATGTCCTCACGTTGATGGCAGCAGTGCAAGAGAGCACACGAAAACAAACAAGCTCAGAAATGACCCCAGCTCCAGAATTAATGCAAACTCAAACACAGTTAACTGAAAAGATAAATGTTGGTGAAATGATGTTGGATGGAGAACCAACTGGTGAATCTCCTCACACAGTGATTTGGCAAATGTACAGTCCCTTTCACCTGAACGTAATACTTCTGGGGACTTATCCTAAATAAACAGAGAACTGTTCAAAGATGGGTGTACGAGTGCACCTATATATATATATGACATGATACATATAAGGCAAGAAATATTTACTCTGCAGTTGGGTATCACATTTGTGGGAGTCTACTTTTCTTAAGAAACCACACATATTTATATAGACATATATTCATTAAAAAAAAGTTTAAATGAAAATACAAAAATGTTAATTGCAATTATCTGTCTCTGGGTGGAGAATTAAGAGATATTTTATTTCCTTTGCTTGTCCATATCTTCATATTTTCCCACAGTGGACCTATATTATCCATTTAATTTAAACTTTATTAAAATGTGCCTGCTTTTCCATTCTGGTGACAGTCTAACTCATATCTTTTTTAGGAGTGTTTTGCCCTTGGCCTGGTACTTCTTAGCAATGCTGGCATCCTAACCATAATCTTCTCCAGTTTCATTACCACATGGGCTTATCACCCTGTAACCAACTAATTCAGGGATGGCCCCTGGCTCCCTAGCCCCACCTAGAATATGCAGCCTAAGACGCCTACCCCAAGGCTGTGGTTCTATTCCCAGCTGCAGGAAACTAACTCAGTTTTCTTTCTGCAAAAATCAAAATGCACACAATTAAGAGTGCCTTCCTCTGGAGGATTCCAGGCCCCAGAGCTGCTGCTGGCTGCACCTTGGGAACAGGAGCCTTGTGCTGAATGCACTAAGGAGCTCATTACTCAAAGGTGCCCTGTGGCAAACCATTTGCAAAGCAAGAAAGCTGTTTGTAGAGTGAGTAATCACTCTAGCGTTTGAGTTTCACTCACAAGAAATGTTAACAGCACATTGTAAACATCATTCATGTTAATACTGTTTTTTTCACTCCTTCGTTTTCAGAGTGAAGCATTTCTTCATCTGTCCCTGATCCAAAACTTATATATACTTGAAAGAATGTATCTGGTTGGCAAATAATGTTTTTCAATTTGTATTTCAATATCTGAATTGGCTTTGATTTGGCCTTAAAGACTTGGCTGACCTTCCTAGACTGTAAAGTGACAGATTCTTCCAGAAATGCATCTAGAATAAGCACAGGGCAAAGATAAAATGAGAGGCTCATATGATCTTCACTGAAGTGTCCCCGGGGGCGACGGGAAATGGGCATCATGACCACCAAACCTCTCTTTCCTCCCCCCTCCCACTTCTGTACATCTTATAGTCCACTCAGGCTGCTCTAACAAAAAATACCATGGATGAAGCAGCTCAAACACCACACATTCATTTCTCACAGTTCCCAAGACTGAGAAGTCCAGCAGATGGTGTGTCCTCACTTGGTGGGAAGGGTGAGGGAGCTCTCTGGAGTCTCTTATAAAGGCACTAATCCCATGAGGAGGGCTTCACCCTCATGACCTAATCATTTCTCAAAGGCCCCACTTTCAAATATCCTCACACCCCTCACACCCAGTGTGATGGGATTAGATTTTGGGGGACACAAATCTTCAGTCTATAGCATCTCTGCACAGGACTCATGAGCCCAAAAGCCCCTGACTAGTTCTCATCTGCTCTATCCATCAGTGCGTAACAGCTCCGTATTAACATCTCCTCTTAAGACGAGGGATTGTCCATTTCTCCTTGTAATCCTACCTATTTTTAGGCCATGTTATTAGGAGTATAAGGTCATAATTATATCTTGATGAATGACACCATTAATCATGCAGCGTCTTAATGCTTTTCACGTTAAAATCTATTTTGTCTCAAAGAGCAGCTCTCTTTGGGCTAGCATCTGCCTGATAAATCCTTTCCATCCTTTATCTTTTCTATATTAATTTTGTCTGTGACTCTTACAAGCAGCAAACAAATGGATTTTAAAACTTTAGTCAACATGATGGTCATCATATTTTTCTAAAGATTTTATTATTTATTTATTTATTTATTTATTTGAGCGAACAAGCTCGAGAGAGAGAAAGAAAGAGAATGAGCAGGGGAGAGGCAGAGGGAGAAGCAGACTCCCCCCTGAGCAGGGAGCCAGATGTGGGGCTCAATCCCAGGACCCTGAGATTCTAACAGAGCTGAAGGCAGCCACTTAACCAACTGAGCCACCCAGGAGCCCCAGTCATTGTATCTAATTAGTTAGTTGAAAAAATTTACATCTGGATGAGTGATACATTTTTTTTTATTGTTTTAACATATTTTTCCTATCATTTTTTTCTCTTTTCTGAACTTGGGGGTTTTATCCCCCCCGATTTGATTACATTTCACTTTTTTTTACTCCTCTCTTTTTTGTCCTTTCATGGTTATAATATCTGTTTCTATTAGTTTAGTGATTGCTTAAAAAACTTTAATACTTATCTTTTGTTGTGTATATTTTCTAACAAAGTCCAATGTTTGGGAGTGTCACACTTTCCTCCTTCTAAACCATATGGGGTCATCTTCATTGTTGATACTGTTCAGAATGTCAGGGCCACCTCTGTTGAGGTGGGAGAGAGGAAAGGAACCAGATGGAGGGTTATCCCCTGACAGTAGGAATATTAAGGACACTCATTCACAACCCTGAGATAACTAGATTTAGGTGACCACCCATTCATGTATCTCTAGATTGAGACATATAGATATATACATGTATCTATATATTTTCACACATAACATTTTCATAAGTGGACTTACATATTTGCTTTTTAAATCCAATGACTGGTTTTATTGAACTTTTTGAGTTTTGTTTACCTCTCTCCCACTCTAATACTCACATCTTATATAACCAATATATTAATAATTTGTCTAAACATCTGTATTAGCTTTTTCCAGACTCATTTAATCATAGATAGGTAAATGAGGGAAAGAAAGAAAGAAAGAAAGAAAGAAAGAAAGAAAGAAAGAAAGAAAGAAAATTGTAGTCATTATTTCATAAAACTAGGATTATGTTATACTCTGAAGTTTGCTTTTCCCACTTTATAATTCATCACATAAATTCTCTGTAGTCAGCTGTTATATACCTTATTCTCTGGAGGTTTTTATTGTGGAATTTTTCACACATATACAAAAGAAGTGAGAAAAGTATAATGAACTCTCACTATATCCATCATCTGGCTTCAACAGTTACCAATATTTACATTTTGCCAATCTTGTTTAATTGTGCTAGGCATCATAATAGCTCCCCACAGCCCTTCACAGTCTATCCTCTAAGTATATGTTACTTTACATAGCAAAAGGGACTTTGCAGATGTGATTACGTTAAGTGCATTGAGATGAGGAGATTATCATGGATTATCCAGGTGGACCCAACCTAATCATGTGAATCCTTAAAATTGGAGAATCTTTCTTGACTATAGTTACAGAAGGAGACGTAACTGTAGTAGAATGACCAGAGAAATGCAACCTTGATGGCTTTGAAGATAAAGAGGGCTGCGAACCAGGGCTTCTAAAAGCTGGAAACAAGATAATGGATTCTTCCCTAGAGCCTCCAGAAGGGAACACAGGCCCTTGAGAAGCAGATCAGACTGCTAACCTACAGAACTGCAAGGTAATAGATAGGTGGGGTTTTTTAGGTTACTAAATTTGTGTTAATTTTTAACAACAGTGAAAAATGAATATACCCAATTAAAAAATGAATATACCTCCCTTTCCTCTTTTCTTTTTTCTTTCTTTCCTTCCTTCCTTTTCCCTCCCTCTTTCTTTTTTTTCTTTTTTCTTCCTTCCTTCCTTCCTTCCTCCCTCTCCTTCTCCTCCCTTTCTTCTTTCCCTCTTCTTACTTTCTGGTGCAATATTTTATAGCAAATTTCAGATATCATTGTATTTTATCTATAAATACTTCATTTACCATATATTTTCAACAGATGAGGATTTTTTAAATAACCACAATATCTATTAGACCTTACAAAATGAATAATTGTTTAATATCATTGAATAGTCTGTGTTCAAATTTTCCTTAGTGTCTAAAAAAAAAGTCTATTTTTATTCATGGTTTTATATAATTGGGTTCTAAAGAAAGTTAAGTTACATTTTATTGATACTTCTCTTAAACCACTTAATTCACACTAGTTTCCTCTTCTCGATCCTTTTAAAGAAAAAGCTGGTCATTTGCTCAGTAGAATTGGCCACATTCTGAATTAAGATGACCATAGGGCAGCCGGGTGGCTTAGCGGTTTAGCACTGCCTTCAGCCCAGAGCATGATCCTGGAGACCGAGGATCAAGTCCCATGTTGGGCTCCCTGCAAGGAGCCTGCTTATCCCTCTGCCTGTCTCTCTCTCTCTCTCTCTCATTCTCTGTGTTTCTAATAAATTTATTAACAAATAAATTAAAAATCTTTTAAAAAAATTTAAGATGACCACACCTCTTAAGGTAGCAATTAACATGTTCTTCTATCCTGAATATTTCCTGTAAAATGGAGGTTAGATCTAGAGGCTTGATAACATTTAGATTCAATTCGTTCAGCTTCCTGTTGCATTACACATGGTTATTTTGCTATGAGCGATAATGAAATGGATTGGTGGGTTCATGTATTGTCAGCCTACCCATCCTTCATAAAGTATCCCAAAAGCTTTAGAGAAAATCTGTGATATGGGGAGTCAATTGCCTAAATCTATCATTTCATTAACATTGTTTTAGTATCCTTAGAACCCATTTACATATATGTGATGCATTTTTATATTTGCAATTTTTAAAATTACTCAAGTTTCCCCAACTTTAGCCAATGGAAGCAACTCTGATTGACTCCTGTATTCTCTTGACAAACCCCTTTAGTGCTTGATAGCCTCCGCTTAGTACAAAATACCATTTGGAGACCACAACCTAAGTGATCAGGGTTAACTCACTCTTTTAAACCCTAAATAATAGTTCATGCTATGAGCATCAGAAATTACAGGTGAGTGCACTCAACTGTATTCTAATCCTCTTAGTGTGGCTTACTGCATGCTAAAGACTACATCTCCTGCCCCTCCTAGATATGTAATTCCTCATTTGACTGAGTTTCTACCAAACAGGCACCTGGAGAGATTTGGAAGTCAAAAGTCTGGAAGAATTTTGCTTTGGCTTCTTCTGTTAGCACAGTCACAGAGGCTGAGACATGAGAGCTGTCCTAGAAATCCCAGTGACTGGTGCCTAGCTTCACAGATTGCAAGAAGCAGGGCAGGGATTTTGCTGTTTTAGACAACTGCTGCAGTATATTTTGAATCTAGCAATTGGAGCTGGTGCCTCCTGAATGTCTGGCTTTATTAGTCAGCTTTTACTAGGTTATGCTGCTTAAAAAAATAAATTCTTACTAGTTAACGACAAAGGGTGATTTCCCCTAATGTTGTACACCGACTATATGTTCGATTTGACTCTACCCATGTGTCTTCTTTATTCTAGATCCAGGCTGGCTGAGAAAAACCCATCTAGGGACATGCCATTGCAACAGATTAAACAGAGAGATGGTGGAACCATGCAAAGGCAGTTAAAGCTTTCATTTGGAACTGGCACACATCCTCCCACTGACATTTCATTGGTCACAGCAAGTCATGTGGTTAAGCTTAAAGTTAACGGGGTAAAGTATAATCTTTTGCAAAGAAAGGGGACAAATAAACTGAGAATAATGCAATCCGCCACTGTGGCATTGTTTGTGCAGAGAGAGAAAAACAACCATGATGGGCCAGTTCTATGCTGGTGTCCTGAGACTCTCTCCTCCAGGCCTCCCAACCCTCCAGGCACTTACCCAACCCTCCATATCAACTCACTTTTTCCTCCAATCTACTGTAACTGAACTCTGAAGCCACAGAATGAATGCACCATCGTTGTTCAGTCCACATTGATAGGCACTCATTTTGTCTCTACATTTTTTTTTTTTTTTTTTACTTTTTCTACTAAATGTCATGCTGCAACAAACCCCTTTAAAATATAGACGTAAGGGATGCCTGGGTGGCTCAGTGGTTGAGCGTCTGCCTTTGACTCAGGGCATGATCCCAGGGTCTGGAATCGAGTCCCACATCGGGCTCCTGCGGAGAGCCTGCTTCTCCCTCTGCCTGTATCTCTGCCTCTTTCTCTGTTTCTCATGAATAAATAAATGAAATCTTTTAAAAATATATATATATATATAGACTTAAATGCTATATCTTTCTTTATTCCTATGGTACTTAGTTCTAGATGTGGGATTACAGAGCCAGAGAATATAGATGTTTTTAATTATAATCATTATTTCCCTTTTTCTTTTTTAAAACTAAAACAATTGTTATTTTTCCCTGCATGTTTACCAGTGGTATCTAATGTAATTCTTTGATACTTTTGCCATCTGATAGGTGACAAATGTTATTTCTTAGAACCTTTCATTTGTATGTTGCTGCCCACTGGTGAAACTAGACATCTTTTTTTTTTTTTTTTTTTTTTTTTACAGATTTATTGAGGTATAATGTACATCTATAAAATTCATCCATTGGAACTTTACAGTTGGATGATTTTTAGTGAATTTATATTGTTGTGCAATCATCACCATAATCCAATTCTAAAACTTTTTCCTCACTCCAAAAAGCTTTCTCATGCTTGTTTGTAATCAATTCCTGCTACTACCCCAGCTCCAGGCAACTACTGATCTGCTTTGGGCTTTAGGTTTTCCTTTTTGGGATACTTTATATAAATGGAGTCATGTAACATACAGTCTTTTGTGTCTGGCTTCTTTCACGTGGACTGTTCTCACTGTTCATCCATGTAGCAGCATCTAACAGTTGTTTGATCCTTTTTATCGCTAAATACTATTCCATTGTATGGATATACGCATTTTGTTTATCCATTTCCCAGTTGATGTATATTTAGATTGATTTTACTTTGGGCTATTATAAATCACACTACTATGAAAATTTGTGTTTAAGTCTTTGTGTGGACATGAATTTTTTATTTCTCTTGGGTAGATACCTAGGAATGGAATTGCAAAGCCATATGGTGTTTATATTTAACTTTTTTTTTTAAGTGCCAAACTTTTCCAGAGTGGTTGTACCAATCTATTTTTCACCAGCAATGTACAGGCTTTCTGTTTCTCCATATCATTGTCAGCACCTGACTTTGTCATTTTGATTAGAGCCATCCTAGTGGGTATAATGACATCCCACTCAGTGGTTTGAAATTGCATTTCCCAAATAATTAATGATATCAAGCACCTTTTCATGTGCCTTTGAGCCATTCATATACTTCCTTTGGTGAAATATCTACTCAGATCTTCTACTTGCTTTTAAATTGTTGATAACTTATTATTGAGTTGTAAAGCTTCTTTATGTATTTCGAATACAAAACCTTTACCATATATATGATTTACAAATATTTCCTCCCAGCCACAGTTACGCTCAGACATTCATGCTGCACCCTACCCTGGTTGAACCACTTGGGCAACCAAGTTTAAAATGAGGGAAATGAGGAATAAGAACAGTCCCAGGCAACAGTCCTATAAACTCCCACTGTTCTCACCTGAAGCTCAGGGACTTTGCAGAATAAGCACTTCTCAATATGTTGTTTGCCCCTGCTCAATTTCCAGACCTCTGAAATTGTTGTTTTGACTATTTTTTCCATTCCTTAATTGTGTTTTCCAATTCTTAATTGTGTTTTGAGGATTTACCAATCTATTTGCTCCCCCATGGTGGAAATTGCTAGACATCTCTTTTTATGTTTATGACGGGTTGGAGTGGGGCTTCTTTCTCAACAGCCCCAGAAGCACCCGGTTTTATTGTCTGGAACTGAGTCATATGCCAATCCCCAAATCACTCACAGTGGCCATGGGACACACAAGCCTGCCTAAAGAGTTGGCTGATCCTCCAGAAGTGCACTGTACCCCAGTTCATGAAGCTAGGACAGAAGGCTAGGTGGCAAGAACAGTCAACATTCACCACAGCATCCCTTCAGAGTTGTGACTCCCCATGTGACCAACCAATCACATCACCAGCCAATGACCAATCCCTATAATGTCCACCAGCTTCAGAGATAACCTGTCTGAGCATGTGACCTTGCTGAGTTCTTAATGAACTAAGTTCTAAACAAAGCCTCCCAAGATTCAGGTACAGAAACCTGCTTTGGAATAGAGAAGATTTCAGTACCATGCCTCCATCCCCACTCACCACACCAAGGTCTCTTCCAGGCACAGCCTAAGAACTTAGAATTCTAATTTTCTCTTGTGTTTTATATTTTACTTTTTCTCATGTTTCCATTTAGTCTCTTGTGCCTCCTTCTCAGCAATGTTCTATTTTAACATTCCTTTACCTTCTCATTTTAATGACTTCCATGTTCTGCTTCTGTCATTCTCTGGCTTCCTCTCTTGCTCTCTCTCTTTCTATTATCAACATCTATTTATTGAACACCCACAACAGTCAGACACTGTGTACAGCTACAACGTTTCAAAACAAAGATGTATTAACTATAATCCCTTCCCTCAAGTTTACAATGTCTTTGCCAGAAAGAGCCTATCATTCATGGTGAAGCTTACAGCAAAAGTATAACAAGTAAGTGCAACATGAGTGATGCTGACGGTGCAGGCTATGCATTCTCCCCAGGCTGGCCTTGTGCACAGACAACTTAGCTGAAAGCTTCTGTAGCATTAAGAAGGCCTCCAAGCCCCCAGAATACCTTACTTTACCCAGGTTTTGAAATTCCTCACTTCACCTCTTCACACACCTAAAAAATTCTCATAATTTGAGAATCACTAGGGACTAGATGCCAGGCATTTGTAATAGATTAGTTCCAAAAGGTTGCTCTCCTCCCCCTTCTCTTCCTCCTTCCCTTCCTCCTCTTCAAGAGAGAGAGAGAGAGAGACAGAGGGAGAGAACATGAGTGGGGGGCAGGAAACAGAGGGGGAGAGAGAGAGAGAGAGAATCTTAAATAGGCTGATGCCCAGTGCAGATCTGGATGTGGGGCTCCATGCAGGGCTCAATCTCACAAGCCTGTGGTCATAACCTGAGCTGAAATTAAGAATCAGATGCTTAACCAACTGAGCCACCAAGTACCCAAGGTTGCTTTCTTCTTAAGATGAGTGGTATCAATTAAAAAGTAAGGTAGCAGCTTTGACGTGGTGGAGAAGGGATTGTAGAGCATGGATCCACGTTAAAGAAATGGGCCTGCATGGGGCTCCCCCAAGGATATCATGTGCCTTTGATGCAGGATAACATGGGTACAGAGGAAGGACGAGGACCCAGATGAGGAGAGAACCTCCAAATATTGGTCCCATATACTTCACTTCTGGATCAGGGACCACTCAGAATTCCATCCATCCATTATCCCGTTTAATTTTCTTCCTTGTTTTCCTCTCCCAATCAACTGCCAGCGATGGGCAATAGTTTATATATAATTTAGAGTTCAGTGACCTAGACAAGGCATTTCCACTTCTGATGAAGTTTAAAAAATGTTGCAGTTCATGTGATCAAGTCTTGCTAATGTCATGGGCTAGTGAATAACTGCAACGAAAAGCAAAATCTTCCATTCTATCATGGGCTTCTTACCCATAGTGAGTTATCACAAGGGCAAGCCAAGTGCAGAAACACCCCATTGGCGAGGGGACAATGGAGAGAATTATTCATGCTATGGAAATTTTGAGAAACTGAAAAAATAGACCCTAGGGAAAGGGGGAATCACACTATAAGAGAGAAAAAAAACTTCACCTTTAAGTGTGAAATTAGTTTACCTTTGTTAAGACACCCATCCCATGAAAACTATAAATATAGCATCCTGATTATTTAAGAGAAAAACTCTAATTTTCAAGTTTGTGCTATTTCTAGCAATTCCAATCTGCTATGCAGGAAGCGTGAGAGTGCTGATAATTAAGGAACACTATGTTAGGCGATGATAACACACCGCCTCTGGATCCCGGCTCACAGTACCTTGTAAATGTGACAAAATCAGATTTGATACTGCTAAAATGTCAGGAATACATGTTAGCAATCCTCTGACTTCAATACAATTCAGTGATGCTTAACGTCGCACTGCAATCCTTGTGTCAGTGTTCCTTGTCATAGATAATACGAATTGAAGATAATTATTACAAGGAAATATCAAAAAGCCACAAGCTGAAATAATTTACAAATCACCCCCCCTCCTGCTTTTTGTCACTGACCTGCATAAACTGCAGGACCAGCAGTCATGAAAATGAGGGGGGGTTGCCTGAGTTCCTCAGAATCTTCAGGACTGTAATGCATCAGAAAATGAACTCATGATTGTCTTACACATCCACCCACCTCTAAACACTACTGATGACCTCCTAGCAATCACTTAAACCCCAAGCTGATTGTATTCCCAGATTCCTCCTTTTCTCATACCAATCTCACTAAGTCCTCTCAAGTTTACCAACTTCTCCAATCCCAGGTTCTGTTTCAGATCTTCCCCAGCTCTTAAAGTCATCTCCTGTCTCTGGTCTAATACCTGAGTGAGGTACCCAAACCACAAGTCTGGAAGTGTCCCTGTCCTGTTTAAAAGCCCTGCAGTGGTCTCCTTTACCTCTAGGTTGAAGGTCAAGTTCTTTGGCATGCCTACGCGGTCTTCCGTGATCCGCCCCTACCCATCTCTTTGGCTAGACCCCCAATCCCTGCTACCTGCACCTTGCACTTTGTACCCAAACCAGGACCATCAAACCATGTAGGTACATATACCCTATACTGTTCTAGGGCATGTTTTTCAATGCCAGCCTCACCCACCACCTTCACCTGGAGAGCTACACTCATCTTTTAAGACTGTGCAGGAGGCATCTCCTCCAGAAAGCCTTCTCTGAGCCCACAGAGAAAAATAGATGTGCTTCCTTGGCCTTCTCCCATCCTTCTCTCTGTCGTATCATATTGTTTACTTTTCCTTCAGTCTCGACAGTTAGGAGGCCCCTCAGGGCAAGGACTGGATCTTATTTATCTTCCCTATGCCCAGCACAGAACAACAGACCAGGGATGTTGTAGGCATTCTGGAATTTGAACCTGAGCACAGATTTAATTAAGTTACGGTGAGAATTGTACAAATCAAAATTTGTACAACTTCTCAACAACTCATTGGTTGAGGGGACCACTTTCTTCAATCCCTAAAATTCCTGTATTAAAGGAGCAGTGATTGGATTCAAGCATTTATTCAAATAAGTCATAAAATTATAAAATCATGGACCACATATTTATTTACATACAATATACATTGTTCTATGTTCTAGAATGGACATAAAAGTGTCATTCTTTATATTTTGAGATATATCTTTTTTCACTCAACAATGTACTTTTTAGATTTATCAATGTTGATACATTTAAGATCTCATTTATACATTTTCATTGGTATGGTGTATTCCATTGTATGAATATATCATGGCTTATATGTTCATGATATATTTTATTTTTTTTTTAAAGAAACTTTTTTTTTTAAGTTTTATTTATTTATGATAGTCACAGAGAGAGAGAGAGAGAGGCAGAGACACAGGCAGAGGGAGAAGCAGGCTCCATGCACCAGGAGCCTGATGTGGGATTCGATCCCAGGTATCCAGGAACGCGCCCTGGGCCAAAGGCAGGCGCCAAACCGCTGCGCCACCCAGGGATCCCTCATGATATATTTTATTACTGGAATATGTGACCAATATGTAGGACTTTTTATTCCTAATAATATTACCTCCATTACTGAGTTTTCTCTTATACTGAAAATGCCACATAGATTACTTTCTTTTGATTTGTACTTGTAGGTATATCTTGCCTGATCTCTTTATCTGCAAATATTCTGACTTTATATTAACAATATCTTTAATGAACAACAAAGAGCTTGATTTTATTATTTGTAATCAATCTGTTATCTCTGCTTTTGGTAATTTCAAACTTCTGAATGCTGATATATTTAGACTTATTTATTACTGGGTAATTTTTTTTGGCTTGTTTCTTTGCTTCTTTTAATTTCCTTTTTTGAAGAACTTTCTTGCCTTCTGTTAAATTAATAAAGTTCTTATTCTTTCCTTTTACCCTTTAAATAATTTGGAAGCTATGGACTGTTTTTTTTTTTTTTTACTCTGTTTACATTTACCTTTTAAGTTCTTTTTTTAAAGATTTTATTTATTAATTTGAGAGAAAGAGAGGGAGCACTAGTATGGGGAATAGCAGAGGGAGAAGCAGACTCCCTGCTGAGCAGAGAGCCCAACTCTGATCCTAGGACTCTGAGATCATGACCTGAGCTAAAAGCAGATGCTTAACCAACTGAGACACCCAGGCACCCTATCTTTAAATTCTTTTAATAAAAAATATTTATTGATATATAATTCATGTAATTCACACAAAGTGTATAATTCAATAATTTATAATATATTCACAGAGTTGTGAAACCATCATCCCAATCAATTTTAGAAGATTTCATCACCACAGAAACAAACCCCATATCCGGTAGCAGTCACTCTTTAGGGTTCTTTGGATGCCTCCCTCCCTGCCCAAGGCAACCCTAATCTACTGTCTATCTTCACAGATTTGCCTAACTTTGACATTTCTTATAAATGGAATCATATTTTAGTCTTTTGTGACTAGCTTCATCTTTCACTAAGCATACTTCCATATTTCACTGATGCTATAGTATGTATCAGTGCTTCATTCTTTTTATTGCTAAATAATATTCCATTGTATGGGTATACCACATTTTATTTATCCAGTGATCAGTTGATAAACATTTGGATTGTTTCCAATTTGGGGCCATTATGGGTAATACTTTTACAAGTTATTGTGGGAACATACACTTTTCTCTTGGGTATTCTTAGGAACAGAATTTATATATTTAACCTGTTGAGGAACTGTTAGACTGTTTTCCAAAGTGGCTGTACCATTTTGCTTCCCTACTAACAATATGTAAGAGCATCAATTTCTCCACATTGTCACATTTGCTGTCTGCCTTTTTCATCCTAGCCGGTCGAGTGGGTATGAAGTGGTATCTCATTGTGGTTTTGATTTGCATCTCCCCGGTGGCTAATGTTGTTGAGCTTCTTTTTTATGTGCTTTTGGCCATTTGTATACCTTATTTGGATACATGTCTATTCAGATCCTTTGCTCATTTTAAATTGTATTATTTATCTTATTATTGAGTTATAGAAATTCTTTATATGTTCTAGATACAGTCCCTTATCTGTATATAATTAGCAAAAAATTTTCCCCATCTGTCTGTTGTCTTTTCACCCTCTTGGTGTTTCTTTGCAGCACGTTTTTTAAGTTTGATTATTTTCAATTTATTTTTTCTTTTGTTGCTTGTGCTTTGGTGCCATATAAGAAATTATTGCCTAATCCAAGGTCAGGAAGATCTATACCTATGCTTTCTTCTTCTATTTTTTAAGATGCATACTTAATTGTGCCACCATTTCCTTTATTCTCTTTTTTTGTGTGAAAAATCTAACACTTCAAAGTCTCCCCATGTCTCAACTGACTTTTTTATTTTATTCCTTTCATGCCATGTTTCAAATGAATCCAAGCCTATTACCTTCCAGTTTTTTCAGCTTTCAATCTGGAGTCCATTAATGTTTTTATTTTCATGTTCCATTTGTTTATATTAACAGGATTTCAAATGATTTTTTTCATATCCACTGCTCCTGTTTCACTTTGCCTATTTAATTTCATCAATTTATATTTTATTACTAGATGCCATTTCTTTATCTCTTTGAGGATCTTAAATACATTTTTTTAAGGATTTTATTTATTTATTCATGAGAGAGAGAGAGAGAGAGAGAGAGAGAGAGGCAGAGACACAGGCAGAGGGAGAAGCAGGCTCCATGCAGGGAGCCAGATGCGAGACTAGATCCCGGGACTCCAGGATCACGCCCTGGGCTGAAGGCAGGTGCTAAACTGCTGAGCCACCCAGGGATCCCCTTAAAGACACTTTTTTAAAAGTAACTTTCACACTGTCATTTTTATTTCATCTGTTGTGGATTCAGCTCACAACTGTCAATCTTTTTTAGCATTAGATTTTCTCTTGGGTTTTGAAATTTTTATTTACAGGTTCACCTTGAGTAATAAGGTTTACTTTTTCACCCTCTGTCTCCGAACTCAACTTTTATCCAAAACCAGAACACATACTGGTTCCTCACAGTTCCTCTCCAGTAGTGATGTTCTGGATATTTCCAAACAGTCAGGCAGTAGATGTCACCTTGGCTTGGACCTCCCCACTTCTGCATCCATGCACCTCTCTTCCAATGGAAGGCAGCTTTACATCAGCCATTGCTCCAAGCAGCAGGACTTTATATATTGAATTTCCTTATTTCTAACTGACAAGAAGACTGAGGCTCAGAGACATAAAGAAGCTCACTCAATCATCATATGGTTTCACTCATACATGGGATATAAGAAATAGTGAAAGGGACCATAAGGGAAAGGAGGGGAACTGAGTGGGAAAAATTAAGAGCGGGAGACAAACCATGAGAGACTCCTAACTCTGGGAAACAAACAAAGGGTTGCGGAAGGGGAGTTGGATGGGGGGGATGGGGTAGCTGGGTGACGGGCACTGAGGAGGGTACTAGATGGGATGAGCACTAGTGCCAATTTGTTGGTAGATTGAATTTAAATAGAAAGGAAGGAAGGAAGGAAGGAAGGAAGGAAGGAAGGAAGGAAGAGAGAGAGAGAGAGAGAGAGAGAGAGGAAGGAAGGAAGGAAGGAAGGAAGAAAAAGAAAGAAAGAAAGAAAGAAAGAAAGAAAGAAAGAAAGAAAGAAAGAAAGAAAGAAAGAGAGAGAGAGAGAGAGAGAGAGAGAGAGAGGGAGGGAGGAAGGAAGGAAGGAAGGAAGGAGAGAGGAAGGAAGGAAGGAAGGAAGAAAGAAAGGAAGAAAGGAAGGAAGAAAGGAAGGAAGAAAGGAAGGAAGAAAGGAAGGAAGAAAGGAAGGAAGGAAGGAAGGAAGGAAGGAAGGAAGGAAGGAAGGAAGGAAGGAAGGAAGGAAGAAAGGAAGAAAGGAAGGAAGAAAGGAAGGAAGAAAGGAAGGAAGAAAGGAAGGAAGAAAGGAAGGAAGAAAGGAAGGAAGGAAGGAAGGAAGGAAGGAAGGAAGGAAGGAAGGAAGGAAGGAAGGAAGAAAGGAAGAAAGGAAGGAAGAAAGGAAGAAAGGAAGGAAGAAAGGAAGGAAGAAAGGAAGGAAGAAAGGAAGGAAGAAAGGAAGGAAGAAAGGAAGGAAGAAAGGAAGGAAGGAAGGAAGGAAGGAAGGAAGGAAGGAAGGAAGGAAGGAAGGAAGAAAGGGAAACTCAAGATCACACAGCCAATCAATAGTGAGACTGGAGTTTAAACTTAGTTCTCTGACTCCAAAGCCCAGGCTCTTCCCAGTGTGCTGGGCTACTCTAAAGGATGACAGCAATGAGTGATGGGTTACATGGGCCCTATGACTCCAATTAGAGACAACATTCACAGCCACAGGAAATAGAGGGCTGCCCTGAGGGTGGTTTTTATTAAATATCCCTCCACTTGAATGCATCGATTACCATTCCTGAAGCAGCTTTATGTGCCCAGGAGGAGCTTTCTGGTTAGAGTGACACAAGTTCCAGCCCAAATCTGCCCCTTACTTTCAGGGTAAGTTGGACATATCACATCTCTGAGACTGTGTCCTCGTTATGAAGTAGGGTCAGTAATGTTTCTCTTCACAGGTCATAGCAAGGACGCCATGAGCTAACTCACAGAATAGGTACTCAGTGGTTCCTGTTTCCTTTTCTATGGACATGGCCAGTTTTGCACAGGGGCCTACGCAGGGCTGGAAGCATACTTTTCCTCCTCCTCCCCTGGAATCTGAAGAAAGCACATGCCAGGTAATCCTAGGCACAGTACATCAGACCTTAACACACCCCCATTCTGTAAGATACATTTCCCTACTGATTGCGGCCATGGGCATGAGAATGAGTGGGTAGCAGAGCAAGGCAAGGATCAGTGCCCATGAAGGCATCCATTCTAGTCTTCATAAGAGAACATTTTCCCTTGATAACCTGGAATAGAACAGAGCCTCTAGGAGGCAATAATTTTGGGTGGCAGCTCCAAAGGCTGATACAGCTATGAAGTAAGTCTCAAGAGAATAGAGCTGTTTCAAAGAAAATAAGAGTAATTCAGAGACTTGGGACTTTTCCTGAATAATGTATTTGAGTTCTAATTTTGTTTTTTCTTTTAAAGATTTTATTTATTTACTCATGAGAGACACAGGGAGAGAGAGAGAGAGGCAGAGACACAGGCAGAGGGAGAAGCAGGCTCCATACAGGGAGCCTGACGTGGGACTCCATCCCGGGTCTCCAGGATCAGGCCCTTGGCTGAAGGCAGCGCTAAACCGCTGAGCCACCCGGGCTGCCCAAGTTCTAATTTTGGATAGGTTTGCACACCAAAACTCCTTAACACTACTTGTGCCTGGGCTAGGCAAATATTTCTTGGATATGGCATCAAAACCACAGACCATTCAAGAAAAAAGTTAACTAGGGTTCATCAAAATTAAAACTTCCTGCTGACACAAATAAGAAAATGAAAAGTCAAGCCAAAGATTGGGAGAAAATATTTGCAAACCGTGTATTTGATTTTTTTAAAGTGTATTTATAATATATAAAGAATTCTCAAAATTCAATAAAACAAATAAAAAAACAATTTTAACAATGGACAAAAGATTTTAGCAGGCACTTTACCAAAGAAGATATATAAATGGCTATAAAACACATGAAAAGGAACTTGATATCCTGTTTTAATTGAAGACAGGCACATTAAAAACACAATGAAATACTACTACACCCATTAAAAGGGCTAAAATTAAAAATATTCACTGTGGCAAGAGTTGTCAAGGAACTAGAATTTTCACACACCGCTAATAGCCAAATAGAAAAACCACTTAGAAAATAATTTGACAAGTTTCTTAAAAAGTCAAATTTACACTTATCATGTGACCCAGCTGTAGTCCTAGGTACTTACCCAAGAGAGAAGCATGTATTCATGCAAAAACTTGTACATGAATATTCACGCAGCTTTACTTGTAATAGCCCCAAACTAGAAAGAAGCCAAGTGTCCATTCACATGTGAATAGATAACAAATTATGGTATATCCATATAATGGAATACTAGTCCACAGTGAAATAGAATTTCTACTGGGGCATTCTGAGTAGCTCAGTTAAGTGTCTGCCTTCAGCTCAGGTCCTGATCTCAGGGTCCTGGAATGGAGCCCTACATCCGGCTCCTTGCTCAGCAGAGCATTCGCTTCCCCTCCCTTCCCCACTTGTGCTCGCTCTCTGTCTCAAATAAAGAAATAAAATCTTTAAAAATAATAAAATAAAATAGAATTACTATTGATACATGCGACATGGAAGTATCTCAAAATAGTTTTGCTGAATGAAAGAAGCTGGACCAAAAAAGAGTTCATACCATATGACTGCACTTATATAAAACTCTAGTAAATGTAAACTAACATGTAAAGAGAGAGTGGTTGCCTGGAAATGAGTGGGTAGGAGGAAAGGATTATAAAATAGTGTGATAAAATTTGTAAGGTTGATTGTGGTGCTGTTTTCATGAGTGTGTACACATGGCAAGACCCATCAAATTTTACGCCTTAAATATATGCAGCTTCTTGTATGCAAATTGTATTTCAATAAAGTTATTAGGAAGAGGAGGAGGAAGAAAAGACCTAGGCTTAGTGATTCTCACCTGTTGTTAGTACACTAGCAAAAAAAAAAAAAAATCCAAAAAGCGAGAATATTTTCTCAAATTTGGAAATTGTTATGGAAAACTCAAGAATATACAGGGTTTTCCAGGAAGTTTTTATAGGTTTAAGGAATTTTTAAAAATTGATACTTGGAAAGTGTTTGGTAAATGAGTCTCACTCCATCCTTTGGAGTCTTAGATGGAACTACCATTCGCCTCAAGCCTTTATTTGTTTGCAGTTCCGGTCATTTTCCTGCAAACTTGCTGCACACATTACAAGCATGTCTTATCAGCTTCATGACAGTTGCCATTGCAGACACTCCTGCCTCCATGCCAACCTGCTCCCCTTCAAGTCCTTGGCTCTGAAATCAGGTCTTTGCCTGCCAGACATTTCTTGGCCTGCTCCTGCCATCTAAGCTGCTGGGTGCACTCAGCTTTTTATGCTCTATCCTTTGTCCTCTGGCTCACTACTTCTGGTTACCTGTGGAGGTGTACAGCCCCAGCCACGGGCTTCTAGGATTTAAACACTAATCAGACCTACCTGATGCCTCTGTCTGGGTCTGAGAGTAAAATTGTGGGGATGTGGTTCAGATTCTCTTGAGCTGGATTATTTTCTTACCTATGAATAATATCACAGGTTTCTTTAGTCTAAAGGTAGACAGTTGGCTTCCCCAAGAGACTCCAAGTATGTCCATGGAAACCTTCCTGACCTCTGCCACAGGCTGAGCTGGGTTTCCTCTCCTCTCCTCTAAGATCCCACACTCCCCTTTATTATCCCACTTACTTTGTTTGCTTTGTATTTTCTTGCTTTTTCCCAATCTATATCCTGTTTCCAGTGTGGAAAATTCTAGAGAACAGGAATCTTGTCTTACACATCTCGTTTTGTCAGCATGTAGCACACATTCAGGCACACAGGGGACAGATGGCTAAACAACTGATTTAGTTAGAATAGGAATACTAGCAGGACCCAAGTTGGTAGGTCTTGGGGATCATCTGTGTTTGCTTCAGCTTCTATTACAAATGTGGTTCCTTGACTTTTGATTTTTATCAGTGTGGTTTGGAAAGAAGCATTACCCTTCTTATTCTCTGCTAAACTGTATAGAAACTTATAAAATGTCTAAGTCTTAAAGATACATAAACACTAAATCAATTTATTCTGTCCAGATGAACTCTAACCTGCTTTCCAAATATATTACATTTCTTAGTCATATTCAGCAATCAGAAAGCTATGTTTGTTACATTTCTTAAAAAGAGAGATGACCAAGATTTGCACCCTCAATCTCTGGCCAATTTACTTCCCACATGTACCTGCTAAAGTCCTCCAAGCAGAATAGAGCAACCACTCCAGGAAAATTCACTTCAGAAAAATGCTGCTTCCCGATTAACTACTCCCCCACCAGGGAGTAGACGAGAGAGTGAGAATTATCTGGGAGCCCTCCTATAATCCCTCTGGTTTGAGTCCGGTACTAGAGGCCAAAGCTATCAGTCTATACCTGCCCCAATTTGCCTCTCTGGTTGCTGCTGGGATAATGCCCATTGAACAGGAGGTCTCACACCCACCTGACCACAGTGCCCCTAAGGGGAAGGGAATAGATGTTGCCCATCTTTCCCCCTTCCATTTCTGGCCCTAACCTCTTTATCCCACCCACCTCCCTGGGGAACAGGTCTTGGCCCGGACCTGAGTTCATCAACCAAGGAGTTAGAAGGATGATTTAAGGTACATACATACTGGACAAGAGCCAAGAGGGAAATCTGAGGAAATGGCACCCTAACCCCATTTCTATCCCATATTTGCCCTCTATCACCAAATCCCTATAGCAGTAACTCAATAAGAAAGCAAAACTGACAATGAAGATGGGAATAGCCCTGAGGCTGAATCCTAAAGAGCTATGACACATGTCTAAGGTATCAGGTTCCAAGAGGATTGGACAGCTGTGGGCAGTAGGATGTGCTTCTGTCACCTGGAGGATGTGGGCCCCAGTGACAAGACAGGAGGAGTCTTTTCTGGCAACATCTGAGGTGAAGACATCTGACCACCCAACAGCATGAACAGGCCCAAGACACTGAGCTGTGATCTCCTCCAAGGCACAGAGAGAACTGTGCAGCCACCTACTCACTGCTGTCAGCACTGAGAGAAAAAACAAAGCCCCTCATTTTCTCCTGCTTTTGCCCTCCAGTCCTCCAACTGTCTGCTGTCTGAGACTCTTGGCCTGATGTGAGCATGTGCTAGGAAAGCCAGACCCACTGGCAGGGCATGGAATGGATGATTTCAAGTCAAGACATGGAGTATCAACAGAGACCAAGCAAAGAGCCAGACCTCTTCCTACTGAGGAAGCTTTACTGAAAGAAACAGAAGAAAAGTTAAATAAAATTCATAAAACTGCCTAAAGCTATGCAATTAGAGAATTTTAAAAAGTTTGTGTACATTTTTTAAAAATCTCAATTGAAAAATGCAGTTACAGAACTAAAAAATAGAATTCAATTGAAAATGGAATTTACAATCTAAAATATCAAGTCAAAGAACTATTTTACTATGGAAGAGCAAAAAATACAAAGGAAAAAAAAGTGAAAAGAAAAAAATGTGAAGACTAGACCCAGGAGACCTAAGATGCAAAATGCAGAGTTGCAGGAGGTGGTACTAAACAGACCCAGGACGAGCAAGAGTGTAAACGGAGGGGAAAAAACTCTGAGTTGGAAAAGAGATACATTTTTGCATTGAAAAGCTTATATAACATCAGGCAGAAATAATGAAAAATCAAATACACACCTGATAAAATCTCTGAACTCAGGATAAAGAGACTTGCCTTGGCTTCCAAACACAGTGAGAAGATGAGTTTCAGAGGTAGGAGAATCAGAGCAGCAACAGATTTCTCATCTGCAACTTAGGACACCAGAAGATAGTGGCACAATATACATTTAGCTTTTCAAGGAAAGCATGTGATCCAATAATCTTATACTACCCAATAAAATATTCATATGGGAAAAGAGGATTTCTTTTCAGCTCAAGAAGACTTACAAGGTATGCTACCCAAGCATATTTCTAAATAAATTACTTAAGAGAGAACTCTAATTAGAAAAGAATAAAGAATCTCAAGGTAGGATGAAATATTCAAAGAGTAGAAGTCAGTCAAAAAAATATTTATTAAGTTCTATTTTGTTCCAGGGTGGAGTGGAGATAGACAGAGACCCTCCAGAAGCTCCTATTCAGGGACTTGGTGCTGTGAAGATTTCATGGGGTAGTGAGAAAGAGAGGGACAAGTACACAGGTGCTGTTTTGATAGAGTTGGGGATGATGTTTGATATGAGGATGGACCGTAAGGAGAAGGGGACCTTGCCATCTCAGAGAAGAGTACTCTGAGCAGAAGGTACACGGTCTCCGAGAAGGAAAGAAACATGGTGTGTCCCTTCATGCAGAAAGAAAACCAGTGTGGCTGAGTGTGGGGAGCTTGGGCAGAAGGAGGCAACATGGCAGAGATGGTCACCAACTCACTGAAATCAGGTTCTTCCTCTTATTCCTGGGCATGTGGTTAGACCACCTTCCCAGCCTACCTAGAAATGGGGTATGAGAGCTCCAGCCAGAGCAATGTGGGCAGAAGTGATATTCAATTATGCCCCCTAAAAACCATCCAAATGCCCTCCTCCCTCCTCGTTTTCCAGCTAGTTAGACTGGAAATGGCCCCAACAGTGACTTTGAAAGAGAGCTGCATATTGAAGATGATGACCACTTGTATCTTTGAATGATTGATATAGATGAACTTCACCAACCTGATCACCAAGCTGGTATGTGAGCAAGAAACAAAACCACCACACTGTCTGAGCCATTGTTGAATACTGGGTAAAAAACAAAGCAAAGCAAAACAAACCTGTTAAAGCAATTAGCACACCCTGACTACTACAAGTGGATAGGGTCTTGTGGGACCATTGTACAGAGTTCGAATTTCTCTCCCAGTGTAATAGGAAGGGCTGAGGGTGTAGTGGGAATGAGAGGGGGAGGGGTTCAGGAGGAAGTGACACTATCAAATTTATATTCTAGAATCTAGGGGCAGGGCTCCGAATCAGTCTTAGGAAAGATCATTGTGGCTCAGAGTGGAGCTTTAGAGAATGAGAGGCTATGCAGTGATTGCAATTTGGAGAAGTTCTGGAGGTAAGAGTTGGTTACAGGATATGTGAGAAGATGGAAGAAAGGAGGACTCATACATTTGAGGTAATTACTGAAATGTGGACAATTAAGATTTGTTCACCCCTGTTAAATCTGCAAGGTCTATTAGGCACCCAAGGGAGATGTTAGGTATATGAATCCAGAGTTTCAAACAATAAATTAAGGTTGAGGAAAGAACCATGAGAAACATAAACATATCCATGTTTCTGGAGCCTGTGACTGAGATCTCTTAGGGGAGAGTGTTGGTAGAGAAGACAAAGCAGAGCCCCAGGATTCTTGGCATTGCTAGGTGAGGAGGAGCCAGCATTACTGTCTCAGAAGGCGTGCCATTGAGGTAGGAGAAAAGCCTGGCTAGTGCAGGCTCACAGAAGCTTGGGGTGGGGGGTTTCCAGGTAATGTTTGGCTGCTGCGGTATAAGTGGAGAATAAGCAGGGAGTAGTTCAGGGCTTTTCCAGTCAGATACTTAAGCAGGGATGTATTAGTTTCCTAGGGCTACCATAACAAATTGGTGGCTTAAAACAACAGATTTATTCTCTCACATTTCCAGGGGCCAGAAGTCTGAAATCAACAAGATAGCAGAGTTGAATCCTTCTTGGAGGCTCTGGAGAATTCGCTCTATGCGTCTCTCCTAGTTCCTGATGGCTGTTGGCAATCCTTAGCTTATAGACAGATCACTGCAATCTCTGTGTCCATCTTCTCTCTGGATTTCTGTGTCTGTTTCTCCTTTCCTCTTCTAAGCACTTGTCATTGCACGTAGGGCCCTGTTCTCATCCAGGACAATCTCATCTCGAGTTCCTCAACTTAATTACATCTGCAGAGATCAGTTTTCCCAAATAAATTCACATCTATAGACTCCAAGCCAGCATAGCTTTGAGGAGGGGTCACTATTTGACTTCCTATAAGGAGGGAGTGGGGGAGAGCAAGTGAGTTAAAAGGATTTACAAAGAAGCTATTCAGTTGGATCATGGGATCCAAGCTGGATGAGTAGGGAGAGGAGGACATGAGAAGGTCATGGAGAAGAAAGAGCAGCTAAGCAGGAGAACTAGAGCGAGGGAGGATGACATCATAATGGTTGATGGAGTTCACTTATTGATGACGACACAGTCTGGGCAGGGGCATCTGAGTGAGAGACTGAAGGGACATGGAGGAAAAGAGGGCATGGATTCAGAGTGCTGGCTGGATCACCAGCATGGGCGATGAAGCCCTCAGAATGATGACCAGAGTGGAGAAGTCGAGAAACAGTGAGTCCATGGCCGGGAGCATCAACAAGCAAGAGACAGGACAAAAGCAGGAGGACAGCAATTAGGAGGACTGAGCAAGGGACAATTATGGCTAAATCAGAATAGACAAATGTAAAGGGACTGCAAGCTATAATATAAGGAATTAAAAGTTATAAACATAAAAACTAAAAGGGGAATCAGAATTCCAAAGGATTCCAACAAAACCCAGGAGTTGGTGGGAGAGGGACAGAGGGAATAGAGAAGTAATCTAACAACTTCATTCTACGTAGGGTATGCGGCTGGAGTGGAATTGAATAAAAATGATGCTAAAAGGTCTCCTCTTGGGAAACTGGAACTTTTAATATATTGATAGAGGAATTCAAAATACTCTTCAAAATATATGTACCCACTAAAATACAAACATCTAAATAAAGCTTCCCAATCACCAGAGGCCAAAACAGTAACTAAAACTAAAAGTCTATCAATGCAGTAAAAAACTGGTTAAGGAAGGAAACAGGAACAAATAATACATAATAGTACTAAAAGCACAAAATAAGATTTAAAAAGGCCAAATATGTCCTTTATTTCAATTATAGTCACTGTAATTAATTATCCCTATTAAAAATGATAAAAGAAAATTAGGCAGTCATTAAAAACAATCATTGTGATTATTTTGCGGGTATATAATTGTACACTTTAAATATGTACAGTTTGCTGTATATCAGTTATACTTCAATAAAGCTGTTTAAAAAAAACAGCAAAAACTCCAAGATTGGGTGGAAAAGCAAATTCCAATTTTATGCCTTATCTATATATCTAAAAATGATAGAGAAAGGCTGAAAAGACACATGCTAGAAGAAATAAATAGAAAACTGGGGAGGCAGTATTTATTTATATCATATAAAGTGGATTTTGAAGCTACAAGTATTGTAAAACAATATATTTTGTAATGACTAAAACTAAAATCCACAACGATATTTGAAAAGCCAAAAAGCTATAATGAATCTGTAATATAACTTTAAAATATATGAATCAATAACTTCTAGAAATACAAACAGGCAAATTCACAATTATAATAAGAAATGAATACACTTCTCTCAGAACTGAAAAAAATTGAGTAAATATAAAATTATAGAAGGTTTGAATAATAAGTAACAAACTTGACTCAATGCACATGTACACACATAAAATTTCATACTCAAATAGAAAACATACATTCTTTTCAATCACCCTTAAAACTTTGCTTCTATGTTAGGGCACAAGGAAAATATCAGCTATTTTTGTCAACAAATAGAAATCATACAATTGAACTAGGAAGTGTAAGAAAAATTTAGTCTGCAAAAAGTAAACACATAAAAAATCCACTTGGAAATTTTGAAACCTCTTTTTTAAATCATCTGTGAATTAAAAAAAAATCAAAACTAGAATTCCAATTAGAAAAAAATAAGATGATTACATACTAAAACCTTATGGGAATCAGCCAAATATTGATATCTAGTAGAAAAATGTGTAACCTTCATATTATGTGTTAGGAAACAAAAAGGGTTTTTATAAATGAACTAAACCTCTAGCCAAGAAAATGCAAGGAGTACAGAGTAAAACTAAATGATAGAAGTAATTTAAAAAAAAACAGAAATTATTGAAATATAGAACAAAAGGAAAATCATGGTCATAAAGTTTGTTCTTGAGAAAAAGTTTCAAACAATGGAAGGCTATGCCTTTGACAGAGAAAAGACAGTAGGTGCCTTAAGAATAACAGTAAGAGAAAAATTACAAATGCTAAGAAGATTTTAAAATTAAGACAACACACTATGACAACTACTTTGAAAATCTAAATGTAACGAAGGATCTTCTAAGAAAACATAAATTACCAAAACTGACTCAAAAAGTAGAAAACCTAAACAGACCACAAAACAGGGAAAAAGTTAAGCCATCAAAGATACGTTTCCCAAAAAACACTTGGCACATTTAAAATTCATAGTGTGATCACTAACAGTAAAGACTTGATTTTCATCCTTGCTTTGCCACTGATTGTAGCACTTCAGTATGGTTGCCAGATTTAGCAAATAAAAATACAGTACACCCAGTTAAATTGGAATTTTGGATAAACAAATGCTTTTTAGTATAAATATTCTCGTGCAATATTTAGGGTACAACTTACTGAAAAAAAATGCTCGTGTTTATATGAAATTCCAACTTAACTGGACATTCTATATCTTAGTGGCAATCCTAGACTTTAGATAGATTGCTCACCTTTCCTGTACTTGCTTTCTCATTTTTAAAATGGGGATGATGATCATCCTACCTCAGGAGGATAATTGGAGGATTAAATGAGTTAGTATCTAGGAAACCCTTGGGGAAAATGTGGCACATAGTAAGCACTGTGTTAATTGAGTTATTTTCATGATAGCTCCTTTTCTGCCCCTCCACTGCCTAACCCCCCATCCTCATTCTTTCTTCAAAAAGAAGTACTGAACACTGCTAAGTGCCTGACCTGACCCTACCTAGGCTAGATACCAGGGCAGACCCACAGATAAGAAAATTAAAAGCATTCTTCCCATTTTGTTCCTTCACTCAACACCCCCACAAGCACATACTAGAAGTGGTTCCAGCTGCCCACAGTGCTAGGGGGCCATCCTGTTGCGACAGAGGGACAGGAACACCACACAGACACACACCCACCCCTGGACGCCCATAGTCAAGTCTTACATTGACAACCTGGGATGTTTTTCACCTGAGAATCAACAACCCGTGCCATTGTTCAGTGGCTTTATCTCTTCCAGCCTCTCTACTGTAAAATAGGCTCTTGAAGAAGATAATAAATGTACCTAAGAGTCTCTCATACCACAGGTACTATTTGCTTTCTCTTACACTGAAAGCATTGTGACGGTCAAGCCTTGGGTGATTTTTGCCGGCCTAGGTTTTTCCCTTAGGTTAATTTTTGCAGTCATTGTTCTCTGCTGAGAAACAGTAATTAAGACAGAGACTTTGCCCAGTCTGTGTCCCAGGAGTTCTGAGAGAGCCTCTGTCTCCTTTGGCTGGAGCATTTCTCCTGGTGTCACAGAAACCACGCGAAGAGCACCACCTGCTCTCTCAGATCATGCCCCTCTCTCCTCTGGAGCCCGACTCAACTCCTCAACCAGCCCTTGCCCCTTCCGCTGCCCAGGTACTGACACCTGGCTCACCTCAGCTCGCTCCACTCGCCTCTGGGAATGCTCACCCGGTGGCATTTCTGCAGGACCATAAAAGGGTCTCTTTTCTAAACCCCTCCAGGCTGTCCTGATGATGAAGTCCAGCTCCCTGGTGTTCCCAGACTCCTCTTTCCTCCTCAGCCCTCACCTGCTTCCACTCACTCTGGTACTCTATCCTGATACGCCACACCTTTGCACACCTTTTATTCACACTGTAAAGTGGCGCAGGAGAGGGAGAATTTGCCCTCTCTAAGTTCTCCCAGCTGGACTTGTGTACAGAGGCTCAATAATGAAATTGAGACCCAAAGAGATGACCAAGGCAGGCAGTTTTTATACATTCCGGACAAAGAGATAAGAAAAAATGGTGAGGAATTTTCAGGATAAGAAAGACAGATGTTTGGGAACTTTAGTAAGGAATTCTAAGCGGAATTTAGGCTAAGGTAATAAAATGACAAGACAGTAACAAGGTTGGTTTCTATAGCTTTCTTGGCGTTAAAGTTTCTCCCTGGTGATAAGGAGGTCTTTTCCCTTCTTGGTACAAGGAGAGTATTTTTCATATGGGAAATTATATCCTGATTTCAGGGGGACAGAGGAGGGTATCTTTGCATCAATGGTTTTCCAAATAGCTTTGATTTAAGATAACCATAATGCCACTGTGGCACATGGTGGCTGCTAGACAATAAGAACTCTGCACTTTGATGGTGGAGAGAAAGGTTTTGTTCCTGTTAAAAGGAGAAAAGTAACATCTGCTAAGTCCCTAATATGTGCTACTCATTAGCATAGGCCCCTTTCCACACATTTTCCTCATTTAATTCTCTAGTAACATGTGAAACAGGTGCTAGTACCTCCATTGCACAAAATCAGAAAAACCAGTTCAGAGGGGTTAAGCACCTGGCCCAAGGTTTACACGTCAGTCACAGAGCTGGAATTTAAGTTCAAATCTCTTTGACTCTAAGTCCAATATTTTCCCCACTACCTTCCATTGTTGGCCACCTTGTGGGAAATTGGCTTATATGTGTGTTTATGATTTTTTTATTCAATTTTTGAGAGAGAGAGAGAGCATAAGTGGGGAGGGTGGAGCAGAAGAAGAGAATCTCAATAACTCTGTGCTGACCATGGAGTCTGAAGCAGGACTCAGTATCAGGATCATGACCTGAGCCAAAATCAAAGATCAGACATTTAACTGGCTGAGCAACCCAGGTGCGCATGCAGTGTTATTCATAATAGCCAAATTATGGAAGCAACCCAAGTGTCCATTGATAGATCAATGGATAAACCGATACGATATGGAAGTGGAAAATATTCATCCATAAAAAAGGATGAAATCTTGCATTTGCAAAAACATGGATAGACCAAGAAGGTAGTATGTTAAGTAAGACAGAGAAAGACAAATAGCACGATTTCACGTATATGTGGAAACTGAAAAAAATTTTTTTTTTAAAAATGGCACCTAGATCTGTGTCAAGTCTGTTTTCCCTAGCTTCTTGGTCTCTCTGGGCTGCTGGTTATGGGTTTGTGGCTTCTCCCTTCTATCTATCCAATCTTATGATCAGCCAGGCCCAGAAGGGGGACCATGGGCCAAGTTACGCCAAGGTTGCCCACTATGTCTCGCTATTGTTGTGTAACAGATCCCAGAATAAATGCCTGACTCTCCAGGCAATGTCTTGTCTTCTCTGAAAGCACATACTCCTACTGAGTGGGGAGCAGTCAGCTTGGGATGCACCCTCAGCCTTGAGCTCTGCCCACCATGCCCATCAGCTACCATGACCATGTCTCTCTACTCTTTCATTTTATTTACCTCTCCCTTGCCCCTTTCTCATCTTTCTCTTCATTGCCAGGGCTTCCATCACAAAGTACCACTGACTAGGTGACTTAAACAACAGAAATTTATTTTATCACAGTTCTGGAGGCTAAAAGTCCAAGGTCAGGGTGTCAGCAGTGTTGTTTCTTCTGAGGCCTCTCTCTTTGCCTTGTAGATGACCGTCCCCTCCACTTTCCAAACCTGTGAAAGTCATGAATATAAGGAATCTATCCTTACAAGGTCATAAACTCTTAAACTAGTCATATTGGAATAGGACCCACCCTAATAACCTCATTTTAACTTAGCTGCCAGTTTAAAGGCCCCTGTCTCCAACTACAGTCATGGCCCGAGGTACTAAGGGTTGGGGTTTCAATGTATGAATTTTGAAGAACAAACTTCAGCCCATCACATTCTCTTTCGTTCCCTCCTCCTCTCACATGCAGTAGATACCTATCTGTGCTTAACACAAACACACACCTATTAAAAGAAGGCAAATACTCGCTTGAAACAGAGGCTCTACCTGTCTCACTGGGGATTCTGGTCTCCTAGGTTCTTAGGAAGCAAAATTCAGTACCTCAGCCACCTGCTCCTTATTAATGAGGAAGAGCAACTCGTGCTGGCCAAGGACTGGGCATGGAAGGAAGGTTTCCTTCAGTGTAGATGGCTTGCAAGGGACCCAGGGATCTCAGGGAGGGGTTCTTGGGCCTGGTGCATTTCTCACCTGTGGGTCTGAAAGTCTGAGAACAGTGTTAGGAGATTTGAGGCCTATGGTTGAGCTGTTTCATTAACTAGAGTCCACTGTCATATTCATAGTCTTCAAAGCCTCATTAAGGATAATTTTTAAAATTTGTGTCCATTTCAGTGGTCATCTAAGAACATGAACATAAGTACATCTTGAAATATCAAGATAACCACCCAAATTCAAGGACTACCATGTCATTTCAAAGCCTACATTTATGTTCATTTCTATAATTGTTGGTGCCAAGAAACACTATTGTAAGTGCTCAGAGCCAGAAAGAAAGGAACATATTTGAATCTATGCATAAATGTAATGTTTATGCAAAATGAAGGCCAAATAATGTCACAGCACATGGTATGAATTGGAGTTTAAGTTATTTAGTTGCTGGAATAGAGCAAAGAGATAGGAGGACTGCATTATCACAAAGTACAATTTAAAACCTGACATAAAAAAAAGAAACAACCCTGACATATTAGGAGGTAGTCACACATCATAATCCATCATTTGTCATATTAAATCAACAATAATTTTAATGATTCTTAAGTTGATTAAATTTGTTAACCAAACTTGTTAAATGGATTTAAATTTATTTGTTTTGGTTTTTGTTTGTATAAGTCTATTAACATAATCTTGATTTAGTTTATGATTATACACATTTAAGAAACATATTAAATTTAAATTCAGACTTACACTCCCAGATAAAATGGAGTAGTTTGTATCAGACTAACAGACTAAGAAAAATTGTAAGAGATGGATCATAATCCAAGAAACCAAAGTACCTAACTGTTGAGGGATCAAAATCTGTGGAAAAAAAAAAAAAGAAAATACGTAAAAATATAGATCATTTTACCAGAGAATTATAATCTAAAAAAAAATCTTTGAAAAGAGAAAATGTTTTGTGGTAAGTGCTGCATTCAACATAGCCTTTTTCTGCTTGAGTCCATGATCAATTCTGGCATGGAACATAGAAGTAGAGGGGGAAAAAGCAGTGGTCTGGAGCTTACCACAGTCTCACTGAGCTTGATAGGCAAAAAATAAAGTTCAAGCTACAAAGAAACCAAGGCTTGAGGTCCAAGATCCTAAAGAAAAAGGAAACAGAGAGGTGAAGCTGACATTAAGCCTGAATTCACTCGAGTCATTTATGATTTCCAACCTATATGTTGGATAAGACACCAAGAAGCCAAGTGGAAGAAGCTGCCAAGATAGTAAAAACCTATGGATGGCATGTTTAGTCTCACAGCGCTAGAAAGCCAAATATTGGAGTTTGGTGCTTGTCATGATCAAGGCCCTGGTAAACACCTAGAGGTTCACTTGAGACCCCAGAAAAGCTATTTCTTAGGAGTAAGAGCAAACCAGAAACAGAAGAGCCTCTACTGAATCACTCTGATTTGCCACATCCCATCTACTTGCAAGAGAAAGACTTATTTCCTTTCCGGCCTGGAGAGAGCAAGTTGCCACAACCTGCTAAGCTCCCACGTGTGGGACGTGGAACCCTGTAGGCTCCCCCTGTACTTCCAGGCCTCTGCATCAACCCTGTGGAGTTCAACCCCAACTTTATGGTATGTGTGACACCAAAGGCGAGGCAGGAAGCACTACTGGAAGTGCCCAAATAGTCAATCCATAGGCATGAGAGTGAAGAGAAATTTCTGAGGGAAACACACATTACTCATTCCCCATATCAAACTAGCAATAATTGTAATGATTTCTAAGTTGATTACATTGCAGGAGGTAGATGTGTTGGCGGGAACTCTGCAGTGTCCAGAATCTGTTCCCTGTCACCTGTGGGGACCCTTAACATGCTGAATGATGGAGAAACTGAAACTTAACCATACTAGGCACTATTTTCTCATGCTGCAACCATGTGTATCTTTGCTTATATACATCCTGTTTGCTGACCCTACCATATTAAGATGCAACTCTTGACCCAATGACACATCAAACATATCTTTTCTTGAGCTTGACATAGATACATATTTTTTCTCATAAAAATTTCAAAACAAAACAAGAGGAAAAAAGGGCTTATTTCCCTCTGGAGAAAGAAAACATCATCTGAAGTCACAAAAACTGTTTAAATACAACGTCCAGAAGTCCACAAAAAATTTACCAGGCATACCAAGAAATAAGATCAAATTACGAAACCCAAGAAAAAAAGAGAATCAATATATAGGCCCACAGGGGATCCAGATATTGGAATTATCAGACATGCACATTAAAATAAATTATGTTCAAGAAAAAAAATACCTAAAAATATAGATCATTTTACCAGAGAATTATAATCTAAACCAAACCAAAACAAAATGCAAACAAAATGGGAATCATATAGCATCAACCTCTCAGTAGCTTAGTCTAGAAACCTAGGTCTGATTTTTGATTACTTTATCTTCCTCAGCCCATAATACATTTGTGCTTCACTATCCATTACTCACTGTCATTTTCCTAATTAAGACTGACATCACCTCTCACCTGCAACTGTTGTGCCCAAGATTGCAAATCCGAGAAACCACCAAGGAGCCAACACCAATGCAAGTACATGAGGGTTTATTTACAAGCTCAGGCTTGGGTCCAAGTATACCCGACACAGTGGAGCAGGGACTTGGACCCCGAAGTGGGTTACAGTTGGGTTTTTTATGGGCTGGTCTAGGGGATCTACAGAAGGGGTGGAGGATTTTTTTCCATTCCAATATGGGGGAAAGGGTGGGGGAGTTTCTTAATATCTGATATGGGATTCTCTGCCGAGGGTATTCTGAGCTTTATTGTCTTTCCGATATGGGATTCCCTGCCTAGGACATTCTGCAGTTTTTCCTGTAAAGTTCAGCTCTTATTCCCAGGGACCTAAGATGGCTGTACTTGTGCTAATGCTAAACTTGAGGTGGAATGGCCTTAATTTTTCTCAGCTTCCACAGCAACCACATTCCATGCTATGGGATGAACTTTATTATAAATCCAATCATCCTATTCCTCTTCAAAACATCATTCAATGGCTCCTCTATGGTCTTCAGAATAAACTCCAAGCTCCTTTTTGCGTGGCTGTAGACCATGTATTACCTGATCTTTGCTTTCCTCTACAGTATCTATCTTGCAACTTCACCACTCCAAACCCCAGGGAGCTCTTGTCCTTCAACTATATAGTAAGTTAGTTTCAATTATTCACACATACCTTGTTTTCAGCACCTGCTGAAATTTGCATATGCTGTTTCCGTTTCTTGACACCTTTACTCTCTTTCACTTAGCATATTCCCACCCAGTCTTCAGAAACCTTCTCTTCCAACAGGCTCTCTCAGGACCTCTTTAGATCCCTCTCCTAACATAGCATGCCCTTTATGGAGCATTGTCAAGCTGCATGAATTTGAATATTTACATACTTATCATCCGCCACAAAATTACAAATTCTTTGATGGCAGGGACCACAATCCCCTGGCACTTTGCACAGCAACTAAAGCATTATAGGTACATTTGAGGGTGGGAGATGGCATTACAAGCAGGGTCTGGAGAATGGGAGCTCAGCATTTTTTTTTTTTTTTTTAAAGATGCGTTCTGCTCAGAACCCAAGTAAGGACTCTGGGACTGTAGCTCTTTGCCTTGACCCACATGGGTCTCTGGGGAGAGGCCATTCTCCATGGAGGATTGATAATGGGCAGCCAATCCCAGAGCCTCTGGAGCCCCACACCACTTCACACCAACTCAAGACCAGCATAAACCCTGGTCTTTTTGCTTCCAGGGTTTGCTAGTGTTTGCTTCCAAACCTGTGAAAGTCATGAATATAAGGAACACACTCCCCAAGGTCCCTTCTTCAAACTGCAGGCAGAGGGTAAAGCTAGCTGTTATCTGGCTGCAACTGCTTTCCAAATGATCTATAAAACTGTGTGCTCCTCCCTGCAGTGTTCTCTTCACTTAAAGCCTATGTGGGTCTGATTTTTTTTTTCTGTGCTACCTACTGGACTGGAGGAATGTGTGTGTATAGAAAGTTCATTTGGAATGACTGTACAAACATAAGGAGCAGCTAATACTCTTGTGGTTGTTGCACAGACTGGAGAAGCTGAGGCTGTTCTCATCAGTAGCGAAGCTTAGATGGTCTTATAGCCCCCACAACGCTGACCCCTACAGCACACTGCAGCCTACTTGGAGGTGGTGGCTTTAGAAGACAGCTGATACAGTCACAGTCCTAGCAAATAATCACTGCTGAAATTTGTATATGGCCTGCCTCTCCAGCTTAGAGGCACTAAGCTGAGCATTATCTCCACCTTGGAGGGGAGGAAAATGAAACCAATAGGCCGAGTAACTCGCCTAAGGTCACACAGCTGGATGCTGTCAGGATTCACACGCGGGTGACTCTGATGGATCCACATATCTGGTGATTATCTCCGCTTACATAGAAATAACTTAATCGTTCAGAGCATACGCTGCTCCTGTTCCTCGGGTGGTGCTCTGCCCTCCACCTGTAAACAACTATTCTAAACTTGTAAACCTTGGAATTCTAAACTTGTAAACCTAACCTGAAAAAAAGGTGTAACATCAGAATTGGGCAAGGGTCAAAGCCATTTCAACTCTAGGATGATGTTGCCAAATGAGAATCTGTTTGAAGGGTCTCTCTTTTCAAGAGTGTGTCTGCTGTCTGCATAACTTTTGTGCCAAGCAACTTCCTTCGTGTGAGAAGCTCAGGCCCACCTCTCCCCGGACCAGTAAACCAAATGTTTGTGTGCCTGAAATCTCCTTCCAAAGAGCACAGGCCCTCCTGATCCTCTGATTACACTTGATGGTACAAGATAAAGCAAAAAAGAAAGCTTCATAATGATGATGCACTGCTTCCTGCCGCAGCTGTAGGAATGAAAAACTCACTGTGGCCTAATTCACAAGACAGCCAGCAACAGCCCAAGTTCATTCCAAGGTACAGACGTTATTAACTTGTGACCCAGCCTAGGAACCAGGCAGCTGTGAAATAATGTTTCAGTTAAAAAACAAAAAAGAAAAAGGGTGGGGAGGGGGAGAAAACCCTCCTGAACATATTGCTGATAAAATGTTTACACTCAGTTTAACAAATTTTATAGTAATGATGCTTTAAAAATGTGTTTCTCATGAATGGCTTTTCGATACTGAATGCAAATAAAAAAATAATGAGTTTGGAATTGCAAACAGATTACCTCTGCACCGGAGTTGATGGTATCAGCACAATACCCACCCCCCAAACCCACATGCATGGATTTGCCACGTGACTCTTGGCAGAGCCTATAAATTGCATTTAGCCACCCTGTCAATTCACATGGTTGCGTATCGCTGGAAGGTTCTCCATGCTTTAGGCACCGTGACAACAGATCAGACTCTCCTAACCCCCTCCCGAAAAACAACCAAACAGCCTAGGAATTTGGTAGTTGGCCATGTGAGCACCATGGAAACAAGAGAAACTGAGGAAAGTAATACAACTCCAGACTAACCTCAGAATGTTTGGCCTGGAATAAATCTGAAACAGAGAGAAATGCCAGTTTTGCAAAGCAGCAGCGGAGATGCTATTTTAACCCAGAGAAAGAGCAAAACTACTGACTTCTAATTGGGCCCCTGATGGGGCTGGATGCTAATGTAAGACCCTGGGCACACCTGAATCAGCCTTTCAGGCAGGACCCTGCAGACTATAGAAACACCTGTGTCTGGGAAGTTCTCTGTCTCCATAGACTTCGGATGCACAGGAAGGGAGAAGTTCAGTTTAATTCTCTGTGATCACTCAAACTCACAGTCACGATTCCAAGGCAGGGGTGTCATGCCTCAGCTCGGGCCTCAGCTGCTAGCTGCTTGGGGAAGGTGAGAAGGGGAAAACAGGTGGTGTTCGAGCGAGCCGGGAATGCTCATCAGGGTACAGAAAATCCAGACGCTAGAACGAAGGGAGAATCAGGGCAATTGGTAAGGGTGACCAGTCTGCCCCCGTCTGCCCAGAACCTTCCCAGAAGAGCCATCCCAGTCTGCCCCCGTCTGCCCAGAACCTTCCCAGAAGAGCCATCCCAGTAGCCATCCTACTAGCCATCCTAGTAGCCGGGCACTAGGGTCAGAGAGAAGCATAAGTTGCAGCCCCAGTGGCCATTCCCAAATTAAGCCTCCTGCAGGTCAGGCAAGCTCAAGGGGGGACTGCTAAGCCCCCTCAGAGGCCGTGTTTGGAATGAACGTTGAAGTCTTGCATCAACAAAGACCTGGGGCCAGACACTGAAGGTCTGGAGGGAAAGGGTGCACTTCCGCAGGCCACTCAGGAGGGTCCCACAGCTGTAAATAGGAGAGGCTGGTGCGGGGAGTTCAGCTGGTGCCCAGGTTCTCCTAAGTTCCCACAGGACTTGGAAGCGGCGGTCAGACCTCACGACGAATCTTATAGTTTATGTATGGAACTATGACAAGAGTATTTCTTCTCTCTGTGTGGGCAGGGCTCAGTCACGTTCAATACATTTTTCTGTCCACCTCACAAAGTCCTTAATTAAAGAACCCTTCTGGATCATGTCATTCGTGAGCGGGCTTGGCCTGACTATTGGAGAAGGATTCTGGTTAAAATTCTACTCTAATTACCCCTGGTCTTCCTCCACTTGCACATCTCCCTGATAGAGTTTTGCCTTAATGAGGCTCAGCGTGTTCCCTATTATACAAATAGGATTTCACAGCCCAGGCGGTGATAGGGCTCAGGGAGAGGCAAAAGTGATTCCTCCAAAGGACCCAAGTGTGGGTTTATGCATCATTCATTCCTGACAGAGGCCACAGTATAAAACTACCTTTTAAAAACCAGGCTTTGAACACCACGAGATCTTCACCGTTGAAGTTGCATGAGGGACGAATATTGTTAGTTATTATTGCTGGGGATTAAAGTGAAGTACGATCTGTTCTTCCTCTCGCTCCTCCTGCCCACTGGGGCTCTGGCAGACAGAGAACATCGCAAGAGATGTAGCTAGGAAGGGACCTGCAGATGTTTTGCTCATAAGTGAGACACAAGAGCCGCTGGACGAGCTGGGCCAAAGAGGATGCTTTTCTTCACTACCCCCCTGTGACTGGAAGACCACCTGAGAAGTGAGAGCTTAAAGGCTCTGAGAAGCTGAACAGAGAGCAGTGGTGTGAGCCTCTGGTGGGCCTCCAGAGGCAGTGATCCCTGAGGAGAGGAGACTTTCAAACGCGAATGCCCCCAGGTGACTAGGGGTTGGCCAATCCAAGAACAGGAAAGGGTACTCAGGGCAGCTGTGTATGGTTGTGCAGCGTGTGCACTGCACAAATGCACTCCCTGAGGGGGCAAGTGGGAGTACAGTCTAGCTCCAGCTCCATTCACCAAGCATCCCATGTTATCAAAGGGGGGACATTTGTCCTTGCACAAATATGGCATCTACTCATCACTCATCAGACCTTGCCTGCCCAGATGGAGCATCATTTTCCAATGCACAGAGGCACCTTCTGGGTCAGCCTGTCGTCTGTGAGCTGTACCTTTAACACGCCTATTCCTGGTCAACACATGGCCTCCTGAATGTTAGCGACTCTACTGTCCTTGAGACAACGGAGTTAGCAGATGGCAGGGAGGAAGCCTCTTCTCTGGAAACAGGAGGTAGGCGGAATTAGTGTTCTGTCCTAACTCCAGCCGGAGTCTGCCCACTGGTCCAAACGGGCCACACGGCCATGCCCGGGGTCAGCCCCGACACACCTGTCCTCGCAGGGGGGAGGCGGGCAGGAGAACTGTGCCCTCACAGCTTCCGGCCGTGCTGCTCAAGGCCGCCCAAGGCGCCTTGGGATGGGCAGCTCAGCTGTTACCCCCAGAAGCCTCTCAAATGGTCAGAACAGGGTATTAAGTAAAATCATTCCAAGTCCCCATTGTACCCTAGGCCAAAAATTCACCCCGATTATATTCCCCTCCTCAAATTTCAAGCCACCGCTGTCCAATATAGCTCAGCAGAGGAAGCCGCAAACACCACATGATAGGTAAAAATACCCCAGGAGCACCACACCAGCAACTTAAAAATACCCTGAACTTGAGCTCTGTGGAGCCCTCTCCATTATTAAATTCTGGGAGAGCAATCAAAATTCAAGGCGGCTCTTCCTTTTCCTTTGCAAATTAAAATCCGAAGAAATGAAAGCACGCACTCCCCCACCCCAGCCCCCAGCCCCTGATTTGAGCCTTCCCGGTCTCAGCCCCCCCAGCTGCCCCAGCCAGAGTCTGGGTGTGTCCTCCAGGGACAGCTGCTCTCCCCCACATCTGCCCCAAGGGGCTGCGGCTCCCAGGGAGGCCAGGGGGTCGGGGGTATCCAATCCCAAGTCACTCCTGTACCCCGCTTTTAGGAAAGTTTGAAGGTCAGTAGGGTGCACGGGGAGTATCGCAGCCCTCCCCCCAAGGGTAGGGGCTGTCCTCTGAGCCCGTGTTTCTGCCATCCGCCTAGGAGGTAGCAGGTGCTCGGTGACATCTGGGGGAAAGGAGGTGGGGGAAACAAATGTGAGACGGAGAGGGAAAATATTCCGGGGTTCAGACTCTTGAGAGCAGCCCGTGAGGACGGCATGAGCCGGGGGGAGCCGCGTGGCGCCAGGTCTTAATGGACCTTCCAGCCTGGCCCGGCCACCCCATATGGGATCCCCAATACCGCCCGGCCACCCCATAGAGGATCCCCAATACCGCCCGGCCACCCCATAGAGGATCCCCAATACCGCCCGGCCACCCCATACAGGAGCCCCAAGACCGCCCGGCCGCCCCATACAGGATCCCTAGGACCGTCCAGCTCCCGCGGCTTCCCTGGGGAGCGGGCCCAGCTCGGAGGCTCTGCTTTCTCCCCACCGCCCCATCCCCCCACCGCCCCATCCCCCCATCCTCCCATGCCGCCCATCCCCCCCACCCCCGCCCCCGTGCAGGTGGCCGGGTAGTCCCTTCCGCCCGCACGGGCGCTCCTTCTGCCTCCTGCCAGCCTCCTGGCTGAGCCCCCCCCCCTCATGACTCAGCGCAGGAGCACCCGCCGCCCAGGCTGCTGCTGGAGGGGAGCGGCTCTTCGTGCCGCGGGCTCCGGCCCAGATCTCGCCTCCCCGCGCCTTCCAGGCTCGCTTCCCACCGCCCCCTCTCCTGCGGCTGCGGGCTAGCCCGGCACCCCTTTCACGCTGTCTTCAAATGTTTCCCCGCCTCTTCAGTTCGCCGCTTCCCTTCTCTACCAAGCGTGGGGCTAAGCATTGTTTGCTGGGTCCCGGTGCTTTCTTTCCTTTTCCTGTTTCTTTGTTTTCAGGCCCAGATACGTGTGGTCCCGGCCTTCTCCTGAGATGTCCTGTGTGGTCCCACATAGCAAGCGAGAAGGCCAAGTTAGAGGGAAAAGAATTCACTCTGCAGACACAGCCTGCCTATCCTTGTCACTTCCTCTCTGAGAAGCAGAGACACGAGGATGCACCTTCTCAAGTCAGTCATCGGCGAGGATCTACGGGGGACCTGCTACGTGCTAGGAACTGTCCGGGATGCAGGGACACACGGGCAAACAGGACCAAGTCCCTGCCCTCCCTGGCCTTGCACTCAGCGGGAGACCAGTCCAACCTCTAGCCTGGACTTGGCTCAGCCATGACTCTCCCACCTGTCCCCCCTAACCTCTCCCCCCCCACCCCGGCTTCCCTTCCAACCCTAACTCCATGTGTTTCCTGATCCATTTCTTCAAAACCTGGGCCAGCCTCCCTTCCCCATTCATGGCAAGTATCCTGCCTTGAAGTTGGCCTTAATATGCTAGACTCATTCTCCCAGTGCTGTTCTCATTTTCCCCTCTCGAATCTATACAATCTTTTTTTCATCCACTGTGGTCTTCAAGCAGGGGTTCCCCAATTAAGCACAAACTCTTCCTTGCTAAAGCTTTTAATTCCTTTCTTAGGCGTAGAGTTTATTGCAATAATTCCACTTATTAATTTTTGACACCTCCATCCAGGAAAATGACATATGCCTTGTATAACCAGAATCCTCATGCCCCTTTGTCCACTCACGGATTACAATCCTCTACTTCTCTAAGGAAAACCCCACATTTCAGGTCCCTGAATGCACCAGGATGTTCAGACCTCATGCAAAGAATGATCAAAAGCCAGTTTGAAAACATCTGAGAGGAGGTGGTTCCAGGAGCCTGTGAACCAAGCACATGGATGTGAGGCTAACTCACAAGGGTCTTTCCTGGTCCTGGGTGTAGCCTCACAGGGGATTCCAAATACACCATCTGAGATAGGAGAGCCCGCACCTTCTATCAATGCCTGACCCAGGACCAAAGACCCACCTCACTCTCCAGTTCTCACTTCCCATAGGGAGCATGGACGTTTTTAGTAAGTTAGGGTCTCCGGCATCTCATACTGAGTTCAGTTTGCAATACTAGCGGTCGCTGTAGTCTGAGTTGCCAAACGCCAAGGATTCCCACAGAGCTCACGGCCTGCAGTTGCTCGAGCTAGGCTAGGTTATGTAGTCCTAACAAACAACCTCAAAATCTTAGTAGCCGAACAATAAGTGTCACAGGACATCTGGGGAAAAAGTGCACGTTGCTGTGTATTTTCTTTATTCAGGGATCTTGACTAAAAAGATCCATCTCTGTCCTTCTGGCAATATAAAGCTATAATTTTTGTTTTCATCATCCTTATATGTATACCTATAGTATCAAAGTGAACTGCATGTGGAGTCAGAAGAGTTCATCTCAGTCCTGATTCCCCTATTTAATGACCTTGTAATTTTATATGACTTTGCCCCTATAGACCTCGGTTTCCTCTTCTGTAAAAACAAAGGATGAGGTTATAAGTAATCTTTAAAACCACTTTCATCGGGCAGCCCAGGTGGCTCAGTGGTTTAGCACCTGCCTTCATCCCAGGGCGTGACCCTGGAGACCCCAGATCGAGTCCCGTGTCGGGCTCCCTACATGGAGCCTGCTTCTCCCTCCGCCTGTGCCTCTGCCTCTCTCTTTGTCTCCTCTCTGTGTATTCTCATGAATAAATAATAAAATCTTTTGAAAAAATAAAACCACTTTCATCTCCAAAAGTCTACCTTGGAAGAGAAGAGGAATTCATGTTTACTGAGTACCTACTGGAAAGCCTAAAGATTCTCACTATGCAGATTGGAAAATTGAAGCTCAGAAAAGGTAATAACTCGTTCAAGACCACACAGATAATGAGTAACTGATGCAGTATTCGAACCCAAGTCTGTCATCCTGCACTTTTCATTGCTTCTCATTCAATACACAATCTGACATTGCAACCATAGAGGCAGAGTGTGAAAAGAAACAGATGCAATGAGATGAGCAACAAGGCATGCCTCATGGAGTGGCCTTGGGGAGTAAAATGACCCATGGTGTTTTCATTTCTTCTTATGGTTCAATTTAACTTAGTGACAAAATATTTAGTACTTAAGCACCAGATCCTGGACTGGGTGCTGAATATGTGAAGAGCAATTTCACTTGAGAAAGTAGGGAACGCAAGTGTCAGGGAAATGGAAACCATTCTCCATATTTCAAAAGGTAGGGATTTATTGCAAGAGATTCAATACTTGTCAAACTGATGCAAGATCTGGGGAAGTAACAACAGTTGAAAACTAATGCTGTTTTTCAGGAAAATAAGGCAGTGAAAGAGCTACCCAAATCTGCCATTTGCCCATGCGACTTTCTGCCGTGCCTGGAAGTAAATGATGACTTCCCCTTTTCTCTCGACCTCCATATCTCATAGGCAAGCCTGTCCTTTGAAGAATTTAAACTGGAATTCTGCTGGTAAGGGAATCTGGGTAATGTCATTTTGAGACTTTCAGCCTCTGTGATACAAGCTTAGAAAGCCAGGGAGGTCTTTGAATATCAGCAGACAGTTGGTAGCGCAGCACACAGTTCTAACTAGAAGGGTCAGGACAAGTCTCCTGTGGGGTGGTATCGGCTGAGTCTCGAAATAAGATAGAAAATGAGGATTGTCCAAAGTGAGTGGCATGAGTAAAAACAGTATGGCAAAGCCTCCTAAGGAATGTCAGGTCACTGAGTCCAATCAGAGCATTGAGCGAGAGGAAATGGGCTGGATTGAGGCCAGACAGGTAACCAGACCACATTCTGGAGGGCACGGTGTGCCAGGCTGAGGAGTTTGGACTTGAGCCAATCAATAGTGGAAAACCACTGGAGGTATTTAAAGGAAGAAAGTGAATCTGTTTAAAGATCCCTTTGTTGATGTTGAAGAAGGTTCTTGAAGGACATAGGGACACCAGTGAGAAGGCTTTGCTGTCATCCAAGGGCCAGATGATGGTAGTTCGGACTCAAGCGATGGCCGTGGGGATGAGGGCAGGGCTGGCTTGAGAGGCAGTAGAGAGGTAAGGCTGAGTGATGCATGGGCTTTGGACATGAGTGGGAGAAGACCAGCCAGGCTTCTGACGTGGCTCATTAGAGGATGGTGACCATTCCCTGAAGTGAAGCTTGGGAGCAGGCTTGGCGGGGGGGGTGGGGAGATGGAGATTGCTGAGCTTGGTTCTGTAACAAGCGGAGTTTGAAGTGCCTGTGTAATGGAAAGAATGATAACGCTAATAAGTGTAATGGGGAACACCCTACCAGAGGCCAGACGCTCTGCTCAGCACCACAAACACTCGGCAGAACATGGCAATCCCTCTGTTGGAGGAACCCTGAAGTCAATCTGCCCTGAACGTCTGTGACTCCAGAGGGGTCTCAACAATGGGAATCTTTGGGGAACATCCAAGCTTTACTTGAGGCAAATGTTTTTCAGTTCCACGACATCTGCAAGTAAAATTTCCCTGGAGACTTTCAAAAGCACACTGGAAATGGATGCTTATCTCCTCTTCCTCTGGGTCCGAAGGTGGCCTGAGAGGAGAAAGCTCCTCCATGGGAGGAGAGGAGAAAGCTCTTCTACTGTTTGATCTTGATGAAATCCTGCACCTCTCTTAGGTCTTGTTTATCTATCACATGAAGAGTGGCTTAAGACAAGAAATGTTGGTAACTAGGCACTGGGGAATTTTAAAGATGAATAAGACAAGGCTGGAAACTTGGACAGCCAGTCTGCTCGATATGGCTAGGCTGATGGTTCACTGGGCTGGGTTAGGAGTAAGATTCTACTGAGACACTGGTGTGGGGAGAGGGTGACCATTTTCCTCCATTCCCTGGGACTTTCTAGGTTTTTGCTCTGACTCTCCCATGTCCTGGGAACCCTTCCATCCCAGACAACCCAGGACAGCTGGTCACCCTATGTGGGGGGGATGTGCTTCTCCAGCCTCCCTCCCCAGGGAGGTTGCCCATGACAACTGGGGAAGATGTCTCAAGACCACCGAGACCTACATACCAAACACTGGTCAACCAAGATGGTGAAAAGTTACCTAAACACCATCTACATCAAATCCACTTTCTCACTGAAAACATGTCTGACTGCCCTATTTATTGCGCAGTATTGTTCCCCTTCCCTGAACCCCTGTTACCTACTCCCTGCTTTATTTTGTAATTTCTTCCATGACATTTTTCACCTTCTTTCATACTAGGTAATGCATGCAAGCATTGTGCGTAGTATTTGTCGTCTGTCTCCCCCTCCAAGAATGTAAACTCCTTGAAGGCAGGATTCTCTAATTATGTTTGATTCTCAATGTATCGCATTTGTCTGGAACAAGCCCTTTTTGTCCATTTGTGGAATGAATGAATGAGTTCAACATGTTCTCAACCGATAGCATTTTAGACAGAACATGGACTGATCTTGACTTTTTTTTCTAATTCAAATGAAACTAAGAAGATATTTGCATTATTTCATATTCAAAGCCGACTGTTGACACATTTAATCTTGCTAAACTCGCCAAGTGTGGCGGCTTTCTCCTGCCAGCGGGTTACATAATCTTCCAGGCACACATTTGAAGCACCAAGCTAACCTTCGCGCGTGGCAGCTGTGGAGTGGTAATTGCGAGGGGGCGTCTCGGAGGGGCTGGAGATGGCAGGCCATCTGCTGCGGCGAAGGGGACAGCCAGGGGCCAGGATGCTGGGCCTCCCGTGATGCCTCACTGCCAATTAGCTGTCCCCACACCAGTGCGTGGGGGCTTCCAGGCTGGCCAGTTAGAGCAGCCGAGGGAACAGAAAAGTCACCAGCAGAGTGACCCATCAGCCCACCTGCGCTGGAGGCCGCAGGGGACCAGGTGGGTGTCGGTATCTCCTATCAGAAGTGGAGCGGGGAGCTGTAGTGCTCCCCTTGTGTAGTCCCCTTGCCCAAGCCGGGGTGGTCAGCCGGGCTACCGAGCTGCTGCCTGGCTCCTGGAACACACTGTGTCACACCGAGGCCCCCCCATGTTGCAGGCCCACGTTCATCTTAGCGCCCGCAATGCCTTTTTCCCTGATGACCGCCTGGTGGACATCCTTTCACCCATCAAATCTCTGCAAAGATCTCACCTCTTCTGTGCAATCTTTCCTGACCATCTGCCAACAGAATTAGTCCTCCTTCATCTGAGCCTACTTCAGTAGCAGTAATAATAATAACCACCACCGCAGCAGCAACTGAATGCGTTCCCACTGACAACGTATAGTAAAGTGGGGAAGGTCCCCGGGCCCTGGGGCTGTTGTGATGCTTGAGTCCGCTGACGCACAAGCATTCGCTCCCGTACTCCTCACCGTGGGGCTGCGGCACAGGTGCCGTTGGCTCTCCTCTACAGGTGAGGCCTGGGCCTTCGAGAGGTCAGCTCATTCGCCGAGACCGCACAGCTACGAAGGGAGAGCTTGGGGTTGACTCTCAGTGGGCACCGGCCCAGAGCTCACGCACCAGCCCCCGTGCCAAGCCTTGCACGTGGCCCTGCCTTTCCCACCTCTCACATCTCTGTCTTCACTGGTGGCACAGTGTCTCCCCGCTGGGCCTCACTCCTCTGGGTGTCAAGAGACCAGGTCTGTGCCTCGCTGATTCCCCTCCGTCTCCCAGGTCTTAGCAGAGCTTGGCACATAGTGGGTACTCAGGAAGCATTTCCTGAATTGAATAATAATACAGGTAAAGAGCCGGCACTGCAGGGGGTTTGACCCACCGGATCTTACTAATTAGGTTAATGAGAAGTATCTGGAAATTGTGACAGGTTTGAATCTGTATCTACCAAATGACCCCACATTTTCTTAAGTTTCCTGGGATGGTACAAATCTGTTGGAACAGCTCCGCCTCACCAGGAGGAGAGGTGTGGATGGCCATGCCGCCCCAATCTCCTGAGCATCCTCTGTGCCCCGTGATGCCCAGGGCTGTGTGCACAGTGGGAGACTGATGCCCAACGGCTACCCCCAGAAGCTGGCAATCGGGTTGTAGATGTGCATGAATGGAGGGGTTGCCAGGAGAATACCCCCAGAGGGGTCCAGACTTGTGTGGGAGCCCAGCTCAAGCAGCAGGAAGCCATGACCGCAGAGCTGTGGACCCCACGGTGAGGGGGATGGGAGGCCACGGCACTACACCAAGGGCAGATTCTCCTTTCCCCACATTTCCTTGTCCACATGCCCTGTGCACAGGTACCAAACCATCCAACCAAGAATACACTGATGAGAGGAGACAGGACTCAGGCACGAAAGAGGTGACACCTGACAGCTCGGTGAATGGCCTGATCTTCCGCCCTCGGACACAAGGAATGCCAGAGAATCCTTCTCTCCTCTTGCTATAGGAAATAACATCCAGCTTGGCCCAGCATAGGCACCCCAAGAGGCCTGGGTCCCCAGGGGCTAAGGAACACCAGAAGTGGCCTGGTGGGGAAGACAGGGGCTCCTGGGCTCCTCCGTCTGGCCACCAAGGTCCACCTGCCCAGAGGAGGCAGGACAGGGGGGAGCAGATGGGCGCAGCCACGGTCTTTCCCCTGGGAATCCACTGCTCCGCCCCTCAGGAGGACTGTCCTCAGATGTGGCAGGAGATGGCAGCCGCTGCCCTGATCACAGTGACTGTGAAAATGGTCACATCCACACAGCACCTACCCTGTCCCAGCACCGTTCTAAGCAATTTTACTCACAGTAACTCATTTAAACTTCACAACAACTCCTGAAATCTCTGTGTATTACTGTTCCTATTTTTATAGATGAGGAAACCAGATACAGAGAGGCTGAACACCCATGATGTGGGGCTTAGGAAGGCAGTCAATTAACTCAAAATCCCTCTTCCATTAATAGCTAATTTTACCACTGCTGCATCTCTTTGGACTAAAGTGCAAAGCTCTTCTGGGATGAAAGGTGCCCGGTAGGGAAAGCCCGGAGTAGACAGTAATACGTGGCTAGGGGAGGTGGTTAATACTTCAGGCTCCTGGACTGACTCCCTTCCCCGCCATGCATCCGCTGTGTGACCCCGGGCAAACCGCTGAACTTCTCTGAGCCTCACTCAATTCCCCTTCATGTAAAGTGGAGATAGGCTGGAGTTGTCCTGAGAACTAAATGGGCCAGTCCTTGTAACGTGTTTAGCAGCCGGCGAACCTTCCGTAAATGTTAGCTGCTGTCATTATGCTTGTGTTGCTCTTCCCTCTCGGAGAACTGGTTTCTCTGTTCCTTTTCTCTGCGTCCCCAGCAAAGAGTAGTACCTCGTCGGGGGCAGAAGGGAGGGCCACAAGCCATTTTGCAGTTGGGTTTCTGTCCTGGGAGCCTGTTATGAAACCGAGGATGGGAGCGGGGGGGCGGGGGGTCCCCTGAGGACACTGGTCTCACTGAGGAGGTGCCAGAGGGAGCAGGATTCGTAGACATGTGAGGATGGTCCAGACAGAGAAGCTTGGCAGGCCTCAGAGGTGTGCAGTCGTGTCTGGGCTGTCGAAGGAGCGGAGGCCCCTTCAGCAGCCGCCGCGCTGCCAGCTTTTTGCTCCCAGACAAGCTGCACGCAGAGGGACTCAGCCTACTTGGGCAGGCCTGGGCCCTGAACCAGCAGCCCCGGGCAGAGCTCTCCTCTGCCCTCACTTCCCGGGGCCCAGGGGTAGGTTTCTTTTCCTTTGGGAGGCGGGTTCTTCCGAGAGCTGCTGGGCCAACAGGCCAGCGTGGAGGTGGATGTGACCAGATGGCACTGTCTCTTGCGTTACCCACTGGCTCTTATGTAAGGGTCCCCATGACACGCTTCCTCCCAGAATGATGAGCCAAGGACAGGAGGAGTGACTACCAGGCCCCCTGCTTACAATAATTATAATAATTGCCTTTATTTTACAGATAAGGAACCTCCGCTCAAAGAGGTTAATGCCTCGTCCAATGTCACACCTGGATCTTAGGCCTTTGTGTGTCTCAGAGGCCCTTTCCCGTCCAATATGCCAACGCTGCTCCGCCAGCTGTTTGCCTCCACGCTGCTCGCCTCGTTCAGGCACAGGGAACTAAACAAACAAGCGTGCTTCCCTTTTTTCTAGGGATGCCGGGAGCTTTAAGCTAAATTTAGAGATCACCACTGCTTATTCTGATTTCCTACTGCAATTTCCTCTTTTTTTTGTTTTTAATGTACTTTCAGCAAGCTCTTTTGAAAATCTTTGTCTTAACTGTCCTAATTCATGCATAAGCTACCTCAGATCCCTTTTGGGAATAGGTACAAATAAATAACAATTTTCAAATATTTACATTTAAACTTAATGTCTACACAGCCCCCTGATACAGAAAATGTGTGTTTGGGAAGTGAAATGTTCTGATTAATAGAATATTCTGACGGAGAAAGAGATGAGCGGGCCTACCCATGAGTGGAGCGGGAGGCTGGCAGCTTGCAGGGTGTGATCCGGGGGGCGTAGGAGCTTGATGTGTGGGGGGTAATGCTTTCCCCGCTGCTGGCTGACACCCGACGCGCCACAGTTCGAGTTTCATCTTCTAGCTTACCATTTTCGGTACCAGTTAAACTTGAAATCCCTCAGGAAATGTGGAAGGTGGGAAGAAGGAAGTGTCACATGCGAGCTGGTTCCAGGCAGGGCCACCTTGGTGTACCTCCGCTGATCAGATCTGGTCCCCAGGACGCATGGCTTCCAGGGGACAGGGCCTCTGGGGTGGTTCAGCGAAGCGCCGTGCCTCTCCCAAGCCATGGGCTGGCACCACGCGGAGAGGGGGCACCTTGCCTCCTTAGCGGTCTGGGTGCCACTTCTCACCTCTTGGCCCCACTGCTCCTCCCGCCACCTGTGGCCTGCTCCCACCCGTCCCACCTCTTATCTGTAAAATTAAAAAGTCCCCCAGTGCCTGTCTTCAACCTTCCCCAGAAGAGTCCCTGCCCTCCCAAGGGGATCTCCAGAGCTAGGCCAGCCCCAGAATTCTCCCTCCCTTCACCGTCCATCCAGTACCATCCGGGACCTTCTCAATCTGCTTTCTGGTAGTTGACAGAAAGGAAAACTATGTGATGGCCCAAAGTACACTAGGAAGTGGATGATGGCTGATGTCTTACAGTATTGCCAGGATGGGAAGGAATGAGAAGGGGGGGTGCGCTGGGATAGCTCTCCATCCCCACTCTTGCCCCCCACATGCCGTGAAATTCTCGCCTGCATCAGATATCACTTCTTGATAAAGGGGCACCTCCTTCCACTCGTTGCTCAAGTCAAAACAGAGAAGCTGCCCTGACTTCTTCCTTCAAGTCATAGCATATATCTAACCTGTCACCCAACCAGGCTCTGCCCCCAAACTCCCTGTCTCCATCCTCTCCTGGGCATCTGCATGGCCTCCATCCTGCCCCTCAGGCTCCCCTTTCTCTCACCTGGATGCTTGCTATAGCCTCCTGGCCATTCTCTGGCTCCCCATCTAGTTCTCTACAGGAGAGTATGAATGATTCTTAAAAACACCCGTTAGAGCACACCCACCCCTGAGCCAGTCCTTCTCAAGACCTCAAAGAAAATGCAAGACTCCAGTGTAGCAACCTCAAATAAAATGCAAGATCTTTATCTCACAAGGCCTCACTTGATCTGACTCAGCCTCCTCTGATTCACCCTCACCCCATTTCACCCCAATCCCACTGGATTTTTTTCTCTTCTTCTAAGTTTATTTCCACTTCCCACTTGCCCTGAGTGGGCTGTCCCCATGACTGGCTCCTTCTTGACGCTGAGTCTGTTTAGGTATCTCTCCCCAGAGAAGTCTCTGCTAAAAGCTGCTCTTCCTAGGTCCCTGTCACATGACCCTGGCTTGTTACTGCCAGAGCACTTAAGCCTCCTAATACTGTCCTGCGTATTCACCGCTTGTCTCCTCCACAGAATATAAGGTCCATGTTATGGAGTCTTTTTCTTTGTTGTATCTTGAGCATCCAGTGGTCACTCCTATATAATGGGTAGAATAGAAAGAAATGGGTGTTGAGTCAAGATAGACCTGGACTTGAACCTTGGTGTGTCCTTTACCATCTCAGATCCCTTTTCAGTCCTCTAAGGCTATGTTTTTCTCTTTAGAAAGATGAGGGCAATATATCCTGGAGGCCACTAGAATGATTACAGAAAGTAGGGCTTTATAGGGCCTAGTGGGCACTGGGCATATGCAAACCCTTGAAAGCAGTACCCTTCTGCTCCTTTGCAAGATCTGGAGACTGTCACAAACCCAGCTGTGACTACAAGGGACATGCCCAGATGTGCTGTAACAGAGAACCAAATCTGGTTAATGGAATTACAGATTCACAGTGGATCGAATGGTGTCCCCCAAAATCGACGTCTACCTGGAAACTCAGAATGTGACCTTATTTGAAAATAGGGTCTTTGCAGGTATAATTAAAGTAAGGATCAAGATGAGAGCATACTGGTTTAGGGCAGCCCTAAATCCAATGAGAATGTCTTCATAAGAGACAGAAAATGACAACTTTGGCAGTGAAAGAAGCTGAAGTGAAGACAGGAAGAGATTGCAGTGATGCGTCTACAAGCCAAGGAATGCTAAAGTTTGCCAGTGACCACCAGAGACAGGAGAGGTAAGGAAGGATTATGCCTCAGCGCCTCCAGAAGGAACCAGCCCTCCTGACTTCAGGCTTCAGACTTCTGGCCTCCTGAACTATGAGAGAACAAATGTCCGTTGTTTAAGCCGCCCAGTCTATGGTGCTTGTTAGGGCAGCCCTAGGATGCTAACACGAGGGCCAAGCGCATTTGCAAAAGGAAGAGCACGCTGGCACCATGCAAGGTGACAGCTTCCAGGGCTCTGTGCTCACCATCCATGGGGCCTTTATAGCATCTGTGATTCCTTCCATTTCTCAGAAGAACCGCGAGAGGCTACCTGGCTTACTTCAGGGAAGGCACTGTCAGGGGATGGGTGGGTAGCTCTGTTTCATCTTTCAGCCCCCTATTTTGGCTCAGCAGTGAGGAGGTGACGTTCACATATTCACTCAACAAACATCCCTGGACTGGTGGCTGCTCACCAGCCTGTATGCCAGGTGTTCCTGGAGAGAAGACCAGAGGACCCCGCTCTCACAGCATGGCTCTGAAAGCGGTGATGTGGACGTAAATACAAAACTACAATGGATTGGGTGAAGACAGGCAGTTAAGGCTGCCTTGTGATCCAGAGTGGAAAGGACTTAATGCTTAGGGGGTGGTGTATGGAGGTGACACTGGAACCGCATGCCTGCCACTGACCCTCACGGGGCCCCAGCAGTACAAGAATTAAGTTGCATTTAGCACCTCTGAAGCCCTCCCAATTTAGACATTCTCTGGTTTTCTAAAGCGTTTATTTAGGGCTGTGCATCAGCTTGAAACATCCCGATGGCACCCATCTCAATTCTGCAGACTGTACAGTGTGCACCCCACCCCCACCCCTAGGCCTGGTGCCTTGTGGCTAATTCCTCTATGGGGCTAAAGAGCTAGATAGACTGAAGTCCGGAAACCATTAGACGGCAGGCTGCCAGGAAAGCCCTTGCCCTAGACAGCCAGCAGCTTCATCCGCTGACTGGTGCCCTATAGGAGGGAGCAGTAGGGTGGGGGCTGGTCTGAGAGGGGAGGAAGGGGCCTCCTCTGGTCCTGCTGCTCTCAGCTACCCCTGCACTTGCATCCTGGAGCAATCCTGGGCTGAGTTGACCACCTTCACCTCGCAGATGGCTCCTGAATGTCTTTCATGCACCAGGCCCTTCACCAGGCCACAGGAGTGGTGGGCAGGTACGGAGGAGGAATCACCATTGACTCAGCCAATCTCTGCCCTCAAAAGATTAATTGTAAACAGGTGATTGTTTCCCCCTCTGTCTCCACCAACTGGGAGACATGGAGCAGTTTTCTTCTAGGCCTTATTGCCAAGGGCTGGGTAGATGAAGATGAGGAGGGCTTTCTTTCTGGGCCACTGCCACTGCCCACAGTGTCAAGGCCCCCTGTCCTCTCTGGCAGCTCAGGCGTGCCCTACGCCATGGAAAGCAGAGTGTTAGCATGGGAAGGGTACAATGGAGATGTAGCCAGGCCTCGGGACCCAGGGGGCCATCATTCCTGTTAGCTCCTCAACATCGACCTGATTACTAAATAGCAGGGGGTGATCTTCTTTGGCTGCCTCTAAAAGGACAACAGACAGGGCTCCTCAGCTGGGGCAGTGTCCTCTGCTCAAGCACAGAAAGATGGACATCCTCCCGGGATCCCTGATGGCCCTGCTCAGTCAGAGCTCCAGGCAGCAGGCCCTTTCTTCTGACTTCATGCAACTTCACTGGCCCCCGCCTTCCCTCTTTTCACAATTTTTTTTTTCTTTCTTTCTAGTTTTAAGGTATGTTTGTATGTGTGTGTGTGTGTATGTGTTGGGCTGAGTACGAAGGGAAATGAAATTCCATTGAACCACAAAGCTCGCCTTTTTGTCTGGTCCTGATTTTTTCATTCCAAAGCCAAGAATTTGACATCTTTGTTCTCTGTTGTACTGTGAGGCCCTCTCACCCCAAGGCAATGTAATTCCAATTTAGTGCCTGAACTGGGGGAAAAGCTTCAGGATACAAGGAAGTGAGGTTAGGATATGGTTGGTTAAAACAAAATGTTATTTTAACACACAATCTAATCTGAATTTAATATGCATAATTCACTATACTAAAAAAAAATTAATTCACTATACTACAAGGCATGCCTAAATATTATAGTAACATTTATTGATCATATACTATACACTTAATGCCAAGTAATATGCTAGGGTCTTGGGGGAATGGGGGGAGATGGTATAAAGATAAATAAGACAATTTCTACTTTCAGACAATCTACTATAGGCAATAAAATACACAGACATTACTACAACTCAAGACAGGATATAAAGGCAATGAGATAAATTATAGAGCACATGTGGGGAGTTAAAGTATAAAAGGAAGAACAGCTTAACTGTGGTAGGGGAGACTATCTGACTCCTTACCTAGAAAACTCAGAATAGTGCACTAAAGAGCCATTAGAACCAAGTAAGTTTGGGGAGGTGATTGGTACAAAAGCACACAATAAGCAGGAGCTTTCTCTACATCAGCAATAGCCAATTACAAAATGTCATGGGAGGCAATACCTTATTCATGTCCCCAACCAAAACTATAATAATTCTAGGAATAATCTAACAAGAAATGTGCAAGACTTGCTTGAATAAGGCCATAAATGTCTCACTGAGGGACATAAGAAAGAATTGAATAAATAGAGAGATAGCCTATGTTGCTACCTGGAAAGATTTACTATTGCAAAGATGAGAATTCTCCTCAAATTAATTTGCTACTCAACATAGCCCAGTTGAAAAGTCCAATGGATTTCTTTTTGGAGTTTGATGAGCAGATTCCAAGTTTATCCCAGAAAAGAAAATATGCAAGAAGAACCAAGAAAAATGTTAAGAAAAAGAGGAAGGAAAAGGAAAAGGAGAAAGGACATTTTCTGCCATATATTATAACATATTCTAAAGCTAAAGTAATTAAAATAGCATGATAGTCATACAGGATTAGATAAATAGATGAAATCAGAGGGAATAAAATATTCCAGAAATAGATCCTATATATATATATATAGGATCATATATATATGTATATATTTAATATGTGATAAAGGAGGCATTTTGCTAGCAGAAAGAATGAACTGCTCCAATAAATGCCATTGCCCTTGAACCCGTGCTTTTTCCCTTGAGAAAGGCATCATGTGAAATGGGGACCCTCCCCACCTGAAAGCTGGAAAAACCTGGATTTGAACCTCAGCTCTACCACTTAAAGTTCTATCACACTGAATGCTTTTCTTCACATAGGGCGATCAGTCCCTGTCCACTACCTCACAGGACTGTGACAACAAATGAAGTAATCTCTATATGTAAACAGAGTTCATGTAATTCTCAGGCCTCTAGGAATGAAGATTGTAGGATTAAAAACCAAACTCAACCAAACCACAGCCTCCTACGTTTGAAGCCTGAACTGTCACCATTAGAACGATCTTCCCTTGCTTCATGGTCTCCTCCTTGCTAAAGTATAAATTCCCTGAGAGGCAGCTCTTTAAACCATTACCAGCCACCAACTCCTGGGTAAGAAGAAATGCCCTTAAATCAGACTTAAATGAGCAAGACAAGCATGAAACAACCAGTGGGAGACAAGCTGAAGGGCAGAAAGGCCGAGGAGACTACAGACCATCTCTACCACCTTCCAAGGATTAGAGTGGGTCACTGCTTCAGGCTTTGTAAGTCATACCGCTCATTGGCTTGCTTGCTCCCCTATCCTTTTCCTTCTCTTTTGCTGCCCTTCTCTGTATGGTACAGAGCTGCACTCCCCAAGCTCCATGCCAACTTACTCCCAGGTAGTTCAACTAATGTGTACACTACTAGAAGACTGGAAAGTTGGAAGAAAGAAAACAGAACATTCCTTCCTGTCTTGCATTACCTCCAGTGATGTCTCAGCAAGAAAGACCAGCAAGGGCTACTCTTCTCCTATGACCCTGGCTCTGGAGAGACATATGGATAAATCTAACAGAAAAGTTTGATGGCTTTATCCAAACAGGCCTTGAGCATTTCTCATCAGATCTATGCCTTTATTGTTCCACCTCCCACTGACCAGGTCCCACAATGTTTCTAAATCTAGCCTAATGGCCTTGGCCTCTAGACTCTCTTCTTATTCCTCCAGCACTGAAACTGATAGCAGCTTCCTGTTGTTGCTAAACTCTGGGGTTCCTCACCGTCCCATGGATTGGTTTCTTAGCTCTTCCATGATGTGCATAACCAGTTCCCTGTGTTAAATTCCCTCTTTGAAAGATCTAGAATGTTTTCTGTTCTCGTGAGAGATAGAAAGTATCCTAGGGGGATCCCTGGGTGGCTCAGCGGTTTAGCACCTGTCTTCAGCCCAGGGCATGATGCTGGAGACCCAGAATCGAGTCCCACGTTGGGCTCCCTGCATGGAGCCTGCTTCTCCCTCTGCCTGTGTCTCTGCCTCTCTCTCTCTCTCTCTCTCTCTCTCTCTCTCTCTCATAAATAAATAAAATCTTTTAAAAATATAAAAATAAAATTAAAAAATAAAGTATCCTAGGGAATATATTGAATACTTATACTAACATTAATACCAACTGTACCTAAAATTTATTGAGCACCTATATGTGCCAAGCATGCGCTCAGGCCTTAGATCGTTGCATTTATTCTTCACATCAACCTCATGAGATAGGCTCATGACGATCTTGATATGACAGATGACAGAAACTGAGGCTTACATTCAAAGGTGAAATCCTGTTTTTTCAGGAAATAGTTCTTATTCAGGGTGGCTAGCTGATTCTGAAAGAGGAGACACCTAAGCTCCATATCTTACCTGCTCAACCCATAAAACCCTGGACCCCATAACAGTGTCTTTCATGCTCTAGGAGGCTGGGAGAGGGCATGTTGTTAGGCCCAGTCTAAACTACAGCTCCCTGAAACTTCTGTGTGGCTACAGGCACTCTTTGGCCACCTCATCAGCTGAAGTGGACAGTGGTCTAGCCAGTGACCCTCCCCCCAATCCACATCCTCTCTAAGTAGAAAAGCATGTGACCTTGACCAGCAGATGGTCATCTATCTACTTCTAATGAACATCTGTGTGGTGGCTTTGATGAAGAAGACTGAGGCTGACACCTCAGCCATTTCCAACCATTGAAAGTTTTATCATCAGCCAGAGCCCTTGCTGAAGATTAGGCTGGTTGAGGCTTTTCCCTCCTGAGTCTTGTCTTTGATCATTTTGCACAGAAAATACGAGCTGTTTTTCCAACTGCACAGAAAAGCCTGCAAATTGCTCTTCTCTCTCCTAATGCTTCTCAAAAACATTATTTCCCCCATAACTCTCCCCACCCCCTCTCCTTCCATCACCACCACCTATTTTCTTAATATCCTTCCACAAGATAACTGCATTGAAAACTCATGAAGACTGGCTTCTGGGAGGTCTTCTGTCTGCCTCAGCTCTCTCTTTCCAATTCAAAGAAGCCAATTATTATTTTCTCATATATTCCTTGACACATCCTTCCACTTTATCACATCTTGAGATCAAGAGTCCTTGGATTCAGCACACAAAACTTCATCAGGCTCTTTTCCTAATTTGCATGTCTATCCCCTTCTAAAGAGCTCCATACCTTACTTGCTTAATGGAAGTACTGAATTCACTTTAATTTATTAAACATAAAAAGACACATGATAGGTAGATGGAGAGAAGAGAAGAGAAGAAAGAAAGAAAGAAAGAAAGAAAGAAAGAAAGAAAGAAAGAAAGAAAGAAAACATTCATGAAGACCAGTTTCCCCCCCCAGATTCCAGCTCCAGAAGAATATAAAGAAATAATGGAACAACAGTAACATGGGCAAAACATAAACAGAATTCTTGTTTTGTTTTGTCTTCTGAGGAAAGGAGGTCCCCAACGAGGTCCACAGTTTGATTTAACAACAGACTAAGCAACCAAACATTTTTTTGTTCAGAACAGATAGCTCCCTTTTCCATTACCCTTGGGGTCTAATGGAAACTAGATGTGGCTCTAGTTAATCACCCAGCTTCTTTTAAACTAGAAACCACTCATATCTGCTTGTAAGAGGATCCAGCTGGAGAACAGACTCAGACTTTACAGCTCTTCCCTTCTTGAGTTCTATTCACTTTTAGAAGCAATTAGGCAGAGCAATTTGAATAGTGTAAGTAATTACTTTAAACTAATATAACTTCTTATCATGCCAAGGGATCTATTTTGTAAAGGAATGCAGTCGCTGGTGAGAAATCGGAAATGTAATGCTGTCTCTTCATCATCAATCAATCTGTCTGTCTCTAGGTCCAGATGTAGGCATTGACTCTCTGCCGGGTCCTAGGAGGAGGCAAGAAGTGACTGACTCAGCACATGAATTTATCATAAATTTAAGGAGCCATGGTTAGTAAGGGCCATACCCTAATCCTAAAAGACACTTCCCTTTAAGTTGTCAGAAGGGCAGTTGGCTGTGCTTAGCCGGGGCACTTTTACAGGAGAGGCCTGGAAGCCTCCTAGAAAATAAGTCAAAGCCTACAAGTTTGGTTGTAGGACAGTCAGCCAGTTTAATGCTGGGGCAGAGTTGGTGAGTAGTTCTGGGCTTAGTATGGCTCCATAGCCTGGATCCTTCAGCAGAGAAAACTCACTCAGAAGCCTAGACAAAAAGGACTGGCAGTAGAGGGGCAGAGGGAAGGAAAAGAAAGCAAAGTATAAACTAAAGAAGAAGTTCCATTATGTTTGTTTGGACTCTTTAATTACAAGTAACAGAAACTGTCTGAAACTGGATTAAACAGAAAAATAGAATTTATGGGATACCTGGATGGCTCAGTCAGTAGTTGTGCGACTCTTGATCTTAGGGTTGTAAGTTTGAGCCCCACATTGGGTATAGAGATTACTTTAAAAAGAAAAAATCTAAAAAAAATAAAAATAAAAAGACGAAGACGAAGAAGAAGAAGAACTTACCTTAATGGTGTGAGTTGGCTCTCAGCACTGAAGGATAAGAATGCAGCTGGAGACCAGAAGGTCTATAACCAGGAATGGAAATCTAGGAAAAGTCCAAGAGTAGTAGGTCTCCATCTCTTTTCTCTGCTTCTCTCAGCACATGGCAGACACTGTTTTTTCAGCAAACTGTCATTTTGCTACATGAAGGTCACCTGGAAGATGGTAAAGGCAACACCCAGTGAATGTCAGGATAGGAAAATATATAGAAATACAAGTCGGGGCCCTGATGAACTATACCTACCACTGGACATTTAAGTAACCTAAATCCCTGCTATTTTCTAAGCCAGCTTATGTTGAGTTTTCTATTAAGTACAACACAAAACATCCTAACTAATACATACACTCTGCCCTCCAGAAAATTATATTATTTCCTTATATTGGGACAGAACTTGGTCATTAAAGAACTGATATGGGACTTATCTCATGTATTCTCCTAATAAGTGTCTAGAAGCAGCTTGGTGATTTGCCTTTACTCTGTGTTTTGTTGAGGAGGAAAGAAAATTGAATATATTGCTTTTTTTTTTATTGTGGTAAACCATACATAGCATGAAATTGGCCATGTTGATCATTTTGAAGTGGCATTAAGTACACTCATATCGTGCAGCCTTCACCACCATCCGTCTGCAGGATGTCCACATCTCCCCCAACTGAAACTCTTCCCATTAAACACAAATTCCCCATTAGTCCTGCCCTCCAGCACCTTGCAACCATTTTGCTTCCTGTCTCTATGTATTTGACTGCTCTAAGTGCTTCATATAACTGGAATCATCCCATTTTTGTCATTTTGCAACTGACTTCTTCCACTTAGCATAACGTCTTTAAAAAGGTTCATCAGTGTTGTAGCATGTGTCAAAATTTCCTTCCTTAAAAAAGCTGAACAATATTTCATTATAAGCTACATTTTTGCATTTATCAGTTGATTTTAGGTAGCTTCCACCTTTCAGCTATTGTAAAAATTCTGCTATGAACATGGGTGCACAAATATCTCTTCAAGTCTCTGCGTTCAAGTCAATGCCCAGAAGGGAAATGCTGGATCATATGGTAATTCTATGTTTAATTTTCTGAGGAACTGTCTTACCATGTTACACAGCAGCCACACCATTCTATATCCCCAGTCAGCAATGCAGAAGGATCCTAATTTCCTCAATCCCCGCCCATGCATACTGTATTCTGCTTTGTTTTGTTTTGCTTTATAACAGCCATCCTAACAGGTGTGAGGTATGTATTGCTTTTTAATTATTAATAACCTACCTATCAGCCAGGCAAGTGTACCCAGGAGAGGTGGGTCACCCCTTAGCTATCACTTGATGATGCTATGGGAGCACAAAGATGGAATTCCTAACTGAGCATGGATCAAACAAGCAGGAATGGCTTAATAAATGTTAGGGAAGTAGCTTAATAGAAGTGACTCCCCCACCAAAAAAAAAACCAGAAAACTCTACTAAAGAGATGGGAATATAAAGTTGATGGCTACTTAGTCCTGGCACTCAAATCCCCCGAGGACCCCCTTCCTTAGTTGGCTGCCTTTGTCTATGTCTACCACCCTTTTTGTTGATGTTTTAAAAGTCTTTGCCTTCTGGAGCAGTCCACTGTAATCAGAATATCAGAAATGGCCACACATCATACCAGCAGTGTGCGTCATGAGCACTCAAGTAGGGTATCCCTTCACATTCCATGTCCTGTCAAGCTTTCACTGGAGAAGGACTTTCCAGGGTCTAAGTCTCAGCAAACTTGTCTGAGAGCAGCCACAGAGATTTGTCCTTAGGACGTAAGCCCAGGGATGATCAAATCAATACTGTCCCCATTGGGAAGACCCCAGGGCATTAAATACTGAGAATTTTTAGAGCATCAGGAACACTTCAAAGCATCTGGAAATTTTGCCTCACCAAGCCCGTAAAAGCAATCAGATATTTATCTAAAGCTCGTCCAAACCACTTTGGTTTGGACACAGGTTGGAAATCTCCTGAGAAGGAGCTTCTTTCTGAAGCTTGCTTTTCTCTCTTTCTAGGGAGGATAGAAATAGCAAACAAACAACAATGTGACCTTGATGATGTGATTTTCTCCTGAATAAACAGGCCATGAGGCGGTGTGAAGCATGTTGTTTTGCTATCTCCTGGGCTCTGCTCTGAAAGCCCTGGCTGCCGTTTCTTTGACATTTCACTCCTGCCACCAGTTTCATCCCTCCTCCCCTCCCCCCTCCCCCCATACATTCTGATCTGCAACTCACCCAGCAACAGCTAGAGGGTCTTCCAGGGGTATATGGACACGTTAATCCCTCCCTGGAAAGGAAAGAAAGGGCAAAATGATTCCTGCACCCAAAGTCCAACTATCCCAAATAGCTAATGAATTCCTGTTCTTCAAAATATACCTTTCTGGCTCAAATGGCTTCACTGGAGAATTCTACCAAACATTTTAGGGAGAAATCCTATCTATTACATAATCTCTTCCAGAAAATAGAAGAGGTAGCAATGAAAAAGAACAAACTACTGATACATGCAGCAACATGGATGAACCTGAAAAGCATTATGCTGAGTGAAGGAAGTCAAGCACAAAAAGCCTTTACCTGTTTGATTCAATTTATACAGCATTCTGAAAAAGAAAAAATTATAGGAACAAAGGTAAGATCAGTGGTTTCCAGAAATGGAGGTAGGAGGAGGAGATTGGATGTAGATAGACACACAGGACCTTTTTTTTGAGGGGGGGGGTGATAGAGTTCTATATATTGATTACGGTGGTGGTTATGACTGCATACATTTGTCGAAATTCTCTGAGCTGTACATTTAAAATGGGTGGATTTTACTGTATTAAATTATACCTCAATTATGCTTTTTTTTTTAAAAAAAAAAAAAAAGAAGACAATCCTGGCTTTCAAAGCATTAAATTCCAATTTATCTAAAACTAGCTTTAAGAAAATATGCTTGCATTTATTGTTAAATATATATGTACACACACACACATTTTTTTCTTTCTTCTCATGTTGCCATGTTACCATATCATTCCCAATGCCAGGAATAAGAACCACTTCTCAGTAGATCTCATTTTCCCAAGTAGCTTCTGCTCTTATCTATCTTCTTTGTCTTAGGCAGATGTATCTTCTTTAAGGTCAGCTCTGTACATAGACATAGCAATGACTCAGAGAAGGCCTGAGTCAGGTCTTGCCCTCAGGAAACACATAGCTTGGCAGGCATTGAGGGGATCTATGCCATGGATAGACAGTGGGTTTGTGAATTATATTGTCTTTCTAAAATAATAGGTATACTGTGAGAATTCAAGTGAGAAAATTTATGTTAAGTGCTACTCATACAGTAAGTCTTCCAAAATATAAACTATCCTTGGTATTTTTTATCAACATTTCTACTTATTCTATTTCCTACCATCAGTGTCCCTTTGATTTTCCCATGTTGTTTGGGCACCATTTACTGGAAATAAATTAATCTTGTCCCAGGCACCTTCCCACCTTGAGACATGAGCAAAAGGTGGGAAAGAATCTTACATTGCATATTGAAGTATGAGGACCCTTGGGTGATAGTCAATTAATTCTTCAGATGTGGGTTCTGGCATCATCTCTGTTGTGTCTGGGTTCAGAAAATGTCAGCATTCATGTTTCATGTTTCAATTATACTGCAAATATTTACTGAGCACCTAGGATATGCCCAACATTCTTCCATGTACTAGGGAAACAGCAGTGAACAAAATAGACAAATCTTCCCTGCCCCCAAAGATCCTGCTTTTTAATTTAACTCAAGGTGACCAATATAAAAGAAATACTGGATTTACATCAACAGTCACTCTGCTAAAAGAAGTAAAGGGCTACGGGATGAATAGCACTTTCCTTTGAGTTTCCTTTGAGTTTAAAAGTTTTCCAGTATGAGACAGAGAAGGACCCTGAATGTATAGAGGAGCAAACCTAGGAAAGATGCTAAACTGGAGCAATGTGATGAATAACAAGCTAAGAGCAGTAAGTGTGAGACGCTTATTCACATACAACTTTCAAAATCCAACTCCAGATTTTAGGAAGGATATAGACAAACTTTTATGTGCAGAAGAAAACAACAAACAGCCAAAAGGACATGAAATAATGTCCCACAAG